>NC_058081.1:668373799-668973799 GCF_014858855.1 Bufo gargarizans
TATATATTTTTATATTTTTCTTGTCGTACTGAATAAGATACTAAGATATAAGCCACTAAAGGCTTTCCAACATAACACTTGCAGCCCAATAACAAAAAGCTGGAGTGACAGAGCTGTATAAATAATCTCCAAATAATCTTTCCCTGCACGTGTAAATCACTTTCCTATCAATGCCCCTAGCGCCTTCTGACGCCTCTCCCTTTACTAAGATGCTGTGAAATTAATCCTCCATATCCTTTCCCTGCACTTATAAATCTTATTTTCATTTTTTCTAAACATAGAGTTTTTTTTTAAATAGCTGTCCCCAGAGCCTTCACACATCTGTCCCTGCACTCTGAACGCTGTAAAATGGCAGAATCTAAAATGGCTGGCATATTTTTTGGGCTGTGACTTCAAAGGGCTGGCTTGCTTCTGATTGGCTGCATGCAGGCATGTCAATCTGGGTGATCCTGCCTTCCCAGAGTTCCATATCCCATGTCCTCAGTTCTCACACATGTAGACGCCATTTTAGGTAAATTGCGATTTGTTACCATGAAGAGCGAGGAAATTCGTATTGGTTGCAAATAGAATTTTTCCTGCAATTCTAAATGAATTCCACTTTGTCAGCTTCGATTCACTCATCTCGAACTTGACCTGAACTTGACCCCAAACCAGAACCCCATTGAAGTCAATGGGGACCCGAATTTTGGAGCACTAAAAAGGCTGTAAAAGTCATGGAAAGGGCTAGAGGATTGCAAATGGCGTCAAAATGTGGTTAAGAGAATGGCAAGTGCTTTGCAATCAAATGTGGATAGTGAAATGACTTAAAATAACATAAAATAAAAATAATATAAAATAACTAGGGTTGAGCGAACCCGAACTGTAAAGTTCACGTTCTTACCAAACTTTAGTATTTTTGGACCCTGGATCCGAACCCAAAAATTTCTGTATAAATTTGGGTTCGGTGTGCGGCGCTTTCTTGGCGCTTTTTGAAAGGCTGCACAGCAGCCAATCAACAAGCGTCATACTACTTGCTCCAAGAGGCTATCACAGGCCATGCCTACTAATGGCATGGCTGTGATTGGCCAGTGCAGCATGTGACCCAGCTGGAGTCGAGTAGTGCTGCTCGTCACTCTGCTGTTACAAGTGTAGGGAGAGGATGCTGCTGGACTTGTGATTTCAGGGAGAGAATAGGAGAGAATCTAACTCAGCGATCTACAGAGAAATAGTTGTGTGGGTGCAGGACACAATTTTTTTACCCTGCCCTGAGGCCATTGACCAAAAAAAAAAAATATATATATATAATTATGTTAGTTAGGTAAGTGGTGGCAGCGGCCATTTTATGCATGCTCAATGCACCAGCACTGCATCTGAGCTTTTGGGACATTGCAAATCACCATTTTTTGGGGGCAAACTACAACATCTGGATTAGTCAGTGTGCAATTTAAGGTAAAAATACACCCATCATTTTCTGGGGTTTGAAAAACACACTTTTTTGACAAAAAACACTATTTTCAGCCCTTGCAGCATCAGCACGTGTTGAAATTACAGGCTCATATACTGCTGTCAAATTCAGTTGCTAAACAAACACTCGTTTGGGCACAAAAAAATTAGTTGGCAGCCTTTGATGCAGATGTCATTGTGAGATACACCTTAATAAATTTGTGTTACATTCAGAGATTTTAAATACCGCCATTTGGTGCCCCAATATTGAATTCAGGCCTACACTGGTACAGGCCCTGTGAGATACACCCTCTACATACAGGGGTTTGTATCAGGGATTTGAAATAAAGCCATTTGAAATACAGCCATTTTGTGCAAAGATATATTTACTTCAGGCCTACACTGGTTCAGAGCGTGTGAGATACCCCCTACATACAGGGGTTTGAATCAGGCATTTTAAATACAGCTATTTAAAATACAGCAATTTTGGGCAAAGATATATTTACTTCAGCCCTACACTGGTTTAAACCGTGTGAGATACCCCCTCTACATACAGGGGTTTGAATCAGGCATTTGAAATACAGCCATTTGAAATATTGCCATTTTGTGCAAAGATATATTTACTTCAGGCCTACAGTGGTTCAGGCCATGTGAGATACCCCCTCTACATACAAGGCTTTGAATCAGGCATTTGAAATACAGTAATTTGAAATACAGCCATTTTGTGCAAATAAATATTAAATTTAGGCCTACACTGGTTCAGACCGTGTGAGATACACCCTCTACATAATGTCGTTCTATTCTACTATTAATTTAACACACATTTTGGGTAAGATCCTAAATTGGAAAAATATGAGGAGAGCATCAAATAAGGGAAATGGCCCTGTTGCAGGGAGAGGACGTGGTCGATCTGTGCCAGCTACATGAACAAGTGAAACCCCTTCCTCAGGTGCGAGTAGGCGACAAAACCTGCAGCGGCATTTGGTCAGGCCTAATGCTGCTCTACGAATGATGAGGCCTGATCAAGTACAGATGATAGTAGATTGGGTTGCTGACAGTGGATCCAGTTCCTTCACATTGTCTCCAACCCAGTTTCCTGCTGAAAGACCACAGTTGGCACCTTTAGCTGATGTCCATCAGTCTTTCACCTCACCCCTTGAAAATCAGCCAAGCAGTCTGAGCCCCAAGTCATGCAGCAGTCTCTTCTGCTTTTTGATGACTCTGTTAGCAGGGTTTCCCAGGGCCATCCACCTAGCCCTGTACCACAAGTGGAAGAGATTGAGTGCACCGATGCCCAACCACTTATTTTTCAAGATGAATACATGGGAGGAACATAGCAGCATGTCTCGGATGATGACGAAACACAGGTGCCAACTGCTGAGGCTTTCGAAAGTGTGCAGACCGACAAGGAAGTCAGGGGTGAAGACTGGGTGGAGGATGATGTGGAGGACGATGAGGTTCTCAAGCCCACATGGAATCAAAGTCAGGCGAGTGACCTATGTAGTCCGGAGGAAGAGGAGGTGGTCGCACAGAGACACCAACACAGCAGAAGAGGGAACAGGGTTAAAAAGCAGAGCGGCCGTCCTCTAGACAGTACGCCTCCTACTGCCCACCGCAGCAAGGGACCGAGCAAACTAAAGCCAGCTCCAAGGAGTTCCCTGGTGTGGCAGTTCTTCAGGCAATGTGCTGACGACAAGACACAAGTGGTTTGCATGCTGTGCAATCAGAGCCTGAAGCGAGGCATAAACGTTCTCAACCTGAACACAACCTGCATGACCAGGCATCTAAGTGCAAAGCATGAGCTACAGTGGAGTAGACACCTCAAAAACCAAGAAAGGTATCTGGCTCCTACTGCTTCCTCTTCTGCTGCAGCCGCAGCCTCTTCATCCACCTCTGGAGTGACAGTGCCACCTGGCATCCCACAAACAGAGGATCTGTCAGCAACACCAACACCTGTTTCGCCCAGCATCTCCACAATGTCCCATGGAAGCGTTCAGCTCTACATATCCCAAACGCTGGAGAGGAAGAGGAAGTACCCCCTTACCCAACTGCGATCCCTAGCCCTGAATGCCAGGATTTCTAAAAGACTTGCATTTGAAATGCTGTCATTCCGTCTGGTGGAGACGCATAGTTTTAAAGGCCTTATGGCGGTGGCTGTCCCACAGTACGTTGTGCCCAGCCGCCACTATTTTTCAAGGCGAGCCATCCCTTCCCTTCACAACCAAGTAGGGAACAAAATCAGGTGTGCACTGTGCAAGTCTATCTGTGGCAAGGTGCTCCTGACTACGCATACGTTGACCAGAAAGCACGGTCAGGGCCGCTAAATCTCCATAACAGCACACTGGGTAAATGCTGTGGCGGCTGGGCCTGAGGCGGATAGCAGTTTGGCGCATGTCCTTCCACCACCGAGGATTGTAGGACGCTTCAGTTTGCCTCCTGTTGCTTTCTCCTCCTACTACTCTGCTTCCTCATCCTCTACCAGCTCCTCATCCGGTCAGCGTAACACCTTTACCACCAACTTCAGCACAGCCAGGGGTAAACGACAGCAGGCAGTTTTAAAACGTATCTGTTTGGGGGACAAACCCCACACCGCGCAGGAGCTGTGGACGGGCCTTGAACAACAAACCAATGAGTGGTTTGTGCCAGTCAGCCTCAAGCCCGGCCTGGTGGTGTGCGATAATGCGTGAAATCTCGTAGCAGCTCTGGGACTAGTTGGTTTGATGCACAACCCTTGCCTGGCGCATGTGCCGAATTTGGTGGTGCAGAGATTCCTTAAAAATTACCCCGACATGTCAGAGCTGCTGCATAAAGTGTGGGCCATCTGTGCGCGCTTTCGGCGTTCTCACCCTGCTGCTGCTCGCCTGTCAGCGCTGCAGCGTAACTTTGGCCTTCCCGCTCATCGCCTCATTTGCGACGTGCCCACAAGGTGGAACTCCACCTTGCACATGCTGGCCAAACTGTGCGAGCAGCAGCAGGCGATAGGGGAGTTTCCGCTGCAGCACGCACGGGTGAGTCGCTCGGCGGAACAGCACCACTTCACCACCAATGACTGGGCCTCCATGCGAGACCTGTGTTCCTTGTTGCACTGTTTCGAGTACTCCACCAACATGGCCAGTGCCGATAACGCCATTCTCAGCATTACTATCCCACTTCTATGCCTCCTTGAAAAAACGCTCCTGGAGATAATGGAAGAGGATGTGGCACAGGAGGCGGAGGAAGAGGGATCATTTCATACGGTTTCCGGCCAGTCATTTCCAAGTGGCTCCGAGGGTGGGTTCCTGCACCCACAAACCCAAGGTACACAATTGTCCAGCCAGGGCACAGTTCTGGAGAATGAGGAGGTGGAGGATGAGGAGGTGGAGGATGCAGCGCTGGGGTCCTAGGTTCGAATCCGACCAAGGGCAACATCTGCCTGGAGTTTGTATGTTCTCCCCGTGTTTGCGTGGGTTTCCTCCGGGTACTCCGGTTTCCTCCCACACTCCAAAGACATACTGATAGGGACCTTAGATTGTGAGCCCCACTGGGGACAGTTGGATGATAATGTCTGTAAAGCGCTGCGGAATTAGTAGCGCTATATAAGTGTGTATAATAAATAAATAAATAAATAAATGGAGGAGGAGGAACCATGTTCACAGCAGGGTGGCACCCAGACCAGCTAATCGCCATTACTGGTGCATGGATGGGGGGATACAGAGGACACAGACAATAAACCTCCCACAGAGGACAGCTTTTCGTTGCCTCTGGGCAGCCTGGCACACATGCTGAAGTGTCTCCGCAACGACCACCTAGTTGCCCACATTCTAACTTGTGCTGATTACTGAGTGGCCACGCTGCTGGATCCCTGTTACAAGGACAACATACCGTCCTTAATTCCGTCACTGGAGCGTGATCATAAGATGCGCGAGTACAAGCGCACTCTGGTAGACGCGCTGCTGGTGGCATTCCAACCTGACAGCGGGGGCACAGTGGAAGCACAAGGCGAAGGTAGAGGACGAGGAAGAGGTCGCCAACGCAGCTGGGGCACCGCCAGCACCTCAGAAGGCAGGGTTAGCATGGCCGAAATGTGGAAAAGCTTTGTCAGCGAACCACAAAAACCAGCACCACCAGCTGATATGGAACGTCTTAGCAGGAGGCAGCATTTCACCAACATGGTGGAGCAGTATGTGTGCACACGCCTCCACGTGCTGAATGACAGGTCTGCCCCCTTCAACTTCTGGGTCTCCAAATTGGGCACATGGCCTGAGCTTGCCCTTTACGCCTTGGAGGTGCTGGCCCTGCAGCCAGTGTATTAAATGAACGTGTGTTTAGCACGGCAGGGGGTGTCATCACAGACAAGCGCAGCCACCTGTCCACAGCCAATGTGGACAGGCTCACGTTCATTAAAATGAACCAGGCATGGATCCCTCAGGACTTGTCCGTACCTAGAATAGACATGTATACCGGCACTAAGCAGCAATTGTTATACTTTGTTGCTTAACGCATCCTTTCATGCAACCTATCCTGCATTTAACCACTCCTATACCTAGTAGACCGAAGAAATTCACCAATTTCTGGGTGTAATATACCCTCCTCTACCTAGTTGACAGCTTAATAAATTTCAATAATTTTTCTGTTACGTTCTTGGTTTGACATTATACAATTTTAGATGTGAATAAACACCTGTTATGCATAAGTGACAGGGAATAAAATGTTATAAATTATTCAGTAATTAATGTGCACCACATCCTCACATTCAATGCTTAAACTTTGAAAAGTTGTCACACTTTTATGCTTTAATAATTTCTCCCATATTTCAACTCTAATTTTAAATTAGAAAAAATGGATCCTCCCTTAAATTTGGTCTCTTTTTCTCATGCTCCCTCTCTGGCCTGGAACCCTGATTCCCCTCCCCTCACAATGGTAGGCGCATAAAAGAACATTGAAAGTTGATAGAGCAGATATCAAATTAGATTGTGAACATCACGGGGACGTGCAACATGGTGGGGCATTAATCATGCACACGCTTACATGAACTGACTGAAAGGGGTCAGCCCCTGCAACTTCTGGGTCTCCAAATTGGGCGCATGGCCTGAGCTTGCCCTTTACCCCTTGGAGGTGCTGGCCTGCTCTGCAGCCAGTGTATTGTCTGAACATGTGTTAGGCATGACTGGAGGGGGTTATCTCAGGTTGTATTTCCCAATGTTTTGGGTTGTACCCTAATTTTAAAAATAACATTTAAAGCCAAAAACTAGTGTAGGCTACCTCCTCCTCCACCGCTGCTTCCACTGCCACCGCCACATCCACTGCCTCCTCAACCTCCTACTCCATATGGACCTGGTCCTCCTAGATCAAGATTATTATTTTTATGTATTTTATGTTATTTAAAGTCATTCCCCTATCCACATTTGTTTGCAGAGCACTTGCCATGCTCTTAACCACATTTTGACACCATTTGCAGCCCTCTAGCCCTTTCCATGACATTTTTACAGCCATTTTAGTGCTCAAAAGTTTGGGTCCCTATTGACTTCAATGGGGTTCGGGGTCAAGTTCGTGTCCCAAACTCAAACTTTTTTCCCGAACCCGAACATCCAGGTGTTTGCTCAACTCCAATTCTAATGCCACATACTATTCCCTGTTGCATTTTGGCACCCTCGTCTCCCTCACTCCCCTCCCCTTGAGGGTGGTATTCAACTCACTGTTTGAATCCATTGTTTATCTATTCTTTAAACTGTAGCATATTGAGTCTACTGAAACCATATTTATGCACCCCTCTGAGCCCCACTCTTTCCCCTCCTTTTTATAAAATAGACCTCCTAGAACCATTATGTTGCTTATTTATAATTTTGGTCTTCCTGTGCTCCTGCCAACAAGCCCTTCATTCCCTTTGACAGTTGGGTCTATTTACACTTATGGCCCTTGCAGCAACATAGGCGCTCTCTTCATTGGCGCTGCGTCTCTTCCGGGTTCACGTGATGCCGTGGTCAGGTAACTGCTCACGTGTCCCATGTAAGCAGGCTTGGAGTCAGATGGCGCATGTGTAGTGGCCTTTAAAATTGCTGGACAAGACTCCCCATGCTGATTATGGGGTCTATTATTTACTCTTGATCAGCCCATGAATTTGTCCCGTACCACTGACAGGATATCTGCAAGTAGGGAATTTCAATTCCCCCCTGGCTTCACCTTTGGTCTATCAATGACATGGTAAGCTTACTTTTACTTGGATTTTTTCCCATTTTTCTTTGTTGACGTGGCCCCAAATTTTCCCTAAGTTTATTTAATGTTTTTTTCATTTGTAGAATTGGTTACACCAAGCCCTTGGTATGTTTCTCCTGATAAGTATTGTATAAAACGTGGTATTTCGTGAACTATCCTGTAGGGTTTTTCAGGGATTCTGCCCGGATTAGGGCCAGGTATCCAGACGGGGTCGCCACTTTTGGGGCGGGTGCTCTGTGTAGATACGTAGGGTCAATTTGGCCCCCTTGCCGCTATATAGGGGTGTCTAGGGACAGTTATCCCCAACCACTACCTGCTCACAGCATCCTCTTTAACATTATTTTGGAAGTATGATTACCTTTGCTTTCATGGTCCCCATGTGACTTTAAACTAGGTTACAGGGCATTGTTGAGGGATTTTGCACCCAATAGGGTTAGACATCCAGATAGGGTCTTCCTTTAGGGGGCATTTCTTTGTGCAGTAAGGCAGGGCCCTTGCGTTTTCCCTCCCCTGGTCCTTGTCAGGGTCTATTCTAGGGATATATACTCGTCACAGCTGCCCTTCACAGAGTGACTTACTATTAATTGCCAGTCATCCCTCAGGCTGTACAGATACTGGATGGTCCCCAAGCGCATCAATTGGTATGACTGTTCCTTTTTTCTAGAATTGTTTATAGTCTTATCTGTTTTGATTGGAACCTCTGGTACGATTTTGTCCCCCCTGGTACTTGAGCATTTTAGTTGTTTTTGTATATTTGTCCTTTGATAGCTGGTATTCCCAGATTTTTTAACGATCATAATAAAAGTTATATCTTAGCTTAAACTTACTTTTCGGCCCTGGCAAGTTTTTATTTTATATATTTAGTGTTGAGGATAGTAAAGCATCCAAATTCGATTTGAATTTTAGGAAAAATTAGGTTGTATACGAAGCCGAAATTCCTCGCACTTCGTGGGAACAAATAATTTTCCATAAAATGGTGGCTGGAGGTGTCTTAGAAAGACCATAAAAATATACTCCTCTCCTTCACTTGCTTGCACAGAGGCAGTCCACTCAAGAGAGGATCAGACTGAGTTTATTTTTTTAAACCCAAAATGCCATATTGCACTAGGGTATTGCAGCTTTTAACAACTGTTAGACAATGCACCTCTGTCTAAGTGGTCTCCTTGATTGATAGGCTGAATGGGATTTTAAAATAGCAATTTGTGATTAATTACTTAGTAATGAATCAAATATCTTGTCAAACTTTGGCGAAGCTGCAGAATCAAAGTTTTCAAAATTTCGTTCATCTCTAACAGTGACAAAGTAACTTAGTTTGTAAGTCTGAAAAAAAAAACATACAGGTATGTCCCTCCATTTCAGCCTGTAATCCTAAAAATCCTGAGAAAGGCAAACACTCTTTAAGTAGAAACTAATTATCCCCATTTTAGGGGGAAAAAATACTTCTCTACTCTAAATAGTTGGTCACAATGATTCCTTAGATCAATGACTCTTCCCTAAAAATCTAATAACTATAACGTGTTATATTATTACACTCCAGAAATACATCCAGACCCCTCTTGAACTCTTTTAGTGAATTGACCATCACCACCTATTTTCAAATTTAAATATATCATAATTTTGCTAATAGTAGAGTTGAGTAGTCCTAATATGTTATTTCTAACATGGCCTGCCCCTTTTTTTATAACATTTATATTTTCATTCTCAAATCTAATAACGATTAAACTATTACTTTGACAAGATATTTAATTATGTTTTGACAAGGAAAAATGATTATTATTAAACAAAAACTGTTCAATGAAATGGTTCTTAAGAGATTGGATGGATTCCCAAAAGAAAATGTTATGCATTTACTGTATATCTGATGACCAGCAGGCGTTATAAATACATAAATATCTTATTATATTGGATAGGATAATATAATATATTTCTCTGTCGGGAGCAAATAATACAATTCAATTGTTACAACTTATTTCTGAAAAATATCAATTCACTAAATCTTGAGAATCTACTTTTCCACCAACAAAGAATTTAATGAAGCTTTGTGAGGACATTGGCTGTCAATCAGGTTCTTTTTCGTGTTGCCAAGCTGCCAATCTCCAAACCGCAGTAAAGTAATTAACTCTACTACTTGCTGAGCCGTTCTACATCTACTGCTGTTATTCAACTACTCAAGTCCCTTGCAATTTCTAACCTGAAAAAGCAGCTTTCTGTCTTTATATAAGACCAGACGTACTGGAAGGCTGTTAGTTTAGACAGGAGGAACAATATGTTTGCTATCTAAACTGGCACAGCGCTGATACACAATATTGTAGAAGAGACTGGCCTCATTCCATGTCACTTTGGAAGCAGAGCACACATTCTGTAATGGTGTAACATCCAGATGTCAAACAGATAAAGCACTCAGTCAATAATAATATATCATCAGATTTTGCCAGACTTCCTTGGCCCTGAGGCTATACATTCATTTTATTGGTACCATTGCTGATACAAATACATAGAGAAAAAAAAGACAATGCAACAGCACCCTGCATACCAGATGAAGTACAATAATGCCATAGTCACAAAAAATATTATAGTGCTAACGCTACGCTTATTTATAAAGTGAGATGCTTGGCAAATGCATTTTGTACAAAACCATCTGAGCCCGTCTGCCGAACGTCAAGGTGATCTCTGTAAGACGGGTCCAAACACTAAATACAGTACTACCTGTTATACGCCATAATGACATAAAGTTTAGGAAGTGTTGGATCCACATGCAACCCCCTTTTCTTTGCAGATTTACAGTGATGAAGATGTGTGCCTTGTAGGCCAAAGGGCAAAACTTGGTACTGAAATAACCCCTCGGAGGTGACAAAGGCCGTCTTCTCCTTTGCCGCCTCCGTGAGAGGCACCTGCCAATATCCTTTTGTGAGGTCGAGGACCGAGAAATAGCGAGCTTTCCCTAGCCGTTCTATGAGCTCGTCTACCCGGAGCATGGGGTAGGCATCGAATTTCGACACTTCATTGAGCTTTCTAAAGTCATTGCAGAAGCGCAGAGTACCATCAGGTTTTGGGATGAGGACTATTGGGCTGGCCCACTCACTTGTTGACTCCTCAATGATCCCTAACCTCAACATGGACCTTACTTCTTCTGAAATGGCCTATCGCCGGGCCTCCGGTACACAATACAGCTTTAACCGTACCCTGACGTGGGTGACGGTGTCATGTCGGACTACCGAAGTTCGACCAGGAAGCTCAGAGAACACGTCCCTATTTTGACTCACCAACTCTTTGGCTTCCTGAGCTTGTTTGGTCAACAGACCACTCGCTATCTTTACCGCGGAGGTGCCCTCTGGGACTTCGTGTGGAGCTGGGATCTTCCCCACAGACAAGACAGTGCTTGGGCCGTCCCTAACGATACACTCCCTATCTCTCCATGATTTCAGTAAATTTACATGATATACCCGTTCTGGCTTCCGCCGACCTGGCTGGGATATCTTGTAATTCACTGACGCTACCTTCTCTTTCACCTCGTAGGGACCTTGCCATCATGCCAAAAACTTACTGTCAATGGTGGGGACTAGCACCAGTACCCGGTCACCCGGGTTAAATTTCTGGACCTGGGCACTCCGGTGCTATACCCGGCTCTATGCCAGTTGGGCGGCCTCCATGTGTTCCCGGAAGATTGGTAGGACTGTCTCTATACAGTCCTGCTTCTTTTCTATATGCTCTATAATACTCTTGTGTTGGGGTGGGCTGTTTCTCCCATGCCTATTTAGCGATGTCCAGCAACCCTCTTGGACATCGACCGTATAATAGCTCGAAGGGCGAGAATCCTGTAGATGCCTGGGGCACTTCTCGCACTGCAAACAATACGTATGGCAGCAACAGGTCCCAATCCTTTCCGTCTTTGGCTACGGTTCTTTTGAGCATAGTTTTTAGGGTTTTGTTAAAGTTCTCCACTAGTCCGTCGGTTTGAGGATGGTATACGGACGTGCGTAACCGTTTAACCCCTAAAAGCTTGCAGAGCTCCCTCGTCCCCTTACACATGAAGGGGGTCCCCTGGTCGGTCAGGATCTCTTTTGGAATCCCCACCCTTGCGAACATACCCATTAGTTCTTTAGCTATGAGCTTAGCTGAAGTATGACGTAGTGGGATTGGTCAGGATATCTGGTGGCATAGTCTAAGACCACCAAGATATGCTGGTGCCCTCTGGCCGACTTGTTTATGGGGCCTACCAGACCCATCCCTATTCTTTTCGAAGGGGACCTCGATGATGGGCATGGGTACTAGGGGACTGCGATAGTGGGGCTGGTGGCTCGTTATCTCACACACTGGACAGGATTGGCAAAACCTTTTGACCTCCTCATAAAGTGACACCCTGTGGTGCCTCTATAAGCAGGGCTGGTTTAAAAGATTTGGATCACACTCACTACAAAACATAGATTAAGGCTCACACTCATCATTTTTAGTCAGGGTTTTGTCATAATTTTGAAATCCAAGGTGATCTATGAAAACAATTATTTCTAAATGATTAAATGTACATTTCATAGAGTCAATGAAGTAGTCAATGTTCAATTTGGGTCGGGCAACTCCTTGGAGCTAAGGAAGCCACCTAGGAGATGGGAGTCCAAGACATTTTTCCACTTTGCCATCTCTACAACCCATTGCATCATGTTTTGAAACTGCTATTTACTAGAATAAATTAGTGTTGGTCGAACACCAAAGTGCTCGGGTTCTAGAGTAGAACACCTCGGGATGCTCGGTAGAGATGGCCTTGCAGTTCGCCCGGTGGTCATTTTGCGGAGAACTTTGCTCGTTTGCGATTCACCGAACATGCAAACATGGTGATATTCGAACATATCTTTTTGCATAGCGCGAAGCTTTGATCCATGACACATCCATCAGGTGGAACAGGATAGCCAATTGAGACGTTTCAGCTCATGGACACACCCCCTACCCTATAAATAAACCCAATCTGGCAGCCATTTTACATTTTGTTTTTTGCCAGTGTAGGGAGAGGTTGCTGTGTGGAGCAAGGACAGACTGTTAGAAACATAAAACGCTATCTAATAGGGCCACAAAAGTCCTTTTAAGGACTGGTATAAGTATGCTATCGATAGGTGTGACTGAGGGGTGTAATATACTTATAATATAGTTTCTAACATAGAAATTAAATTATAGTGCAATTGTATTGTGCAGCAGTTGATTGCAGTTCTGCTAAGATACTGCAGCTAGATAGAGGGACAAACACTATTGGAATAACTAATTGCAACTGGTGTGATATACCTGTTCCCCCCCAAAAAAAATGATTAAGGGATGCAATATACCTACTTCCACAAAATACTGATTAAGGGATTTGATATACCTGCTTAACCTGTTGGGGACACATGACGTACCGGCACGACATGTGTAGTTCCGATCACCGCCACGCAGGCACCCTGGGACAATGCGCAGGGGGGGTCCTGTGTCGGCAATCGCAGCTAACCGCAAACCCAGTCTCTGGGGACCCGATAACCTGGAAGAGGATGGTGATCGGTGGTGTGATAATACACCACCAATCACCATCCTGCGATCCTGAGAGGTGATGGTGACATCACCTCTCAGGATCAGCTCTGATTGGCTGCAGGGGCGGGCAGGGGCTTTAAATTATTGCAGCCCTCCTCTCCTCCTCCTTTCTGTGTCCGGGAGCCAAGGAGAGAGGCGCTGCATCTATCTTCTGACCCAGCACCCCCTTCTGACCCTCCACAGTGCCATCTGGCACTAAAAGGTATTTACGGAAAGGTTAGGTTAGGCAGGGATTTTCAGGGAAAGTTTAGACCCCCCAGAGGTGCTGCAACTTGCCCCCCCCCCAATTTTTTTTGGGGCGCAAGCAGTTTATTTTGTTTCTACATACGCTGACTGTTGCTGGCAATTTTAGCATCCGGCCACTGTTAGTGAATCGCACACCCCACCGCTGATCAACTTCGGACAGCTGATCAGCGAGTTTGATTTATTTATTTATTTATTTTCAGTTTTAGGCCTTTTTTTTATTTAGTTATTATTTTTTTTGTCTGTTTGGTTTAGGGTAAGTTCGTGAACACCCGTGCCCCCACGCACACCAAATAAAGATATACACGCACGCACACATGCACACTCCCCTATGGCCCCTCTGGATGTTCTTGGCCGAGGAGGCATATGCCCAGCTTGCCTCTGAGTCCGAGAGCCCCAGTGAGGAGGAGGATGACCACACTTCCCTTTTGTTATCCGTGTCCTCCTCATCATCTAGCGAGATGCCGTCAGGCGAAGCAAGGGGACCGCCATGCTAGGGACCCTGTGGACCACACTAGCTCTGGGGCTCGTAAGTTTTTTCAGGCCCATCAGTTAAGTCCACCGATCCCCCTACCAGTGAACTTGCATGGTGTACCCCAGAGCATTTTGAGCCTGCGATTCCTGATTTTGCTGGCTAACCAGGAATCCAGATTCCCACAGTGGGCTTCACTGAATATGACAATTTTTGTATTTTTTTCAGTGACCACTTTGTGAACCTGATGGTGAAGCAAACAAACCTGTACGCCCAACAGTTCATTGCTCAACACCCGGGCTCCTTTTTGGCTAGGGCCGGTGGCTGGACTCTGGTCAGTGCAGCCGAGATGAGGACGTTTTGGGGCCTCGTGCTGCACATGGGCCTAGTCAAAAAACCTAGTGTCAAGCATTACTGGAGTGGGGATGTCCTCTACCAGACCCCACTTTAAAGTACGGCCATGACACGCTCCCAGTTTGAGGCCATCGGGAAATGCCTGCATTATGCAGATAATGCAGCATGTCCCCCAAAGGTGATCCTGCCTATGACCGCCTGTACAAAATCAGTCCGGTCATCAATCACTTTGGGGCCAAATTTTTGGAGGCCTATGTACCTGGAAGGGAGGTCGAGGGTGATGAGTCTCTCATTGCTTTCAAGGGGAGACTAATTTTACGCCAGTATGTTCCCTCTAAGCGGGCGAGGTATGGCGTGAAGCTGTACAAACTTTGGGAGAGTACCTCAGGGTACACTTACAAGTTTCATGTGTACGAGAGGCAAGAGTCCCTATTCAACCCCCAGAATGTCGCCCCACTCTGAGTGTTAGCGGGAAACTTGTGTGGGAGCTTATGCACCCACTGCTAGATAAGGGCTACCACCTGTACATGGATAACTTTTGTACTAGTATCCCCTTGTTCCAGTCCCTCGCCGCCAGATCCACGTCCGCTTGTGGGACCGTGTGGAAAAATCTACGCGGCCTCCCTACCCACCCCCTCCAGGTACCTATCCCCAGGGGTGAGACCCATGCCCTTACCAGTGGAAACCTGTTGCTGGTCAGATATAAGGACAAGAGGGATGTCCTTGTACTGTTCACAATTCACGGTAACGGCATCATCCCTGTCCCTGTGCGAGGTACCGCGGCAACGGTCCTCAAGCCCGATTGTATAGTCGACTACAATCGGTATATGGAAGGAGATGATCTCTCTCATAAAGTCCTCAAGCCATATAATGCCATGTGCAAAATCCGGGCATGGTACAAAAAAGTTGCGGTCTACTTGGTACAGGTTGCGTTGTGCAACTCTTTTGTACTGTCCCGGAGCACTGGCAACACAGGGAAATTCCTTCAGTTCTATGAGGCAGTACTCAAGGCCCTGATCTTTTCTGACCGGGAAAGAGCAGGCCGGAGTACCTCGGGAACTGGAGGCGTCTGGTTCATCCCTGGCCAACACTTTCCAGGTGTGGTTCCCTTCCCCCTTACTGGAAAGAAGGGACAGACCCAAAAAAGGTGCAGAGTGTGTCACAGGAGGGGGATACGGAAGGACACCACCACTCAGTGTGACACGTGCCCCGATTATCCGGGCCTCTGCATTATTGGTTGCTTCAGGGAGTATCACACTTCCATGGAGTAATACGTTTATATTCCTCTTCCCCAATTTAGCCACTGACAATCGGGAAAAAAAAAAACTATGGTTCTCAGACTTGAGAACTTTGTAAAACTAAATTAGGTATTGCCGCGTCCATAAGGGTCTGCTCTATAAAAATACCACATGACCTAACCCCTCAGATGAACACGGTCAAAAAAATTCAATAAAAACGGTGCAAAAAAAGGTATTTTTTGTCACCTTACTTCACAAACAGTGTAATAGCAAGCGATCAAAAAGTCATATGCCCCCCAAAATAGTGCCAATAAAACTCTCCTCTCATCCCGCAAAAAATGAGCCCCTAACTAAGATAATCGGCTAAAAACAAAACAAAAAATGACTCTTAGACTATGGAGATACTAAAATGTATTTTTTTGTTTATAAAAGGAAAATATTGTGTAAAACCTAAATAAATTTTAAAAAGTAGACATATTAGGTATCGCCGCATCCGTAAGAATCTGCTCTATAAAAATAACCAATGACCTAACCCCTCAGATGCACACAGTCCCAAAACAAAAAACCCGATGCCAAAACAGCTATTTTGTGGCAAATTTAAAATTTTAGACCGTTTTTTCCAGTAACAAAGCAAAGGTTAGCAGCCAAACAAAACTTAATATTTATTACCCTGATTCTGCATTTTATAGAAACATCCCATATGTGGTCGTAAACTGCTGTATGACCAAACGGCAGGGCACAGAAGAAAAGGAACGTCGTATGGTTTCTGGAAGGCAGATTTTGATGGCCTTTTTTTTGGCACCATGTCCCATTTAAAGAACCCATGATACACCCCTAGAGTAGAAAGCCCATAAAAGTGACCCCATCTAAGAAACTAGACCCCCTCAAGGTATTGAAAACTGATTTTACAAACTTTATTAACACTTTAGGTGTTCAACAGTTTATGGCAAATGGAGATAAAATTACTGAATTTCTATTTTTGGTAACCTTGCCTCACAAAAAAGTAATATAGAGCAACCAAAAATCATATGTATCCTAAAAATAGTCCCAACAAAACTGCCACCTTATCCCGTAGTTTCCAAAATGGGGTCACTTTTATGGAGTTTCTACTCTTGGGGTGCATCAGGGGGGCTTCAAATGGGACATGGTGTAAATAAAAAAGTCCAACAAAATCTGCTTACCAAAAACCACACGGCGCACCTTTCCTTCTACGCCCTACAGTGTGCCCGTACAGTACTTTACGGCCACATATGGGGTGTTTCTGCAAACTACAGAATCGGGGCAATGTATATTGATTTTTGTTTTATCTGTTAACCCTTGCTTTCTTACTATAAAAAAACGATAAAAATGGAAAATCAGCCCAAAAATTTAAATTCTTAAATTTAATCTCCATTTGCCAATAACTATTGTGGAACACCTAAAGGTTCAACGACGTTTGTAAAATCAGTTTTTTATATCTTGAGGGACGTAGTTTCTTAGGTGGGGTAACTTTTATGGAGTTTCTACTCTAGGGGTGCATCAAGAGGGCTTCAAATGGGACATGGTGTAAATAAAAAAAGTCCAACAAAATCTGCCTTCCAAAAACCACACGGCGCACCTTTCCCTCTACGCCCTATCGTGTGCCCGTACAGTAATTTACGGCCACATATGGGGTGTTTCTGCAAACTACAGAATCGGGGCAATATATATTGATTTTTGTTTGGCTGTTGCTTTCTTACTGGAAAAAAATGGATTAAAATGGGAAATTAGAATGTAAAATAATAACTATTTTGGAGGTGTTATTTTCTATTATAAAAGTAGAGAAATAGAAATTTGGGGGGCGTGGCCTGAGCATGCAGCCGTGAACACGCACATTTCAGAGCTCCCGGACCCTAGGCCCTTTTACCTGAGATAAATAGCAACGATTTGGATGCTACTGGCCTGAACACCATGGTCAGCCGTTCGGGTCGCCGTGGGTCTACATTAATGACCTCAGAACCTCACATTGCGAGGTATTTCTTGGCTACGCCGGCTCCCGCGCTGGATCCTACTAAGATGGCGCCGATGGAGGAAAGAGCTGCACTGCCGGCTGCTCCTCTGAGTCTGGGGGTTGATGGCTCGGTACAGACACAAGCGGTCTCCCCGTCGCCGCTCTCACTGTCTTCGGACTGGCCTGCAGTAACTTCAACACCCGTAGGTCACACATACGTACCAGGCAAGAAGTCCTATGTTCAGGCGGCCTCATGGTCCAAAATGGCGTCGGACGGAACGCAGGAGATGGAGGCTCTTACCTTGCAGGAGGGTCCGTGGGACTCTAACAAGCAGATCTCACAGCAGCCAGCCCACATGCCTCTCGTCACAACCTGAGGAGATACACACATGCAACCCTCTGCGTCCGCTCCCGGGCCAGTGGACTCTGGCGGGACCTCCGTTCTCATCCCGGTGAGTGAGACATGCTGCGACACCCCTCCTAGGCCAACTACCGGCACCTTGCCGGCCCGGAATCATATTCCCCATCACCCTGAATCTCTAGCCCTACAGTCTGGTGATCTCAACGCTCCACTGGGGTCCCGGCTACATACATCTAACTTACAGACCCAAAGCTGCACGCAGATTGCAATTGGGGATAAGCGGCCTTCTCAGATTCAGCCAATGGATCTCCCCTCCACTCCTGCTATTTTCCATCCCTCAGCCGCTTCTGATTCATCAGGGGAATCGTCTTCTACCTCCTCCTCCCAAGGCAGACAAGCTAAACGTCCCAAGTTGATGGACATTTGGTCACTACTAAGTATGCTCCCAACTAAGGTGGACCTGGAGGTGATCATACAGAGGGTCGAGACCAAACACGATCAGGCTATAGCCGAAGTCAAAGCTGATTTAACAGCCATTTCCACCAAAGTGACCTCGCAAACCCAAGTTTCAACTGAGCTAAATGCCCGCCTGACAAATGTGGAACAGATTATCACCTCGCAGCAGGTCTTAAACAGACACCTGTTATTACAGATGGATGACCAAGAGAACAGGGGCAGGCGCAATAACATTAAAGTCTGGGGGATCCCTGAGGAGGTCACGTCAGCAGATCTAAGAAAGGTGGTGTCTGCCATCTTCAACTCTCTCCTTGACAGATCTGAAGATTCTGAAATAGAGCTGATCAGAGTACATAGGGTTCTGGGCCCTAGACGTTCAGAGAATTCTGCTCCTCGTGATGTCCTGTGTAGAGTTCACTTTTTTAGAGAAAAAGAGGAACTTTTGCAAAGAGCATGGAGACAAGGTCCTATCTCATTCAGCGGCTCACAGATCCAAATCCTTCCTGACGTGTCCAGGAGAACCTTGCTTATGAGGCGCACTCTCAAACCTCTCCTGCAAATTGTCACAAATGCTGGGGCCACCTATCACTGGGGCCACCCTTTTCACCTAATAATCCGTAAAAATTGATCCATGTTTGCACTACACTACCCGGATCAAGCGGGTGAGCTTAGTCAGTTCCTGGACCATCCACTCATCTCCTTGCCGGACTGGCTTGATGTTCCAGTTTTCACTTCTCCAGCAGCGGGACCCCCCTCACGTCTGAATAGTGGTCCTAGACAAGTCCGTCCTCCAGTTCCACACTCTCCAGGATAGGGGACTGTCCTCATTATGAAAAGCTCCAGATTCGATGGGTTGACTAAAACCCTTACTTTATGACCCTCAATACTTGATATTGTGCCAGTTGGGGGGGGGGGGGGTTGCAGGGGACAGAGTACTACCATAGTGTTCCAACTGATTGTTTTCTATATCCCATAGTCATTGGTCTGTCCTCTGTACCTCCTCCCTTAATTTGTATTGTTGTTGCATAAATCCCTGGGGAAAGGGCAGCCTTATTGAGTGCTCTTCTTCACCCCCACTAGGTCCGTGAGTCTTGGTTGGCTCGTTTCGGGTTTACCAAGAGTCGCATAGTGGATTGCTTTTTCCACTGTTTTGCTTGTTTAAATAGATTTTTATCTAAACCGGATTAGCCGGTTTTGATACTTCGCCCTTTAGGCGTATTTGCACTTGTTTTTCTAATCTTTGGTGTTGTCTACCCACCCTTGTGTCTGTTCCCCTCCCCCTCCCCCCTCTATTGCCCTTTCTCTTATCTCTTGTTTTCTACAGGCCCAGACTATGTCGGAGATCACTTTTGCGTCCATTAACGCCAATGGGTTGAATACTCCTGAGAAACGTTCCTCCATTCTCCGGCCCTTGTGGAGTAAAAAGGTACAGATTGCCTTCACTCAGAAGACTCACTTCTGCAGAGATACTATACCTAAATTTTGCTCTCCCCGGTATCCGGACGCCTTCCACAGCTGCTATAGTATAGTGATACTAAATTAAGAGGTGTGAATATCCTCATTGCTAGATCTACCCCTTGGGAGTTTTTGGATTCCAACTCGGATGACACTGGCAGATTTTTGTTTGTTAAGGGTAAACTAGGTGGCCAAGTCTATACTTTGGCTAACGTGTACCTACCCAATACAAAACAATTGAAAGCCCTAACTGGAATTCTATCTAAATTGGATAACTTTGCAGAAGGCACGCTTCTGGTCGGTGGAGATCTAAATGTGGCCTTGGACCCACTGGTAGATGTTTCTAAAGGCTCCTCTCACCTACCCTACTCTTACATTCGTCGCATTAAGGGCCTTCTTCATTCTCATCAGCTGGTGGATGTGTGGCGAGTGATTAATCCAGAGGCTAGGGATTTCACATTGTATTCTAATCCTAGATATGTTTACTCCAGATTGGACTATTTCTTGCTTAGACATTCGGCACTCCCACTCATTGCTTTTTCCTCAATTGACCCAATCCCTTTTTCGGATCACGCCATGCTGCATGTCTCTTTGAAATCTCCTCTTCCATCTCCCAAGTCCTGGCGATGGCGTCTTAATGAGTCTCTGCTCCAGGATATATAAGTAGCGCAAGATATTAACTCGGCTCTTTCTCACTACTTTGAGGAGAATCTGGTTAACAATGCCTCCCCTCTCATGGTATCGTGATAAGAGGGGAGATCATCAGACATGGGGCTTGGCGTAAGAAGGAGAGGGCTTTGGAAATTTCCCAGATTTGAAAGAAAATTTCCGAACTGGAACAGGTTCACAAATGCTGTCATGCACAATCGGTTCGCACAACTCTGTTATTGGCAAGGTGTAAGCTTAAAGACAAACTGGATAACCGTACGAAATTTCTCCTATCGTGGGGTAGAAGGCACTTTTTTGAGTATGGTAATAAGGGTGGTAGACTTTTAGCCAGATAATTACGGGAACAAAGAGCTAGGAATTACGTCCCTCGCATTGCTCCCCCACGGGGTCAGGTGCTGAACAATCCAGATTCCATTTCAGAAGCTTTTGCCCACTTTTATCAGAACCTGTATAATCTTCCTCAGTCTAGTCAAGTGAGCCCATCCCTGAACTCAGCCATGAGTGCCTATCTAACCAGGTCAGGTCTCCTCAAATTACCAAGTGGGGCTCTCAAAGGTCTGAATAGCCCGATTACCACTGATGAGATTGAAGAGGCTCTGAAGTCAATGCAGCCTAGTAAAGCACCAGGCCCAGATGGCCTTCCAGCCTCTTATTACAAGAAATTCCTCTCCCTTCTGCAGACCCCTCTTACAAACGCGCTGAAAAAATAAGCTCTGGGGACCCCCTCCCTAAGGATATGTCACATGCACACATTACAGTTATCCATAAGGAAGATAAGGACCCAACAGATTGCGCCAGTTAACCCCTTTCCTGTCAGACCTTATACATACAGATCAGGTTGGCTTTATCCCTTCAAGGGAGGCAAGAGACAATACCACGAAAGTTTTGAACTTGGTCCACCATGCCAAGATTCAACACTCCTCCCTATGTATCCTATCCACGGATGCCGAAAAGGCGTTTGACAGGGTGGGATGGCCCTGGTTATTCGCAGTACTAAACCATGTGGGTGTTGAGGGCTCTCTTTTAGCTTGGATCCGCTCTCTATACTCCTCCCCCTCGGCTGCCACAAAGGTTAATGGTGTACTCTCGTCCCCCTTTGAGATTAGAAATGGTACGCGTCAGGGTTGCCCTCTATCCCCCTTAATTTTGATCCTCACATTAGAACCCCTTCTGAGGACTATCAGGAAAAATCCTGACTTCTCGGGTTTGGTGGTAGGAGGTCAGGAATTTAAGATAGCAGTTTACGCTGATGATCTGATGTTTGTGATTACCAAACCCCAGATCACCTTCCCCAACCTAATTGAGGAATTCAAAGAGTTTTACAACTTATCCAATCTGAAAATTAACTTACAGAAATCTGAAGCGCTTAATATCTCCATTCCGATTTCCCTTGAAGCTGAACTGGCAGGTTCCTTACCTTTCCGATGGACGACGGGTGCTATTAAATACTTGGGCACGATGATTCCAAAGGATCTAAGGGAACTGTTCTCCAGGAACTATACCCCCCTCCTGAGTCGGATTAGAGAAGACCTTAAGAGATGGTCCAAAGGCCTATACACTTGGTTTGGCAGGTGTGCCATATTTAAGATGAATGTTCTTCCGCGCCTATTATACTTGTCCCAGACCCTCCCCATCCACATCCCAGCTAGCTTCTTTACTACCGCACACCGTGACCTCTTTAAATTTATCTGGGCGGGTAAGAGTTCCAGATTCTCTAGATCTTTACTGCATGTACCAAAAGAAAGAGGGGGGTTTGGGGATTCCTGACCTAAGGAAATATTATGCTGCTTCTATGTTCCAACGAGTTGTAGACTGGTGTCGACACACCCCGTCCCCATCCCGGACCCCGCTGGCTCTTCTGCCGTGGACTGACAGGAAAGTTCCTTGTGCACTTTCCTCTCATCCTATCATAGGTCCTACCGTAACTCAATTCTGTAAGTACCAACAAATCTGTACACTCTCCCCAACGCCATCCCCATTGTTTCCTATCCTGGACACCCTGACTTCCTGGCGGGTAGCTTGGGGGGCCCGTTTGTACAATGTAGATTGAGTGGCAAGTGTCGGGCACCCTTCTTTAGAACCTCAGGTAGATGGTTCACGCACTCAGAACTGTTGGGACAATCTGAACCCTGTATTCTAGGACCGTGGAGAACCAGACAATTACACCATTTCCTTTCCTCTATCCCTTCTTCCCCGGGCTTTAATAGAGCTCTTACTCATTTTGAAAAGACATGCATAGGTTCAGGAATTTACCACCGCTCCCTCTCAGAAATCTACAAGGCGTTGGTAACGCCTGGATCAGACTTTCGCACCTCCAACTCTGTCAGGTGGGTTCAGGACTTGCAAAATGATATCTCCTCCGACCAGTGGCTCAAAATATTCGAACTAGCTCACAAATCCTCCATTGCCAGTAAATATCAGGAGGCCAGTTTTAAATTGTTATCGAGATGGTATTACGTCCCAACCCGTCTCCAGAGGATGTTCCCGACAGCGTCTTCTTTGTGCTGGCGATGCGACTCTCACCAGGGTTCGCTTCTACATATTTTCTCGCAGTGTGACAAAATCAAGCCTTTCTGCGATTCAATTCATAAGGCCCTGGCATTTATCTTCTCCTTTCCCATACCAAAAATGCCAGGATTCTTTTTACTTTTTCTTTCGGATTTACCGTTGAGCCTATTTTGGCATCCCTGCCTGAGCCACATGGTTATAGCATCTAGGTCCTGTATCCCGGTGAAATGGAAATCTCCTTCTCCACCTTCCGCAGGGATGTGGATTCAGAAAGTTGAAGAGATACAGAGAATGGAGGAACTCACAGCATCTCTAAAATGTAGTAACAGAGCTTTTGTTGCTACTTGGACCCCTTGGTTCGTCTTTCAAGATTCTTCGGAGTATCAATCCTTGCTGGCTTGCTAATGTCGTCTGTAGTTCCCCCATCTGTTTAATTCACTCCCTCTGCACACTTATCCCGTTGTCTCCATACTTTCCCTTTGTGGTTTTGTCCTGTCTTCCTTCATAACTGCCATTAGTCTTATTATTTTTTATATGCTGAGGCCGTATTATGTTTGGCCCTCTTGGTTTTGTTTGCTATATGCCATATGCATTGTGTTACTCAAGTACCACTGTGGAATTCATGTCATACATAGGCAAGAGATCGATGTATAGACGATAGAGTGTATTCCATGTTTACTTGTCGGCCTGGTTCCGACTTCACCTTTCTGCTGTATGTGAATCAACATACTATAATTCTGTCACTTTTTGGTAAAGTATAAATAAAGAATTTCAACAAAAAAAATATTTGGAAATTTGCTAATTTTTCAAAATTTTTGATTAAATTTGGTATTTAAAAAAAAATATAAATTATTTTTTTTTACTCCATTTTACCAGTGTCATGAAGTACAATATGTGATGAAAAATCAATCTCAGAATGGCCTGGATAAGTCAAAGCGTTTTAAAGTTATCACCAATTAAAGTGACACTGGTCAGATTTGCAAAATATGGCCTGGTCCTTAAAGGGAACCTGTCATGTGGATATTTGATTATAATCAAACTAATTATATACAATCATTAACTACTAAAAAGTGCCTTAGATGTATTCACTTACTGGTGTGACAGATGGTTACCTTAATATACACACAAAGATGCCACATGCTGCATGCTAATGAGCTGATTTGAGTCCAGCGTGATGTCATTGAGTCCAGTGTTTATTTAATTAACAGCTATAGCCACTCCCCTGCCCACCTGCTGCTGATTCATATGGAAAATAACTGTCAATCAGCAGCAGGTAGGCAGGAAGAGTCAGGAGCTCATGAAAATTTTAATGACTCATCATTATCAGCTGGAGCTTTTAAATACAAAAGGTTGGCAGATTGACTGGGTCAATTAAAGAAAGTGACCCAGCATTTTGCTAAGAGAATCAGTCACTTATTTATGTTGCCCATAGTTAGGACACCATAAAACTGGTGACAGGTTCCATTTAAGGTGAAAATGAGCCCGGTCCCTAAGGTGTTAAACAAAATACTGATTAAGGATGTTATACACCAGCTACACCTGTTTCCACAAAATACTGACAGAGGGGATAGATATACTGGCTTTCACCAAATATTGATTGAGGCCTGCGATACACCAGCTTCCACCAAATATTGATTAAGGGGTTTGATATACCAGCTTCCAGCAAATACTCATTAAAGGGTTTCTACCACCTCATTTGGACCAAATTAGCTGTCAGACACTAGCGATCTGCTAGTGTCTGCTCTACCTAACCATGCTATTCTAAGACCTTTGTGTGCAGCCGTTACACTAAAAAACAACTTTTATTGCTATTCAAATGAGCCTCTAGGTGCTATGGGGGAGTCTTTTCACCACCTGGAGGCTCCGTCTACTCACCCTGTATTCCGCCCTGCTCGTCCGTCAAGCCAACCTATCTCCTCTAGATTGCCAGCCTCCATCTCATCCATTGGCCGAATTCTTGCACCTGTGTCATGTGCGTCTGTATTCGGCACAGGCGCAGTGACTGTCTGACCGATCCCTGCACCGGCATCTCCAATGCCCATGTGCAGATTACGCAATCTAGAGGTGATGGGCGGGCTTGACGGAAGAGCAGCGCGGAATACAGGGTGAGTAGACGGAGCCTCTAGGTGCTGAAAAGACGCCCCCATAGCACCTAGAGGCTCATTTGCATAGCAATAAAAGTTGTTTTTTTGTGTAACGGCTGCACACAAAGGTCTTAGAATAGCATGGTTAGGTAGAGTAGACACTAGCAGATCGCTAGTGTCTGACAGCTAATTTGGTCCAAATGAGGTGGTAGAAACCCTTTAAGGGGTTCTATATACCTGTTTTCAGAAAATACTGATACAGAGGATTGATATTTCGGCTTCCACCAAATATTGATTGAGGCCTACGATACACAACCTTCCACCAAATATTGAGGAAGAGGAGGGGAGTTCAGAGGGAGAGACAGAACAGCAGATAGGGGGTAAAAGGAGGAGAAGCAGGCAGAACTCCCAGTGCACAGTAGGCAAAAATCTAACTGCAAATGTATCATGCAGAATCACATCTGGCGCTCTCAGGAAGCCGGCACATGGCTCCGCAGTGTAGGCTTTTTTTAAACGTGTCAGCTGCTAACAATAGTGTTGCCATCTGCAGTCTGTGCTGTCAATGCATAAGTCGTGGTAAGCCCAACACTCACCTAGGGCCTCCCATCACCAAGCCTAATGCGAGCAACACTGTCAGAACCCACTAAGCCACACTCTCTGCGCTCCACGTCCTGCCTCTTCTCCTATCTCCTTCCATTTGTCCTACACTCCACCTTCCACCGTGCTGTCGTCTCTTTCATCTCGCAAACGGCAGGCTTCCGTGGTCCAAATGTTCGAACGTAAAAAGTTGATGACACCGGATAACCCTCTTGTGCAATGGCTGCCGGCATGTCGGAACTTCTAGCCCGCCAACTACTGCCATATAAACTGATGGACTTGGAGGCCTTTAGAAAATTTGTGTCCATTGGCACACCGCAATGTAAGGTCCCTGGAAGGAAATATTTCTCCCAGAAGGGCATCCCAGAGCTATATGGCCATGTTTATCGGCAAGTGAATGTATCTCTGGCACACAGTGTCAGTGCCAAGATACATCTGAACACAGACAAGTGGTCTAGCAAACACAACACAGGCAGGAAAGGTACATAACTTGTACTGCCCACTGGGTGAACCTTATGACGACTGTGAAGCATGCAACCCGTGGCACCCATGTGGATTTGGTATTACCGCCACGGATTGCATGCAGGCCTGCCTCCTCTTCTCCTCTTCCTACTCCATCATCTGTCTCCTCCTCGGCTGAATCCTCCTTTTCCACTGCTACCGCCTCTTCCGCTGCACCCCCCTCAAGCTCACCAGAACCTATTTGACATGCCAGTTGAGACATTGCCATGCTGTGTTGCGGCTGTTGTGTCTGGAAGCCAAGAGCCACACCTGTCCTGCACTGATTTCAGCTCTGCAGTCACAGGCCAATCAGTGGCTAACTCTGCTCAATTTGACATTTGGTAAAGTGATGTGCAACATTGGTGCCAATCTGTTCAAACAGAGAAAAAAGACACATGTGCTGTGCATGGCACACGTCTGGAACCTAGTCATGCAGAAAAATCTCTGGCCATTTTAGAAGATCTTACACAGCCATGGCTCGCCTTGCTGACGTTCATCAGTGACACCACCTACCTGTCAGATGTCTGATTTGTGACAGACCGACGCGCTGAAACGCCACTTTATATATGCTTGATAGGCTGCTCCAGAAGAAACGTGCTGTTAACAACTACCTGTGCAAACTCTGCGTCAGAACAGGTTCTGGGGAGCTTGGTTTCTTTTTACCGCGTCAGTGGCTGCTGATGCACGATGCATGCAGACTTCTGCAGCCATTTGATGAGATCTCCAAACTGGTCAGTCACAGTCAGGGAGCCATCAGTGACATTGTGCCTTACGCCTCCTTTCAGGAGCATGCAATGTGTTGTGTAATTGATTAAACCGTTGAGGAGCAGGAGCTGGAATATGAGGAAGTTGCAATGCTGAATAAATTAATAGGGGGGGCTACTCCATCTTAGACAAGTCAGCAGGAGTCTGAAGAGGAGTCAGAGGAGGATGGTGCCTGGGGGGAGGAGGAGCAAGAAGAGTAGGCTTTCAAATTTTTGGGGATCCCTGGTGTTGTCCGTGGAGGGGGGGGGGGGGGGGGGAGACCAAGGACAACATTTCCCTGAGCGATGAGCAGGAGCCAAGGTCCTCTACTGCTTCCAATTTAGTGCAAATGGGGGCCTTAATGCTCCAGTGTTTGAAGAGGGACCCCTCGTATAAAAAGCATTCAGGGAAAGGACCAGTACTGAGTGGCAACGTACTTAGATCCCCGGTACAAGCACAAAATGGCAGACATGTTACCAGCATCACAGAGGGCTGTCAAAATGCTGAATTTACAGGCCTTGCTGCGAGAGATGCTGCATTCTGCTGTTGCGGGCGCTGGTAGAGGAATTTCCACCCACAAAGAGACAGTTGCGGGTACCAATCCTACCACGCATGCAAGAAGAGGGCGGCTTAATGTTGTAGATGTTTTAGTCACTTCGGATACGAGATAATTCTTGCAGCCAAGCCATCGACAGCTTGCCCCTCGCCGAGTGACCTGTCCAAAAGAACATTCAGTGCTGCAGGGGGAATCGTGACCTATAAGCGCACTCGCCTAGCGCACGACTACCTCACATTTCTAAAAATTAATGAGGCATGGATCTCGGAGGAATTCAACACCTGTGACGACCTAGTTTAATTGTATTTCCTCATGCCAGCCCACACATATCCACCACCGCCCAGAACAAAGAATGGTCCATGTCTTATGTAAATATGGCGGCATAAAATGCCTTTTCTGTCCGGTGAATGCCTAATGTTTGGGGCCTGTACTCTACTGGCCTGCAGTAAAATTGGTATCCAATGACCATTTAATATACCTCCAGCCACATAATCACTTGATCTTTTCTGTACGGTGAATGCCTAATTGTTGTGGCCTCGGAAGAATTCAACACCTATGACGACCACGTGTGTTTGAATTTTACCTATTATCATTTGGGGTTTATTAAAGAGAGGGGAATTCATTGGCCATAGTTTTCAATCGAATTTTATATTTTTAGTTCTTTTAAACATATGTATTTGACATGTAATTGTACTAGCCTACAGTAAAATTGTTATCCAATGACCGTCTAATATACCTCCAGCCACATTATTACTTGATGTTTTCCATCCGGTGAATGCCTTATGTTTGGGGCCTATACTCCACTGGCCTGCAGCAAAATTGATATCCAATGACCGTCTAATATACCTCCAGCCACATAATGACTTGATCTTTTCTGTACGATGAATGCATCGTTTTTTGGGGTATATAATCTAGCTGGCCAACAATTAAAATTGTTATACGATGACTGCCTAATGTACCTCCAGCCACATAATCACTTGTTCTTTGCTGTATGGTGAATGCTTAATGTTTGGGGCCTATATTCCACTGTCCTGCAGTAAAATGTATATCCATTGATCGTCTAATATACCTTTAGCCTCATAATCACTTGATCTTTTCTATACGATGAATGCATAATTTTGGGGGCATATAATCTAACTGGACAACAGTAAAATTGTTATAAGGTGACTGCCTAATGTACCTCCAACCACATAATCACTTGTACTCCACTGGAGATTGTTATCCAACGACCGTCTAATATACCTTCAGCCACATAATCACTTGATGTTTTCTGTCCAGTGAATGCCTAATGTTTGGGGCCTGTACTCCACTGGCATGCAGAAAAATTGATATCCATTGACCGCCTAATATACGACCTCCAGCCACATAATCACTTGATTTTTTTCTGTTTGATGAATGCATAATTTTTGGGACCTGTAATCTAACTGGCCAACAGTAAAATTGTTATATGGTGACTGCCTAATGTACCTTCAGACACATACTCACTTGTTCTTTTCTGTACGGTGAATGCCTAATGTTTGGGCCCTGTATTCCACTGGCCTGCAGTAAAATTGTTATCCAATGTACCTTCAGACACATACTCACTTGTTCTTTTCTGTACGATGAATGCCTAATGTTTGGGCCCTGTATTCCACTGGCCTGCAGTAAAATTGTTATCCAATGACCATCTAATATATCTCCAGCCACATAATCACTTGATCTTTTCTGTTCGGTGAATGCCTAATATTTGGGGCCTATACGGGACGTGTGTGCCGTGTTGCGCTGTTTCGAGTACTTCACCAACATGGCCAGTACCGATGATGCAATCGTCAGCGTTACTATCCCACTTCTATGTCTCCATGGAAAAAACACTTCAGGCGATGATGGAAGAGGAGGTGGTACAGGGGTAGGAAGAGGAGGAAGAGGGATAATTTCCATAGTTATCAAGCCAGTCATTCACAAGTGGCTCAGAGGGTGGGTTCCTGCACCAACAGAGGCCACGTACACAACTGTCCAGCCAGGGCACAGTTCTGCAGGATGAGGAGGAGGAGGATTATGAGGAGGATGAACCATGTTCACAGCAGTGTGGCACCTAAAGCAGCTTATGGGCATCAACAGAGCGTGGCTGAGGGGATACAGAGGACACAGATGATACACCTCCCACAGAGGACAGCTTATCGTTGTCTGCTGTTGTTTCCCCATAGCTGCACTGAAGTTGGTGGTGAAGGTGTCTGACCGGATGAAGAGGCGGTAGAGCAGGAAGCGGAGTGGGAGGAGGAGGCAACGAGAAATGTCCTGAAATCCTCGGTGGGGGTAGGACATGCGCCAAACAGCTATCTGCCTCAGGCCCAGATGCCACTGCATTTACCCAGTGTGTAATTAGGGAGATATAATGTCCCTGTCTGTGCTTACTGGTCCACGCATTGGTACTTATGTGGACCTTGCCACAGATGGCATTGCGCAGTGCACACCTGATTTTGTCCGCCACTTGGTTGTGCAGGACAGGGATCGCTCGCCTGGAAAAGAAGTGGCGGATAGGAACAACATACTGTGGGACAGCCACCGCCATAAGGTTTTTAAAAGTCTGTCTCCACCAGACGGAATGACAGCATTTCATATGCCAAGAATTTTGAAATGCTGGCATTCAGGGACAGGGATCGCTTGTGGGTTGGGGGGCACTTCCTCTTTCTCTCCAGTGTTTAGGAAATGGACAGCTGAACGCTTCCATGGGACAGTGTGGACATGCTGGATGACAGTGGTGTGGGTGGTGGTGTTGCTGTCACATCCTCTGTTTGTGGGGTGACAGGTGCCACTGTCTCTCCAGAGGGGGAGGAAGAGACTGCAGCAGAAGATCTTTTGTGGTTTTTCAGTTGTGTACTCCACTGCAGCTCGTGCTTTGCATTTAGATGCCTGGTCATGCAGGTGGTGCTCAGGTTCAGAACATTTACGCCTCGCCTCAGGCTCTGACTGCACAGCATGCAAACCACTTGCGTCTTATCGTCAGCACATTGTCTGAAGAACTGCCACACCGGGGAACTCCTTGGAGCTGGCTACAGTGTGCTCAGTCCCTGGGTGTGGTGGGCAGTAGCAGGCGTGCTGGCTAGGGGACGGCCACTCTGCTTTTGCACCCTGCTCCATCTTTTGCTGTGCAGCTGGTGCTGTGTGACCACCACCTTTTCCTCCAAAATGCACGTCACTCGCATGACCTTGACTCCATGTGGGGTCTAGGACCTCATCATCCTCCACATCATCTTCCACACACTCTTCACCCCTGCCCTCCTTGCCGGTCTGCACACGGCAGAAAGTCTCTACTTGTTCTGGCCTTAACATTCGTACAAAATGATGCTGAACGTGTTTCATTTAGGCCTGTAGCTGGTACAGATCGACCATGTCCTCTCCCTGCATCAGGAGCTCCACCACTACCAGCAACACCACGACCAGGGCCACGTCCCTTATTTGATGCTCTCCTCATTCTTTCAGGTCACTCACCGAACTAACAGACAGATTAACTATATTAATTTCCCTGTCACATATGCAGTGCAGGTGTACCTCACACCCAAAAATGAGCATATGTCACCCACCAAACTAACAGATGGATTAACTATATTGATTTTCCTGTCACGTATAAAGTGCACATGTATCTCACACCAAAAATGGGTATATGTCACCCACCGAACTAACAGACGAATTAACTATTATATTTTTGTGCCATAGGTACAAAAATGGTGCATTGCACCCACAAAAATCACTATAGGTCACCCACAGATTTAACAGCCAGAATAATTTTTATATTTCTATGTCAGGGGTACAAAGATCGTGCATTGCACACACAAAAAATCATTATAGGTTACCAACAAACAAATTGCCAGATTCATAACACGCTTCCTGTCCCTGCACTACTCAGAGCTGATGGGCGTTGCTACACGTGATCCAGCTTGTATAGAGTCTGGGCCTTTCAAAAGCTTTATTAAATGCCTGAACACCGAACTCGAACCAAAACTTTTCCGGCAAAGTTCGGGTTCGAGTCCGGGTACCCGAACTCGCAATGTTCGGTACGACCCAAACTTTACAGTTCGGGTTCGCTCAACACTACACCAACCTCTTTTAAGGCCACTGTTTTTGGTGTCTGATTGCAGTAAATTGTCATGTGGGCCATTAACAATGAACATTGGGCACTGCCCACCTGATTATTCACTGCTATTAGTCATCAAAACTAATTGCACTCATAGGGGCTAAATGGCAAAGGCTAGGAAGGTAAATACAGCACTGGAGTCAAGTCATGTATCTCTGAGGATGTGACATAGCTTATTTAATGTACAAACTACATATCGGTGTGTTATTAAAAAGCAGGAAGTGCTCAACCCATATGCAGTGGTGCATCTATACAGGGGGGCAGATCATGCACTTGTGGTCCGCTGCTAATGGCAATCCCCGGTAAAAATGCATACAATGGAGAATGCCTGCAGCAGACCGCAAGTGCCACAATAGACATCCAAAAAACTGGGCTTTCCCTTTGTGCTGGATGCGGTGTTTTGCACTCAAAAATAATAATTACTGATGTCCGAAGGACTAGTTTACACCTGTTATTCCAGCACCTACTCAATTTCCTAATACTTAGCTTTTATTGATATGCTAATAAAACGAACTTACTAATTGTTAAAATTCCAATGCATCGCAGTCCTCACTATTCTATTTCGATCACTATAGTGTTGTACAGCATCCCCTATTAATATAGGGTACAGGTCACTACTGGATTCTACTGATGCCGCTGGCTGCGCGCTGCCAGCACGCTATTATTTAGTTTAGTGATTGCCCTTATGCTGTTTGGGGCTGCAACTTGCACTGTATTAAAATTGAAGCTTCACGCTGGCCCCCCGACATGTTTCGCCGTTGCCGGCGTCTTCAGGGGTTAGGGCAGAGTGTGAGCGTGTCTCCTCCCGGATGGTTTATGAAACCTTTGTTTGTGATGTCATCAATGTGTGTTCGGCCTGTGGGCGTGATTGGGACCTCTGGTTGGGCTCTGATTGCTCTCATGCCGGACCTAGTTCCTCCCACCGGCTACGCCTATCTACCTTTTGACCCCTAGTTTTGTCGACGTCATGGGGTTGCGCCGCACCTGTGTTGTGGACTTACGTTTTTGTCAACTTACCCTACTGCGCATGTCTCTAGACTTTGTTCACGGTATGTAGGATTCATCATGCCAATAGCGCATGCTCTACAACATAGAGTGTTCTTGGAGTCGATTACTGCGCAAACCATCAGCTTCATTCCTCTGCGCTCTGACTCCGAATCCTGCATTTGCCATGGCGCACGTTCTGGGACGTTGGTCACTGGCATTATCAATCATGGTTCCCCCATCTATCCAAACTATCCCACTTATGTGAGTGATCAAAGTGCGGGACACATATCATTATAGTTATTGTGACCTTATACGTTAGTTCTCTATTTGTACATCTCCTCATACTATCCTATTTGCCTTCTATATTTAGACGAACTAGTTCTGCACTTATCCCTGCGCTTATCCAATCACTCAGGCACCTTGACGTGCATCTTCCTATCTAGATAGTCTCCCAGAGTGTTGATGTCAATCTAGGGGCTAATCCAGATTACAGACTACTTCTATATTCTTTCTATATGTAGTTACTTATGATAGTTACCTAGATTCCCAACATCCCATGTCTAGGCCTAATGTCCTATTCATTGTCTCTAATATGATTGCTTGATTCTAGTGTTTCCCATACTACTAGTCACTCACAATACTGTTAGATTTTACTATCAATGGTATTGATATTAGATAAAGGTGTCTAGAGTGATGGATAAGGTTTATCTGGATGTGTGTCCCTATTTTAATTCTACCATCATTCACTGGACTCATGTCCTAGTTCTTATATGATCTATATCTTGATTCTTATATATGCTAGATTATAGTGGGTTGCTCTACTTGTATAGTTGTTGGTCACAATCTTTATTCTATGGCCTAATGGATAGATTTAGGATAGATTTATGATGTCATTTGGCCCATTGTTGTTTGGCCTATATTGGGATCCATATTTAGCCTAGTAGTTACTCTAGGCTTTTGCCCCCACCTGGGGTCCCTTTAATTTGTCCTATTGTTACTTTATTCCTAGGTCTTCCATCCGGTAGGTTGCTTCATTTTCATTTCCAATTTTTCTTTATTATTCTACATATTATTATTGTTTTAATTTGTTTATTTTAATTCTTTCTAGGTCGGTTACCATCTACAGGAAGGACGCATATGTGAAACCTTCGTTAAGGACCTTTAGGAGACAAGCTGTCAAGCAGGTAAATCTACTTTGTCTCCTCCTGTTGGAGTTTTTTGTCTATATCTCCTTTTCGTGGGCCTGATTTCACTCTCATTAGTCCCCAAAAATTGAAGTCCGTACTTTTACCTCTATGTTTCTCTCTCATGTGTCTGGCTAAACTGGTGTCTTCACCCGTGTTAATGCTGCTCAGGTGTCTCGAGATTCGCCGTCTTAGTTCCTGGGTGGTCTTTCCAACATATAGCTTAGGACATTCGCATTTAATGACATAGACGACTCCTTTTGTCTTGCAGTTGATGTAGTCTCTTATTTCATAGTTTTTTCCATTTGTTGGATTTGTGAATGTTTTTGTCACTTTCATCCGTCCACAGAAGGTACAGTCGCCACATGGATATGACCCCTTGTGGTTCAACCAGGTGGTTTTGGTAGTTGTTCTGTGGGGTTGATAGTGGCTATGGACTAACATCTCTCTCAGATTCCGTCCTCTTCTATATGTTACCGCTGGATATTTTTGTATCACGTGTTGTAAATCAGTGTCGGCTTGCAAAATATGCCAGTGCCGTCTCAGGATTTGTTGTATGGCTCTATGTTCTGTGTCATAGGTTCCTATGCAGCGTATAGTTTTATCACCTTGTTGTTGAGGTCTACCTGTCAGTAAATCTAATCTTGCTGTCTTTTTTGCCTTGTTATATGCTCTATGCAGGCATTTCTTAGAGTAGCCTCTATCATAGAACCGTGAATAGAGTACACTACATTCTTTTTCAAATGCCTCCTCTGTGGAGCAGTTCCGCCTAGCCCTAAGATACTGCCCCACAGGGATTCCTTTCTTCAAGGGGTCAGGATGGAAACTTTGCCAATGTAGCAAGTTATTTGTGGATGTTGGTTTGCGAAAAATTTCCGTTTGGATACTGCCGTCAGGTTGCAAGGTGAGTTTGAGATCCAGGAAATTGAGGGTGCTCTTGTGAATATCGGCCGTAAATTTCATACCAATTTGGTTGTCATTAAGTTGACTAACAAATTGGTGAAATTGTGTTTCTGTGCCGTCCCAAAAAATTAAAATATCGTCAATATAACGACCCCAAAATAAAATGTGCTGTGTGTACTTGTCCATGGTGTCAGTGAATACTACTCTATCTTCCCACCACCCTAAGAACAGATTAGCGAAACTCGGTGCACAGGTCGTGCCCATAGCGGTTCCCGTAATCTGTAAATAATATTTCCCATTGAACATAAAATAATTGTGCTCCAACAAAAACTTTAATAGTGAAATGACAAACTCATTGTGCTCATAAAACTGTGTTCCTTTAGTATTGAGGTAATATTGGACAGCTTGTATTCCTAGATTGTGTTGGATGCTTGTGTATAGTGCCTCTACATCAAGGCTGGCAATGAATGTATGTGAATTTACTTGGATCTCTTGCAGCCTGACGACAGTATCCTTAGTGTCTCTGAGATATGACGGCAGTGTCCTCACAAATGGTGATATAACCTGTTCTACATATTCGCTAATATTTTCGCATAGGCTTTGGTTACCTGAGACTATGGGTCTGCCTGGAATTGGTTCCCTTTGTTTGTGAATTTTTGGGATAGCATAAAAGGTGGCTACTGTAGGCTGTGATCTTAGCATAACCTTAAATTCTTCTTTTGTGATTAGATTCCTATCCTTGGCATTTTTTAGTAGTTTTTTTAATTCCATCACATACTTGTCAGTGGGATCTGCACTTAGTTCTTTGTATGTGCTATTCTCATTGAGCAGTTTCATTATCATTTGTTCATAATATTTATTCTCCAGGAGGACAATATTCCCTCCTTTGTCCGACGGTTTTATGACAAGGTTGTCATTATCTGTTAAATCCCTCATTGCTTCCTGTTCTTCTGTAGATAAGTTACTGTGCATATTTCTTTTTGATGCTTTAATTTTTTGTATATCCCTAGTGACCACGTCTACAAAGGTTTGAATGTTTGCATATTTGCCAAATGGGGGGGGTGAATTTGGATCTAGGAGTTAGAGTACTAAACGGTGGTAGTGGGGGCTATTTGTTCGCCTTCCCCTTCTCTCATTAGTGATTCAAGGGTGTCAACTGCTTCTCTTTCACGTTTCTGCATCCTTACCTTTTCATGTTCACTGGAGTTAAATTCCTTGTGTAGGGCTAGTTTACGGGCAAACAGGTTAATATCCTTTACCCACAGGAAACAGTTGAAATATGGTGCAGGAGTGAATGAGAGGCCCTTATGTATAAGACTTATATGTGCTGGTTTCAGTACTAGGTTAGTTTTGTTGATTATCTGCATGGCACCCTCACTATTAGTCTTCAGTGTTGGATTACCTCCTAGATTCCCAACCTCCTGCTCTGTTGATCTTGTGTTTAGGTTTTCTGATTGTATCCCCATTTCTCCCTGTCTCTCAGTTGGACTCCCATTCCTAAAAAACCTTCTGACATTATATTTTGGGGTGGTTGGGTGATATTGGTAGACGTGGTCAATGAGGATAGTTGCGGAAATTGTGAATAGTATACTGGTAAGTTTGACACTTGTTCTTGATTTGGGATGCATATCGGATTCAGAGTGTTACTGGGATTGATGTTAGTATTGGAGGGAGGATTTTTTGAGGTATTTTTCCTCTGTGAGTATGTTGGTCTACTTTTGGGTTTCTTCTTGATGTTCGCTTTAGCTTGTATATAGCTTCCTTCTGCTTCGGAAACCTCAGACTCCGATATGTCTGTGTATTCTCTCCAATTTTCTCTTTGTTTATAGGGGAATCGTCCCCCTTGTTTCTTGGGGTAGATGTTCCCAGTGTCAAAGTCTTTCTTGTCTCTATTGTATTTCCTATGCTTGCGTTCTTTAATTTCTCCCTGTAAACTCTCTACATTTTTTTGCAATCTCTGTTCAAACTTAGTGAACTCAGGTTTGGTTCTAAATATTTGGATTTCTTGAATCTCTTTTTGTAATTGTGATGTTATTCTTACCAGTGATTTTTGTTCATAGTCTAAAAGATATGCTTGCATCCGCAGGGAGTTGTCGGTTAGGAGAGTTTCCCACCCTTTTATGAATTCACTATCGTCTTGATGGGAATTCGGCGTGATATTGATTCGCATCCCCCTGTATACGATTTTTTGTTGGATGTATGTATCCAGACTAGCTGTTTCCCAAATTGCTCTAATATATCGCTTGTATATTTTATTGATTTCTTGAAATGCCTGATTTACGTCTAGACAGTCCACTGGTAAACTGGCAGTAGAGAACACCTTTCCAGCTTCAGCCAGAATCATTTGCGTCGTAGTGGGATTGGAGAGAAATCCTGCCATCTAAATGGTAGGTATAGATGGATAGGTGACTGTGTTGTTCCCTTTGCTGTAGGTGGTTTCCCCGAATAGTGGGAAAAATTACGGGATTGTTATCCCTCTTTGAACAGCAAAAAACTGGGCTTTCCCTTTGTGCTGGATGCAGTGTTTTGCACTCAAAAATAATAATTACTGATGTCCGAAGGACTAGTTTACACCTGTTAATCCAGCACCTACTCAATTTCCTAATACTTAGCTTTTATTGATATGCTAATAAAACGAACTTACTAATTGTTAAAATTCCAATGCATCGCAGTCCTCACTATTCTATTTCGATCACTATAGTGTTGTACAGCATCCCCTATTAATATAGGGTACAGGTCACTACTGGATTCTACTGATGCCGCTGGCTGCGCGCTGCCAGCACGCTATTTATTTAGTTTAGTGATTGCCCTTATGCTGTTTGGGGCTGCAACTTGCACTGTATTAAAATTGAAGCTTCACGCTGCCCCCCGACATGTTTCGCCGTTGCCGGCGTCTTCAGGGGTTAGGGCAGAGTGTGAGCGTGTCTCCTCCCGGATGGTTTATGAAACCTTTGTTTGTGATGTCATCAATGTGTGTTCGGCCTGTGGGCGTGATTGGGACCTCTGGTTGGGCTCTGATTGCTCTCATGCCGGACCTAGTTCCTCCCACCGGACCTAGAAAGAATTAAAATAAACAAATTAAAACAATAATAATATGTAGAATAATAAAGAAAAATTGGAAATGAAAATGAAGCAACCTACCGGATGGAAGACCTAGGAATAAAGTAACAATAGGACAAATTAAAGGGACCCCAGGTGGGGGCAAAAGCCTAGAGTAACTACTAGGCTAAATATGGATCCCAATATAGGCCAAACAACAATGGGCCAAATGACATCATAAATCTATCCTAAATCTATCCATTAGGCCATAGAATAAAGATTGTGACCAACAACTATACAAGTAGAGCAACCCACTATAATCTAGCATATATAAGAATCAAGATATAGATCATACAAGAACTAGGACATGAGTCCAGTGAATGATGGTAGAATTAAAATAGGGACACACATCCAGATAAACCTTATCCATCACTCTAGACACCTTTATCTAATATCAATACCATTGATAGGAAAATCTAACAGTATTGTGAGTGACTAGTAGTATGGGAAACACTAGAATCAAGCAATCATATTAGAGACAATAAATAGGACATTAAGCCTAGACATGGGATGTTGGGAATCTAGGTAACTATCATAAGTAACTACATATAGAAAGAATATAGAAGTAGTCTGTAATCTGGATTAGCCCCTAGATTGACATCAACACTCTGGGAGACTATCTAGATAGGAAGATGCACGTCAAGGTGCCTGAGTGATTGGATAAGTGCAGGGATAAGTGCAGAACTAGTTCGTCTAAATATAGAAGGCAAATAGGATAGTATGAGGAGATGTACAAATAGAGAACTAACGTATAAGGTCACAATAACTATAATGATATGTGTCCCGCACTTTGATCACTCACATAAGTGGGATAGTTTGGATAGATGGGGGAACCATGATTGATAATGCCAGTGACCAACGTCCCAGAACGTGCGCCATGGCAAATGCAGGATTCGGAGTCAGAGCGCAGAGGAATGAAGCTGATGGTTTGCGCAGTAATCAACTCCAAGAACACTCTATGTTGTAGAGCATGCGCTATTGGCATGATGAATCCTACATACCGTGAACAAAGTCTAGAGACATGCGCAGTAGGGTAAGTTGACAAAAACGTAAGTCCACAACACAGGCGCGGCGCAACCCCATGACGTCGACAAAACTAGGGGTCAAAAGGTAGATAGGCGTAGCCGGTGGGAGGAACTAGGTCCGGCATGAGAGCAATCAGAGCCCAACCAGAGGTCCCAATCACGCCCACAGGCCGAACACACATTGATGACATCACAAACAAAGGTTTCATAAACCATCCGGGAGGAGACACGCTCACACTCTGCCCTAACCCCTGAAGACGCCGGCAACGGCGAAACATGTCGGGGGGCAGCGTGAAGCTTCAATTTTAATACAGTGCAAGTTGCAGCCCCAAACAGCATAAGGGCAATCACTAAACTAAATAAATAGCGTGCTGGCAGCGCGCAGCCAGCGGCATCAGTAGAATCCAGTAGTGACCTGTACCCTATATTAATAGGGGATGCTGTACAACACTATAGTGATCGAAATAGAATAGTGAGGACTGCGATGCATTGGAATTTTAACAATTAGTAAGTTTGTTTTATTAGCATATCAATAAAAGCTAAGTATTAGGAAATTGAGTAGGTGCTGGATTAACAGGTGTAAACTAGTCCTTCGGACATCAGTAATTATTATAATAGACATCCTACACAGGATAGCAAATGTCTGGATGTGATAACCAGTAAAAATAATATAGCAAAAACAAAGATTTATGTTATATAATGCTAAATATTTCCATCAAGAGTTGACTTTATGGTTGACTAGGAATAAAGCACTGTCATTTTAACAAATATTGCAAGAATGTTATGGAAAATAGTGTAGACTTCTATTAATATACTGTTGTTCTTCTTTACTTTCTTTAATGTTTTAACTTTCACAAATGTATTGTGTGGCTTTTGCAAGTCATAGCCTGAACTGTCATTATTTTTATCCCGTTTATTTATAATGTGGCACATTAAGGAGCCTCTCTGGGAATTATTTAAAATAGCCGCAAGCAACCTGTCTAAGAATTTGATTCTTTACAACTTGTGGGCACCCTTGTACCCTTGCATATTTAGTATAAGCCTTCCTTACATTATGAGCTAGCTTTGGTTGCAAACCACTACGAGAATGTCAATAGTTAAGAAAAACTTTTATAATACATATTCAGACAAATTATTTGTGGTTGGATTTTATGGAATTTTAATATTTCAAGACATCTTTGGCTTTTAGATTTTTCTTATGTTACCGCTTGCATTTATTCATAGATAAGAAACTCAGCTCAGAATTCCATGTGGGCCTTTTTTTGCCTTTTCTTTGGAGCCATGTCATTTCAAGTTATGTGTGTTCTTATGGTTGGAAATTGGATAATTGTCTCACTTGGGATTTTCAACCACAGGTTGAGCTTACAATATTTTTAAAGACGTTAAATTAAGATTTTTATGTTTTATCTTAAGTTAAACATCTGGTTAGCAAAATCCCTTTTTCATGAATTTAAATATTTAAAAGAGAACCTACTATGGGATGATTCATATATTTTTATTTGAAAAATGGTTAGCAATTACAGAAAAATAATATCTAATTATTCAAATAGAAAAAATAATAAATAAATAAATACCATATTTTTCGCTTTATAAGACGCAACCGATGATAAGACGCACCCCAGATTTTAGAGGAGGAAAATAAGAAAAAAATATTTTTCATCAGACCTCAAATCAGATCCTCAGATGAGAACCACATACATATCAGGACATCACATCAGACCCCCAACAGACATCCGAACAGCACTTTTCTTTCAGACCCCCATCAGACTAAAATAAAATAACATCCTTTCTCTCCTGTGACGCAGCTCCGCTCTGGGTCCGGCGTCACGCTCCCCTGTTTTCTCTGGCCGTGCTGCACTGTCACCTGACTGAGCCAGGAGAGGAAGTAGAATATGTGTAAAAATAACTTAAACATAACGTCCAGAAAGTTATTCACTCATTAAAACAAATACAAACAAAGGAGGGAATTCATAACATCCTGCACTCCAGAATTTTAGAAACATAGAAGACTGATGGCAGAAAAAGAACACCTGGTCCATCTAGTCTGCTTTTATATTATTTCATTTTTTATGTTAGGACAGACGTGTGTATATCCCAGGCATGTTTAACTTCACTGACTCTAGATTTCCCAAACACAATACATGTACATGTGCAAATTACCCTGAGATGAGTCAGAGCTGGAAAATATGACTCTTCTCTGGTCACACAAGTAAGATATGACTCTTTTATGTTAATTTGCATAAAAGGCAGGAAGTACAAAAATGCATAATACTTATTGAATTTGTCTGCAAATGAAATTAAAAGTGTAATTTATATTTTTAGGGTAACACAATGAACATTTAGAAAAACACTCAGTGAGGGTAGCGTAGTAGAGGTGACAGGTTCCCTTTAAACCTTTAAAATATTTAAAGGTTTCAAACATATAGCCCTGTTCCCTTCAAAGCTATAAAGATTAAGGGGGTCTTTTATTAACACCAGTGTTTTCGATGCCAGTCTTAATAACCCCGTGCGCTAGCAGTGGATCTGCCAAAGTTATGAAGAGACAGTGACCTCTACATAACTTCGGTGCATCAACCGTCGGTCTAAATCTGCAACAGCTTCCTTGCTGGCTTAAATTTAGACCATTTTCTACTCCTTAAACTCGCGTAGAAAATGACAAATGAGATGGCCTGCCTCCTGTCTCGCTCATGCCGCACACTCTTTTTTAGACCTGGCACGGACCTGGAAAAGTCGAAGATTGTGGCAAAAATAACCATTGCTCCACAATCTGCGCCATAAATATGCCCAAAATAGGGAATTTTTGTTAATAAATTACCCCCTAAGGCTACTTTCACACTAGCGTTCGGTTGTCCGCTTGAAGGATCCGTTTGAAGGCTCTTCCAAGCGGCCACGAACGGATCCATACGGCCCCAATGCATTCTGAATGGATGCGGATCCGCTCAGAATGCATCAGTCTGGCAGCGTTTGGCCTCCGTTCCGCTCAGCAGGCGGACACCCGAACGCAGCTTGCAGCGTTTTGGTGTCCGCCTGGCCGTGCGGAGGCGTACGGATCCGTTCATAGTTACAATGGCAGTCAATGGGGACGGATCCGTCTGTCATGGCTCCGCTTTGACACGGATCCGTTCGAAAACGTTCATGTTTCTGCGCATGCCCAGTAACTTCCTGTCCCTCCCCCTCATCTGTCCCTCCCCTCATCGTCGGCCATTTTGGATAATCGACTTGCTGAGACTGGTAAGTGTATGAAGTTTTGTCTGTTTGTCTATCTCTCTTTTTTTTACTATCTATCCATCTATCTATCTATCTATCTATCTATCTATCTATCTATCTCTCTCTCTATTTCTAGGGTGGGGGGGCTGCTGGCACTTGGGAAGGGGTGTGTGTGTCTGGAACAATGGGAGCCGCTGGCACTGGTGGTGTGGGCTGCCTTTATGGGGGGGCTTCTGGCACCGGGGGGGGAGGGCACGTGTGGCTGGAACTGTGGTTGCTGCTGGCACTGCGGGGGTGTTTGTGGCTGGAACAGTGCGGTTTGCTGGCACTGCAGGGGGTGTTTGTGGCTGGAACTGCGCGGTTTGCTGGCACTGCGGGGGTGTTTGTGGCTGGAACTGTGCGGTTTGCTGGCACTTGCGGGGGTGTTTGTGGCTGGAACTGTGCGGTTTGCTGGCACTGCGGGGGTGTTTGTGGCTGGAACTGTGCGGTTTGCTGGCAATACAGGGGTGTTTGTGGCTGGAACTGTGCGGTGCTTCTGGATGGAACTGCAGGGTTTTTTGTGGCTGGAACTGTGCGGTGCTTCTGGCAGTGCGGGGGTGTTTGTGGCTGGAACTGTGCGGTGCTTCTGGATGGAACTGCAGGGTTTTTTGTGGCTGGAACTGTGCGGTGCTTCTGGCAGTGCGGGGGTGTTTGTGGCTGGAACTGTGTCTGCTGCTGGCACTGCGGGGGTGTTTGTGACTGGAACTGTGGGGGCTGCTGGCATTGGGGGGGCTGAGGGCACTGTGGGAGAGTTGTTTGGAACTGGGAGCCTGATGTCATTGTGGGGGGCTGCTGGCACTATGCGGGGCTGCTGTCTCTCGGGGTGTTTATGTAACTTGGGGGGATTATGGCTTCTGTCGGATTAATTTTTTAAATTATTTTATTATTAGGGTCGTTCCAAAAAAGAATAAAAAAAAGAAAGACATCTGCGGTGGGGAAGCCCATATCCATATTTTAAAAAGTAAGTATTAAAAAAAACTAAAAAAATGTTGATATATGAGGAAATAGTGCTCTACAAGTTCCTTTAACGTTATCTGCATTTTGTCTGGTATTCTGTTGCGTACAGATGTCATCTAAGAAGACAACCATAGACTGGCGTAACCCACCCAGAAGGCGCCGCCGTATCCAGTGGCCTGTAAGTATAAAATCAACACTTGGACTTTTTACTGTTTGATTCGTTGCATTAATCAGTATGTGCTCTTATTATAGATTTCTTCATCATCTTCAGCGGAGGGCTCTCCGGAAGTGGCTGCCGGGGCCAGCTCACCAGCGTCCAGGGGAGGTGGACCAAGCCCGGACCGGGGCTGTCAAGAAGTAAGTATATATATATATATATAGATTTCTTAAAAATTGGTTTAAGTACGGTCTTCTAAAAAAATTTTATTTGTATTAGCAATCTGCACCTAGAGCCGCCAGCGAGGATCCCCCAGTCGCCTCCAGAGTCCGCGGGAATGATCGTGGCGGTCGTAGACGTGTAAGTATTGAATTTAGTAGTTTTAATTAGCATTTTGTATTAGGATTTACATTAAATTTTGTATTTCCTTTTTTTTCAGGGTTCCCTAGGCTCCACCAGGGAGGATGAGGAGTTCGGGGTTCCGAGCATCGATAACCTGCTCCTCATCCGACTGGTGGAGGCGCGTCCAGCGTTATGGGACCACACCGACCGCCACCACGCCGATCATCGCCATACCCAGCGGCTCTGGAGGGACATCTCTGCAGAAGTTTTAGAGACCTGGGGGGATCTAGATGCGGCGGCTCAGGAGAAATATGGTAAGTAAAACAATATGCATTTTAATAAATTAAAATATTCTTGTTTTCCTTTCATCATGCTGATTTTAGTTTTTATTGTTTTTTTCCATAGTCAAACTGGTTATAACGCGTTGGCGATCTATCTGGGACCGCTTCAGGAGGGATTATAACAAGGAGGGTCAGGCCCCGGGTGGCTCCGGAGGAACCTCAGGGGCCACATACATCCATACGGCGGCCCTGGGGTTCCTACGAAAGGCTATGGCACCAAAAAGGTAAATATTTATAACAACTGTTTAAAAAATAAATTGTAAAGGGGCTGTCCGAGACAGGGTAGCGTTTGGCTCCCCTGTTTTAGACAGCCCCCCACAGTCAGATGGACAACTGTTCTCTCCGTCTGAGTGTAAGGGGCTGTCTGAGACAGGGTAGCGTTTGGCTCCCCTGTTTTTAGACAGCCCCCTACAGTCAGATGGACAACAGTCTCTTCACTCATTCCATTTTATCTATATCTTTTTGTAGGTGAAGACTCCAGAACTGAGCACAGTGTTCCAGATGAGGTCTCACAAGCGCTCTATACAGTGTGATGACAATCTATCTCCTACTGGTTATATATCTAGATATATAGCCAAGCATCCTACTTTCTTTCTCTGCTGCGTGGCCACACCATGCACTCATTTTAAAGCTGTCTAATATCAGGATCCCTAGATCCTCCTCTTTGGAAGTCGTCGCTAACACAGAGATGCCAATATGATATTCAGACTCAGGGTTCCTTCTCCCCAAGTGCAATTTACATTTGGAAGCATTGATCTGTCGTTTTATTGTTTGGAACATTTATCTAGTGAAGCTAAATCATTTTCTATGTTACAAACCCCTCCAGGAATATTAACCCTGTTACAAACTTTTTCTGGCCTCAAAAAGTCACACAATAGATGCTTTGGCGAATATTGGGTCCATTGAGCAAATGTTTTGCACCTTTTTACAATTTCCCATCATTCAGTTTCCCATCATCTGAGTTCAAATAACCGCTATGGATTCCGTTATTGTTTTTCATTATAACATGGTTATAATATGGTTATAAATAGAGATGAGCAAATCGAAGCTGACGAAGTGGAATTTGATCTGTATTTCTGGAAAAAATTGATTCACAGCAAAGCTGAATTTCCTCAAGCTTCGTGGTAACGAATCACATTTTCTTCCTAAAGTGGCTGCTACACGTGTGAGGACATTGAGCAAGGAACTCTAGGAAGGTGGGATTGCCCATAATGCCATGCATGCAGCCAATCAACAGTTAGCCAGCTCTGTGATGTCACAGCCCTATAAATAGCCTCAGCCAACAAACAAGACAAACCAATAATCCCCAAAAAAGATGAGAAAACACACATATAAAATATATGTAAATTTATTAGGACATAATCAAATGACAAAAATTAAATGACATAAGGCACAAGGGTGGAGGAGGGTGGGAGGCCCGTGTAGCAGGGTCAGAAACTACCTCCCTCACACAACACCCAACTGACAGGGAAAAAGGGGTCACAGCCCTGGGTAAAGAGCCGCATAGATATGGGGGAACTGTAGGTTTGCCCAAAGTGACATATAATAGTAAGTGAGCTGCATGCATATACAAAGTGATTGTGATCACACATAGCCAAATTGCCCGCCCAGGATAACTAAGATGGCCGCATAGAAATGCAGCTAGCCAAATAACTCTCAGTAAGGCAGGACAAAAGTGCTAGGTGCAAGCAGTAGACTTAAAATAACAAACTAGCAAAGCATGACAACAAAGCAAAATTTACCCATGGTATGCTGGAACCCAGAGACTGTGACCGGAGCTGCACCTCAACGCACTTTTCGCCTGGAAAGGCTTCGTCAGGAGGTAATGGTAACAAACTAAGTTCGTCCTTAAATAGTGTGGTCCACAGCTGGCACATAATTAGCGCATACGCCTTGTGATGCAGGACATGACATCATAGAGGCGCGCCACCCAGCCTACAGAGCCGGGCGAGGCGCGCCCACCGTGTCACATGACCACATCGGGAGGAGGGAGCCGCACCAAAACGCCGCGCAGCCACACCCCCCTCTCCAGTCTGATAACATGACACGCGGGCGTGCGTCACCCGGCTCCCAGGAACCAGGTATAGGAGCACCTCCACGATGCTGCCCGAACAGCGCACCAGTGCGATGCGCATATGCCAGGTGGAGATAGTGCATGGAAAACAGGAGGAGCACGGGATAATGTTGCAAAATGTCTACTCCAGGGTACAGCATACCAGAATGGTATTTAGTGAGCAATACAGTGCCACAGAAGTAGCATGACCCATTACACATGGAATAAAACACTCGCCATTGTAGATGCATGTAAAAACTCACAATATATGACCCCCTATTCATAACACCAGGGAAATAATGTAATAAACTGATATAATATAACTAAATATACTATAATAGCATATAAATAAATAGATGGATCCTAGCGATCATCCCATGATATATATGAAATGGTAATAGTTATAGTAGAGAGAGATCCTCTCCCATGCCCCTATTATAATAAATCATGTGAACGGTACAACAAACACAATAATATTTCATATAGCCACACAGGCATGTGCACCAAGTAATAATAAATAATAACTAATAATAGAAATACAATAATAATCCATATATGTGAACATAAAAATTGTGGAACCACGTAAAGTGCATAGTGCAAAAAAGGCCCTGAGCCAAATAGCCACAGAGCCTGTGTAGCTGAACACATGATAGAGCCATTTAGCCACCCACTGCATATGGCTACCCAAATCAATAAACTAACAGTACAGGGCACAAGAGACAACAGCTGTTTCCCATATTATGGGAATGGATATTGGGATGTTAATAAACAATAGATGTCCATTGCTCCATAGAGAGATGTTCTCCTCTGGGCCGAACGCAAAAAATAGCCTCCTAAAGGACCACACCATCGCAGCAATCAAATATGCTATGAAGATACAAATAACAACAATAAATACAAGATAAAAACAACGAACACATAATGTAATAAAAAGCACGATTTATAGAAAAGACTTGAAGCTAAAAGTCTCGTTGATACCATTAGGGATCTCACTCTTAAGCAGAACAATCCATTTGGTCTCCAATTGCAGGAGGAGCTTTTTAGTATCCCCTCCACGGCAGCCCAAAGAAACCCTATCAATACCCATGCATTGTAACCCACGAGGGTCCCCTCTATGATGGTCCCTAAAGTGCAGAGCTATAGGCTGAAACTGGGTCAGCTCATCCTGTGCAATAGTCGCTGCCTGGCGGATTTTGCTTGCATGTTCGAATACCCTAACACACAACTCCCTGGTGGTCATCCCAACATACAGGAGCTTGCAAGGGCAGGTGATCAGATATATAACACATGCAGTCCTGCATGTAATATGTTGCACAATATGATATTCACGTCTGTTCTCGGAGTCCCTAAATGTGGAGGACCGAACCATGTATCTGCACGCCTGGCAATTATTGCATGGGTAGGAGCCCCATTTTGGCCCCTTACTACCAAAGATGTATGATGGCGAAGGGGATACATAGTGACTACTGGTGAGCAAGTCACCAAGATTTTTTGAGGGACGCCATGTCACCTGGGGATAGTCTCGAAGTGTCGCCCGTAAGTCATTGTCTGAAAGCAGTATAGGCCAGTGTTTAGCGAATATTTCACGTATTTTTCGCCACTGCATGTTGAAAGGGGTAATAAATCGACAGCTTGCATTGTCAATCTTTGGTCTATTGCTGGTCAGGAGAGAATCCTTATTTGCAGACTTGGCATGTGTATAGCCCCTCTTAATATCAACCTGGTGTAAGGGATCGTCTCTTTTCTGGGGGGTCACACTCACAGATATCTCACCAGACAACAGATTTTCATGTCCAAACTGTGCATTTATTTTGACACTCTTCTCATAAAGGATAGTCCAGTTATACATCACTGGGTGGGGTGAGGTTCCCGCACCGCCAACACTTAAAACACAAATAAAGTCCTGCCCGTCTAGGCGCTACCTAAACAAAATACGTCCCTACCTCACTCATAGAGCTCAGTTCACAAATGGACAACATATGCGGCTTTCCTCAGCCATCATCAATACTGCATCCCAGGGGCGTTGCTAGGGTCTGAAAACATTCGGGGCACAAGCCCAATGTGTTGAAATTTGCATAATAAGAATTAACATACAAGGCAACGTACTTCAATAACAGATTTTATTCTTCCATTCAGAATATTAACTGTTTGAAATGTTGAGAACAATGAGTTTACAACAAACCTCCGAAATTTTGATAAAACTATTAAACGAATGAAAACATTTCTATTTCTTATGCACCGGTAAGTGGCGTCTTTTGTGCTTATCAGCAAAACGGTCAATAACTGCTTCTTCTGAAACTGAAAGCAGAATTCTTTTCTCAAGTGCTAGGATGGCAAGATGATTCAGTCTTGTTTGGCCCATTGTCTGTCTTAGCCAGGTATGGAGTCGTCGTAATACAGAAAATGATCTTTCACAGCTGCAGCTGCTTACTGGAATGGTTAGGACAACTTGAATGACTCTTTTTAAAGATGGGAACATTAGTGGATCCAGGTCTTCATAAAGAGTGTTCAGTGTGTACTTTTCTGCACCTTTGTGCTTTCTTGCCAGGTAACTCTTGGCCACAAGTACTTCTTCATTTTTCAAATCAATTTTATAATGTTCAGCTAATGCTTGTAGGTCAGATGAAAGAACATTATTTGATTTTGGATTACATGCTTGAATCCCATTCAAAAGTTCTGGTTTTATGCTGGAAAATCTGTTGTCCAGGTCAGATAACATCCTATCTAAACATGGGTAAAGCATCTTTTTTGTAAGTGTATCCTTAAGCTCTTCCCTCATGACACAGGTAGGGATGAGCGAACTCGAACTGTATAGTTCGGGTTCGTACCGAATTTTGGGGTGTCCGTGACACGGACCCGAACCCGGACATTTTCGTAAAAGTCCGGGTTCGGGTTCGGTGTTCGTCGCTTTCTTGGCGCTTTTGTGACGCTTTCTTGGCGCTTTTTGAAAGGCTGCAAAGCAGCCAATCAACAAGCGTCATACTACTTGCCCCAAGAGGCCGTCACAGCCATGCCTACTATTGGCATGGCTGTGATTGGCCAGAGCACCATGTGACCCAGCCTCTATTTAAGCTGGAGTCACATAGCGCCGCCCGTCACTCTGCTCTGATTAGCGTAGGGAGAGGTTGCGGATGCGACAGTAGGGCGAGATTAGGCAGATTAACTCCTCCAAAGGACTTCACTTGATTAATCGATCGATCTGCAGCTGTGCATCATTGAGCTGCTGAAATTCAAATGCTCACTCACTGTTTTTAGGCTGCCCAGACCGTTTGTCAGTCACTTTTTTCTGGGGTGATCGGCGGCCATTTTGTGTCTTGTGCGGTGCTGCGACCAAGTGCATCCAAGCTGCGACCAAGTGCATTTAACCCTCAATGGTGTGGTTGTTTTTTGGCTAAAGCCTACATCAGGGTGAAGCTGTCACACCAAGTGCATTTAACCAGCAATAGTCTGTTCATTTTTTGGCCATATCCTAAATCAGGGGCAAGCTGCGCCTGTCACCAAGTGCATTTAACCCTCAATGGTGTGGTTGTTTTTTGGCTAAAGCCTACATCAGGGTGAAGCTGTCACACCAAGTGCATTTAACCAGCAATAGTCTGTTCATTTTTTGGCCATATACAAAATCAGGGGCAAGCTGCGCCTGTCACCAAGTGCATTTAACCCTCAATGGTGTGGTTGTTTTTTGGCTAAAGCCTACATCAGGGTGAAGCTGTCACACCAAGTGCATTTAACCAGCAATAGTCTGTTTATTTTTTGGCCATATACTACATCAGGGGCAAGCTGCGCCCGTCACCAAGTGCATTTAACCCTCAGTAGTGTGGTTGGTCAAGCTGTGACACCAAGTGCATTTAACCAGCAATAGTCTGTTCATTTTTTGGCCATATACTACATCAGGGGCAAGCTGCGCCCGTCACCAAGTGCATTTAACCAGCAATAGTGTGGTTATTTTTTGGCCATATCCCAGTCTAATTCTGTCACTAAATCCATACCGGTCACCCAGCGCCTAAATACTAGGCCTCAAATTTATATCCCGCTAAATCTCTCGTTACCGCTGTCCTGTTGTGGCGGGGAAAGTTATTTAGTGTCCGTCAAAGCACATTTTTTGTTCTGGGTTGAAGTAAAATTCCCAATTTAGCAATTTCATAATTTAGTGGTTCCTGCTATATCAGAGCTATTTGAAATATATCCCTAAAAGGGTATATAATATTCAAGGTGCACATTGGGTCATTCAGAATAACTTCACACACACCCGCTACTGTGCATTTCCAAGTCTAATTCTGTCACTAAACCCATACCTGTCACCCAGCGCCTAAATACTAGGCCTCAAATTTATATCCCGCTAAATCTCTCGTTACCGCTGTCCTGTTGTGGCTGGGAAAGTTATTTAGTGTCCGTCAAAGCACATTTTTTGTTCTGGGTTGAAATACAATTCCCAATTTAGCAATTTCATAATTTAGTGGTTTCTGCTATATCAGAGCTATTTGAAATCTATCCCTAAAAGGGTATATAATATTCAAGGTGCACATTGGGTCATTCAGAATAACGTCACACACACCCGCTACTGTGTATTTCCAAGTCTAATTCTGTCACTAAACCCATACCTGTCACCCAGCGCCTAAATACTAGGCCTCAAATTTATATCCCGCTAAATCTCTCGTTACCGCTGTCCTGTTGTGGCTGGGAAAGTTATTTAGTGTCCGTCAAAGCACATTTTTTGTTCTGGGTTGAAGTACAATTCCCAATTTAGCAATTTCATAATTTAGTGGTTCCTGCTATATCAGAGCTATTTGAAATCTATCCCTAAAAGGGTATATAATATTCAAGGTGCACATAGGGTCATTCAGAATAACTTCACACACACCCGCTACTGTGTATTTCCAAGTCTAATTCTGTCACTAAACCCATACCTGTCACCCAGCGCCTAAATACTAGGCCTCAAATTTATATCCTGCTAAATCTCTCGTTACCGCTGTCCTGTTGTGGCTGGGAAAGTTATTTAGTGTCCGTCAAAGCACATTTTTTGTTCTGGGTTGAAATACAATTCCCAATTTAGCAATTTCATAATTTAGTGGTTTCTGCTATATCAGAGCTATTTGAAATCTATCCCTAAAAGGGTATATAATATTCAAGGTGCACATAGGGTCATTCAGAATAACTTCACACACACGCTACTGTGCATTTCCAAGTCTAATTCTGTTAGTAAATCCATACCGGTCACCCAGCGCCTAAATACTAGGCCTCAAATTTATATCCCGCTGAATTTGAATACAATACATTGGGCCAAATAATATTTTTGTTGTTGTGGTGAACCATAACAATGAGAAAAACATCTAGTAAGGGACGCGGACGTGGACATGGTCGTGGTGGTGTTAGTGGACCCTCTGGTGCTGGGAGAGGACATGGCCGTTCTGCCACATCCACACGTCCTAGTGTACCAACTACCTCAGGTCCCAGTAGCCGCCAGAATTTACAGCGATATATGGTGGGGCCCAATGCCGTTCTAAGGATGGTAAGGCCTGAGCAGGTACAGGCATTAGTCAATTGGGTGGCCGACAGTGGATCCAGCACGTTCACATTATCTCCCACCCAGTCTTCTGCAGAAAGCGCACAGATGGCGCCTGAAAACCAACCCCATCAGTCTGTCACATCACCCCCATGCATACCAGGGAAACTGTCTCAGCCTCAAGTTATGCAGCAGTCTCTTATGCTGTTTGAAGACTCCGCTGGCAGGGTTTCCCAAGGGCATCCACCTAGCCCGTCCCCAGCGGTGAAAGATATAGAATGCACTGACGCACAACCACTTATGTTTCCTGATGATGAGGACATGGGAATACCACCTCAGCATGTCTCTGATGATGACGAAACACAGGTGCCAACTGCTGCGTCTTTCTGCAGTGTGCAGACTGAACAGGAGGTCAGGGATCAAGACTGGGTGGAAGACGATGCAGGGGATGATGAGGTCCTAGACCCCACATGGAATGAAGGTCGTGCCACTGACTTTCACAGTTCGGAGGAAGAGGCAGTGGTGAGACCGAGCCAACAGCGTAGCAAAAGAGGGAGCAGTGGGCAAAAGCAGAACACCCGCCGCCAAGAGACTCCGCCTGCTACTGCCCGCCGCCATCTGGGACCGAGCACCCCAAAGGCAGCTTCAAGGAGTTCCCTGGCATGGCACTTCTTCAAACAATGTGCTGACGACAAGACCCGAGTGGTTTGCACGCTGTGCCATCAGAGCCTTAAGCGAGGCATTAACGTTCTGAACCTGAGCACAACCTGCATGACCAGGCACCTGCATGCAAAGCATGAACTGCAGTGGAGTAAACACCTTAAAACCAAGGAAGTCACTCAGGCTCCCCCTGCTACCTCTTCTGCTGCTGCCGCCTCGGCCTCTTCTGCTGCTGCCGCCTCGGCCTCTTCCTCCGCCTCTGGAGGAACGTTGGCACCTGCCGCCCAGCAAACAGGGGATGTACCACCAACACCACCACCACCACCTCCGTCACCAAGCGTCTCAACCATGTCACACGGCAGCGTTCAGCTCTCCATCTCACAAACATTTGAGAGAAAGCGTAAATTCCCACCTAGCCACCCTCGATCCCTGGCCCTGAATGCCAGCATTTCTAAACTACTGGCCTATGAAATGCTGTCATTTAGGCTGGTGGACACAGACAGCTTCAAACAGCTCATGTCGCTTGCTGTCCCACAGTATGTTGTTCCCAGCCGCCACTACTTCTCCAAGAGAACCGTGCCTTCCCTGCACAACCAAGTATCCGATAAAATCAAGTGTGCACTGCGCAACGCCATCTGTGGCAAGGTCCACCTAACCACAGATACGTGGACCAGTAAGCACGGCCAGGGACGCTATATCTACCTAACTGCACACTGGGTAAATGTAGTGGCAGCTGGGCCCCAGGCGGAGAGCTGTTTGGCGCACGTCCTTCCGCCGCCAAGGATCGCAGGGCAACATTCTTTGCCTCCTGTTGCCACCTCCTCCTTCTCGGCTTCCTCCTCCTCTTCTTCCACCTGCTCATCCAGTCAGCCACACACCTTCACCACCAACTTCAGCACAGCCCGGGGTAAACGTCAGCAGGCCATTCTGAAACTCATATGTTTGGGGGACAGGCCCCACACCGCACAGGAGTTGTGGCGGGGTATAGAACAACAGACCGACGAGTGGTTGCTGCCGGTGAGCCTCAAGCCCGGCCTGGTGGTGTGCGATAATGGGCGAAATCTCGTTGCAGCTCTGGGACTAGCCAATTTGACGCACATCCCTTGCTTGGCGCATGTGCTGAATTTGGTGGTGCAGAAGTTCATTCACAACTACCCCGACATGTCAGAGCTGCTGCATAAAGTGCGGGCCGTCTGTTCGCGCTTCCGGCGTTCACATCCTGCTGCTGCTCGCCTGTCTGCGCTACAGCGTAACTTCGGCCTTCCCGCTCACCGCCTCATATGCGACGTGCCCACCAGGTGGAACTCCACCTTGCACATGCTGGACAGACTGTGCGAGCAGCAGCAGGCCATAGTGGAGTTTCAGCTGCAGCACGCACGGGTCAGTCGCACTACAGAACAGCACCACTTCACCACCAATGACTGGGCCTCCATGCGAGACCTGTGTGCCCTGTTGCGCTGTTTCGAGTACTCCACCAACATGGCCAGTGGCGATGACGCCGTTATCAGCGTTACAATACCACTTCTATGTCTCCTTGAGAAAACACTTAGGGCGATGATGCAAGAGGAGGTGGCCCAGGAGGAGGAGGAGGAGGAAGAGGGGTCATTTTTAGCACTTTCAGGCCAGTCTCTTCGAAGTGACTCAGAGGGAGGTTTTTGGCAACAGCAGAGGCCAGGTACAAATGTGGCCAGACAGGGCCCACTACTGGAGGACGAGGAGGACGAGGATGAGGAGGAGGTGGAGGATGATGAGGATGAAGCATGGTCACAGCGGGGTGGCACCCAACGCAGCTCGGGTCCATCACTGGTGCGTGGCTGGGGGGAAAGGCAGGACGATGACGATACGCCTCCCACAGAGGACAGCTTGTCCTTACCCCTGGGCAGCCTGGCACACATGAGCGACTACATGCTGCAGTGCCTGCGCAACGACAGCAGAGTTGCCCACATTTTAACCTGTGCGGACTACTGGGTTGCCACCCTGCTGGATCCACGCTACAAAGACAATGTGCCCACCTTACTTCCTGCACTGGAGCGTGATAGGAAGATGCGCGAGTACAAGCGCACGTTGGTAGACGCGCTACTGAGAGCATTCCCAAATGTCACAGGGGAACAAGTGGAAGCCCAAGGCCAAGGCAGAGGAGGAGCAAGAGGTCGCCAAGGCAGCTGTGTCAATGCCAGCTCCTTTGAGGGCAGGGTTAGCATGGCAGAGATGTGGAAAACTTTTGTCAACACGCCACAGCTAACTGCACCACCACCTGATACGCAACGTGTTAGCAGGAGGCAACATTTCACTAACATGGTGGAACAGTACGTGTGCACACCCCTCCACGTACTGACTGATGGTTCGGCCCCATTCAACTTCTGGGTCTCTAAATTGTCCATGTGGCCAGAGCTAGCCTTTTATGCCTTGGAGGTGCTGGCCTGCCCGGCGGCCAGCGTTTTGTCTGAACGTGTATTCAGCACGGCAGGGGGCGTCATTACAGACAAACGCAGCCGCCTGTCTACAGCCAATGTGGACAAGCTGACGTTCATAAAAATGAACCAGGCATGGATCCCACAGGATCTGTCCGTCCCTTGTCCAGATTAGACATTAACTACCTCCCCTTAACCATATATTATTGGACTCCAGGGCACTTCCTCATTCAATCCTATTTTTATTTTCATTTTACCATTATATTGCGAGGCAACCCAAAGTTGAATGAACCTCTCCTGTGTCTGGGTGCCGGGGCCTAAATATATGCCAATGGACTGTTCCAATGTTGGGTGACGTGAAGCCTGATTCTCTGCTATGACATGCAGAATGATTCTCTGCTGACATGAAGCCAGATTGTCTGTTACGGGACCTCTCTCCTCTGCCTGTGTGTGTGCTGGGCCTAAATATATGCCAATGGACTGTTGCAGTGGTGGCTGACGTGAAGCCTCATTCTCTGCTATGACATGCAGAATGATTCTCTGCTGACATGAAGCCAGATTCTCTGTTACGAGACCTCCCTCCTCTGCCTGGGTGCTGGGCCTAAATATATGCGAATGGACTGTTGCAGTGGTGGCTGACGTGAAGCCTCATTCTCTGCTATGACATGCAGACTGATTCTCTGCTGACATGAAGCCAGATTCTCTGTTACGGGACCTCTCTCCTCTGCCTGTGTGCTGGGCCTAAATATATGCCAATGGACTGTTGCAGTGGTGGCTGACGTGAAGCCTCATTCTCTGCTATGACATGCAGACTAATTCTCTGCTGACATGAAGACAGATTCTCTGTTACGGGACCTCTCTCCTCTGCCTGTGTGTGTGCTGGGCCTAAATATATGCCAATGGACTGTTGCAGTGGTGGCTGACGTGAAGCCTCATTCTCTGCTATGACATGCAGACTGATTCTCTGCTGACATGAAGACAGATTCTCTGTTACGGGACCTCTCTCCTCTGCCTGTGTGTGTGCTGGGCCTAAATATATGCCAATGGACTGTTGCAGTGGTGGCTGACGTGAAGCCTCATTCTCTGCTATGACATGCAGACTGATTCTCTGCTGACATGAAGCCAGATTCTCTGTTACGGGACCTCCCTCCTCTGCCTGGGTGCTGGGCCTAAATATATGCCAATGGACTGTTGCAGTGGTGGCTGACGTGAAGCCTCATTCTCTGCTATGACATGCAGACTAATTCTCTGCTGACATGAAGACAGATTCTCTGTTACGGGACCTCTCTCCTCTGCCTGTGTGTGTGCTGGGCCTAAATATATGCCAATGGACTGTTGCAGTGGTGGCTGACGTGAAGCCTCATTCTCTGCTATGACATGCAGACTGATTCTCTGCTGACATGAAGCCAGATTCTCTGTTACGGGACCTCCCTCCTCTGCCTGGGTGCTGGGCCTAAATATATGCCAATGGACTGTTGCAGTGGTGGCTGACGTGAAGCCAGATTCTCTGCTATGGGACCTCTCTCCAATTGATTTTGGTTAATTTTTATTTATTTAATTTTTATTTTAATTCATTTCCCTATCCACATTTGTTTGCAGGGGATTTACCTACATGTTGCTGCCTTTTGCAGCCCTCTAGCTCTTTCCTGGGCTGTTTTACAGCCTTTTTAGTGCCGAAAAGTTCGGGTCCCCATTGACTTCAATGGGGTTCGGGTTCGGGACGAAGTTCGGATCGGGTTCGGATACCGAACCCGAACATTTCCGGGATGTTCGGCCGAACTTCTCGAACCCGAACATCCAGGTGTTCGCTCAACTCTAGACACAGGGTGTCTGAACCACAAAGTCATCCATTTTTTTCTGTTTTCTCCTTGGTGCCCCAGCCTCTGGAATTGGAATATTGTTGACGTTAAGTAAAGCAACTGATTTATCATATATTTCCTTTCCCTTTTCAGCAGTTCTCATATCTTTTAACGTATTATACACAGCCTCTTGTATTGTAGTATCAATAATGGGGGGGGGATACACAGTCAAAAATGGGGGGCACTAATAATTTTCGGCAGTTAATCATACTATTGAAAAAAATTCAATAAGTATCTATAAATAAGATATAATACGAGAGCATTGCGGTATGCAGAGATACCTTTTCATTCATACACAATGCTGTACAGTATATAATACATGCTGTATGAACTATACTATATATTGTACAGCATGGTGTATGGATTATATGTACATTGTATAGCATGGTGTAGGGATTATTCGGTATATTGTATGGCATGGTGCAATGATTAAACTGTATAATGTACATAAATGTACGGAGGTTACACCATGCCGGACAATATAACCTCTGTGCCATGCTGTACAATAAACAGTATAACCCCTACACAGTGTAGCGGCATACTGTATATTGTGTGGCACAGTGTAGCAGTATACTGTATATTGCGTGGCACAGTGTAGCGGTATACTGTATATTGTGTGGCACAGTGTAGAGGTATACTGTATATTGTGTGGCACAGTGTAGAGGTATACTGTATATTGTGTGGCACAGTGTAGAGGTATACTGTATATTGTGTGGCACAGTGTAGAGGTATACTGTATATTGTGTGGCACAGTGTAGCGGTATACTGTATATTGTGTGGCACAGTGTAGAGGTATACTGTATATTGTGGGGCACAGTGTAGAGGTATACTGTATATTGTGTGGCACAGTGTAGAGGTATACTGTATATTGTGTGGCACAGTGTAGAGGTATACTGTATATTGTGTGGCACAGTGTAGAGGTATACTGTATATTGTGTGGCACAGTGTAGAGGTATATTGTATATTGTGTGGCACAGTGTAGAGGTATACTGTATATTGTTTGGCACAGTGTAGAGGTATACTGTATATTGTGGGGCACGGTGTAGCGGTATACTGTATATTGTGTGGCACAGTGTAGGCTATATGTGTATAACATAAACATACTCCACATGAAAACTTACAATAACTTGGCTTGGACCTTGGGGATCTCGGACGCCACTATGGTTTTTTGGTTCTTTTCTTTGGACTCTGTACAAGAGGTAATGGGGTAATATAACTGAGTGGTATCAGGTTACATTATACAGGGGTAATATAACTGAGAAGGACCATCAGGGGACATTATACAGGGTATAATATAACTTATATTACCCCCTGTATAATGTCCCCTGATACACCTTAGTTATATTAACCCCCTGTATAATTTACTCAGATACCCCTCAGTTATATAATATTACTGAGGGGTATCAGTTATACAGGGGTAATATAACTGAGGGGTATCAGGGTACAATATACAGTGGTTAATATAACTGAGGGGGGCTATCAGGGGACATTATACAGGGGGTAATTCACCACTGTATAATGTCCCCTGATAGTGATATGGCTCTGATTCTGGATCTGACCCAATTAGTCAGGGAAGGTTGATGCACTGCTCCGAATGGTATGAAATGATTGGCATACGTACGCCATGAGAGATCACACACAGACTGTCACAGTGAAGTCAATGCTAGATGTTCCGTTTATTCAGATTACATGATTTTTTTATAGCAGAAAAAGGGGAACTTTATGACTCGGCTAATTTGATCTAATTGTCACATTACTAAGTCCCATGATAACGTATCACATTATCACTCCATACTTTAGCAAAAGTCAGCATTATGTCAGCAATATGTCAGCAATTTCAATATCATAAAGTGATTAGTAAGGGATTATTAAGGGAGCTGGCTGCTACTTCAGGGGCCATTTTGTTAAGCAAACTGTTAGATATAATACAAGCAAGTATACATTTGATACTAGATATATGATTCCACAACAGTCCCCCCTTGTAGACTTGATTGTAGACTTTCCCTAAACCTAGCGAATCCCCTGGCATACCATTCGTATCCTCTTCACCCACAGTGGCGACAACTTATCCCTTGTGAATAAGTTCCCGATTGAGCGGACTTCTGGTAATACCCTGGGATTCATTTGTCCCTAATTCTCATCATCTCTTGGATCTTCAGGCCTGGGTAGAGGAGCTTCATCAGCGGGAGTTGGAGAAGGCGGGGGTGTCGGGAATGCAGGGATCACATCCACATCTATTGCGGTGCTAGCCATTTGTTCATAGAGAAGTAGTATGGTTTCCTCAGCAGGCTTCTTTCTGTTGGTGATGCGGTTAATGCAGGAAACAACAACTTTGATAAATATGTAGATTACCATCAATATTAGGGCTATCTGTAATATTCCCTGAATTATTCCCATCGTCCATCCACTAATTCCCTTGAACCAGTTACTGGGATTAAGGAATGAGAAAGTGTCAGACCACCATGTTGACTCATCTGCACTGTGAGCCTCTAGCCATTCATCACGTATCTCACTCATCTTTTCCAAACCAGCTTTTACTTGTAGATTACCTTGTGGATCGATATAATGGCAGCATGCAGTACCTACTACCTGACACATACCTCCATCCTTTGCAGTCAAATAGTCTAATACTAAAGTGTGTTGATTAGTGACTATGATGAGCTGATTCTGGACAACATTAGATGTATTCATCAGTTTCATAATTTCCCAAATCTGATCATCCAAGTAGTCGGTAGCCATTACTAGTTTGTCATATGTTTGTGTAAGCATAGGATAGATTAATAGAGTACTAAAGAACTTGTTGGCACCACTCATTTCTACAAGATGGGGTTTTCCATTTGGTCTAGGAATGTTATCTGCGGCTCTTTTATATAAGGTGTGTTTGGGGATGGCATTGACATTTAATTTTCCATGAGGCAGTGTAAAAGTGGCTGGTGTGAGCCTAGCAATTGTACATAAACCTTTGAAATCCGAAGGGAGCCATTTATATGCCCTGTGTCCGCATACTAGGTATATATTTTTTTGGGACCGAAACCACTGTACTATTGAACAAACGAGTGATTAAGTGGGCTAATATGATACCTTCTGCTAGTTTTTGACCCTTTTCTTGACCCTCTGTGGTTTTACTAGTTATCCCTATTGTCAAGTCCCTTACACTGCGCCGGGCGCAGGCCAGATCACCACTTGCTTCAGCATATATACCAATGCACTGTACTGGACTGTCTGGGTTGGAATCATTACAGCCTGATCTGTTATGGGAACTGAAAACCATACCATGGGTTTGTACCTGTAGGCAGTAACAGTGGGTCCAATTTGGGAAGCAGGATACATTGCTCCACATATAGTCATTCCAGGGCATATTGCTATTCTGAGCTGAGGGTCCTGTTCTGTTTATCATTAGCCATGGGGACCCATCCCATGCTACTACTATTAGGGAAGCTTTTCTGTTGGCATTTTTGGTATTAACCTCATTTATGCTAGAAAGGAAAACAGCTGATCCTGCCAAATCTTTTATCTCTTGGAAGGTTAGGGGCACAGCTAAATAAGGCATAGCTCTAGCATTTACTGGGCCATGTGTACATATCCAACAATCTTTTAGTGAAGAGGTGGTGGTGTCAGAATCACCTTCCTTCAGGCTTTTATACAACACTTGATGATGTTTGACAAACTTATTGTCCCACCCGTCATCATCCATTTCTGCCGGGGGAGGAATGTATGCACTGGTGAGTGTCACCAGTGCTAGCAGATAAAAGAAAATCATTGTGTTATTTCTGAATCTGGCGGGTTCCTTATCCTTTTGCAGTGAGAGGCGTGGATCCAGGTGGATCTCCCTTCGAGCTTTACAGAAGTTGGAGTGGTCAGTAGTACTTGGTAAGGCCCCTCGAAGCGTGGTTCTAGGGTACTTCTGACGTGTTTCTTGACCACTACCCACTCTCCTGGTTTCAGAGTGTGGCTGCCTTCTAGGGAGTCAGGATCTGGAATGGAAGAAAAGACTTGTACATGGATGTTAGACAACTGTTTGCTCAAAGCTATCACATACTTTGCAACAGATTCATAATGCATTTGCAACTGTTGAGGGAAGTACAGCCCCATCCGGGGTCCCGACCCAAACAATATCTCATGTGGAGTCAGCTTATGGGGAGGTTTGGGAGTGTGTCTGACTGCAAAGAGTGCTATTGGTAAACACTGAACCCAATTGAGCCCTGTCTCCCTAGTCATTTTCAGCATTTTTGACTTTAATACCCCATTCAGTCTCTCGACTTTGCCGCTACTTTGGGGTCTGTAAGGGGTGTGGAATGCCAGGTGTGACCCTACCATCTTCCAGACCTCTTGGGTTAGGTTAGCAGTGAATGCTGGGCCCTGATCACTCTCAATGACCTCAGGTACCCCGTACCTACAGACAGTTTCCTGTATCAATTTTTTAGCAGTAGTTGTTGCTGTCTGATTCCTGACGGGGTAGGCTTCTGGCCACCCAGAGAACATGTCTACCACTACTAACACGTATTGAAACCCTTGGCACATTGGCATCTGGATATGATCAATCTGGATCCTCTGGAAGGGGTATAAGGCTTTTGGGAGACATTTTTTGGGCGTGGGCTCAGTCCTACCTGGATTGCATTGGGCACAGATTAAACATGACTGGACATATTTCACTAGTACAGGAGTGATTCCTGGGGCTACCCATATTTTATCGATGAGTTCTTTCATTATTGTCTTAGATTGATGAGTGGGCCCATGGGCCACAGAGGCTATTACAGGATAGAGTGCTCTAGGCAAGCACACTTTCTTCCCTTGTGTCCAAAGTCCGGATTCTTCTTCCAGGGCTGACTCCTTTAGCCAGGTTTCCTTTTCTGAGCGGGTGGCTTGCTTCTGCATCTGTTTCAGTAGATCCCATGATACTTCTTGTTGCTTGACATCCGGTTGTGCTAACACGATTTTATCTGGCTGTGCTCTTTCCTCTTCCATTGCTGCCTGTTTGGCTGCTTGGTCAGCCAATGCATTTCCTTTGGCTTCTGGTGTGTCAGCACGGGTATGTGCCTTTACTTTGATTACTGCTACTTTGGTGGGCAGGAGTACTGCAGTCATCAAAGCCTCCACTGCTAAAGCATGTTTAATTGGGGTTCCTGCTGCTGTAATGTAATCTCTGGCCTTCCATATTATTCCGAAATCATGAACTACTCCAAAAGCATATCTGGAGTCTGTGTAGATGTTAGCAGTGGAGTCTTTTGCTATGAGGCAGGCCTCAGTAAGGGCTATGAGTTCAGCCTCTTGTGCTGACTGGTCTGGGCGCAATTGCCTTGCACACAGCACTTCATACTCACTAGTAACTGCCATGCCTGTATGGAATTTCCCTTTGTCATCGGCATACCTTGAACCGTCTACAAAGAGTGTCCAGTGTGGGTTTTGCAAAGGAGTATCCTGTATTGATGGTGGAGTTCCTACTTCAGCTTCCATCATTGTAATGCAATCATGTTCTTGTTCTTTGTAAAGAGAGTCGGTTGAGGCCCATAGTTCTTCTTCCTGAAGATCTTCTTCAGCACGTAGATCAATAAAATCTTCAGAATCTCCATCTGCAGTATACTCCCCCCTTGGGAGAGGAAGGAGTGCAGCAGGATTGAGGATGTGGCATCTCTGGATGGTGACATTATCTGGCAGAAGCAGACTACACTGGAGCCTGAGGTGGCGTTGTGCAGTGAGGTGTTTAGGTTGTGTTTGTTGCAGGATAGCTGAGATGTCATGGGGAGCCATGATGGTGAGTGGGTGTCCCAGGACGATGTCAGCGGTAGCGTTCAGGAGAGAACTAGCAGCATGAACGGCCCTGACACAGGAAGGGGTGGCTCTGGCTACAGGGTCTAGACGTTTTGAGAAGTAGCCTAGAGGTCTACTACGACCCCCATGGCTCTGGGTGAGAACTCCAGTGGCATGACCCTGACGTTCCATGACATAAAGGCGAAAGGGAAGCTGATAGTTAGGGATGCCAAGAGCTGGGGCAGTGACAATGATTTGTTTGAGAGATTGGAATGCTTTTATGGCTTCTGCAGTCATTTGGAAAGGGACAGTAGCAATACGGGGTATGCAATCAAACAGTGGCTGCATCAGAACGGATGCATCAGGGATCCATGGTCTACAGTATGAAATTAGTCCCAGAAAGGTTTGCAGTTGGTGAGGGGTATCTGGCAGTGGGATGTCTGAGACTGCTTTCTTTCTGGCATCCGTAAGATGCTTACTGCCTTGTGAGATGCAGTGACCTAGGAAAACAACTTTTGGAAGACACAACTGTAATTTAGAACGTGAGACTCTGCACCCAGCATCCGCCAGGTAGGCAAGAAGTGAGGCAGATGAGTTCAGGCAGACGGGGTGTGAGTCAGCACAGAGGAGTAAATCATCCACATATTGTAAGAGTTCCACCTCTGGGTGATCTGCTTGCCATGGTTGTAAGATGGATGCCATTGCTTTGCTAAAGCAGGAAGGACTATTATGAGCTCCTTGAGGCAACACCGTCCAGGTGTATTGTTTTCCATCATGTGTAAAAGCAAAGAGAAATTGGGAGTCTTCATGTAATGGGACAGAAAAAAAGGCATTTGCTAGATCAATGACAGTAAAGATAGCAGCCACAGGAGGAATGCTAGCAAGCAAAGTGTGGGGATTTGGTACAATGGGGGTTTCAAAGACCGTAGCCTCATTAATTGCTCTGAGGTCTTGTACCATGCGATATACAGGAGGCTGTCCCTTCACACTCTTCTTTTTAATTGGGTATAAGGGAGTGTTACATGGTGAGGTGGTAATTTTAATAGCTCCATTTGCAAGAAGAGCCTGTATCTGGAGGGTGATAGCATCTCTCTGGGAAATGGAGAGAGGGTATTGTGCTTTATATGGCAGTAAGTTAGGATTCTTCAAGGTTACAGTGACTGGCGGGACTTTGAGACGCCCAATGTCTTGGGGACCTTTGGTCCAAAGGGTATCAGGGATGAGGTGCAAAATGCTTTGCAGCGAATCCCCTTGTTCATGTGATTCAAGTGACTGGGATTTTAATGCCATTAGGAGGCAGGTTTCTTCAGGACTCAACGCCGTACCTAAAACAACTGTACCATTTTCCTTGAACTGGATGTTGGCACGTATTTTCTGAAGAAAATCTGAGCCTAATAGGTTATAAGGACATGTCTGGCTTACAACAAATTGTGACATTACTCCAGTGGGCAGATGTAACTGTGGAGATTGGCTTTGGGACTTAGTGGAGGGAGTAATTAAGAGAGGCTTAGTAACAGGGTTGTGCTGGGTGACCCCTTCTAAACCAGAGCAGGGTAAATGCATATCTGTGAGCCAGGAAGGGAGTATGGCGGTCTCACATAACACACTGCGGGCTGCACCAGTGTCTACAAGGAATGAGAGTTCCTTCCCTGCCACATCGAGGGTGATTCGAGGGGCGGGGCCTGCAGGAGGGGCAGAGACTGCCATACACGGGGTGTCCCCTCCCAGCAACACTGGTTTGCCAACGTCCTAGTGGGATGGAGCTGGCCATGGAGGAGGAGTTCCTCTTTGGCTCTGATCTGCTGGCCACAGATGTTTGGAGCGACAGTTTCTCTTAATGTGCCCTGGTTTGCCGCACCCATAACAGACACGGGGCGGGGGTCTTTCCTCTCTTCCTTCTCCCGTCATGACTGCCATGACTGATATGCGGGATTTCTTTGTACTACTCTCCAGCCCTTTTGCAACTTGTTCTAAGATTTCCAATGTTAATGATTTCCATTCTGGGCGACAGGTTACAAGAGCTTTGTTCAGATCTGGCCTAAGGCCATCTACAAATGACCGTGCTAGGAGTCTTAGGTGCACAGGTTCATTTGGACTGAATCCCATATCTTTATAGTTTTGTTTAACTCTTTGTACAAACTTTTCTACTGACTCTGCTTTATCCTGTACCATGTCTTGCAGGGTCGTGGACTGCTCTGCTAGTCTGTCTTTCGCCCACTTATATAATTGCTGAATGAAATCACGGCCAGATTCTGAATCACGAGTGTCATAATTTGCTCCAGGGAGTTCTGGTTGGCGTATGTGATCCATTATAAGTGAAGAAAATTCACCAGTTTTATTTTGTACAATACTTTGCAAGTCTGACCAAGTACACCCGTAGGTTTGATATACTTGTGCCAATTTTCTGTAAAAGGGCATAGGGTGAGTATCAGGGTCAGGCATGAGGTTCACTATGGTGAACAACTGCTGGGGGGTAAAGGACACATACTTAGGTGGCCCGACTGGGCGAGTGTTCAAGTATATTTCCCTTAAGGCTTCAAGATTTCCTTGTCCTATGTTATGGATCTCTCTTTGCAGCTCTGTAATTTGGTTTTGAAAAGACTCATTCACTGTTCTTGCTGCACCCTGCTGGCTACTTAGGGTAATATCAGAAAATCGTCCAAGGTGCGGTGGGGGGCTGCGATATCCCGGGGTTTGTGCTGCAGCACCAGGTGCATAGTCCACTGTCTGCTGTGAGTCTTCCCCTGCATCTTCCTTTTGTTTCTCCCCATCCTCATCTTCCTGATCTACAGCACCACTACCTCCTACCATTATATGAGCTGGAGCTATGGGCTGACTGGGTAGCATGTAGGTGCCGTCAGGATTTACAAGTGGGTATATAGTAGTGACTTGTGGCATGACAGAAAGAGCAGGGTTTGGGGAGATTACAAGTCCAGCCTTGGGCGTTGGCTGAGGACAAGATGGCGTCATTGCTGGGACTGGTGAGACGTGCTGGGGGGCTAAAAGAGCATGATTATGTGGGCGTGGAGCACCACAGGCTAAGCACGTATCACGGGGGGCAGGGTTCTGCTGACCACAATGTGTACAAGTCCAACTTCCCCTTTTTCTTTCAGCTGCGCCATTATAGGGCGGTGGCTGTTCCTGTACTAAGACTGGGCCAGGCCGATAGTAATGGAGTCCTGATTTTTCATCAAACATTGCTTCTCCTTTTGTCTGTTCAAATTCTTTGCTACAGTCCAGCCATACCCTAACTGTATCTGTCAACTTATCATCATTCAATTTGCCTCTCTTCTCAGTCAACAATGTCTGCCATATAGCAGAACACAATACACCTCCTTTTGCAATATCATAACTCTTTTCTAACTTGCTTAGTCCTTTAACATAACCTTTTCCTCTCCGGTCCGCCACGTACTGTTCAGGTGAACAATAGCCCTTCGGGACACTATTTCGGTTACCCATTTTTTTCAAAACACCACGTTCTGGAGCCTTCAACACGTTCTGGAGCCTTCACTTACTGTCTCTGATAGTTGGATTAGCACAGACACTGACAAACAAACACCTTGAGCTTGAGATTAACACACCACTGGGTTATCAGCAAGCTGTCTCCTTCCCTTCTACTATTTCTTGGGGTCACACACCGGGGTTACCCCTCAATGTAGGCACTTTAGGAGACTTCTATTGTTCTGTCAGTCTATGCCTCTCCTTTCTCCCAGAGAAACCAACCATACACAAAAAAATAATAAAACACAATACATCAAGCTTATCAATACAATGGGGTTCTTACTTTCATGCCCCTGAGGATGCCTCACTGTCGGTGCACCCCTCCCTAGAACAAATATGGATAGACTAAGCCAAGGGACACAGAATAGGTAAGATGAATATATTTTCTCACCTCTTATTACGGGCCGCGGTCCCGGTGTCCGTTGGCTTGTCTCTCTGGGTCCAGTCTCTGGGGGTACGCCAGCAGGAGGTCCAATCCTCAGGCCCCACGTCGTTTGGCGCCAACTGATATGGCTCTGATTCTGGATCTGACCCAATTAGTCAGGGAAGGTTGATGCACTGCTCCGAATGGTATGAAATGATTGGCATACGTACGCCATGAGAGATCACACACAGACTGTCACAGTGAAGTCAATGCTAGATGTTCCGTTTATTCAGATTACATGATTTTTTATAGCAGAAAAAGGGGAACTTTATGACTCGGCTAATTTGATCTAATTGTCACATTACTAAGTCCCATGATAACGAATCACATTATCACTCCATACTTTAGCAAAAGTCAGCATTATGTCAGCAATATGTCAGCAATTTCAATATCATAAAGTGATTAGTAAGGGATTATTAAGGGAGCTGGCTGCTACTTCAGGGGCCATTTTGTTAAGCAAACTGTTAGATATAATACAAGCAAGTATACATTTGATACTAGATATATGATTCCACAACAATAGCCCCCCTCAGTTATATTACCCCTGTATAATAATGTACCCTGATACCCCTTATATATAATACCCCCTGCATTATTTACCCCAATACCCCTTAGTTATATAATATAACTGAGGGGTATCAGGGTAACGCTACTTTCACACTGGCGTTTGGGGATACGCTTGTGAGATCCATTTCAAGGATCTCACAAGCGGCCCCAAACGGATCAGTTTGACCGCAATGCATTCTAAATACACTACGTGCAGAATTATTAGGCAAATGAGTATTTTGACCACATCATCCTCTTTATGCATGTTGTCTTACTTCAAGCTGTATAGGCTCGAAAGCCTACTACCAATTAAGCATATTAGGTGATGTGCATCTCTGTAATGAGAAGGGGTGTGGTCTAATGACATCAACACCCTATATCAGGTGTGCATAATTATTAGGTAACTTCCTTTCCTTTGGCAAAATGGGTCAAAAGAAGGACTTGACAGGCTCAGAAAAGTCAAAAATAGTGAGATATCTTGCAGAGGGATGCAGCACTCTTAAAATTGCAAAGCTTCTGAAGCGTGATCATCGAACAATCAAGCGTTTCATTCAAAATAGTCAACAGGGTCGCAAGAAGCGTGTGGAAAAACCAAGGCGCAAAATAAATGCCCATGAACTGAGAAAAGTCAAGCGTGCATCTGCCAAGATGCCACTTGCCACCAGTTTGGCCATATTTCAGAGCTGTAACATCACTGGAGTGCCCAAAAGCACAAGGTGTGCAATACTCAGAGACATGGCCAAGGTAAGAAAGGCTGAAAGACGACCACCACTGAACAAGACACACAAGCTGAAACGTCAAGACTGGGCCAAGAAATATCTCAAGACTGATTTTTCTAAGGTTTTATGGACTGATGAAATGAGAGTGAGTCTTGATGGGCCAGATGGCTGGATTGGTAAAGGGCAGAGAGCTCCAGTCCGACTCAGACGCCAGCAAGGTGGAGGTGGAGTACTGGTTTGGGCTGGTATCATCAAAGATGAGCTTGTGGGGCCTTTTTGGGTTGAGGATGGAGTCAAGCTCAACTCCCAGTCCTACTGCCAGTTTCTGGAAGACACCTTCTTCAAGCAGTGGTACAGGAAGAAGTCTGCAAGGTAAGAAAAACATGATTTTCATGCAGGACAATGCTCCATCACACGCGTCCAAGTACTCCACAACGTGGCTGGCAAGAAAGGGTATAAAAGAAGAAAATCTAATGACATGGCCTCCTTGTTCACCTGATCTGAACCCCATTGAGAACCTGTGGTCCATCATCAAATGTGAGATTTACAAGGAGGGAAAACAGTCCACCTCTCTGAACAGTGTCTGGGAGGCTGTGGTTGCTGCTGCACACAATGTTGATGGTGAACAGATCAAAACACTGACAGAATCCATGGATGGCATGCTTTTGAGTGTCCTTGCAAAGAAAGGTGGCTATATTGGTCACTGATTTGTTTTTGTTTTGTTTTTGAATGTCAGAAATGTATATTTGTGAATGTTGAGATGTTATATTGGTTTCACTGGTAAAAATAAATAATTGAAATGGGTATATATTTGTTTTTTGTTAGGTTGCCTAATAATTATGTACAGTAATAGTCACCTGCACACACAGATATCCCCCTAAAATAGCTAAAACTAAAAACAAACTAAAAACTACTTCCAAAAATATTCAGCTTTGATATTAATGAGTTTTTTGGGTTCATTGAGAACATGGTTGTTGTTCAATAATAAAATTAATCCTCAAAAATACAACTTGCCTAATAATTCTGCACTCCCTGTAGATGCGGATCAGGGTGGATTTGATTTAAATCACGATTTAAATCACTAGTCACTTATACATAAAGACTAATTCTTGCTGGTATAACTTATAATATGCAAGTAGAAGATTTTTAGAATAAAAACTTTTCATATTAGTTTTAGGGGTTGATTCTGTATCCATAGGTTTGTAGAAGTTAGGATTAAGGTCTTTTTTTCAACTGTGTTCATGTTATAACATTTTTGCTGTGAAGAAGAGGCATGTGATCTCTGCTGAGTCATATTCAGTTTTGAGAACTGCAAAAGTAAACCAAGCATCTGTGATACTATCTTGTAGGCAGAGAAACTGCCCAATAATCTTACAAAAACCTCTGGAAGAGCATGACATTGTGAATGGATTAAAGGGGTTATCCCATCTTAAACAATGGGGGCATATCGCTAGGATATGCCCCCATTGTCTGATAGGTGCAGGTCCCACCTCTGGGACCCGCACCTACAAGGAGAATGGAGCGGGGAGAGCTGTGGCTGGAGGACCCCAGGTTTACCAGGGTCCGTCCACCACCAGGCACAGCTCCCCGCCTCTCCCATTGAGGTGAATGGGAGCGCACTGCGCACGCACGGACTTGGCTCCCATTCATTTCTATGGGGCCGACTCCATAGAAATGAATGGAGGGCGGCTGCGCATGCACAGTGCTCCCTCCTCAACTTTCTCTGCTTCATTCTCCTTGTAGGTGTGGGTCCAAGTGATATGCCCCCATTGTGTAAGATGGTAATACTCCTTTAATGGAATTTATTTACCCAAAAAATTAAACATATACAGCCTTATTCTATATAATTAAAAAACAAATCTTTATTTCATGATGGAATAACCTTTGGATGGTAATATATTTTCCACAAAAAGCATTTTATAAAAAAAAAAAATCCAATTTAAATTAAAAAAAATCTGATTTAAATTAAAAAAATCAGATTTTTTAAAATAAAAATCATTGCTTTTTTTCCACCCTCATGCGGATCCATTCAGAATGCATTCGTTCAGCACCATACAGCCCCCGTTCCGTTTAGGAGGCAGACCCCAAAACGCTGCAAGCAGAATTTTGGTGTCTGCACGGCCATGCGGAGCCAAACGGATCCGTCCTGACTTACAATGTAAGTCAATGGACTTTTTATTAGAAAACTTAACAGAGATCTTACAGAAATCATACAAAAACATTTCCAATAAAATTAATTAGCCCGACCAGTCACCCTCCCCCTCCCTTCCCCCTACACTCATAATATCCACTCATACTCATCCATACACTATTTACATATTTACAAAATAAACATAAATATAAACATATTTACATACCCTTCACCCACCCACATATAGCACAAAAACCCGATCTCCCAACAGAAGTTCAAAAGAGGAAACCTCGAGCTTCTTCAGTCCCAAAGTTCAATTCCCCAGTAGGACTTGGTTAATCGACTCGATGAACAGACATAACAAATATATATATATATATATATATATATATATATATATATTTTATTTTATTTTTTTCCCCCTCCCCTTTTACCCTCCACCCAACCTAACTAGCCCCCAAAACCACTAGACCCCAAAAAATAAATAAATAACTATCTATACACAATTTATAATACTATACTTTTTATTATTATGTTTTTTTTTTATAAATAAATACATATCATGCATATGTCATACCATTATCTCATAATTCATTGCCAAAACATAGACAATACCTAAAGCCAAAATCAACTCTACAGCTATGGTTCAGTGCCTGTAAACCGAACCATCATGTTTCATCTCAAAACAAAACAAAAGGCTAAGAAAGTGTCAAACTAGCCCACCACCGGGATTGAGGACTACTGAGTTAGGGTACCCCTAAACAAAAGCCCCTCCACAGTCGAGAGGCCTTGGGGGGACCCAACCTTTCATTCTCAAGAGAGAGTACCTTATCCAGGTCACCCCTGATGCTCCTATACACCGTCTCCACTGGGAGGACTTTATGACCCGTCGATACTAAACACCTTGCGCACCAAGTGTGATACCTGACCACTGCGCTGACTAGGAATAAAGTGCAACGGTCCCGACCACCTAAGTCTTTAAACGCACCCTAGGCCCACTCTGCATAGGACACGGCAGCCACCCTAGGCCAGCCGATGGAAGCTCCCACCCTTTTGTAGACCTCTATATTGAAAGGACAGTGAAGTAAGAAATGGTCCATGCTTTCCAGCACAGCACCGCACTCCTCCCGGGGACAACCCCTTTCCTCAGAGATTCTACACTTCACATTATCCCTTACATATAGCTTACCATGGAAGCAACGTCAAGCCACATCCCAAACTTTCAAGGGGATACTTGCCGAATTTAATAAGGTCAACCCACCCTCTAGATCCTGACTTGGGCAATCCCTCAAGGCCAACGGAGGTTGAAAGAAAGTAGACAGAACCTTAAAATCAAGGGTGAACCTCGACCTGGTCTCTATCTCCCCTCTCCCAGGCCCCCATCGCCTTATAATTCTCAGAACTGGGGCAACATAAGCCGGGAGATATCCCTGCCTTGACGAGCATAGGTCTTTCACACGCCCTCCTGTCTCCCATTCCTGGAAGAAGGGCCTAAACCATTCCCTACAGGAATTTACCCACCAAGGAGCCCTCTCCATCCAGAGGTTTGCAATGTTGGCTTTCAAAAAAGTATTCGTTAAGAATACTACTGGTTTGACCATATCCAACCCACCTAGTCTCCTTGGTCTGTAAGTGACATATCTCTTGACTAGGTTCAGCCTGTTTCCCCATAACATCTGGAAAAATAGGCTGCAGACCGTTCCCCAGAGAGAGCCTAGCAGGACACAAACAGTGCCTAAGTACAATAGTACCGGGATCAGATTAGCTTTACACAGGTGAACCCTTTCCCTGAGGGTCAAAGACCAACCCTTCCAGCGGTCCACCTTTTGACCGACATCTTTCAGTCTGCCTTCCCAATTTTTTTGATGATAGTCCACATCCTGGCCAAAATTGATGCCGAGAACCTTAACCATTTTCTGAGGCTCTGGGAGAGTGTCCTGGAGATCAAAATCAGGATCTCTTTCTCCCAGCCATAGAGTCTCACATTTATCACGGTTGATCCGAGACCCAGAAACCTCTGAATAGCGGTCCACTTCCGACATTGTCTGCGTCCGCTATCACCCTCAGAGACGGCCCCCTTGCCCCCGCCAGTTCCATCCCCACCCCCGCCAATGGTCCGCGATCTACCCTTCTAATGAAGGGATCAATCGCAAACACATATAGCAAGGGGCTTAAGGGACATCCCTGACGGACGCCGGAAGGGACCTCAAAAGGCTGCCCCAACCAACCATTGACCAACGGGAAACTCTCAGCCCCCTTGTACAAAACTTTCAGCCAATTTACGAAACTCCCCGGCAGACCATACTACAAGAGGACGGACCAATACTCGTGATTCACCCGGTCAAATGCTTTAGGCTGATCTAAAGACAAAAGAAACCCCTTCCAAAGGCCCGCCCTGCCCCGCTCCACAGCCTCTCGGACACTGAGAACGTCGCTAAAGGCGCTCCGACCAGGAACTGTGCAGTGCTGAGCCCCCGAAAGAAGCCTTGGTGCAAACTTCACCAATCTATTGAAAAGTATTTTCGCCAGGATCTTTCTGTCCGTATTGAGAAGCGATATGGGTCTCCAATTCTCAATACGGAATGGGTCTTTACCCTTTGACAGAATAATCAGAGCTGACTTACCCATTGACTTTGGTAAAGTGCCCGAGGAAAGACACTCATTAAAGACCTCAGTCAACAGAGGAACTAACTGTTCCTTGAAAGTCCTGTACCACTCAGATGTTAAGCCATCTGGACCTGGCGATTTCTTGGGCCTAAGCCCTTCAATGGCAAGTCTCACTTCCTCTTCCCTGATTGGTTCAGACAAAACGGCAAGAGAGGGGTCCATTCCTGCTCTGGGAACCACCTCAGCCAAGAAAGCTGAAAACTTGTCCCGATCTAGTTCTTTCCTACCCAAGAGGTGAGAGTAGAAAGACCTGACAACCTCCAGGATCCCTGATTTGGACCTGTTCAGGGATCCTGTACTATCAATCAGGCCTGTCACCAACTTACTTCTTACTGACATCCTGCAGTTGCCATAAGGGTCGGGCGAGCGGTACTTCCCGAAATCCCTCTCAGCAACCAAAGATGCGTACCTATCATACTGACACCTCTTAAGCAAGGACTTCACACGGGAGATATCCTCGCGGCTACCTCCCGCCGAGACGAGACTTTCAAGTTTCTTCCTCAGTTCCAGGTACAGATGATTTTTGTCCTGGCTCCTGAGGTACGAGAGCTCTCGGAAAAACCTTGCCGTCCTTGTTTTGAACATCTCCCACCACTCTGACTTACTGTTACAGAGGTCCACCAATGGTTCCTGGCCCTGAAAAAACTCCTCAAAGGATTGTCTTATTGCCGCATCTTCCAGGAGAGATGAATTCAGCTTCCATAAACCCTTACCCATACGGGTAACCCTTACCCATACGGCAACATTCAAAGAAAAACTAATTAAACAGTGATCGGAGAAAACCACTTCCTCCGTTTTTAAGACTGAAAAAACAGCTTCCCCCTTCAAATAAAACCTATCTATCCTAGACCTTTTACTACCTTGATGAAAGGTGAAGTCCACGTGGTCTGGCTTATGCTTCAAATGAGCATCCACCTAGCTTCCTCAACTATCTTACTCAGTGCGACGCCATCAGAATCCAGCCTGACTTTGGAGCCTCCCCTGTCACAGACTCTTGTGACATTGTTGAAGTCTCCACCAAAGATCACCTGACGGCTGGAAAAAAGGTATGGTTTAATCCTCATGAGAAGACATTTGCGGTCCCACACGTTTTGTGGACCATAGATGTTAATGAGCCTCAGCTCTTGTCCTCTCATGAGCACATCCAGGATCAGGCACCTTCCCATTTCTAGTTCGATTACTTTCCTGCATTCCACTCTCCCAGCGGTTTTAAAAAGTACCGCTACCCCGCTACGTGGCTCGGCCGCAAGAGACCAGAAGGATGGACCATGGCGCCACTCACTCCTCGCTTTCTCTATTAACTCTGTGGAAGTCAACCAGGTCTCTTGCAAAAATAAAACATCAGCATCAAGACGGCTGAAAAAATCAAAGGCCACATAACGAGCCACGTCTGACTTAATGCTAGCAACGTTAATGCTTGCTAGCGCCAACGGGGTGAGTTCCGCCATCATAAGTGATTGAACTAGATAGCTTTCTTCTTACCCCTCCCACCACCCTCACCATCACCATCATCAGACCCCTTGCTTTCCTTTTATCTTTTTAAGCAATGTGAAATATCCATTTCACACTTATCTTTGCCCGCAGGATCTGACTTAGCCCGCCCTCCAGAAGATGGAATATCCCCTGAAGGGTCGGACCCGGCAGCCTGCAAAGAAACCCTATCGCCCCCCAGCACTGCATCCCTCGCACCCTCCTCAGCCAAGTTAGCCGTAGAGGTGTCACTCAGGACACAGTACCGGTTGGAGACCTCCACAAGAGGGGCCCCCGGCCAAAACCTCCCTTGGTATCTGGTCTAGGGAGAGTGGGATGGACGGATCCCACTCAAGAGAGGCCTTCCTGCCCTCTCCCTTCTTGCTTTTATTCTTACCCCGCTTGTTCCCCCTCTTCTCCAACCATTCACCACGTTCCTCGTCCACATTCTCCCCACCCGAGGAGGCAGAAACAGCGGAGAGGTCAGCCTCTTCAGATTTAACTCCGGGGTCCCCATCATCACCGCTGTCACTCGAGTCACTATTGACCAGATCCTCAGCCAGGGGACCAGTTGAGGGATCAGCTGCCTCCTGCTCCCTCATGTTACGGCGTTGTTCCCGCCGCCTGGCCTTAGCTGCTGTAACTCGCTTATTCTTACTAACCAGATCCTTTTTGCTTCCTCCAGTGCCAGAAGCCCTAGCACTTGTCCCCTCGCCAGCCTGCCCAGTCCTGGCAGCAGATTCTTCCCCAACTACAGGTTCAGCCTCGCGGCTAGTTCCTGCCTGGTTCTGAGTCTGTCCCTGAGCCTGGTTGGCAAAGGCAAGCGGACAGCGGCTAAATGGATGACCCAGGTCACCACACAGATTACACCTGATCCGCCGACAGGTTGCGGCAAGATGGTCATTCCCCCCGCACTTCACGCACTTCTGGGTCCTACACTGTGCACTAAAATGCGTGGGGTCGCCGCACCTGTGGCAGACCTTTGGCTTTTCCTGGTAGAAGACCATTATCCGATCCCTCCCTATAAAGGCCGAGGAGGGGATATGGGTAACAGAATTTCCCTGGGCCCTCAACATCATGTTAAAGGTCCAGGCCCCTGACCAAATACTGTGCTCGTCCAAGACCATGGCTGGATAGCCCACCTCACCATAACGACCTAACCAAGTTGCTATGTCAACACAAGAGAGAGACTCATTACAAGTTAGCACAGTCACTCTCTTCACCATGGTCTGGCGGGTGATGGCCTGGACGGCAAAACCTCGCCACTCCGGGGTATTCTTTGTCAGCTCATATCTGGACCAGAAGAGCTCAAGCCCCTCTGGCCGGACAAAGCTGACGTCAAAGAACTTGGTCCCGTAGGGATGGATGAGGGCAAAGATCTCTTTTGCCTCAAAGCCCATCCACAGGAGAAGCTCCACAACAACCTTTCTAGAAGGTGCTGCTTCCTCACCTTCCCAAACCAGACGGGCCACATTCCTATGGTCCCCCCCGGCTGTGGGGTGAGTCCAAATGGTCTCATCCCCTCTTTTCTCTCGGAAGGCTCTCAGCCCATGTCTCTCCATCCAGAAAGACAGGTTGACCAGTTCACCCTCTACCTGTATGGAGGTCCAAATGCCCTCCATTAAGGCCCCCACAAGGCGCTGCTGCAAGTTACCTTTGCCAGATCCTGCGGGTAAAGAATCCCCTACTCCACCTTTTACGGCATCTGCAAAAGTTATTTTTGCTTCCGCCAGTATTTTTTTCCTCTTCTTTTCCTCCCTTACTCTCTCCTCCTCTGCTTCCTCCTTTTGGAGCAACTCCAACTCCTCTAAAGACAAAACCCTGTCATCATATTCTTTCATGTCTACATTACTATCTTGCACTACATTTCCACTTGCCTTGCCATTCGCACTCACATTCGCACCCGCATTTGTATTTGCTCCCGCACTCCCACCTCCATTCTGGCCTCCTTTCACACCACCATGCATACCACTCACATCACTATTTATACAACTCTTACCCCCTTTTCCTGGGACCCCACCACTTACTCCCCCCAAACTGGTCGGCCCCCCCCCCTTCATTTGGGGTTACAGCAGTTACATTGGTTTTCTTTGATTTTCCAACGGACGTGGCGACACTGTGTTCAGTATCATCGGATTTGGGGTTAGATTTATCCCCTACAGCAATTGCAGGGGATGTCTCACCCCCCTCACCCTCAACCAACACCATGTCCTCCACCATGTCCTGCTGTGCCTTGTCATTTTTTCCAACAGCAGTTTTGTCATTTTCTATTGTCGCCATCACCTCCTCGGATTTTAATGATGCTTTTGTAGCCCTCATCATCCCTTTCTCCGCAGAAGGGGTTCCCTTTGCCTTGTCCGCCACCAAAGAACTCTCCCGCCCTGTATGACCCAGCTGCACTTCAGAAGCTGGGCCGGGCCCAGCAGCGGGTTCTAGGAGTGTGTATACCATGACGTCCTTCTCCGTGATTTTACTTTTGTTTTTACTCTTCCTTGTTTTTACCATTTCATCTTCAGGAATGTCATCATTTCCAAAGTACAGTTTTCCTACTGGAGATTCTAGTTGTTTGATTTTTCTGATTATCAGTCCTCCAGCAGACCCTCCTTCCTCCCCAGACGCTGTTTCCTGGCTCCAGGAAGGTTCCCCCTGCCCTGCTGGCAGGGTGTCGTCCCCAGAATCTTCACCTACTAGGGTCTTACTCTGGCTCCTGATCCGCGGCCCCAACGGACCAGGTGTACCAGACCCAGACCCTGACATACTTTCAAAATGGCTTTCATTCTGGAACTTCTCCATAAACAGACCGCCATTTTTTTCTATTGCAAACTTGTCCAGCTTAGAGGAGAAAGTGGCTTTCTTACGTTTGGGCAATAATCTCTCCTGTATTTTCACATTTTTGTGTTCTAATTTGGCTCTCCTCAATTCTTTTTTTCAATTCTTTTTTAATCTCTTCATACACCCTTAGATAATATATCACTCTGGAAGCCAGAATAGACGGGGTTTCAGTAGGGCCCTGTACCCCCCAGTTATGGATAGCCTTTAGTTCTTGCTGACCCCCCTCAGGGCGAGACATACCAGACCCTCCAGGGCAAGACAGACCAGTCACACCTGGGCGAGACAGACCAGAGCCACCAGGGCGAGATGCAGACATACCAGACTCACGTACCTTCACCCCAGCCCTGGCCATCTCTGCCTCGGATCCCACATTCTTAGAGGACTTTGCTGGCGCCTTCTCTGCTTGTTTACCTGCTACTTTGCCAACCACTGTTCTCTTCACCACTTGTTCAACGGCAATCCCTCTTTTAGCTGCGCCCACCACCTGCTCAGCGGCAGACATCTTCATACAACAGGGTTTAACCACATGAGAGCCAGCCCGGTCCAAAGAGGAGTCAAGGCTGCTCCCCTTTCTCATGCTGCCCAGGACTTTCCCTGAAAGCCGGGTTTCAGAGCCACTCTTCTCCATACCGCCCCTCTCTGGAGCACTTGACTGCAAAACTTGGGCATCATGCCGCTTACCTCCCGGCTGCGACACTGTCCCCAGTCTCTTCAAAAATTCAGGCTCTGTGCCCGGTCTTTCTGTGGCTTCTCCTTCCACCTCCCGCAGCACAGGCACTTCCTGCGCCAGGTCTCCCACGTTCCTCTCCATCGCCGCAGCTCCGTCATGGCCGCCCGGCATAAAGCGGGCTGCTGGGAAAAAGCACCACCCCCTGGGAAAAGGGAGGCACTCTCCCCAGCAATCCTTGTTCACCTCCTGGTTCTCCTGCAGAAGCACAGCACACAAACACACACCCACCAGGAAACAGGAACAGGAAGGAACAGCAACCAAGTCAATGGGGACGGATCCGTTTGCAGTGACACAAAATGGTGCAATTGTAAACGGATCCGTCCCCCATTGACTTTCAATGTAAGTCAGGACAGATCCGTATTGGACTTAGAATTTTTTCTCCAAGTCTAATACAGACGGATCCGTCCTGAACGGATGGATTCGTTTGTATTATCGGTGCGGACCCGCCCTGTACAAGTACAGTACGGGCCCGCACAAACGCAGGTGTGAAAGTAGCCTTAGGGCTCTTTCACACCTGCGTTCTTTTCTTCCGGCATAGAGTTCCATCGTCGGGGCTCTATGCCGGAAGAATCCTGATCAGTTTTATCCTAATGCATTCTGAATGGAGAGAAATCCGTTCAGGATGCATCAGGATGTCTTCACTTCCGGACCGGAACGTTTTTTGGCCGGAGAAAATACCGCAGCATGCTGCGCTTTTTGCTCCGGCCAAAAATCCTGAACACTTGCCTAAAGGCCAGATCCGGATATAATGCCCATTGAAAGGCATTAATCTGGATCCGGCCTTAAGCTAAACGTCGTTTCGGCGCATTGCCGGATCCGACGTTTAGCTTTTTCTGAATGGTAAAGTCCTGGCAGCCATGGTAAAGTGTAGTGGGGAGCGGGGGAGCAGTATACTTACCGTCCGTGCGGCTCCCGGGGCACTTCAGAGTGACGTCAGGGTGCCCCAAGCGCATGGATCACGTAATCGCATGGCACGTCATCCGTGCGCATGGGGCGCTCTGACGTCATTCTGGAGCGTCCCGGGAGCCGCACGGACGGTAAGTATACCGCTCCCCCGCTCCCCACTACTACTATGGCAACCAGGACTTTAATAGCGTCCTGGCTGCCATAGTAACACTGAACGCATTTTGAAGACGGATCCGTCTTCAAATGCTTTCAGTTCACTTGCGTTTTTCCGGATCCGGCGTGTAATTCCGGCAAATGGAGTACACGCCGGATCGGGACAACGCAAGTGTGAAAGAGCCCTTAATTGTATAGGCCGGGGTAATATAACTGAGGGGTATCAGGGTACATTATTATACAGGGGTAATATAACTGAGGGGGGCTATCAATACCCGGGACATAATACAGAGGTAATATAACTTATATTAACCCCTGTATAATGACCCCTGATAGCACTTCTCAGTTATATTACCCCTCTGTATGATAATGTACTCTGATACCCCTCTGTTATATCAGCCTTAAGGCTGTGGCAACTCCAGTACCTTTTGGGGAAGTGTGGCCCAGTAGTCCTCCAGACGATGGGCGTGCAACCCTCGTTCTCTATTCAAAGCCTTGTGGCCCCTCAGTCCTCCTGACTGAGACCACACACAGAGCCTTGCTTCACAAAAAAGTCTCGCTCTCCCTCCTCAGACTGACCCTATCATATAACTGAGGGGTATCTATCAGTTGTACAGGGGTATCAGAGTATATTATACAGGGGGTAATATAACTAAGGGGTATCAGGGTACATTATACAGGGTAACAGGGGTAATATAACTGAGGAGAGCTATCAGTATCAGGGACATAATACAGGGGTGATATATAAGTTATATTACCCCTGTATAATGTCTGATACCCCTCCTCAGTTATATTACCCCTCATGTACCCAGATACCCCTAGTTATTATTACCCCCTGAAGTGGCACTGCAAGGACAGACGTAGGTAGGGCTGGGTAAGGTACATACTTTTTTATTCCAGTAACATGCTCAGCGGGGCACTGGGGCCAAGGAGATGGCACAGACAGTTCTAACTAGTTGACCAGGCTCTGTCTGACACTCTTGGCGCCCTCACCTTGCAACCAGCAGGCGCGCAGGCAGGCACGCAGCGTGATGTGAGTCTTCAACTCTGCCACCAGCCTGCACGCTCTGCCTCCGCCGGGTCCGCCCCTCCCCCTCCCCCTCTGCAGTCAGTGGCTGTGCCGTGCGCTGCACAGTCCACTCCAGTCCTGAATGAGTTTACCTCCACCCAGCGCCAGTAGCCCGCAGGTAAGTGCGGGAGCGCCGCGGTACTGGTGGGGGGGTTGCTTGCAAACTTTGCAGGATTCATCTCCACTGGCTGCCCACTCCAGGCTAGGGAGTCGGGACCAATAAATTAAAAGCGCTGCCGTGCCGGCTGCAGCCCTGGAATGCTACCAGGCAGGCAGCATAACATTCGGGTCACTGAAAAAAACATCCGGGGCTCAAGCCCCGGATGTTTTGACCTGGTGACGCCACTGCTGCAGCCTCAAGGCTGTGGCAACTCCAGTACCTTTTGGGGAAGTGTGGCCCTGTAGTCCTCCAGACGATGGGCGTGCAACCCTCGTTCTCTATTCAAAGCCTTGTGGCCCCTCAGTCCTCCTGACTGAGACCACACACAGAGCCTTTGCTTCACAAAAAAGTCTCGCTCTCCCTCCTCAGACTGACCTACTCTGAGGCGCTTTATGCAAGCCTGATTACAGCAGGCCTCACCTGCGATCACCTCAGGTAGAAAGAAAAACCCATACTGGAAGGGTGTGGACTGGGAACTCCCTTTACCAAGCCTAGCCACCAGTCCAAGTAAAATCCAGCCCAGAAAATGTATACAAAAATGTCTCAGCAAACTATGCTTTGCTGAGACTACTGCCACTCTCTGGATTTTATCTGTCTCACATATCTGAGATACCTAAAGTGGGACAACACAACTTCCAGCACTGTTCACATTACTACACATATCCCCCCCCCCCCCTCTTCTTCAGACCGGAGGTCTGGGGATTTTCCCACATCGTACCATGCCCACTGGAAGATGTGGTCAGTGTCACATATTTCTCTCTATTCTGCCACCCCCAGGCTAGCAGAGCTTGGTTTTTCATAAACACTGACTTTCTACCTAGCAGACAGTGTCTAATGGACTCCTCCTTCTCCTATTTGCTGGAGAACTTTTTCTTAGCTTTCTGGCTTGCTCCTTTTCCAGATTTCTTCTTAGGTCCATGACCTCTAACTTCCGCAATCTTTACAGTCGTGTTTTCCATGAGGAGCTCCCGCCTCCTCCTTTTGTTGGAGATCCGGCTGGTCAGTTTTATACCACCCTTTAGCCGCTCTGGTGTCACCTGGTCACACTCGCTTTGTTTCTTTATTCTATCAACAGATAACACTTCACTTTTTTCTTTACTCCCCACAGGGTTTAGCTCAGGTTTGGCTTCAGTTTCAGAGTCTGCTGCTTCTTCAGTAGCTCTGCCCACTTCGGCAGACTCTTCTTCAGCCTTATCTTTGGTCTGTGGTACATCTGAGAATTTCTCCCACTCCAACTCATCGGCCTTAGCTTCTTCAGCCTTTGAGTCACCTTTGGAGTCTTCATTCCCTTTGTTGGCCTTCTCATCTTTCTCGGACATGGCATATACTTGCATTCTTAACCTCTTCTCCTCTTTCTCATCAAGGTTGGAGGTACTGGAGACACCAGGGTCCTCATCAGACTCTTCATCTTCTGGCATTTCCTCCAGAGGGTCACCCAGGATATTGTTCTCCTTTTGGGCAGGCTCTAGGAGAGCCATCTCACAGTAGCAGACAACATCTGTATACTGGCCGTCTGTCTCCTCATATTTCTTCCCCAGCAGACCGCTGGCTTTCTGGAAGGCATTGACGTCAGAGGGGACATCTTTCATGACCCGGTCCTGGCTACTCATTGCCATTAATCTCTTGACTTCTGTCCTGATCTCAGCTTCATCAACTTGTTCAGAAGAAACTTCTTCCATCTTCTCCAACTCATAGAGGTTCTTCCCGACGTTATCGTTTGAGCTCATGAGATTCACCATCTCTGCTCTGGGTTGCTTGTTCAGCCTCTCACATTCACCTCACTCCTCAAGCTCTTCTTCAAGGGCTCTAACCAAGGAGAGGGCCTTGGTCTCCTTCACCGGAGCATCAGCCTCAGCTCGGTCACATTTTTCGTCATATCGGGCCGAGCCGTACTTCTCTATATGAGACATAATTTGCCTCTGGTGGTCCAGGTCCACCATCAGATCATCCAATTCTCGCTGAAGTTTGTTCTTGGTTTTGCGCACAAACGTGAAGGAAGCGTCCTGCTCTTTGGCTTCCTGTTCCAGCTGCTCCCCGCTTTGCTCTGCTGCAGCAGCATATGTAGGAGTACCACCATTCTCTTTTGGACACACTGTGGGGGTTTTACCCAGAGTCTCTTTAAGCACATTGTCCATGTCTACCACAGTTTTCTGTGCTTCTTTGGAGCCTTTACTCTTCACCTGGATATCAGGCAGTAGATCCTTCAGCTCACTCATCTCTTTCTGATTGCAGCTGTACTGACACGTCTGGTCATCTACCACTGCCTGGGTATAGGTCTCAGTCACTAGGCTGACGTTTCCCCACTTAACTCTCATCACGTCAGGTATAACTATTGTCTGGTCACTACTAGCAACTACTTTAATTTCGCAAGACCTTGACTGGGTAGCTTCTTTCTCTGGTATCTCTTGCTATCGGCTACGGCACATGCGTCACCTATATTACTAGTGTCATGATCAGTTCTGACCTCTAGGGGCACCGATGCGCTAATCCCCACATTGGACACTTCTATTCTGGGAGATTCTGGACAATCTCTCTTTCCCACAGTCCGTGGAACAGGTTAGCATAAGAGGGAGCACAAGTCGCCCGCATAGCTGTAAATAATTGTGTCTCAAGATAAAGTCCAGAAGCTTAATCACAAATCCAATAATGTCCGGATCTTAATTTGCCATACGCATAAAGTATTGGCAGGCCCTGATCCCGTGGTCGTGGTATATCGACGTGTACAGGGCTTCTACATCACACGTGACCAGCCACATGTCCCCCTCCAGCGACACCCCATTGAGTTTCCTCAGTATATCAGAGGTATCCCTGACATAGGACGGCAGGGTCTCCACGCATCCCCTCAGATAAAAATTCACAAATCTGCTGACACGTTCACAAAGACTTCCCACCCCGGACACAATGGGACGCCCGGGGGAAGGTTTGTAATTGTTTGTGGATTTTTGGCAGCAAATACAGGGTAGGAGTAACTGGATGATCCACCACCAAGCCCTCCTTGAGTCGTACTGGCAGAATGTTATTTTCTACCCTGGAGTCTAGAATATGATCTAATTCCGCCTTAAACCTGGGGGTGGGATTGCTTTCTAAGCGTCTGTAGCAGTCCTTATCTCCCAGCTGTCTAAATGCTTCTTTTTCATACATCTATGCAGGCCAGATCACAACATTTCCCCCTTTGTCCGCAGGTTTGATCACAATGTCCTTCAAATCACTGAATTCTTTGATGGTCCGATGTTGGTCATAAGTCAAATTTTTATGGCCATAATAGCCCTCCAGCTGTTCAAAATCATGTTTGGCCAGCTTGACAAAAATATCAACATTAGGGCACAGATATTTTTGGGGAAAATGTTGTGATCGGGGGCACAGATGTAGAGGTATCTTACTAGCAGATGGTGATTTCTCCTGTTCATCTAGTAAGGCCTGTAAGTCACTGAGTGCCTGTTTCTCTCCCTCAGTTGTAAATTGGGCAGTACTATCACCTCTGCCAAAGTACTTTTTGAAGAGAAGCTTCCTACCAAACAGCTCCAGGTCCTTCACTGCCGTGAAATAGTCAAACTTGCCCGACGGGGCAAAAGTGAGTCCCTTTTGGAGGACGTGGACCTGTGAGTCAGTAAGCCTATGTGTAGAGAGGTTAATTACCTTTGGTTCTTCCTGTATCTTTTGCCTGTCGTCTCCACATTTCTGGTTCTCCTTTTTGGTCTGGGGGTGCTTGGTGTATGTTGGTATCCGGCTCGGTCTGTGCCGCCTTCCAGCGCCCCCCGTGTTCCTAAAAAAGACCCTCCACATGTCTCGTCAGAGGTAAGTGAGACTCCTGATAGGGATGCTGTCACCGACCCACTCCTATCGTGCCTTTCTTGCCACCTGTACACTCTATTGGATTGAAAATCTGTGAGATCCCGCTGGAATTTCTTGGATTTCTGTTCCTGGATATTCTTTTCCCAGGTGTCTAGATCTGACCCTAGTGAGGTGTCAAAGTTATCAAAGTCCTCCTTATTGAGAATCTCTTCTAACTTCACATTAACTGTGTCTGTCTTTCTCTGTCTGCTCAAGCGACCCGCCATCAAGCCCAATCAGAAGCTCTATCAGCATCCTAGAGCATTTGTTAAGAGAATCTTCCCATCTCTCTGTGAACACCACGTCAGTGGTTTCCAGGGTGGGAAAGACCTGGATCCGTAGACCCCTAGGAATGATGTTGCGAATAGTTCTCCAGGGCCGCCTTGTTCCACCAAAGCTTATAATGCGCCTTTTGAGAAGATCCCAAATTTTTAGCTTCAAGTCTTTGACATTACGTGCTTCCGAGTCAGCTGTGGTGCCTTCACTGAATAAGGAGCCCAATTTGGATATCCGTGCTACATCACGCTTTTTGTAGTCCATGAATCCTGAGAGTTTCTCTGTAATTAAACAAACAGTTAGACCAACCTATACGAGAAAGACTCAAATTGTATGTATAGATAACACTGGGGTCTAGTAAACTATACTGAGCCAACAAACAAAACAAACCAATAACCCCCCCAAAAGATGAGAAAACACACATATAAAATATATGTAAATTTATTAGGACATAATCAAATGACAAAAATTAAATGACATAAGGCACAACGGTGGAGGAGGGTGGGAGGACCCATGTAGCAGGGTCAGAAGCTACCTCCCTCACACAACACCCAACTGACAGGGAAAAAGGGGTCACAGCCCTGGGTAAAGAGCTTCATAGATATGGGGGAACTGTAGGTTTTCCCAAAGTGACATATAATAGAAACTGAGCTGTATGCATATACAAAGTGATTGTGATCACACATAGCCAAATTGCCGCCCAGGATAACTAAGATGGCCGCATAGAAATGAACCTAGCCAAATAACTCTCAGTAAGGCAGGACAAAAGTGCTAGGTGCAAGCAGTAAACTTAAAATAACAAACTAGCACAGCATGACAACAAACCAAAATTTACCCATGGTAGGCTGGAACCCAGAGACTGTGACCGGAGCTGCACCTCAACGCACCTTTTCACCTGGAGAGGCTTCGTCAGGAGGTAATGGTAACTAACTAAGTTCGTCCTATAAATAGCCTCTTGGATTCTGCCATTTTTCAGCGTGCAGCGTCCAGCGTGCAGTGTAGGGAGAGAAGTCAGCAGGCACTAGGGACAGTGATAGTAAAAACTTGATTGTGGTGAGAAAACGATTTATAAGTGCATGGAGTAATGTTGATCGAGCATGCTCGGCCGAATACCAGTTCTGCTCGAGCATCGCTATGCTTGGCACATGGCGGTACTCAGCCAAGTACTGCATGTACTCAAGTGCTCAATGCTAGAGTCTCCTCCCCATACTTCGCGGCTGTTAAGCATCCAATAAACGTGCCGGTAAGTACTGTCCTCACTGTAATGGCATTACAGTGATTGACTGGCCTAAAAACACGTCATCTGGTGCTCCATCATGTTGCTGAAATGCTGCCTCCTGCTAAGACGTTCCATATCAGCTGGTGCTGGTTGTTGTGGCATGCTGACAAAAATTTTCCACATTTTTGCCATGCTAACCCTGCCTTCTGAGGTGCTGGCAGTGCCCCAGCTGCGTTGGTGAACTCTTCCTCCTCCTCAGCCTTCACCTTGTGCTTCCACTGAGCCCCCGCTGTCAAGTGAGAATGCCAACCCTGGTATTTTAATTGTTTGTTGTTGTTTAAATTAGGGTCCACCCCAAAACATTGGGAAATATAACAAATAAAACAATGAGAGATGAGTATAATAATGGCTGGGTGAGGCCGGTATACATGTCTGTTCTGCACAAGGTACGGACAAATCCTGTGTGATCCATGCCTGGTTAATTTTAATGAACGTGAGCTTGTCCACATTGGCTGTGGACAAGCTTGCGTCACTTCCTGTATGGTCAGGTAGTGACGTATTCCTTGTATTTCGTCCGATGATTCCGAGCTGCAATTTTTTTTCTGATGTTTAGTTTTGCAGGTATCGAAGTCCTGTCTGCATGGCCATGCAATTAAAGAGATGTCGACAGGTATATGGCGTGAAACCCAGACGCGTTTCGGGAGTTGTCACTCTCCCTTCCTCAGTGGTTGCGCCATACCTGTCTAAATACGCCTTATATACTTCCCAAGGTTATCTTCAAAGCCTGGATCGGACCTCAGGATTTGATACTTCCGTTTCTACACGATTTAATGTCTGAGACTTCTAATTCTCACAGTCTGTCTTTATTGTCTGTTTTTATTGACAATGTCCGATTTTTAGTATCGATTGATCTGAAGTGGCCTTCCAATCATTGATGTATTTCCCTCTCTTGCAAATATCAAATATACAGGAATATAAATATAAATATAAATATACAGGATAATATACAGATAAAAGTTAAAATATACAGATAAAAGTTACTCCAGCGCACTTTCATCGAACACAGCAACGTGAGACGCCGTACCCGATGTGCTCCATCTGCTTAGTCTGAGCAAACCGCAGGACTAAAGCTACATATAAAGGGGAGGTAAGCGGCTGAATAGCCGGCAAGTTCATCTTTATCTCACTTCTGTCCACAAATATCATTGTATGTTACGGGACTACTACCTGATATATGAAATACTGATAGACTGCTAGAACCTGTGGAGTTATATTAACATCATCCCTATGGACACATAGGCCACAACAGAAGGCCTTACACACAATCTTTGTCATAGGATTGTTTTGACATTGATTACAACCAATCACAACCAATTACCCCATTGTGGTTATATTGATATACTCATATTTTATTGTGCTGTTTTATACGTTTTATATTGCTAGCTATTATTTTATTTTCCATAATAAATGTGTGCCAATTGGTAGAGTGCTCGTCCATACACTTTTGTTCAAATTTCCACTTTATCTAGAGAGGTAGGGTGTCCTCTCCCTGGACTTGTAGCACCACACCATAGGCTATATAGGAGAGCAGCCACCACCAACTCCATTTTTGCTATTATATTTCCATCACCCTAGTGAGTGAGCTCCTCCATATAGCACTATGGACATTTGGCACCACATTCAAAATAAAAAAACCAAAGCGGACACATTTAAATTCAATGATGTGGATTATGGAATAACAATAAATGATAAGAATATGGTGGATCTATTTAGAGATCTTGAAGGCCTGTTGCAAAAGCAACTTAGACAACATTGGGAAATAAGGTCACTCCAATTCTATATAGAACATCAAAAAGTTCCTAAAGGACTATTGTTACATAAAATCCCAGCCCAAGATTTGATGAATGAGATATTTGAGGAGGAATGGAATACACTCCTAAACAACCATTCTAATCTCGCTCATCAAATTAATTATCAAAAGGAGAACAGAGATATTAGGAGATTTAAACAAAGAAAATGAAGGACTGAAAGAACAGATAGACAAATTACCTAGAAATGGGGATTTCGATATCTGGCAAGAAAGAATATGCAGGGGACTAGATAAAATAGAAAATGAGATTTTAAATAAAAAAACAAAGAAACACCTGAATACGTATAAGAATTCACAAATAGAAGAGTCGAGGGATCATTCAGATTCACCACAGAGGGTAATTTCACACAGACAAGTTGACACACAAGAAAAGACACATAACAATTACGCTGTGTCAGTGAGTAACAGATACAAACAACTTTTGGACCAGCCTTTTTTAGATCACACCCCAGCTCACCAAAGGACAAGAATAAGACACAGGGAACAAACACCCCCTCACAACCAGGAATCACACAAACACCAATACAACTTGAGACAGAGATATCACCATGCACAACAAAACACAAATCAGTATCACAATACACAAAGAAAAAAACACTATTCACAGTCCACAACAAATCACAGGGAAAATTTAAGACACCATTATCACAGATATACAGACGAACCCGAAAGACGAGAAGGAGCAAGAGGAAAAGAGTCATCACACACGAGACACCGATAGGCAACACAGCATCAGTAATTAATTTGAGTTCCGTCACACTCACTACAGCACAGATAAAATTATTAGAAAAGGGTTTGAAATTTGCCCCGACTGAAAAAATTTACAAATTCTCTACGTGTATAGGAATACAAAAATATATTAGAGGTGTTTGTCTAAAGAAATATTTTCTGAAGAATCCTATGGCAAGAAATGAAGTAAGACAGGTCACAGGTCAAACAAATCCTATACAAAAAGACCCTGCAAAAATTGGTTCAGGTCTCAAAAATAGATCCACCATGTTCCCAAGGAACGAAATAAGCCGAAAAATGGCAGTTTTTCAAAAAAAGTGGAGGAAGATATTAGAAAACTAAGAGCTAAACCTACTTATCGAGACAATTTAACAAAACAAGAAGTCTCAGCATTAAAATCTCTCCAAAAAAAGGAATCAATCACGATACGCCCAGCTGATAAGGGGGGGGGGGGCTGTAGTTATATTGGACACCATAAAATATAATGGTGAATGCCTTAGACAACTTGGGGATGAGAAAACATATAAGAGACTGAAAAATAATCCCCTAAAAGAATTCGATAAGGAGTTGATAGAATATTGTATACAGGGCCTTGAGCGGAAACTGGTATCCCAACAGGAATTAAAGTTCATCTTGGGCACACAGGGAAGACTTCCGGTCTTCTATTGTCTGCCCAAGATTCATAAAGACCTCGAAAATCCCCCTGGTCGACCGATTGTCTCGGGTATTGAATCAATTACATCAAATTTGTCCAGATATATAGACACACAATTACAGCCGATAGTGAAAAGAACGAGGTCATATATAAGGGACACAACTCACATCATCTAGACTTTAGAATGTCTGGATGTCCAACCAGAGTGGATCATGGGGACTCTGGATATACAATCCCTTTATACATCAATTGATCATCAACAGGGACTGACCGCAGTGAGACAACAAATCAAAAGAGAAGGAGGACTAGAGGAAACCCACATTCAGTTTATTTTAGATGCTATAGAGTACATCCTCAATCATAACTATTTTTATTTTGAGGGGGTATACTACCTGCAGAAATGTGGGACTGCCATGGGGACCAGGTTCTCCCCCAGCTATGCCAACCTATTCTTGGCAGAATGGGAATATCATCATATTAGACCTAGGCTGGGGGCGGACCTGGCTCTATGGCGTCGCTACATCGACGATGTGGTTTTCATTTGGAAGGGTGAAAGATATTCTCTTGATCTCTTTTTGAAGGAGATCAATGAAAATCAATTGAACTTGGTTTTTAATGCTATGATCAAGGAAGAGACAGAATTCCTTGATTTAGTAATCAGAAAACAAAACAACAGGTTTGTCTGCAACACCTTTTTCAAACCAACGAATAGAAATAGCTTCATCCAATATTCCAGCTGCCACCTCCCAAGATGGCTCAATAACATTCCGACTGGTCAGTTTCGCAGGATCAGGAGGAATTGTACGGAAGATCTACGTTTTGAAGAGGAGGCAGCTGGAATGTGGCAGCTATTCTGGGAGAAGGATTATCCGGACGAAATGGTGGAGAAAGCTTTGGAAAAGGTTAGGAAACTAGATAGACAAACCTTTTTTGATAGCCAAGTTGAAATTAAGAAAAAATCCCAGACAAGTGAAGAGATTAATAGTAGGATTATCCTCCCTTTTAATTATGACCATAGAAAAATACAACAAATAGTGAAGACACATTGGCATCATATACTGAATGATAGGGTGATAGGCCATCTTTTATCTACATCCCCAAAGGTTATATTCACTAGGGCACCCAATTTGGGTATTAAAATAGCTCCCTCCGTGAAAACTAGAGAGAAAAAAAGATCATTGATGGGGACTTGGATGGATTTGAAAGGGTTCTTCAAATGCGGCAAGTGTATTGCATGCAGAATTAATAACAAACCCCGTAAGACCACCACAGTCCCTTCTACACAGAACACCTTTGTCTGGGACATTAAAGATTGCCTCACATGCAACTCTACCGGTGTTATCTACCTGGTCCAGTGCCCCTGCAATAGACAATACATTGGCAGAACCGAACGGTTATTAAAGACGAGACTGGCTGAACACATAGCCAATATCAAGAAAGGCTATGACAAACACTCTTTGTCCAAGCATTAAAAGGAGGTCCACAACAGTGACCCAGCCAGTCTCATCTTTATGGCGCTGGAAAAGGTGGATCAACACTGGAGAGGAGGCAATTATATTAAACACATGTCCAGAAGGGAGTCTCGACGAATATATGAGTTTGGGAGCCTGTTACCATCAGGATTAAATTCGGAGTTGGAACTCTTTGGCTTTTTGTGAGGGTGTCCTTAATCTGATGTGGGGTCATAGGTTGGGCCTTACATCGGCACTGCGGCCGTCCCTTAACTGGAGGTTCCCCACTAATCCTATCATCGGAGTCACGAGTACTGCCAGCCTTGTCATCACTGCGGTAGGCATGTATTGTGGTATCTATGGTAGGAATTATGGATTTGTGTCCAATATATTAAGTATTATCGAACCGCTATCAGTACCCTATGTCCATACTGTATTAGATATCCACTATAATCACTTTATTTTGAATCATCCATATCTATTTTAACTTTTAACTTTTAACTTTTATCTGTATATTTTAACTTTTATCCATATATTATCTTGTATATTTATATTTATTAAGAATTTTTTATTTAGTATAAAAAAAAATTCTTAACCAAGCATCCAGCATAAAGTAGTGCACTATGGCTTTAAATAATAGGGTGTAGCCATCAATGGGGTATATGTTGAATGGAATTTTCTCCTTCCTCTTTTGATATTTGCAAGAGAGGGAAATACATCAATGATTGAAAGGCCACTTCAGATCAATCGATACTAAAATTCGGACATTGTCAATAAAAACAGACAATAAAGACAGACTGTGAGAATTAGAAGTCTCAGACATTAAATCGTGTAGAAACGGAAGTATCAAATCCTGAGGTCCGATCCAGGCTTTGAAGATAACCTTGGGAAGTATATAAGGCGTATTTAGACAGGTATGGCGCAACCACTGAGGAAGGGAGAGTGACAACTCCCGAAACACGTCTGGGTTTCACGCCATATACCTGTCGACATCTCTTTAATTGCATGGCCATGCAGACAGGACTTCGATACCTGCAAAACTAAACATCAGAAAAAAAATTGCAGCTCGGAATCATCGGACGAAATACAAGGAATACGTCACTACCTGACCATACAGGAAGTGACGCAAGTGTTACTCCGCAAGTATCCAACGCGGACACCAAACAGAGCATCGTGAGACGCCGGCTCCCTATACCATCCGGGGTGCTCCACGCACTCTAGCCGCACTGCAGGACTAAAGTGTATTATCCATATGAAGAGGTAAGCAACACAATAGTCGGCAAGTCCGGTCATCGAACACAGCAACGTGAGACGCCGTACCCGATGTGCTCCATCTGCTTAGTCTGAGCAAACCGCAGGACTAAAGCTACATATGAAGGGGAGGTAAGCGGCTGAATAGCCGGCAAGTTCATCTTTATCTCACTTCTGTCCACAAATATCATTGTATGTTACGGGACTACTACCTGATATATGAAACACTGATAGACTGCTAGAACCTGTGGAGTTATATTAACATCATCCCTATGGACACATAGGCCACAACAGAAGGCCTTACACACAATCTTTGTCATAGGATTGTTTTGACATTGATTACAACCAATCACAACCAATTACCCCATTGTGGTTATATTGATATACTCATATTTTATTGTGCTGTTTTATGCGTTTTATATTGCTAGCTATTATTTTATTTTCCATAATAAATGTGTGCCAATTGGTAGAGTGCTCGTCCATACACTTTTGTTCAAATTTCCACTTTATCTAGAGAGGTAGGGTGTCCTCTCCCTGGACTTGTAGCACCACACCATAGGCTATATAGGAGAGCAGCCACCACCAACTCCATTTTTGCTATTATACGTTCAGACAATACACTGGCTGCAGGGCAGGCCAGCACCTCCATGGCGTAAAGGGAAAGCTCAGGCCATGTGCCCAATTTGGAGACCCAGAAGTTGAAGGGGCAGACTCATTAGTCAGTACGTGTAGGCGTGTGAACATATACCGCTCCACCATGTTGCTGAAATGCTGCCTCCTGCTAAGACGTTCCATATCAGCTGGTGGTGCTGGTTGTTGTGGCGTACTGACAAAGCTTTTCCATCTTTCGGCCATGCTAACCCTGCCTTCTGAGGTGCTGGTGGTGCCCCAGCTGCATTGGAGACCTCTTCATTCTCCTCTGCCTTCGCCTTGTGCTTCCACTGTGCCCCCAGCTGTCAGGTGGAAATGCATTCAGCAGCGCATCTACCAGTGTGTGCTTGTACTTGTGCATCTTACAATCACGTTCCAGTAATGGAATTAAGGATGTTACGTTGTCCTTGTAACGGGGATCCAGCAGCGAGGCCACCCAATAATCAGCACAAGTTACAATGTGGGCAACTCAGCAGTCGTTGCGGAGACAATGCAGCATGTAATCGCTCATGTGTGACAGGCTGCCCAGAGGCAACGACAAGCTGTCCTCTGTGGGAGGTATATTGTCTGTGTCCTCTGTATCCCTCCAGCGACACACCAGTGATGCCCATGAGCTGGTCTGGGTGCCACCCTGCTGTGAACACGCCTCCTCCTCCTCCATCTCCTCCTCCTCAACCTCCACCTCGTCATCCTCCAGAACTGTGCCCTGGCTGGACAATTGTGTACCTAGCGTATGCTGGTGCAGGAACCCACCCTCGGTGCCGCTTGTGAATGACTGGACTGAAACCCTTGCAAATAATCCTCCTTCTTCCTACTCCTGTGCCACATCCTTTTCCATCATCGCCCAAATGTTTTTTTCAAGGAGGCATAGAAGTGGGATAGTAACGCTGAGAATGGCGTCATCGGCACTGGCCATGTTGGTGGAGTACTCGAAACAGCGCAACAAGGAATACAGGTCTTGCTTGGAGGCCCACTCTTTGGTGGAGAAGTGGTGCTGTTTCGTAAAGTGACTCACCCGTGCGTGCTGCAGCTGAAACTCCATCATCGCCTGCTGCTGCTCGCACAGTCTGGCCAGCATGTTCAAGGTGGCGTTCCACATTGTGGGCACGTCGCATATGAGGCAGTGAGCGGGAAGGCCAAAGTTACTCTGCAGGGCTGACAGGCGAGCAGCAGCAGGGTGAGAACGCTGAAAGTGTGCACAATCGGCCAGCATTTTCTGCAGCAGCTCTGACATATTGGGGAAATTTCTCAGGAACCTCTGCACCACCAAATTCAGCACATGCGCCAAGTTAGGGATGTGCGTCAAACCAGCTAGGCCCAGAGCTTCTACGAGATTTCACCCAATATCGCACACCACCCTGCCGGGCTTGAGGCTCACTGGCACCAACCACTCATCGGTCTGTTGTTCCATGCCTGTCCACAGCTCCTGCGCAGTGTGGGCTTTGTCCCCCAAACAGATTTTAAAACTGCCTGCTGTTGTTTACCCCTGGCTATGCTGAAGTTGGTGGTGAAGGTGTTACGCTGACCGGATGAGAAGGCGGTAGAGGATGAGGAAGCGGAGTAGGAGGAGGAAGCAACAGGAGGCAAAGAGAAACTCCCTGCAATCCTCGGTGGTGGAAGGACATGCGGTAAACTGTTATCCGCCTTATGCCCAGCCGCCACTGCATTTATCCAGTGTGCTGTTAGGGAGATATAGGGATTGTGGGTGGGTAGGTGGGTACTTCCTCTTTCTCTCCGTGTTTGGGAGATAGACAGCTGAAAGCTTCAGTGGGACATTGTGGAGATGCTTGGTGACCGAGGTGGTGGCATTGCTGGCACATCCTCTGTTTGCCGTGTGGCAGGTGTCACTGTCACTTCAGAGGGGGATGAAAAGGCCGAGACTGCAGCAGAAGGGAAAGCAGAAGGAGCCAGGGACCTTTCTTGGTTTTTGAGGTGTCTTCTCCACTGCAGCTGGTGCTTTGCACTTAGATGCCTGGTCATGCAGGATGTGCTCAGGTTTAGAACGTTTATGCCTCACTTTAGGCTTTGATTGAACAGCATGCAAACCACTCGTGTCTTGTCGTCAGCACATTGTTTGAAGAACTGCCATGCCAGGGAACTCCTTGTAGCTGGCTTTGGTGTGCTCGGTCCCTTGGTGCGGTGGGCAATAGCAGGCGTACTGTGTAGGGGATGGCCGCTCCGCTTTTGCACCCTGCTCCCTCTTTTGCTGTGCTGGTGGCTCTGTGCGACCGCCGCCTTTTCCTCCGAACTACACAGGTCACTCGCATGACCTTGATTCCATGTGGGGTCGAGGACCTCATTGTCCTCCACATCATCTTCCACCCAGTCTTCACCCCTGCCCTCCTTGTCGGTCTACACACTGCAGAAAGCCACAGCAGTTTGTACCTGTGTTTCGTCATCATCTGAGACGTGCTGCGGTGGTCCTCCCATGTACTCAGAAACATAAGTGGTTGTGCATTGGTGCACTCAATCTCTTCCACTTCTGGGGCAGGGTTATGTGGATGGCCCTGGGAAACACTGCTAACAGAGTCATCAAAATAGCAGAAGAGACTGCTGCATAACTTGGGGCTCAGACTGCTTGGCTGATTTGCAAGGGGGTGAGGTGAAGGACTGATGAACAGTAGCAGGTGCCAACTCGGATCTTTCAGCAGGAGACTGGGTGGAAGACAATGTAAAGGAACTGGATCCACTGTAAGCAACCCATTCTACTATCACCCGTACTTGTTCAGGCCTCACCATTCGTAGAGCAGCATTAGGCCCGACCAAATACTGCTGCTAGTTTTGTTGCATACTTGCAACTGAGGAAGGGGTTTCACTTGTGCGTGTAGCTGGAACAGATCGACCACATCCTCTCCCTGCAACAGGAGCTCCACCAGCAGCACCACGACCTGGGGCACGTCCCTTATTTGACGCTCTTCTCATATTTTTCGAATTTAGTATCTTGCCCTAAATTGGTGTTTAATTGATAGTAGTATAAAACGACAGTATGTAAAGGGTGTATCTCACACGGCCTGAACCAATGTAGGCCTGAATTAAAGATTACTTTGGCCAAAATGGCTGTATTTCAAATGCCTGAATCAAACTCCTGTACGTAGACGGTGTATCTCAGACGGCCTGAACCAGTGTTGGCCTGAATTAATTATTGATGCATCAAATGGCGGTATTTAAAATGCCTGAATCAAACCCCTGTATGTAGAGGGTATATCTCACATGGCCTGAACCAGTGAAGGCCTTAACCCCTTAAGGACTCAGCCCTATTTCAACTCAAGGTGTCTGACCAGTGTCACTTTAAGTGCTGATAAATTTAAAACGCTTTGACTTACCCAGGCCGTTCTGAGATTGTTTTTTCATCGCATATTTTACTTCATGACACTGCTAAAACTGGGTCAAAAAAGTTATTTTTTTTTCCTAAAAAAATATCATATTTACCAAAAATTTGGAAAAATTAGCAAATTTCAAAGTTTCAGTTTCTCTACTTCTGTAATACATAGTAATATCCCCAAAAATTGTGATGACTTTACATTCCCCATATGTCTACTTCATGTTTGTTGCATTTTGGGAATGATATTTTTTTTTGGGGGGGGGGGATGTTACAAGGCTTAGAAGTTTAGAAGCAAATTTTGCAATTTTTTCCGAAATCTTCAAAATCTTTTTATGGACCAGTTCAGGTTTGAAGTCACTTTGTGAGGCTTACATAATAGAAACCACCCAAAAATGACCCCATTCTAGAAACTACACCCCTCAAGGTTTTCAAAACTATTTTTACAAACATGACTTCATGGCAAATGGACATACATTTTATGAATTTAGATTTTTTGAACATTTTTCCAATATAGTCAATTTTTTCCTGGAAAAAAACAAGGGTTAACTGCCAAACAAAACTCAAAATGGGTTGCCCTGATTCTGTAGTTTGCAGAAACACCCCATATGTGGTCATAAACTACTGTTTGGCCAAACGGGAGGACATACTGTAGAAGGAGGGGAGCACCATATGGGTTTTGCAGGGCAGATTTTGCAGGACTGGTTTTGTTTATACCATGTCCCATTTGAAGCCCCCTGTTGCACCCCTAGAATCGAAATTTCAAAAAAGTTACTCCATCTAAGAAAGTACACCCCTCAAGGTATTCAAAACTGTGTTTACAAACTTTGTTAACCCTTTAGGTGTTCCACAAGAGTTAATGGCAGATGGAGAAACAATTTCGAAATTTCTATTTTTGGGAAAATTTTCCAATATAATCAATTTTTTCCAGGAGTAAAACAAGGGTTAACTGCCAAACAAAACTCAATATGGGTTGCCCTGATTCTGTAGTTTGCAAAAACACCCCATATGTGGTTGTAAACTACTGTTTCGCCAAACGGGAGCACATAGAAGGAGGGGAACACCATATGGGTTTTGGAAGGCAGATTTTGCAGGACTGGTTTTGTTTATACCATGTCCCATTTGAAGCCCCCTGTTGCACCCCTAGAATAGAAATGTCAAAAAAGTGACTCCATCTAAGAAAGTACACCCCTCAAGGTATTTAAAACTGGGTTTACAAACTTTGTTAACCCTTTAGGTGTTCCACAAGAGTTAATGGCAGATGGAGAAACGATTTTGAAATTTCTATTTTTTTGAAAATTTTCCATTTTAACCCTTACTTTATTACTGGAACAAATGGGTTAATAGCCAAACAAATGGGTTGCCCTGATTGTGTAGTTTGCAGAAACACCCCATATGTGGTTGTAAACTACTATTTGGCTAAACGGCAGGACATAGAAGAAGGGGAACGTCATATGGTTTTTGGAAGGCAGATTTTGCTGAACTGGTTTATTTACACCATGTACCCTTTCAAGCCCCCTGATGCACCCCTAGAGTAGAAACTCCATAAAAGTGACCCCATCTAGGAAACTACGGGATAAGGTGGTTGTTGTTTTGGGACTATTTTAGGGGTAAATATGATTTTTGGTTGCTCTATATTACTCTTTTTTGAGGCAAGGTAACAAAAAATTTCAATTTAAAAATTGTTTCTACATTCGCTATTTAGTTTTGTGGAACACCTAAAGGGCTTAACATAGTTTGTAAAGTAACTTTTGAATACCTTGAGGGGTGTAGTTTCTGAGATGGGGTCACTTTTTTGGAGTTTCTAGTCTAGGCTATATCAGGGGGGGCTTCTAATGGGACATGGTGTCCCAAAAAAAAAAACAGTCCATCAAAATCTGCCTTCCAGAAACCGTATGGAAGTTCCCTTCGTTCTATGCCCTGCCGTGTGGCTATATAGCCATTTACAACCACATATGGGGTGTTTCTGCAAACTACAGAATCAGGGCAATAAATATTTAGTTTTGTTTGGCTGTTAACCCTTGCTTTATTACTGGAAAAAAAGGATTCAAATTTATTTTATATTTTTAACACTGTTCATCCGAGGGGTTTGGTCAAAAGATATTTTTATAGCGACAACTTTTACGCACGCGACGATGCCCAATATGTATGGCTCTCAGACTTTGGAGACACTAAGCAGGCATCCTAAATCTGCGGCCCTCCAGATGTTGTAAAACTACAATTCCCACCATACCCTGCAGATGGCTGTAGGTTGCTGGGAGTTATAGTTTTACAACATCTGGAAGGCCACAGTTTGAGGATGCCTGCACTAAAACTAATATTTTTGGGGGGAAATAAAATTGTTTCCGTGTCTCCAAAGTCTGAGAGCCATAGTTTTTTATGTTCTCTAGTGGACTGTTGGGGATTATAAAAATGTAGTACTCCATGGAAGTGTGATACTCCCTGAAGCAATCAATAACGCAGAGGCCCGGATGATCGGGGCACGTGTCGCACAGATTGTGGTGTCCTTCCGTATCCCAATCCTGCGACACCCTCTGCACTTTTTTGGGGTTCGGCCCTTCTTTCCAGTATGGGGGACCACACCTGGAAAGTGTTGGCCAGGGACAATCCGGACGCCTCCAGTTCCCAAGGTACTCCGGCCTGCTCTTTCCCGGTCTGAAAAGATCAGGGCCTTGAGGACTGCCTCATAGAACTGGAGGAATGTCCCTGTGCTGCCAGCGCTTCGGGATAGTACAAAAGAGTTGTACATGGCAACCTGTACCAAGTAGACCGCAACTTTTTTGTACCATCCCTGGATTTTGCGCATGGCGTTATATGGCTTGAGGACTTGATCAGAGAGATCAACTCCTCCCATATACCGATTGTAGTCGATGATACAATCGGGCTTGAGGACCGTTGCCGCGGTACCTCGCACAGAGACGGGGGTGGTGCTGTTAATGTGGATTGTGGACAGCATAAGGACATTCCTCTTGTCCTTATACCTGACCAGCAACAGGTTTCCACTTGTAAGGGCACGGGTCTCACCCCTGGGGATAGGTACCTGGAGGGGGTAGGCAGGGAGGCCGCGTTGATTTTTCCTCACGGTCCCACAAGCGAACGTGGATCTGGCGGCAAGGGACCTGAACAAGGGAATGCTGGTATAAAAGTAATCCACGTACAAGTGGTAACCGTTATCCAGCAGTGGGTACATAAGGTCCCACACGAGTTTCCCGCTAACACCCAGAGTGGGGGGACATTCTGCGGGTTGAATACGGGAATCTTGCCCCTCGTACACATGAAATTTGCAAGTGTACCCTGAGGTACTCTCACAAATTTTGTATAGCTTCACGCCATACCTCGCCCGCTTTGTGGGATTATATTGGCGGAAACTGAGTCTCCCCTTGAACGCAATGAGAGACTCATCAACCACGACCTCCCTTCCAGGTACGTAGACGGTCATAGGCAGGATCACCTCGGGGTGGGGGACATGCTGCATTATCGGAATAATGCAGACTTTTCCGGATGGCCTCAAACCGGGGACATGTCATGACCATACTGTACAGTGGGGTCTGGTATAGGACGTCCCCACTCCAGTATTGCCTGACACTGGGTTTTTGGACTAGACCCATATGCAGCACGAGGCCCCAAAATGTCCTCATCTCGGCTGCACTGACCGGCGTCCAGCCACCGGGTCTAGCCAAAAATGAGCCTGGGTTTCGAGCAACGAACTGTTGGGCGTACAGATTCGTCTGCTACACCATCAGATTCACCAGTGGGTTACTGGAAAAAAAAACTAAAAAAGTAAATTTCCGTAAACCCCACTGTGGGAATCTGGATTCCAGGATTGCCAGCAAAATCCAGAATCTCAGGCTCCAGGGGGGCTGGTGGTGGGGGCAAGTGGCAGGGGGGGTCTGGGGTCTGAAAGATGGAACACAGAAAGTTTTAGATAAAAGTTATTTTTATTTATTTTTTCCTAACTAACTTTTCCCTTCTATCCCTGCCTAAAGGTGCCTCTCCCTCACTGACCCTAACCTACCTGGATGGCGATGGGTGGAGGAGGGTGATGGATGGGGATTAGGGGGACGCAGGAGCTGGTGCTGGACGGTGTTGCCAGGTGCTCATGCAGAACAGTAAGGGGAGGGGAGAGAGGAGCGCAGGAAGTTTGAATCTCGCGCCTCTCTCCCCTGCACCAATCAGCACCCTGGACAGCGGCGTTCAGCACCAGGGTAAGCACCACCTCTTCAAATGCACGGACTGTGATTGGTGGTGTGTAATCACGCCACCGATCACAGTCTTTTTCCGGTTCATCGGGTCACCGGAGACCCGAATGGACCAGAAACGCAGAAAACCGCAGGTCTGAATTGACCTGCAGTTTTCTGCGATCGCCAATTTCAGCCGGCATCACGTTCCAATTAACCCCCGCGGCGCCGGAATCCCGATTTAAAGTTAGGACGTACCGGTACGCCCTAAGTCCTTAAGGACTCGGGAAATAGGGCGTACCGGTACGCCCTACGTCCTTAAGGAGTTAATTAAAGATTTATTTGCACAAAATGGCTGTATTTCAAATGGCTGTATTTCAAATGCCTCAATCAAACTCCTGTATGTAGAGGGTGTATCTCACAGCGCCTGAACCAGTGTAGTCCTGAATTCAATATTGGTGCCCCAAATGGCGGTATTTCAAATGCCTGAATCAAACCCCTGTATGTAGAAGGTGTATCTCACACGGCCTGGACCAGTGTAGGCCTGAATTCAATATTAGTGCATCAAATGGCTGTATTTCAAGTGTCTGAATCAAACCCCTGTATGTAGAGTGTATATCTCCTGACTAGGGAGTTCCCACAAGCCGAAACACTGCTCGTTGCTGGCATCATGGCATAGGCTGGCTGACTATCCAACCAAGTAGTTACCAGCCCACACACCCCAAAGGCCGGTGTAATGTTATACTTCCCTACTTCATGAGATCTCCCTACCCTCATCACTTCCGGTCGCACCGGACATGACGTGAGGAGGTGTCCAGCGCCGCGCAGGCGCACAACGACAGGTTAGGGAAATTTCACAGCAGAGTGCGCATGCGCCAGGAGCTTTGCCGGTGGTTAGGGTAGGGAAAAACTATGGGCCAATGAGCAGGCGCAGTGATCGGATGGATGTTCTCAGCTGAACACCGGCCGACACTGCGCATGCACCGGGAGCCTCACCAGCGGTTCGGGAAGGGAAAAATTACGTACGGGCCAGTGCTTTTTCCGTACCCTAACCGCTGGTGAGGCTCCCAGCGCATGCGCAGTGTAGGCCGGTGTCCAGCTGAGAAAATTAGTTTCCAATGTAGAATTAATAACTAAACAATTAAATAATAAACATATTGCATTGTCTACTTACCACCAGGACAATAAGATGATCTGGACTCTGGCTGCAATCTGGCTCTGGGGACTCCATTGTCACTCTCTTCCCCCCTCCCTCCCTTGTCACTCTCTCCACCCCCTTCCCTTGTCACTCTCATTATTCCCCCCCTCTCCCTTGTCACTCTCATTATTCCACCCCCCCTCCCTTGTCACCCTCATTATTCCCCCCCTCTCCCTTGTCACTCTCATTATTCCACCCCCCTCCCTTGTCACTCTCATTATTCCCCCACTCTCCCTTGTCACTCTCATTATTCCACCCCCCCTCCCTTGCCACTCTCATTATTCCACCCCCTCCCTTGTCACTCTCATTATTCCACCCCCCCTCCCTTGTCACTCTCATTATTCCACCCCCCCTCCCTTGTCACTCTCATTATTCCACCCCCCCTCCCTTGTCACTCTCATTATTTCCCCCCCTCCCTTGTCACTCTCATTATTCCACCCCCCCTCCCTTGTCACTCTCATTATTCCACCCCCCCTCCCTTGTCACTCTCATTATTCCCCCCCCTCTCCCTCCCCCCTTGTCACTCTCATTATTTCCCTTCCCTCCCCTCTTGTCACTCTCATTATTTCCCCTCCCTCCCCCCTTGTCACTCTCATTATTTCCCCCTCCCTCCCCCCTCGTCACTCTCATTATTTCCTCCCCCTTTTCACTCTCATTAATTCCTCCCCCCTGTCACTCTCATTCTACTCCCGCCTCCACCTCTAGTGTAGCGTGGCCGAGCTCTGTTCGATCCGCGGTACAGGAGCATTTGTTTCCTGTACCCGGCCGGACTAATAGGAAGTGCACACTAAGTGAGCACTTCCTGTCAGTCCGGCCGGGTACAGGAAACAAAAGCTCCTGTACCGCGGATCGAACAGAGCTCGGCCATGCTACATTAACAGCACACAGCAGGCGCAGGCAGGATTCTTTAGAGCGGCAAGCGCTCAGCCTCAGCCGCTCAGGCGGCGCAGCATGAGGGGCGCCGCCGGCCGCCCGAACTTATATAAGCAACTTCTTATTTTATTTTTTTTAAACCGCAACGGGCGCCGGGCGCCCCTTGCTGGATGCAGGGGAGATGGAGGGGGCGGGGGGCCCGCCCTGAGGGAGAACACAAGTGCCGCCTCGCCTGCCGCATATTACATTGCGAGCTGTCGGCCGCCCGGCGCCCCTGTTGCTATGGCACCCTGTGCGGCCACACAGCCCGCACACCCCAAAGGCCGGCCCTGATTAGGGCATACGGGCCTTGGAATACAGCCAGCCAGAATAACTAAAGAATAGTGCAGCCTGATCTAGGAGTGTTGATTTTACCCTCTAAGTATCTTGCAAGGAACAGTATACCTGCCATTATTGTGAAAGCCTACTTGTGAAGTGAACCTGATATATGAAACTGTATTAACACCCAACTGTACAAAGTTGAACTGTTTCACCAGTAAAGAAAAGTTTGGTTCATCATACCATCGTGTTCCTCATTTACTACAACTATAAATCGGTGTGCCACCGTTACAGGCACTGGCTTCACGAACCTTAAAGGGACCTTGCCCTAGGCACATTAAACACCTGCAACATCCAGGGCACCTCATCCACCATCAGGCCTGGTCCCAAGATACAGAGTGTGCCCCAGAGGTCTCCTGTGCCAGCCTCTCCTTCACTGCTGTATACCTGCCCAGGGTTTTCCTACAAAATGGCCTTAAGTTCTCCTGAAAAATGTCTTGATAAACTTGGGAATTCATTTTTCCTTCAATAATAGCAATCGGTCCAGGCCCTGACGCAGCAAAGCAGGTCCAAACCATGATGCCCCCACCACACTTAACAGTTGGGATGAGGTTTTGATGTTGCTGTGCCTCTTTTTCTCCACAAATAGTGTTGTGTGTTTCTTTCAAACAACTCAACTTTGGTTTCATATGTCCACAGAATATTTTGCCAGTATTGCTATGGAACATCCAGGTGCTCGTGTGCAAAACTGTAAACGTGCAGCAATGTTTTTTTTGGACAGCAGTGGCTTCCTCTGTGGTATCCTCCCATGAAATCCATTCTTGTTTAGTGTTTTACGTATCGTAGATTTGCTAACAGGGATGTTAGCATATGCCAGAGACTTTATTAAGTCTTTAGCTGACACTCTAGGATTCTTCTTCACCTCATTGAGCAGTGTGTGCTGTGCTCTTGCAGTCATCTTTACAGGACGGCTATTCCTAGGGAGAGTAGCAGCAATGCTGAACTTTCTCCATTTATTGACAATTTGTCTTACCGTGGACTGATGAACAGCAAGGCTTTTGGAGATACTTTTATAACCCTTTCCAGCTTTATGCAAGTCAACAATTCTTAATCGTAGGTCTTCTGAGATCTCTTTTGTGCGAGGCATCATTCACATCAGGCAAAACTTCTTGTGAAAAGCAAACCCAGAACTGGTGTGTGTTTTTTATAGGGCAGGGCAGCTGTAACCAACACCTCCAATCTCATCTAATTGATTGGACTCTAGTTGGCTGACACCTCACTCCAATATTGGAGATGTCATTAGTCTAGGGGTTCACATACTTTTTCCAGCTGCACTGTGAATGTTTACATGGTGTGTTCAATAAAAACATGGTAGAATTTAATTATTTGTGTGTTATTAGTTTAATCAGACTGTGATTGTCTATTGTTGTGACTTAGATGAAGATCATATCACATTTTATGACCAATTTGTCCTGAAATCCATATCATTCTGATGGGTTCACATACTTTTTCTTGCAACTGTAGGTTATAAAGACTATTGTGAAGTTTATAAGTAAAAAAATAATTTTTGGGGGTTGTTGTTCTGAAGGATCAGAGGAAGGGCAAAATGATCAGTGACGTCAACACAAACTTACTGCTTACACCCTCTACACTCTGTTGGGGGGCTCTACTTGTATAAAAATGTAATAGAACAGGTTCTGTAGACATCTACATAGTTACATAGTTGATACGGTTGAAAATAAGACATAAATCCCTCAAGCTCAACCAAGGGATAGGTGAGAATGAGAATCCTAGGGAGTGAGACTCAGATTTCTACATGTTTTATTCAGCATTAATGTTGTTTACTTTTAAGAATTCATCTAAACCATCTCCCATTATGACTAGGGTTGAGCGAACCCTTGTGAATCCCGAACCCGAACTTTTCAGTAAAAGTTTGGGTTAGAGTTCGGTGTTCGGCTATTTAAAGGGAGTCTGTCACCTCCATATGGCCATATACAGTGCTTACATGGCTCTGTAGCACACCTATACAGGACTGTAACAGTACCTTTGTTCTTTTCTTTAGACTTGCAACAGCAGGAAAAACTAAGTTTAATTCATATGCAAATGAACACTCGCAAGTACCCAGGGGCGGCGTTCAGTGCGTAGGTGCCCAGGCTGCTCTGTCTTCTTTTCACTTTACTCCTCCCCAGTCTCTTCCTTTGCCCGCCCTCCAAGTCTCTTGCCTCATTGATAGGTCCAGAATTGGAGGGTGGGCAAAGGAAGAGACTGGGGAGTAAAGTGAAAAGTAGGCAGAACAGCCTGGGCACCTACGCACTGAACGCCGCCCCCGGGCACTTGCAAGTGCTCATTTGCATATGAATTAAACTTTGTTTTTTCCTGCTGGTGCAAGTCTAAAGAAAATAACAAAGCTACCGTTACAATCCTGTATAGGTGTGCTACAGAGCCATGTAAGCACTGTATATGGCCTTATGGAGGTGACAGACTCCCTTTAATGGCACTTTTGAAAGGCTGCAGAGCAGCCAATCAACAAGCGTTTTACTCTTGTGCCCTTAGAAGCCATCACAGTCATGCCTACTAATGGCATAGCTGTGATTGGCCAATGCAGCATGTGACCCAGTCTCTCTATAAGCTGGAGTCACGTAGCGCTGCACGTCACTCTGCTCTGATTAGTGTAGGGATACGATGCTGCTGCTGTGAGGGAGAGAATAGGAAAGATCCTTTAATCTGAAGTGCTTGTTAACTCAGCGATCTACCTAGATTTTGTTTTGTGGGTACAGTGCACAATCTTTTTACCCTGCCCTGAACCCAGTGATACAGAAAAAAAACATATCAGTCTGTTAGTTAGGTGGATGGTGGCGGCCATTTTATGCAAGTTCAGTGCACCAGCACAGCATATATGCATTTGTGACAGTCAAGTTTGAAATACTGCAATTACATTCTGGGTAAAAAAATAAATAAAATCACCCATCTGTGGCCTATGCAGCATTTGTCAGTGTGAAATCCAAGCTTGAAATACTGCAATAATTTTCTGGGTTTAAAAAACACCCATTTTTGGCAATACCCTACATCTGGGGCCTATGCTGCATTTGTTAGTGTGAAATACAAGCTTGAAATACTGCAATAATGTTCTGGGTTTAAAAAAACACCAATTTTGGCAATACCCTACATCTGGTGCCTTTGCAGTGTGAAAGACAACTTTGAAACACTGCAATAATATTACTGCTGTTATAGTCGGATATTTAAAACCACCCATTTTGGGCCAATTACTAAATTTGCGGCCTTTGCTGCATCTGTCAGTGTGAGATACATGTGTTAGATACTGCTGTTATATTCTGTTATAAAAAAAAAAACACCCATTTTGAGCAAGATCCTAAATTTGCGGAGAATGAGGAGAGTGTCAAATAAGGGACGTGGCCCCGTTCGTGGTGCTGCTGGTGCAGCTCTGGTTGCAGGGATAGGACATGGTCAATCTGTGCCAGCTACACGCATAAGTGAAACACCTTCCTCAGGTGCGAGTAGGCGTCAGAACCTTCAGCGTTTTTTGCTAGGGCTAAATGTGGCTCTACGAATGGTGAGAACAGAACAAGTACAGGCGATGGTAGATTGGGTTGCTGACAGTGCCTCCAGTTCCTTCACATTGTCTTCCACCCAGTCTCCTGCTGAAAGAATAGAGCTTGCACCTGCTGCACATGTCCATCAGTCTTTCACCTCACCCCCTTGCAAATCAGCCAAGCAGTATGAGCCCCAAGTCATGCAGCAGTCTCTTCTGCTTTTTGATGACTCTGCTAGCGGCGTTTCCCAGGGCCATCCACATAGCCCTGCCCCAGAAGTGGAAGAGATTGAGTGCACCAGTGCCCAACCACTTATCTTTCAAGATGAGTACATGGGAGGACCACAGTAGCACATTTCGGATGATAACGAAACACCGGTGCCAAATGCTGTGGCTTTCGAAAGTGTGCAGACCAACAAGGAGGGCAGGGGTGAAGACTGGGTGGAAGATGATGTGGAGGACGATGAGGTCCTCGACCCCACATGGAATCAAAGTCATGCGAGTGACCTGTGTAGTTCGATGGAAAAGGCAGTGGTCGCACAGAGCCACCAGCACAGCAGAAGAGGGAGCAGGGTGCAAAAGTGGAGTGGCCGTCCCCTAGACAGTATGCCTGCTACTGCCCACCGCAGCAAGGGACTGAGCACACCAAAGTCAGCTCCAAGGTGTCCCCTGGCATGGCAGTTCTGAGGACAAGACACGGCTGTGCAATCAGAGCCTGAAGCGAGGCATAAACATTCTCAAACTGAGCACAACCTGCATGACTAGGCATCTAAGTGCAAAGCACGAGCTGTAGTGGAGTAGACACCTCAAATGCAAAGAAAGGTCTCTGGCTCCTCCTGATTCCTCTTCTGCTGCAGTCTCGGCCTCTTTATCCCCCTCTGGAGTGACAGTGGCACCTGCTACCCCACAAACAGAGGAGCTGCCAGCAACTCCACCACCTGGGTCATCAAGCATCTCCACAATGTCCCACGGAAGATTTCAGCTCTCCATCTCCCAAACACTGGAGAGGAAGAGGAAGTACCCCCCCTACACACCAGCAATCCCTGGCCCTGAATGCCAGCATTCCGTCTGGTGGAGACAGTTTTAAAAGCCTTATGGTGGTGGCTGTCCCACAGTATGTCGTGCCCAGCCGCCACTACTTTTCCAGACGAGCCATCCCTTCCTTGCACAACCAAGTGGGGGACAAAATCAGGTGTGGCAAGGTGCACCTCACTACGGATATGTGGACCATTAAGCACGGTCAGGGACATTATATCTCCCTAACAGCACACTGGGAAAATGCAGTGGCGGCTGGGCCTGAGACGGATAGCAGTTTGGCGCATGTCCTTCCACCACCGAGGATTGCAGGGCCCTTCAGCTTGCCTCCTGTTGCTTCCTACTCCTACTTTGCTTCCTCATTCTCTATCGCCTCCTCATTCAGTCAGCGTAACACCTTCACCACCAACTTCAGCACAGCCAGGTGTAAATGACAGAAGGCAGTTTTAAAACGTATCTGTTTGGAGGACAAACACCACACTGCGCAGGAGCTGTGGACGGGCATGGAACAACAGACCGATGAGTGGTTGGTGCCAGTGAGCCTCAAACCCAGCCTGGTGGCGTGCGATAATAGGCAAAATTCTCACCCTGCTGCTGCTCGCCTGTCAGCGCTGCAGCGTAACTTTGGCCTTACCGCTCACAGCCTCATATGTGACGTGCCCACAAGGTGGAACTACACCTTGTACATGCTGGCCAGACTGTGTGAGCAGCAGCAGACGATAGTGGAGTTTCAGCTGCAGCATGCACAGGTGAGTCGCTCTGTGGAACAGCACCACTTCACCATCAATGACTGGGCCTCCATGCGAGACCTGCGTTCCTTGTTGCACTGTTTCTAGTACTCCACCAACATGGCTAGAGCTGATAACGCCGTTCTCAGCGTTACTATCCCACTTCTATGCCTCCTTGAAAAAACGCTTCTGGCGATGATGGAAGAGGATGTGGTACAGGAGGAGGAAAAGGGATAATTTCATAGGGTTTCCGGCCAGTCATTCACAAATAATTCAAATCTGTCAGCACTCGACCGCGGAGTGCGCACTGCAGCAGAAAGGAGTGCAACTCCACATACAAGTCCAAGGAAATCTCGGAAGCCGGCAGTTGCTATTCAAGATGTTCTTCTTCTATGTCATAATATTGTATATCAGCGTAATAGCCTTTGTTAAAAAGTTTGTTAAAAAAGGCTATTATGCCGAGATACAATATTATGACAGAGAAATAAAGAACATCTTGAATAGCTGCTGACGGCTGCCAGGATTTTCTTTGACTTGAGTCATTTACAAGTGGCTCCGAGGATGGGTTCCTGCACCCACATACAACAGGTACACTATTGTCCAGCCAGGGCACAGTTCTAGAGGATGACAACGTGGAGGATGAGGTGATGGAGGAGGAAGAACCGTGATTACAGCAGGGTGGCACCCAAACCAGCTCATGGGCATCACTGGTGCATGGCTGGGGGGATACAGAGGACACAGGCGATACACCTCCCACAGAGGACAGCTTGTAGTTGCTTCTGGGCAGCCTGGCACACATGAGCGATTACATGCTGCAGTGTCTCTGCAACGACCGTCAAGTTGCCCACATTTTAACTTGTGCTGATTACTGGTTGGCCACGCTGCTGGATCCCCGTTACAAGGACAACATAGCATCCTTAATTCCGTCACTGGAGCGTGATCGTAAGATGCGCGAGTACTAGCGCATGCTGGTCGACGCGCTGCTAGTGGCATTCCCACCCGACAGCGGGGGCACATTGGAAGCACAAGGCGAAGGCAGAGGAGAATGAAGAGGTCTCCAACGCAGCTGGAGCACCACCAGCACCTCAGAGGGATGGGTTAGCATGGCTGAAATGTGAAAAAGCTTTGTCAGCACGCCACAACAACCAGCACCACCAGCTGATATGGAACGTCTTAGCAGGAGGCAGCATTTCAGCAACATGGTGGAGCAGTGTATGTGCACACACCTACACGTACTGAATGACTGGTCTGCCCCCTTAAACTTCTGGGTTTCCAAATTGGGCACATGTCCTGAGCTTGCCCTTTACGCCTTGGAGGTGCTAGCCTGTCCTGGAGCCAGTGTATAGTCTGAACGTGTGTTTAGCACGGCAGGGGGCGTTATCACAGACAAACGCAGCCGCCTGTCCACAGCCAATGTGGACAAGCTCACGTTCATTAAAATGAATCAGTCATGGATCCCACAGGACTTGTCCGTATCTTGTTCAGAATAAACATGTATACCGGTCTTGCCTTACCCAGCAATTGTTATACTACAGTGCAATTGCTCGTTGTATTTTTGATATTTCCCACTCTTTTGGGGTGTACCCTAATTTAAATAAAAAATAAAATAATTAAAACCAAAAACCAGTGTTGGCTACCTCGTCCTTCTCCACCGCCGCTTCCACATACACAGCTACGTCCACCTCCTCCTCAACCTCCTACTCTATACGGACGACCACCTCATACATCAAGATCTTTTAAAATTTGTACGTATTTTATTTTATGTCATTTCACAAATTTGTCTGTTACATTTTCGGGTGAAATTCACCAATTTTTGGCTGTGATATACCACTGCTCTACCTAGTAGCCATGTAAATAAATTTAACTAATTTGTCTGTTACATTTTTGGATGAAATTCACAAATTTTTGGCTGTGATATACCCCTGCTATACCTAGTAGACAGGTAAACAAATTTCACTAATTTGTCTGTTACATTTTCAGGTGACATTCACCAATTTTTGGCTGTGATATACCCCTGCTCCACCTAGTTGACAGGTTAATAAATTTCACTAATTTTTCTGTTACATTGTCGGGTGACATTCACCAATTTTTAGCTGTGATATACCCCTGCTCTACCTAGTGGACAAGGAAATACATTTTACTAATATGTCTGTTACATTCTTGGGTGACATTTTATCATTTTTGCCATGAATAAACCCCTGCTCTGCATAGGTGACAGGGACCGACATTTTAAAAAATCTGTTCCATTGGTGGGTGACATTAACCCATTTCTGGCAATTAAAAATCCCTGCTCTACATAGGTGACAGGGACTTAAATTTCTAAATTTGTCTTTAATTGGCCCTTTTATTCGATCCTTCTGCTTTAATAACTTATCCCACATTTCCGCTCGATCACATTGCAGCCATTGACCTCCCTTTGATGTGGTCTCTCTTTCTCACGCTCCCTCTCCGGCGTGAAACCCTGATACGCCGCTAACCGAGATCAACATGGTAGGCTCAGAAAAGAACATAGAAAATTGATAGAGAAGATATCCAATTGGATCATGGACTTCAAGGCGACGTGCGATCAGTCAGAAGTTATCTAGAGTTAACATTGCGGCAGCATGGCCTCTCCTGTCTAACGTTTCCAAATCCAAAATACCCCAGTGACATTCCCTACAATTTTTTATTAAGCATTCTAAAAACAGGGCATCTTAAGAGTCCTGTATTGTTATTTATCGTCACAACCTCCCTAAGTCGGGAGTGGGGAATTGCCGTGCGCCCCCTCCTTTCATTTGATCCCTCCGCTTTAATAACTTCTCCCACATTTCCGCTCGATCACATTTAATTTCATACATTGACCTCCCTTGGATGTGATATCCCTTTCTCATGCTCCCTCTCCGGCGTGGAACACTGATTCGCCACTAATCGTGATCAACATGGTAGGCGCAAAAAAGAACATCAAAAGTTGATAGAGTAGATATCTAATTGGAACGTGGACATAACAGGGACGTACGACATGGTGGAGCAGTATGTGTGCACACTCCTACACGTACTGAATGAGGGGTCTGCCCCCTTCAACTTCTGGGTCTACAAATTGGGCATATGGCCTGAGATTGCCCTTCATGCCTTGAAGGTGCTGGCCTGCCCTGCAGCCAGTGTATTGTCTAAATGTTTGTTTAGCACGGCTGGAGGGGGTTAGAACAGGTTATATTTCCCAATGTTTTGGGGTGTACCCTAATTTAAACAAAAATAATTGAAAATAAAAAGTTAAACCAAAAAGCAGTGTCCCAAACTCGAACTTTTTTGTGAAGTTTGGCCAAGCCCGTTGAACCCGAACATCCAGGTGTCCGCTCAACTCTAATTATGACCACTATACCAGCCTGTGTAGCCCGCTCTATTTGGTTATATACTGTAGTTGCATTTCTATCTTCTCTGTTAAGGGGTCTATAAATTACATCAAGTATCATTTTTTCAGTGTTTATATCCCTGAACTTCCTCCCATACGGTTTCCACATCCTCACCATTCTCATCCACAATTGCCTTTTTCCCACTTGTCTTTAGATCACTCCTCACATACAGGCACATGCCACCACCTTTTCTACTGACCCTATCTTTCCTAAATAGTGTAAAACCCTCAATATTTATAGCCCAGTCATGCGAAGAATCCAACCATGTCTTAGTCACATCAGCTACATCTATGTGTTCTTCTAGTATTATAGCCTTCAGCTCCCCCATTTTTCTAGTTAGTCTTCTGGCATTTGTGAAAATGCATTTTAAATTACTGTCTATTACTAGAGTTGAGCGGACACCTGGATGTTCGGGTTCGAGAAGTTCGGCCGATCCGAACCCGATCCGAACTTCGTCCCGAACCCGAACCCCATTGAAGTCAATGGGGACCCGAACTTTTCGGCACTAAAAAGGCTGTAAAACAGCCCAGGAAAGGGCTAGAGTGCTGCAAAAGGCAGCAACATGTAGGTAAATCCCCTGCAAACAAATTTGGATAGGGAAATGAATTAAAATAAAAATTAAATAAATAAAAATTAACCAAAATCAATTGGACAGAGGTCCCATAGCAGAGAATCTGGCTTCACGTCACCCACCACTGGAACAGTCCATTCTCAGATATTTAGGCCCCGGCACCCAGGCAGAGGAGAGAGGTCCCGTAACAGAGAATCTGTCTTCATGTCAGCAGAGAATCAGTCTGCATGTCATAGCAGAGAATCAGGCTTCACGTCAGCCACCACTGCAACAGTCCATTGTCATAAATTTAGGCCCAGCACCCAGGCAGAGGAGAGAGGTCCCGTAACAGACAATCTGGCTTCATGTCAGCAGAGAATCAGTCTTCATGTCATAGCAGAGAATCAGGCTTCACGTCACCCACCACTGTAAGAGTCCATTTTCATAAATTTAGGCCCAGCACCCAGGCAGAAGAGAGAGGTCCCGTAACAGACAATCTGGCTTCATGTCAGCAGAGAATCAGTCTTCATATCATAGCAGAGAATCTGGCTTCACGTCACCCACCACTGGAACAGTCCATTCTCAGATATTTAGGCCCCGGCACCCAGGCAGAGGAGAGAGGTCCCGTAACAGAGAATCTGTCTTCATGTCAGCAGAGAATCAGTCTGCATGTCATAGCAGAGAATCAGGCTTCACGTCAGCCACCACTGCAACAGTCCATTGTCATAAATTTAGGCCCAGCACCCAGGCAGAGGAGAGAGGTCCCGTAACAGACAATCTGGCTTCATGTCAGCAGAGAATCAGTCTTCATGTCATAGCAGAGAATCAGGCTTCACGTCACCCACCACTGTAAGAGTCCATTTTCATAAATTTAGGCCCAGCACCCAGGCAGAAGAGAGAGGTCCCGTAACAGACAATCTGGCTTCATGTCAGCAGAGAATCAGTCTTCATATCATAGCAGAGAATCAGGCTTCACGTCACCCACCACTGTAAGAGTCCATTTTCATAAATTTAGGCCCAGCACCCAGGCAGAGGAGAGAGGTCCCGTAACAGACAATCTGGCTTCATGTCAGCAGAGAATTAGTCTGCATGTCATAGCAGAGAATCAGGCTTCACGTCAGCCACCACTGCAACAGTCCATTGTCATAAATTTAGGCCCAGCACCCAGGCAGAGGAGAGAGGTCCCGTAACAGACAATCTGGCTTCATGTCAGCAGAGAATCAGTCTTCATGTCATAGCAGAGAATCAGTCTTCATGTCATAGCAGAGAATCAGGCTTCACGTCACCCACCACTGTAAGAGTCCATTTTCATAAATTTAGGCCCAGCACCCAGGCAGAGGAGAGAGGTCCCGTAACAGACAATCTGGCTTCATGTCAGCAGAGAATCAGTCTGCATGTCATAGCAGAGAATGAGGCTTCACGTCAGCCACCACTGCAACAGTCCATTGGCATATATTTAGGCCCAGCACACAGGCAGAGGAGAGAGGTCCCGTAACAGAGGATCTGGCTTCATGTCAGCAGAGAATCAGTCTGCATGTCATAGCAGAAAATCAGGCTTCACGTCAGCCACCACTGCAACAGTCCATTTTCATAAATTTAGGCCCAGCACCCAGGCAGAGGAGAGAGGTCCCGTAACAGACAATCTGGCTTCATGTCAGCAGAGAATCAGTCTTCATATCATAGCAGAGAATCAGGCTTCACGTCACCCACCACTGTAAGAGTCCATTTTCATAAATTTAGGCCCAGCACCCAGGCAGAGGAGAGAGGTCCCGTAACAGACAATCTGGCTTCATGTCAGCAGAGAATTAGTCTGCATGTCATAGCAGAGAATGAGCCTTCACGTCAGCCACCACTGCAACAGTCCATTGGTAGAGTTGAGCGAACACCTGGATGTTCGGGTTCGAGAAGTTCGGCCGAACATCCCGGAAATGTTCGGGTTCGGGATCCGAACCCGATCCGAACTTCGTCCCGAACCCGAACCCCATTGAAGTCAATGGGGACCCGAACTTTTCGGCACTAAAAAGGCTGTAAAACAGCCCAGGAAAGAGCTAGAGGGCTGCAAAAGGCAGCAACATGTAGGTAAATCCCCTGCAAACAAATGTGGATAGGGAAATGAATTAAAATAAAAATTAAATAAATAAAAATTAACCAAAATCAATTGGAGAGAGGTTCCATAGCAGAGAATCTGGCTTCCCGTCACCCACCACTGGAACAGTCCATTCTCAGATATTTAGGCCCCGGCACCCAGGCAGAGGAGAGAGGTCCCGTAACAGAGAATCTGTCTTCATGTCAGCAGAGAATTAGTCTGCATGTCATAGCAGAGAATGAGGCTTCACGTCAGCCACCACTGCAACAGTCCATTGGCATATATTTAGGCCCAGCACCCAGGCAGAGGAGGGAGGTCCCGTAACAGAGAATCTGTCTTCATGTCAGCAGAGAATTAGTCTGCATGTCATAGCAGAGAATGAGGCTTCACGTCAGCCACCACTGCAACAGTCCATTGGCATATATTTAGGCCCAGCACACACACAGGCAGAGGAGAGAGGTCCCGTAACAGAGAATCTGGCTTCATGTCAGCAGAGAATCAGTCTGCATGTCATAGCAGAGAATGAGGCTTCACGTCAGCCACCACTGCAACAGTCCATTGGCATATATTTAGGCCCAGCACACACACAGGCAGAGGAGAGAGGTCCCGTAACAGAGAATCTGGCTTCATGTCAGCAGAGAATCAGTCTGCATGTCATAGCAGAGAATGAGGCTTCACGTCAGCCACCACTGCAACAGTCCATTGGCATATATTTAGGCCCAGCACACACACAGGCAGAGGAGAGAGGTCCCGTAACAGAGAATCTGTCTTCATGTCAGCAGAGAATTAGTCTGCATGTCATAGCAGAGAATGAGGCTTCACGTCAGCCACCACTGCAACAGTCCATTGGCATATATTTAGGCCTAGCACACAGGCAGAGGAGAGGTTCATTCAACTTTGGGTAGCCTCGCAATATAATGGTAAAATGAAAATAAAAATAGGATTGAATGAGGAAGTGCCCTGGAGTCCAATAATATATGGTTATGGGGAGGTAGTTAATGTCTAATCTGGACAAGGGACGGACAGGTCCTGTGGGATCCATGCCTGGTTCATTTTTATGAACGTCAGCTTGTCCACATTGGCTGTAGACAGGCGGCTGCGTTTGTCTGTAATGACGCCCCCTGCCGTGCTGAATACACGTTCAGACAAAACGCTGGCTGCCGGGCAGGCCAGCACCTCCAAGGCATAAAAGGCTAGCTCTGGCCACGTGGACAATTTAGAGACCCAGAAGTTGAATGGGGCCGAACCATCAGTCAGTACGTGGATTGGTGTGCACACGTACTGTTCCACCATGTTAGTGAAATGTTGCCTCCTGCTAACACGTTGCGTATCAGGTGGTGGTGCAGTTAGCTGTGGCGTGTTGACAAAAGTTTTCCACATCTCTGCCATGCTAACCCTGCCCTCAGAGGAGCTGGCCGTGACACAGCTGCCTTGGCGACCTCTTGCTCCTCCTCTGCCTTGGCCTTGGGCTTCCACTTGTTCCCCTGTGACATTTGGGAATGCTCTCAGTAGCGCGTCTACCAACGTGCGCTTGTACTCGCGCATCTTCCTATCACGCTCCAGTGCAGGAAGTAAGGTGGGCACATTGTCTTTGTAGCGTGGATCCAGCAGGGTGGCAACCCAGTAGTCCGCACAGGTTAAAATGTGGGCAACTCTGCTGTCGTTGCGCAGGCACTGCAGCATGTAGTCGCTCATGTGTGCCAGGCTGCCCAGGGGTAAGGACAAGCTGTCCTCTGTGGGAGGCGTATCGTCATCGTCCTGCCTTTCCCCCCAGCCACGCACCAGTGATGGACCCGAGCTGCGTTGGGTGCCACCCCGCTGTGACCATGCTTCATCCTCATCCTCCTCCACCTCCTCCTCATCCTCGTCCTCCTCGTCCTCCAGTAGTGGGCCCTGGCTGGCCACATTTGTACCTGGCCTCTGCTGTTGCCAAAAACCTCCCTCTGAGTCACTTCGAAGAGACTGGCCTGAAAGTGCTAAAAATGACCCCTCTTCCTCCTCCTCCTCCTCCTCCTGGGCCACCTCCTCTTCCATCATCGCCCTAAGTGTTTTCTCAAGGAGACATAGAAGTGGTATTGTAACGCTGATAACGGTGTCATCGCCACTGGCCATGTTGGTGGAGTACTCGAAACAGCGCAACAGGGCACACAGGTCTCGCATGGAGGCCCAGTCATTGGTGGTGAAGTGGTGCTGTTCTGTAGTGCGACTGACCCGTGTGTGCTGCAGCTGAAACTCCACTATGGCCTGCTGCTGCTCGCACAGTCTGTCCAGCATGTGCAAGGTGGAGTTCCACCTGGTGGGCACGTCGCATATGAGGCGGTGAGCGGGAAGGCCGAAGTTACGCTGTAGCGCAGACAGGCGAGCAGCAGCAGGATGTGAACGCCGGAAGCGCGAACAGACGGCCCGCACTTTATGCAGCAGCTCTGACATGTCGGGGTAGTTGTGAATGAACTTCTGCACCACCAAATTCAGCACATGCGCCAAGCAAGGGATGTGCGTCAAATTGGCTAGTCCCAGAGCTGCAACGAGATTTCGCCCATTATCACACACCACCAGGCCGGGCTTGAGGCTCACCGTCAGCAACCACTCGTCGGTCTGTTGTTCAATACCCCGCCACAACTCCTGTGCGGTGTGGGGCCTGTCCCCCAAACATATGAGTTTCAGAATGGCCTGCTGACGTTTACCCCGGGCTGTGCTGAAGTTGGTGGTGAAGGTGTGTGGCTGACTGGATGAGCAGGTGGAAGAAGAGGAGGAGGAAGCCGAGAAGGAGGAGGTGGCAACAGGAGGCAAAGAATGTTGCCCTGCGATCCTTGGCGGCGGAAGGACGTGCGCCAAACAGCTCTCCGCCTGGGGCCCAGCTGCCACTACATTTACCCAGTGTGCAGTTAGGGAGATATAGCGTCCCTGGCCGTGCTTACTGGTCCACGTATCTGTGGTTAGGTGGACCTTGCTACAGATGGCGTTGCGCAGTGCACACTTGATTTTATCGGATACTTGGTTGTGCAGGGAAGGCACGGCTCTCTTGGAGAAGTAGTGCCGGCTGGGAACAACATACTGTGGGACAGCAAGCGACATGAGCTGTTTGAAGCTGTCTGTGTCCACCAGCCTAAATGACAGCATTTCATAGGCCAGTAGTTTAGAAATGCTGGCATTCAGGGCCAGGGATCGAGGGTGGCTAGGTGGGAATTTACGCTTTCTATCAAATGTTTGTGAGATGGAGAGCTGAACGCTGGCGTGTGACATGGTTGAGACGCTTGGTGACGGAGGTGGTGGTGGTGGTGTTGGTGGTACATCCCCTGTTTGCTGGGCGGCAGGTGCCAACGTTCCTCCAGAGGCGGAGGAAGAGGCCGAGGCGGCAGCAGCAGAATAGGCCGAGGCGGCAGCAGCAGAAGAGGTAGCAGGGGGAGCCTGAGTGACTTCCTTGGTTTTAAGGTGTTTACTCCACTGCAGTTCATGCTTTGCATGCAGGTGCCTGGTCATGCAGGTTGTGCTCAGGTTCAGAACGTTAATGCCTCGCTTCAGGCTCTGATGGCACAGCGTGCAAACCACTCGGGTCTTGTCGTCAGCACATTGTTTGAAGAAGTGCCATGCCAGGGAACTCCTTGAAGCTGCCTTTGGGGTGCTCGGTCCCAGATGGCGGCGGTCAGTAGCAGGCGGAGTCTCTTGGCGGCGGGTGTTCTGCTTTTGCCCACTGCTCCCTCTTTTGCTACGCTGTTGGCTCGGTCTCACCACTGCCTCTTCCTCCGAACTGTGAAAGTCAGTGGCACGACCTTCATTCCATGTGGGGTCTAGGACCTCATCGTCCCCTGCATCGTCTTCCACCCAGTCTTGATCCCTGACCTCCTGTTCAGTCTGCACACTGCAGAAAGACGCAGCAGTTGGCACCTGTGTTTCGTCATCATCAGAGACATGCTGAGGTGGTATTCCCATGTCCTCATCATCAGGAAACATAAGTGGTTGTGCGTCAGTGCATTCTATGTCTTTCACCGCTGGGGAAGGGCTAGGTGGATGCCCTTGGGAAACCCTGCCAGCGGAGTCTTCAAACAGCATAAGAGACTGCTGCATAACTTGAGGCTGAGACAGTTTCCCTGGTATGCATGGGGGTGATGTGACAGACTGATGGGGTTGGTTTTCAGGCGCCATCTGTGCGCTTTCTGCAGAAGACTGGGTGGGAGATAATGTGAACGTGCTGGATCCACTGTCGGCCACCCAATTGACTAATGCCTGTACCTGCTCAGGCCTTACCATCCTTAGAACGGCATTGGGCCCCACCATATATCGCTGTAAATTCTGGCGGCTACTGGGACCTGAGGTAGTTGGTACACTAGGACGTGTGGATGTGGCAGAACGGCCACGTCCTCTCCCAGCACCAGAGGGTCCACTAACACCACCACGACCATGTCCACGTCCGCGTCCCTTACTAGATGTTTTTCTCATTGTTATGGTTCACCACAACAACAAATATATTATTTGGCCCAATGTATTGTATTCAAATTCAGCGGGATATAAATTTGAGGCCTAGTATTTAGGCGCTGGGTGACCGGTATGGATTTAGTGACAGAATTAGACTTGGAAATGCACAGAAGCGTGTGTGTGTGAAGTTATTCTGAATGACCCAATGTGCACCTTGAATATTATATACCCTTTTAGGGATAGATTTCAAATAGCTCTGATATAGCAGAAACCACTAAATTATGAAATTGCTAAATTGGGAATTGTATTTCAACCCAGAACAAAAAATGTGCTTTGACGGACACTAAATAACTTTCCCAGCCACAACAGGACAGCGTTAACGAGAGATTTAGCAGGATATAAATTTGAGGCCTAGTATTTAGGCGCTGGGTGACCGGTATGGATTTAGTGACAGAATTAGACTTGGAAATGCACAGAAGCGTGTGTGTGTGAAGTTATTCTGAATGACCCAATGTGCACCTTGAATATTATATACCCTTTTAGGGATAGATTTCAAATAGCTCTGATATAGCAGAAACCACTAAATTATGAAATTGCTAAATTGGGAATTGTATTTCAACCCAGAACAAAAAATGTGCTTTGACGGACACTAAATAACTTTCCCAGCCACAACAGGACAGCGTTAACGAGAGATTTAGCAGGATATAAATTTGAGGCCTAGTATTTAGGCGCTGGGTGACAGGTATGGGTTTAGTGACAGAATTAGACTTAGAAATACACAGTAGCGGGTGTGTGTGAAGTTATTCTGAATGACCCAATGTGCACCTTGAATATTATATACCCTTTTAGGGATAGATTTCAAATAGCTCTGATATAGCAGAAACCACTAAATTATGAAATTGCTAAATTGGGAATTGTATTTCAACCCAGAACAAAAAATGTGCTTTGACGGACACTAAATAACTTTCCCAGCCACAACAGGACAGCGTTAACGAGAGATTTAGCAGGATATAAATTTGAGGCCTAGTATTTAGGCGCTGGGTGACAGGTATGGGTTTAGTGACAGAATTAGACTTAGAAATACACAGTAGCGGGTGTGTGTGAAGTTATTCTGAATGACCCAATGTGCACCTTGAATATTATATACCCTTTTAGGGATAGATTTCAAATAGCTCTGATATAGCAGAAACCACTAAATTATGAAATTGCTAAATTGGGAATTGTATTTCAACCCAGAACAAAAAATGTGCTTTGACGGACACTAAATAACTTTCCCAGCCACAACAGGACAGCGTTAACGAGAGATTTAGCAGGATATAAATTTGAGGCCTAGTATTTAGGCGCTGGGTGACAGGTATGGGTTTAGTGACAGAATTAGACTTAGAAATACACAGTAGCGGGTGTGTGTGAAGTTATTCTGAATGACCCAATGTGCACCTTGAATATTATATACCCTTTTAGGGATAGATTTCAAATAGCTCTGATATAGCAGAAACCACTAAATTATGAAATTGCTAAATTGGGAATTGTATTTCAACCCAGAACAAAAAATGTGCTTTGACGGACACTAAATAACTTTCCCAGCCACAACAGGACAGCGTTAACGAGAGATTTAGCAGGATATAAATTTGAGGCCTAGTATTTAGGCGCTGGGTGACAGGTATGGGTTTAGTGACAGAATTAGACTTAGAAATACACAGTAGCGGGTGTGTGTGAAGTTATTCTGAATGACCCAATGTGCACCTTGAATATTATATACCCTTTTAGGGATAGATTTCAAATAGCTCTGATATAGCAGAAACCACTAAATTATGAAATTGCTAAATTGGGAATTGTATTTCAACCCAGAACAAGAAATGTGCTTGAACGGACACTAAATAACTCGCCCAGCTACAGCACTAAGGACAGATTTAGCTGGATATAAATTTGAGGCCTAGTATTTAGGCGCTGGGTGACAGGTATGGGTTTAGTGACAGAATTAGACTTGGAAATGCACAGTAGCGGGTGTGTGAAGTTATTCTGAATGTCCCTATGTGCACCTTCAATATGATCTACCCTTTTAGGGATAGATTTCAAATAGCTCTGATATAGCAGAAACCACTAAATTATGAAATTGCTAAATTGGGAATTGTATTTCAACCCAGAACAAGAAATGTGCTTGAACGGACACTAAATAACTCGCCCAGCTACAGCACTAACGACAGATTTAGCTGGATATGAATTTGAGGCCTAGTATTTAGGCGCTGGGTGACAGGTATGGGTTTAGTGACAGAATTAGACTTGGAAATACACAGTAGCGGGTGTGTGTGAAGTTATTCTGAATGACCCAATGTGCACCTTGAATATTATATACCCTTTTAGGGATAGATTTCAAATAGCTCTGATATAGCAGAAACCACTAAATTATGAAATTGCTAAATTGGGAATTGTATTTCAACCCAGAACAAGAAATGTGCTTGAACGGACACTAAATAACTCGCCCAGCTACAGCACTAACGACAGATTTAGCTGGATATGAATTTGAGGCCTAGTATTTAGGCGCTGGGTGACAGGTATGGGTTTAGTGACAGAATTAGACTTGGAAATGCACAGTAGCGGGTGTGTGAAGTTATTCTGAATGACCCTATGTGCACCTTGAATATTATATACCCTTTTAGGGATAGATTTCAAATAGCTCTGATACAGCAGAAACCACTAAATTTTTAAATTGCTAAATTGGGAATTGTATTTCAACCCAGAACAAAAAATGTGCTTTGACGGACACTAAATAACTTTCCCAGCCACAACAGGACAGCGGTAACGAGAGATTTAGCGGGATATAAATTTGAGGCCTAGTATTTAGGCGCTGGGTGACCGGTATGGATTTAGTGACAGAATTAGACTGGGATATGGCCAAAAAATAACCACACTATTGCTGGTTAAATGCACTTGGTGATGGGCGCAGCTTGCCCCTGATGTAGTATATGGCCAAAAAATAAACAGACTATTGCTGGTTAAATGCACTTGGTGTGACAGCTTCACCCTGATGTAGGCTTTAGCCAAAAAACAAACGCACCATTGAGGGTTAAATGCACTTGGTGACAGGCGCAGCTTGCCCCTGATGTAGTATATGGCCAAAAAATAAACAGACTATTGCTGGTTAAATGCACTTGGTGTGACAGCTTCACCCTGATGTAGGCTTTAGCCAAAAAACAACCACACCATTGAGGGTTAAATGCACTTGGTCGCAGCTTGTGCTGGCGCACCACAAGACACAAAATGGCCGCCGATCACCCCAGAAAAATGTGACTGACAAACGGTCTGGGCAGCCTAAAAACAGTGAGCAATTGAGGATCAGCAGCTCAATGATCCACAGCTGCAGATCGATCAGTTAATCAAGTCCTTTGGAGGAGTTAATCTGCCTAATCTCGCCCTACTGTCGCAGCCGCAACCTCTCCCTACGCTAATCAGAGCAGAGTGACGGGCGGCGCTATGTGACTCCAGCTTAAATAGAGGCTGGGTCACATGGTGCTCTGGCCAATCACAGCCATGCCAATAGTAGGCATGGCTGTGATGGCCTCTTGGGGCAAGTAGTATGACGCTTGTTGATTGGCTGCTTTGCAGCCTTTCAAAAAGCGCCAAGAAAGCGTCACAAAAGCGCCAAGAAAGCGACGAACACCGAACCCGAACCCGGACTTTTACGAAAATGTCCGGGTTCGGGTCCGTGTCACGGACACCCCAAAATTCGGTACGAACCCGAACTATACAGTTCGAGTTCGCTCATCCCTATCCATTGGCATATATTTAGGCCCAGCACACACACAGGCAGAGGAGAGAGGTTCCGTAACAGAGGATCTGGCTTCATGTCAGCAGAGAATCAGTCTGCATGTCATAGCAGAAAATCAGGCTTCACGTCAGCCACCACTGCAACAGTCCATTGTCAGATATTTAGGCCCAGCACCCAGGCAGAGGAGAGAGGTCCCGTAACAGAGGATCTGGCTTCATGTCAGCAGAGAATCAGTCTGCATGTCATAGCAGAAAATCAGGCTTCACGTCAGCCACCACTGCAACAGTCCATTGTCAGATATTTAGGCCCAGCTCCCAGGCAGAGGAGAGAGGTCCCGTAACAGAGGATCTGGCTTCATGTCAGCAGAGAATTAGTCTGCATATCATAGCAGAGAATCACGTCACCCAACATTGGAACAGTCCATTGGCATATATTTAGGCCCCGGCACCCAGACAGAGGAGAGGTTCATTCAACTTTGGGTAGCCTCGCAATATAATGGTAAAATGAAAATAAAAATAGGATTGAATGAGGAAGTGCCCTGGAGTCCAATAATATATGGTTAAGGGGAAGTAGTTAAGATCTAATCTGGACAAGGGACGGACAGGTCCTGTGGGATCCATGCCTGGTTCATTTTTATGAAAGCCAGCTTGTCCACATTGGCTGTAGACAGGCGGCTGCGTTTGTCTGTAATGACGCCCCCTGCCGTGCTGAATACACGTTCAGACAAAACGCTGGCCGCCGGGCAGGCCAGCACCTCCAAGGCATAAAAGGCTAGCTCTGGCCACGTGGACAATTTAGAGACCCAGAAGTTGAATGGGGCCGAACCATCAGTCAGTACGTGGAGGGGTGTGCACACGTACTGTTCCACCATGTTAGTGAAATGTTCCCTACTGCTAACACGTTGCGTATCAGGTGGTGGTGCAGTTAGCTGTGGCGTGTTGACAAAAGTTTTCCCCATCTCTGCCATGCTAACCCTGCCCTCAGAGGAGCTGGCCGTGACACAGCTGCCTTGGCGACCTCTTGCTCATCCTCTGCCTTGGCCTTGGGCTTCCACTTGATCCCCTGTGACATTTGGGAATGCTTCAGTAGCGTGTCTACCAACGTGCGCTTGTACTCGCCCATCTTCCTATCACGCTCCAGTGCAGGAAGTAAGGTGGGCACATTGTCTTTGTAGCGTGGATCCAGCAGGGTGGCAACCCAGTAGTCCGCACAGGTTAAAATGTGGGCAACTCTGCTGTCGTTGCGCAGGCACTGCAGCATGTAGTCGCTCATGTGTGCCAGGCTGCCCAGGGGTAAGGACAAGCTGTCCTCTGTGGGAGGCGTATCGTCATCGTCCTGCCTTTCCCCCCAGCCACGCACCAGTGATGGACCCGAGCTGCGTTGGGTACCACCCCGCTGTGACCATGCTTCATCCTCATCCTCCTCCACCTCCTCCTCATCCTCGTCCTCCTCGTCCTCCAGTAGTGGGCCCTGGCTGGCCACATTTGTACCTGGCCTCTGCTGTTGCCAAAAACCTCCCTCTGAGTCACTTCGAAGAGACTGGCCTGAAAGTGCTAAAAATGACCCCTCTTCCTCCTCCTCCTCCTCCTGGGCCACCTCCTCTTCCATCATCGCCCTAAGTGTTTTCTCAAGGAGACATAGAAGTGGTATTGTAACGCTGATAACGGCGTCATCGCCACTGGCCATGTTGGTGGAGTTCTCGAAACAGCGCAACAGGGCACACAGGTCTCGCATGGAGGCCCAGTCATTGGTGGTGAAGTGGTGCTGTTCTGTAGTGCGACTGACCCGTGCGTGCTGCAGCTGAAACTCCACTATGGCCTGCTGCTGCTCGCACAGTCTGTCCAGCATGTGCAAGGTGGAGTTCCACCTGGTGGGCACGTCGCATATGAGGCGGTGAGCAGGAAGGCCGTAGTTACGCTGTAGCGCAGACAGGCGAGCAGCAGCAGGATGTGAACGCCGGAAGCGCGAACAGACGGCCCGCACTTTATGCAGCAGCTCTGACATGTCGGGGTAGTTGTGAATGAACTTCTGCACCACCAAATTCAGCACATGCGCCAAGCACGGGATGTGTGTCAAATTGGCTAGTCCCAGAGCTGCAATGAGATTTCACCCTTTATCACACACCACCAGGCCGGGCTTGAGGCTCACCGGCAGCAACCACTCATCGGTCTGTTGTTCTATACCCCGCCACAACTCCTGTGCGGTGTGGGGCCTGTCCCCCAAACATATGAGTTTCAGAATGGCCTGCTGACGTTTATTCTGGGCTGTGCTGAAGTTGGTGGTGAAGGTGTGTGGCTGACTGGATGAGCAGGTGGAAGAAGAGGAGGAGGAAGCCGAGAAGGAGGAGGTGGCAACAGGAGGCAAAGAATGTTGCCCTGCGATCCTTGGCGGCGGAAGGACGTGCGCTAAACAGCTCTCCGCCTGGGGCCCAGCTGCCACTACATTTACCCATTGTGCAATTAGGGAGATTTAGCGTCCCTGGCCGTGCTTACTGGTCCACGTATCTGTTGTTAGGTGGACCTTGCTACAGATGGCGTTGCGCAGTGCACACTTGATTTTATCGGATACTTGGTTGTGCAGGGAAGGCACGGCTCTCTTGGAGAAGTAGTGGCGGCTGGGAACAACATACTGTGGGACAGCAAGCGACATGAGCTGTTTTAAGCTGTCTGTGTCCACCAGCCTAAATGATAGCATTTCATAGGTCAGTAGTTTAGAAATGCTGGCATTCAGGGCCAGGGATCGAGGGTGGCTATTTGGGAATTTACGCTTTCTCTCAAATGTTTGTGAGATGGAGAGCTGAACGCTGCCGTGTGACATGGTTGGGACGCTTGGTGACGGAGGTGGTGGTGGTGTTGGTGGTACATCCCCTGTTTGCTGGGCGGCAGGTGCCATCGTTCCTCCAGAGGCGGAGGAAGAGGCCGAGGCGGCAGCAGCAGAAGAGGCGGAGGCGGCAGCAGCAGAAGAGGTAGCAGGGGGAGCCTGAGTGACTTCCTTGGTTTTAAGGTGTTTACTCCACTGCAGTTCATGCTTTGCATGCAGGTGCCTGGTCATGCAGGTTGTGCTCAGGTTCAGAATGTTAATGCCTCGCTTCAGGCTCTGATGGCACAGCGTGCAAACCACTCGGGTCTTGTCGTCAGCACATTGTTTGAAGAAGTGCCATGCCAGGGAACTCCTTGAAGCTGCCTTTGGGGTGCTCGGTCCCAGATGGCGGCGGTCAGTAGCAGGCGGAGTCTCTTGGCGGCGGGTGTTCTGCTTTTGCCCACTGCTCCCTCTTTTGCTACGCTGTTGGCTCGGTCTCACCACTGCCTCTTCCTCCGAACTGTGAAAGTCAGTGTCACGACCTTCATATCATGTGGGGTCTAGGACCTCCTCGTCCCCTGCATCGTCTTCCACCCAGTCTTGATCCCTGACCTCCTGTTCAGTCTGCACACTGCAGAAAGACGCAGCAGTTGGCACCTGTGTTTCGTCATCATCAGAGACATGCTGAGGTGGTATTCCCATGTCCTCATCATCAGGAAACATAAGTGGTTGTGCGTCAGTGCAGTCTATGTCTTCCACCGCTGGGGAAGGGCTAGGTGGATGCCCTTGGGAAACCCTGCCAGCAGAGTCTTCAAACAGCATAAGAGACTGCTGCATAACTTGAGGCTCAGACAGTTTCCCTGATATGCATGGGGGTGATGTGACAGACTGATGGGGTTGGTTTTCAGTCGCCATCTGTGCGCTTTCTGCAGAAGACTGGGTGGGAGATAATGTAAACGTGCTGGATCCACTGTCGGCCACCCAATTGACTAATGCCTGTACCTGCTCAGGCCTTACCATCCTTAGAACGGCATTGGGCCCCACCATATATCGCTGTAAATTCTGGCGGCTACTGGGACCTGAGGTAGTTGGTACACTAGGACGTGTGGATGTGGCAGAACGGCCACGTCCTCTCCCAGCACCAGAGGGTCCACTAACACCACCACGACCATGTCCATGTCCGCGTCCCTTACTAGATGTTTTCCTCATTGTTATCGTTCACCACAACAACAAAAATATTATTTGGCCCAATGTATTGTATTCAAATTCAGCTGAATATAAATTTGAGGCCTAGTATTTATGACCCTATGTGCACCTTGAATATTATATACCCTTTTAAGGATAGATTTCAAATAGCTCTGATATAGCAGAAACCACTAAATTATGAAATTGCTAAATTGGGAATTGTATTTCAACCCAGAACAAAAAATGTGCTTTGACGGACACTAAATAACTTTCCCAGCCACAACAGTACAGCGGTAACGACAGATTTAGCGGGATATAAATTTGAGGCCTAGTATTTAGGCGCTGGGTGACCGGTATGGATTTACTAACAGAATTAGACTTGGAAATGCACAGTAGCGTGTGTGTGAAGTTATTCTGAATGACCCTATGTGCACCTTGAATATTATATACCCTTTTAGGGATAGATTTCAAATAGCTCTGATATAGCAGAAACCACTAAATTATGAAATTGCTAAATTTGGAATTGTATTTCAACCCAGAACAAAAAATGTGCTTTGACGGACACTAAATAACATTGCCCAGCCACAACAGTACAGCGGTAACGTCAGATTTAGCGGGATATAAATTTGAGGCCTAGTATTTAGGCGCTGGGTGACCGGTATGGATTTACTAACAGAATTAGACTTGGAAATGCACAGTAGCGTGTGTGTGAAGTTATTCTGAATGACCCTATGTGCACCTTGAATATTATATACCCTTTTAGGGATAGATTTTAAATAGCTCTGATATAGCAGAAACCACTAAATTATGAAATTGCTAAATTGGGAATTGTATTTCAACCCTGAACAAAAAATGTGCTTTGACGGACACTAAATAACTTGCCCAGCCACAACAGTACAGCGGTAACGACAGATTTAGCGGGATATAAATTTGAGGCCTAGTATTTAGGCGCTGGGTGACCGGTATGGATTTACTGACAGAATTAGACTGGGATATGGCCAAAAAATAACCACACTATTGCTGGTTAAATGCACTTGGTGTGACAACTTGACCAACCACACTACTGAGGGTTAAATGCACTTGGTGACGGGCGCAACTTGCCCCTGATGTAGTATATGGCCAAAAAATTAACAGACTATTGCTGGTTAAATGCACTTGGTGTGACAGCTTGACCAACCACACTACTGAGGGTTAAATGCACTTGGTGACGGGCGCAGCTTGCCCCTGATGTAGTATATGGCCGAAAAATGAACAGACTATTGCTGGTTAAATGCACTTGGTGTGACAGCTTCACCCTGATGTAGGCTTTAGCCAAAAAACAACCACACCATTGAGGGTTAAATGCACTTGGTGACAGGCGCAGCTAGCCCCTGATGTAGTATATGGCCAAAAAATGAACAGACTATTGCTGGTTAAATGCACTTGGTGTCACAGCTTGACCAACCACACTACTGAGGGTTAAATGCACTTGGTGACAGGCGCAGCTTGCCCCTGATGTAGTATATGGCCAAAAAATTAACAGACTATTGCTGGTTAAATGCACTTGGTGTGACAGCTTGACCAACCACACTACTGAGGGTTAAATGCACTTGGTGACGGGCGCAGCTTGCCCCTGATGTAGTATATGGCCAAAAAATTAACAGACTATTGCTGGTTAAATGCACTTGGTGTGACAGCTTGACCAACCACACTACTGAGGGTTAAATGCACTTGGTGACGGGCGCAGCTTGCCCCTGATGTAGTATATGGCCAAAAAATTAACAGACTATTGCTGGTTAAATGCACTTGGTGTGACAGCTTGACCAACCACACTACTGAGGGTTAAATGCACTTGGTTACGGGCGCAGCTTGCCCCTGATGTAGTATATGGCCAAAAAATAAACAGACTATTGCTGGTTAAATGCACTTGGTGTGACAGCTTCACCCTGATGTAGGCTTTAGCCAAAAAACAACCACACCATTGAGGGTTAAATGCACTTGGTCGCAGCTTGTGCTGGCGCACCACAAGACACAAAAAGGCCGCCGATCACCCCAGAAAAAAGTGACTGACAAACGGTCTGGGCAGCCTAAAAACAGTGAGCAATTAAATTTCAGCAGCTCAATGATGCACAGCTGAAGATCGATCGATTAATCAAGTCCTTTGGAGGAGTTAATCTGCCTAATCTCGCCCTACTGTCGCAGCCGCAACCTCTCCCTACGCTAATCAGAGCAGAGTGACGGGCGGCGCTATGTGACTCCAGCTTAAATAGAGGCTGGGTCACATGGTGCTCTGGCCAATCACAGCCATGCCAATAGTAGGCATGGCTGTGACGGCCTCTTGGGGCAAGTAGTATGACGCTTGTTAATTGGCTGCTTTGCAGCCTTTCAAAAAGCGCCAAGAAAGCGTCACAAAAGCGCCAAGAAAGCGACGAACACCGAACCCGAACCCGGACTTTTACGAAAATGTCCGGGTTCGGGTCCGTGTCACGGACACCCCAAAATTCGGTACGAACCCGAACTATACAGTTCGAGTTCGCTCATCCCTATCCATTGGCATATATTTAGGCCCAGCACACAGGCAGAGGAGAGAGGTTCCGTAACAGAGGATCTGGCTTCATGTCAGCAGAGAATCAGTCTGCATGTCATAGCAGAAAATCAGGCTTCACGTCAGCCACCACTGCAACAGTCCATTGTCAGATATTTAGGCCCAGCACCCAGGCAGAGGAGAGAGGTCCCGTAACAGAGGATCTGGCTTCATGTCAGCAGAGAATCAGTCTGCATGTCATAGCAGAAAATCAGGCTTCACGTCAGCCACCACTGCAACAGTCCATTGTCAGATATTTAGGCCCAGCTCCCAGGCAGAGGAGAGAGGTCCCGTAACAGAGGATCTGGCTTCATGTCAGCAGAGAATTAGTCTGCATATCATAGCAGAGAATCACGTCACCCAACATTGGAACAGTCCATTGGCATATATTTAGGCCCCGGCACCCAGACAGAGGAGAGGTTCATTCAACTTTGGGTAGCCTCGCAATATAATGGTAAAATGAAAATAAAAATAGGATTGAATGAGGAAGTGCCCTGGAGTCCAATAATATATGGTTAAGGGGAAGTAGTTAAGATCTAATCTGGACAAGGGACGGACAGGTCCTGTGGGATCCATGCCTGGTTCATTTTTATGAAAGCCAGCTTGTCCACATTGGCTGTAGACAGGCGGCTGCGTTTGTCTGTAATGACGCCCCCTGCCGTGCTGAATACACGTTCAGACAAAACGCTGGCCGCCGGGCAGGCCAGCACCTCCAAGGCATAAAAGGCTAGCTCTGGCCACGTGGACAATTTAGAGACCCAGAAGTTGAATGGGGCCGAACCATCAGTCAGTACGTGGAGGGGTGTGCACACGTACTGTTCCACCATGTTAGTGAAATGTTCCCTACTGCTAACACGTTGCGTATCAGGTGGTGGTGCAGTTAGCTGTGGCGTGTTGACAAAAGTTTTCCCCATCTCTGCCATGCTAACCCTGCCCTCAGAGGAGCTGGCCGTGACACAGCTGCCTTGGCGACCTCTTGCTCATCCTCTGCCTTGGCCTTGGGCTTCCACTTGATCCCCTGTGACATTTGGGAATGCTTCAGTAGCGTGTCTACCAACGTGCGCTTGTACTCGCCCATCTTCCTATCACGCTCCAGTGCAGGAAGTAAGGTGGGCACATTGTCTTTGTAGCGTGGATCCAGCAGGGTGGCAACCCAGTAGTCCGCACAGGTTAAAATGTGGGCAACTCTGCTGTCGTTGCGCAGGCACTGCAGCATGTAGTCGCTCATGTGTGCCAGGCTGCCCAGGGGTAAGGACAAGCTGTCCTCTGTGGGAGGCGTATCGTCATCGTCCTGCCTTTCCCCCCAGCCACGCACCAGTGATGGACCCGAGCTGCGTTGGGTACCACCCCGCTGTGACCATGCTTCATCCTCATCCTCCTCCACCTCCTCCTCATCCTCGTCCTCCTCGTCCTCCAGTAGTGGGCCCTGGCTGGCCACATTTGTACCTGGCCTCTGCTGTTGCCAAAAACCTCCCTCTGAGTCACTTCGAAGAGACTGGCCTGAAAGTGCTAAAAATGACCCCTCTTCCTCCTCCTCCTCCTCCTGGGCCACCTCCTCTTCCATCATCGCCCTAAGTGTTTTCTCAAGGAGACATAGAAGTGGTATTGTAACGCTGATAACGGCGTCATCGCCACTGGCCATGTTGGTGGAGTTCTCGAAACAGCGCAACAGGGCACACAGGTCTCGCATGGAGGCCCAGTCATTGGTGGTGAAGTGGTGCTGTTCTGTAGTGCGACTGACCCGTGCGTGCTGCAGCTGAAACTCCACTATGGCCTGCTGCTGCTCGCACAGTCTGTCCAGCATGTGCAAGGTGGAGTTCCACCTGGTGGGCACGTCGCATATGAGGCGGTGAGCAGGAAGGCCGTAGTTACGCTGTAGCGCAGACAGGCGAGCAGCAGCAGGATGTGAACGCCGGAAGCGCGAACAGACGGCCCGCACTTTATGCAGCAGCTCTGACATGTCGGGGTAGTTGTGAATGAACTTCTGCACCACCAAATTCAGCACATGCGCCAAGCACGGGATGTGTGTCAAATTGGCTAGTCCCAGAGCTGCAATGAGATTTCACCCTTTATCACACACCACCAGGCCGGGCTTGAGGCTCACCGGCAGCAACCACTCATCGGTCTGTTGTTCTATACCCCGCCACAACTCCTGTGCGGTGTGGGGCCTGTCCCCCAAACATATGAGTTTCAGAATGGCCTGCTGACGTTTATTCTGGGCTGTGCTGAAGTTGGTGGTGAAGGTGTGTGGCTGACTGGATGAGCAGGTGGAAGAAGAGGAGGAGGAAGCCGAGAAGGAGGAGGTGGCAACAGGAGGCAAAGAATGTTGCCCTGCGATCCTTGGCGGCGGAAGGACGTGCGCTAAACAGCTCTCCGCCTGGGGCCCAGCTGCCACTACATTTACCCATTGTGCAATTAGGGAGATTTAGCGTCCCTGGCCGTGCTTACTGGTCCACGTATCTGTTGTTAGGTGGACCTTGCTACAGATGGCGTTGCGCAGTGCACACTTGATTTTATCGGATACTTGGTTGTGCAGGGAAGGCACGGCTCTCTTGGAGAAGTAGTGGCGGCTGGGAACAACATACTGTGGGACAGCAAGCGACATGAGCTGTTTTAAGCTGTCTGTGTCCACCAGCCTAAATGATAGCATTTCATAGGTCAGTAGTTTAGAAATGCTGGCATTCAGGGCCAGGGATCGAGGGTGGCTATTTGGGAATTTACGCTTTCTCTTAAATGTTTGTGAGATGGAGAGCTGAACGCTGCCGTGTGACATGGTTGGGACGCTTGGTGACGGAGGTGGTGGTGGTGTTGGTGGTACATCCCCTGTTTGCTGGGCGGCAGGTGCCATCGTTCCTCCAGAGGCGGAGGAAGAGGCCGAGGCGGCAGCAGCAGAAGAGGCGGAGGCGGCAGCAGCAGAAGAGGTAGCAGGGGGAGCCTGAGTGACTTCCTTGGTTTTAAGGTGTTTACTCCACTGCAGTTCATGCTTTGCATGCAGGTGCCTGGTCATGCAGGTTGTGCTCAGGTTCAGAACGTTAATGCCTCGCTTCAGGCTCTGATGGCACAGCGTGCAAACCACTCGGGTCTTGTCGTCAGCACATTGTTTGAAGAAGTGCCATGCCAGGGAACTCCTTGAAGCTGCCTTTGGGGTGCTCGGTCCCAGATGGCGGCGGTCAGTAGCAGGCGGAGTCTCTTGGCGGCGGGTGTTCTGCTTTTGCCCACTGCTCCCTCTTTTGCTACGCTGTTGGCTCGGTCTCACCACTGCCTCTTCCTCCGAACTGTGAAAGTCAGTGTCACGACCTTCATATCATGTGGGGTCTAGGACCTCCTCGTCCCCTGCATCGTCTTCCACCCAGTCTTGATCCCTGACCTCCTGTTCAGTCTGCACACTGCAGAAAGACGCAGCAGTTGGCACCTGTGTTTCGTCATCATCAGAGACATGCTGAGGTGGTATTCCCATGTCCTCATCATCAGGAAACATAAGTGGTTGTGCGTCAGTGCAGTCTATGTCTTCCACCGCTGGGGAAGGGCTAGGTGGATGCCCTTGGGAAACCCTGCCAGCAGAGTCTTCAAACAGCATAAGAGACTGCATGCATAACTTGAGGCTCAGACAGTTTCCCTGATATGCATGGGGGTGATGTGACAGACTGATGGGGTTGGTTTTCAGTCGCCATCTGTGCGCTTTCTGCAGAAGACTGGGTGGGAGATAATGTAAACGTGCTGGATCCACTGTCGGCCACCCAATTGACTAATGCCTGTACCTGCTCAGGCCTTACCATCCTTAGAACGGCATTGGGCCCCACCATATATCGCTGTAAATTCTGGCGGCTACTGGGACCTGAGGTAGTTGGTACACTAGGACGTGTGGATGTGGCAGAACGGCCACGTCCTCTCCCAGCACCAGAGGGTCCACTAACACCACCACGACCATGTCCATGTCCGCGTCCCTTACTAGATGTTTTCCTCATTGTTATCGTTCACCACAACAACAAAAATATTATTTGGCCCAATGTATTGTATTCAAATTCAGCTGAATATAAATTTGAGGCCTAGTATTTATGACCCTATGTGCACCTTGAATATTATATACCCTTTTAAGGATAGATTTCAAATAGCTCTGATATAGCAGAAACCACTAAATTATGAAATTGCTAAATTGGGAATTGTATTTCAACCCAGAACAAAAAATGTGCTTTGACGGACACTAAATAACTTTCCCAGCCACAACAGTACAGCGGTAACGACAGATTTAGCGGGATATAAATTTGAGGCCTAGTATTTAGGCGCTGGGTGACCGGTATGGATTTACTAACAGAATTAGACTTGGAAATGCACAGTAGCGTGTGTGTGAAGTTATTCTGAATGACCCTATGTGCACCTTGAATATTATATACCCTTTTAGGGATAGATTTCAAATAGCTCTGATATAGCAGAAACCACTAAATTATGAAATTGCTAAATTTGGAATTGTATTTCAACCCAGAACAAAAAATGTGCTTTGACGGACACTAAATAACATGCCCAGCCACAACAGTACAGCGGTAACGTCAGATTTAGCGGGATATAAATTTGAGGCCTAGTATTTAGGCGCTGGGTGACCGGTATGGATTTACTAACAGAATTAGACTTGGAAATGCACAGTAGCGTGTGTGTGAAGTTATTCTGAATGACCCTATGTGCACCTTGAATATTATATACCCTTTTAGGGATAGATTTTAAATAGCTCTGATATAGCAGAAACCACTAAATTATGAAATTGCTAAATTGGGAATTGTATTTCAACCCTGAACAAAAAATGTGCTTTGACGGACACTAAATAACTTGCCCAGCCACAACAGTACAGCGGTAACGACAGATTTAGCGGGATATAAATTTGAGGCCTAGTATTTAGGCGCTGGGTGACCGGTATGGATTTACTGACAGAATTAGACTGGGATATGGCCAAAAAATAACCACACTATTGCTGGTTAAATGCACTTGGTGTGACAACTTGACCAACCACACTACTGAGGGTTAAATGCACTTGGTGACGGGCGCAACTTGCCCCTGATGTAGTATATGGCCAAAAAATTAACAGACTATTGCTGGTTAAATGCACTTGGTGTGACAGCTTGACCAACCACACTACTGAGGGTTAAATGCACTTGGTGACGGGCGCAGCTTGCCCCTGATGTAGTATATGGCCGAAAAATGAACAGACTATTGCTGGTTAAATGCACTTGGTGTGACAGCTTCACCCTGATGTAGGCTTTAGCCAAAAAACAACCACACCATTGAGGGTTAAATGCACTTGGTGACAGGCGCAGCTAGCCCCTGATGTAGTATATGGCCAAAAAATGAACAGACTATTGCTGGTTAAATGCACTTGGTGTCACAGCTTGACCAACCACACTACTGAGGGTTAAATGCACTTGGTGACAGGCGCAGCTTGCCCCTGATGTAGTATATGGCCAAAAAATTAACAGACTATTGCTGGTTAAATGCACTTGGTGTGACAGCTTGACCAACCACACTACTGAGGGTTAAATGCACTTGGTGACGGGCGCAGCTTGCCCCTGATGTAGTATATGGCCAAAAAATTAACAGACTATTGCTGGTTAAATGCACTTGGTGTGACAGCTTGACCAACCACACTACTGAGGGTTAAATGCACTTGGTGACGGGCGCAGCTTGCCCCTGATGTAGTATATGGCCAAAAAATTAACAGACTATTGCTGGTTAAATGCACTTGGTGTGACAGCTTGACCAACCACACTACTGAGGGTTAAATGCACTTGGTTACGGGCGCAGCTTGCCCCTGATGTAGTATATGGCCAAAAAATAAACAGACTATTGCTGGTTAAATGCACTTGGTGTGACAGCTTCACCCTGATGTAGGCTTTAGCCAAAAAACAACCACACCATTGAGGGTTAAATGCACTTGGTCGCAGCTTGTGCTGGCGCACCACAAGACACAAAAAGGCCGCCGATCACCCCAGAAAAAAGTGACTGACAAACGGTCTGGGCAGCCTAAAAACAGTGAGCAATTAAATTTCAGCAGCTCAATGATGCACAGCTGAAGATCGATCGATTAATCAAGTCCTTTGGAGGAGTTAATCTGCCTAATCTCGCCCTACTGTCGCAGCCGCAACCTCTCCCTACGCTAATCAGAGCAGAGTGACGGGCGGCGCTATGTGACTCCAGCTTAAATAGAGGCTGGGTCACATGGTGCTCTGGCCAATCACAGCCATGCCAATAGTAGGCATGGCTGTGACGGCCTCTTGGGGCAAGTAGTATGACGCTTGTTAATTGGCTGCTTTGCAGCCTTTCAAAAAGCGCCAAGAAAGCGTCACAAAAGCGCCAAGAAAGCGACGAACACCGAACCCGAACCCGGACTTTTACGAAAATGTCCGGGTTCGGGTCCGTGTCACGGACACCCCAAAATTCGGTACGAACCCGAACTATACAGTTCGAGTTCGCTCATCCCTATCCATTGGCATATATTTAGGCCCAGCACACAGGCAGAGGAGAGAGGTTCCGTAACAGAGGATCTGGCTTCATGTCAGCAGAGAATCAGTCTGCATGTCATAGCAGAAAATCAGGCTTCACGTCAGCCACCACTGCAACAGTCCATTGTCAGATATTTAGGCCCAGCACCCAGGCAGAGGAGAGAGGTCCCGTAACAGAGGATCTGGCTTCATGTCAGCAGAGAATCAGTCTGCATGTCATAGCAGAAAATCAGGCTTCACGTCAGCCACCACTGCAACAGTCCATTGTCAGATATTTAGGCCCAGCTCCCAGGCAGAGGAGAGAGGTCCCGTAACAGAGGATCTGGCTTCATGTCAGCAGAGAATTAGTCTGCATATCATAGCAGAGAATCACGTCACCCAACATTGGAACAGTCCATTGGCATATATTTAGGCCCCGGCACCCAGACAGAGGAGAGGTTCATTCAACTTTGGGTAGCCTCGCAATATAATGGTAAAATGAAAATAAAAATAGGATTGAATGAGGAAGTGCCCTGGAGTCCAATAATATATGGTTAAGGGGAAGTAGTTAAGATCTAATCTGGACAAGGGACGGACAGGTCCTGTGGGATCCATGCCTGGTTCATTTTTATGAAAGCCAGCTTGTCCACATTGGCTGTAGACAGGCGGCTGCGTTTGTCTGTAATGACGCCCCCTGCCGTGCTGAATACACGTTCAGACAAAACGCTGGCTGCCGGGCAGGCCAGCACCTCCAAGGCATAAAAGGCTAGCTCTGGCCACGTGGACAATTTAGAGACCCAGAAGTTGAATGGGGCCGAACCATCAGTCAGTACGTGGAGGGGTGTGCACACGTACTGTTCCACCATGTTAGTGAAATGTTCCCTACTGCTAACACGTTGCGTATCAGGTGGTGGTGCAGTTAGCTGTGGCGTGTTGACAAAAGTTTTCCCCATCTCTGCCATGCTAACCCTGCCCTCAGAGGAGCTGGCCGTGACACAGCTGCCTTGGCGACCTCTTGCTCCTCCTCTGCCTTGGCCTTGGGCTTCCACTTGTTCCCCTGTGACATTTGGGAATGCTTCAGTAGCGTGTCTACCAACGTGCGCTTGTACTCGCGCATCTTCCTATCACGCTCCAGTGCAGGAAGTAAGGTGGGCACATTGTCTTTGTAGCGTGGATCCAGCAGGGTGGCAACCCAGTAGTCCGCACAGGTTAAAATGTGGGCAACTCTGCTGTCGTTGCGCAGGCACTGCAGCATGTAGTCGCTCATGTGTGCCAGGCTGCCCAGGGGTAAGGACAAGCTGTCCTCTGTGGGAGGCGTATCGTCATCGTCCTGCCTTTCCCCCCAGCCACGCACCAGTGATGGACCCGAGCTGCGTTGGGTACCACCCCGCTGTGACCATGCTTCATCCTCATCCTCCTCCACCTCCTCCTCATCCTCGTCCTCCTCGTCCTCCAGTAGTGGGCCCTGGCTGGCCACATTTGTACCTGGCCTCTGCTGTTGCCAAAAACCTCCCTCTGAGTCACTTCGAAGAGACTGGCCTGAAAGTGCTAAAAATGACCCCTCTTCCTCCTCCTCCTCCTCCTCCTGGGCCACCTCCTCTTCCATCATCGCCCTAAGTGTTTTCTCAAGGAGACATAGAAGTGGTATTGTAACGCTGATAACGGCGTCATCGCCACTGGCCATGTTGGTGGAGTTCTCGAAACAGCGCAACAGGGCACACAGGTCTCGCATGGAGGCCCAGTCATTGGTGGTGAAGTGGTGCTGTTCTGTAGTGCGACTGACCCGTGCGTGCTGCAGCTGAAACTCCACTATGGCCTGCTGCTGCTCGCACAGTCTGTCCAGCATGTGCAAGGTGGAGTTCCACCTGGTGGGCACGTCGCATATGAGGCGGTGAGCAGGAAGGCCGTAGTTACGCTGTAGCGCAGACAGGCGAGCAGCAGCAGGATGTGAACGCCGGAAGCGCGAACAGACGGCCCGCACTTTATGCAGCAGCTCTGACATGTCGGGGTAGTTGTGAATGAACTTCTGCACCACCAAATTCAGCACATGCGCCAAGCACGGGATGTGTGTCAAATTGGCTAGTCCCAGAGCTGCAATGAGATTTCACCCTTTATCACACACCACCAGGCCGGGCTTGAGGCTCACCGGCAGCAACCACTCATCGGTCTGTTGTTCTATACCCCGCCACAACTCCTGTGCGGTGTGGGGCCTGTCCCCCAAACATATGAGTTTCAGAATGGCCTGCTGACGTTTATTCTGGGCTGTGCTGAAGTTGGTGGTGAAGGTGTGTGGCTGACTGGATGAGCAGGTGGAAGAAGAGGAGGAGGAAGCCGAGAAGGAGGAGGTGGCAACAGGAGGCAAAGAATGTTGCCCTGCGATCCTTGGCGGCGGAAGGACGTGCGCTAAACAGCTCTCCGCCTGGGGCCCAGCTGCCACTACATTTACCCAGTGTGCAATTAGGGAGATATAGCGTCCCTGGCCGTGCTTACTGGTCCACGTATCTGTTGTTAGGTGGACCTTGCTACAGATGGCGTTGCGCAGTGCACACTTGATTTTATCGGATACTTGGTTGTGCAGGGAAGGCACGGCTCTCTTGGAGAAGTAGTGGCGGCTGGGAACAACATACTGTGGGACAGCAAGCGACATGAGCTGTTTTAAGCTGTCTGTGTCCACCAGCCTAAATGACAGCATTTCATAGGTCAGTAGTTTAGAAATGCTGGCATTCAGGGCCAGGGATCGAGGGTGGCTATTTGGGAATTTACGCTTTCTCTCAAATGTTTGTGAGATGGAGAGCTGAACGCTGCCGTGTGACATGGTTGGGACGCTTGGTGACGGAGGTGGTGGTGGTGTTGGTGGTACATCCCCTGTTTGCTGGGCGGCAGGTGCCATCGTTCCTCCAGAGGCGGAGGAAGAGGCCGAGGCGGCAGCAGCAGAAGAGGCGGAGGCGGCAGCAGCAGAAGAGGTAGCAGGGGGAGCCTGAGTGACTTCCTTGGTTTTAAGGTGTTTACTCCACTGCAGTTCATGCTTTGCATGCAGGTGCCTGGTCATGCAGGTTGTGCTCAGGTTCAGAACGTTAATGCCTCGCTTCAGGCTCTGATGGCACAGCGTGCAAACCACTCGGGTCTTGTCGTCAGCACATTGTTTGAAGAAGTGCCATGCCAGTGAACTCCTTGAAGCTGCCTTTGGGGTGCTCGGTCCCAGATGGCGGCGGTCAGTAGCAGGCGGAGTCTCTTGGCGGCGGGTGTTCTGCTTTTGCCCACTGCTCCCTCTTTTGCTACGCTGTTGGCTCGGTCTCACCACTGCCTCTTCCTCCGAACTGTGAAAGTCAGTGTCACGACCTTCATATCATGTGGGGTCTAGGACCTCCTCGTCCCCTGCATCGTCTTCCACCCAGTCTTGATCCCTGACCTCCTGTTCAGTCTGCACACTGCAGAAAGACGCAGCAGTTGGCACCTGTGTTTCGTCATCATCAGAGACATGCTGAGGTGGTATTCCCATGTCCTCATCATCAGGAAACATAAGTGGTTGTGCGTCAGTGCAGTCTATGTCTTCCACCGCTGGGGAAGGGCTAGGTGGATGCCCTTGGGAAACCCTGCCAGCAGAGTCTTCAAACAGCATAAGAGACTGCTGCATAACTTGAGGCTCAGACAGTTTCCCTGATATGCATGGGGGTGATGTGACAGACTGATGGGGTTGGTTTTCAGTCGCCATCTGTGCGCTTTCTGCAGAAGACTGGGTGGGAGATAATGTAAACGTGCTGGATCCACTGTCGGCCACCCAATTGACTAATGCCTGTACCTGCTCAGGCCTTACCATCCTTAGAACGGCATTGGGCCCCACCATATATCGCTGTAAATTCTGGCGGCTACTGGGACCTGAGGTAGTTGGTACACTAGGACGTGTGGATGTGGCAGAACGGCCACGTCCTCTCCCAGCACCAGAGGGTCCACTAACACCACCACGACCATGTCCATGTCCGCGTCCCTTACTAGATGTTTTCCTCATTGTTATCGTTCACCACAACAACAAAAATATTATTTGGCCCAATGTATTGTATTCAAATTCAGCTGAATATAAATTTGAGGCCTAGTATTTATGACCCTATGTGCACCTTGAATATTATATACCCTTTTAAGGATAGATTTCAAATAGCTCTGATATAGCAGAAACCACTAAATTATGAAATTGCTAAATTGGGAATTGTATTTCAACCCAGAACAAAAAATGTGCTTTGACGGACACTAAATAACTTTCCCAGCCACAACAGTACAGCGGTAACGACAGATTTAGCGGGATATAAATTTGAGGCCTAGTATTTAGGCGCTGGGTGACCGGTATGGATTTAGTGACAGAATTAGACTTGGAAATGCACAGAAGCGTGTGTGTGTGAAGTTATTCTGAATGACCCAATGTGCACCTTGAATATTATATACCCTTTTAGGGATAGATTTCAAATAGCTCTGATATAGCAGAAACCACTAAATTATGAAATTGCTAAATTGGGAATTGTACTTCAACCCAGAACAAAAAATGTGCTTTGACGGACACTAAATATCTTGCCCAGCAACAACAGTACAGCGGTGGGTAACGAGAGATTTAGAGGGAATTAAATTTGAGGCCTAGTATTTAGGCGCTGGGTCACCGGTATGGATTTAGTGACAGAATTAGACTTGGAAATACACAGTAGCGGGTGTGTGTGAAGTTATTCTGAATGACCCTATGTGCACCTTCAATATTATATACCCTTTTAGGGATAGATTTCAAATAGCTCTGATATAGCAGAAACCACTAAATTATGAAATTGCTAAATTGGGAATTGTACTTCAACCCAGAACAAAAAATGTGCTTTGACGGACACTAAATATCTTGCCCAGCAACAACAGTACAGCGGTGGGTAACGAGAGATTTAGAGGGAATTAAATTTGAGGCCTAGTATTTAGGCGCTGGGTCACCGGTATGGATTTAGTGACAGAATTAGACTTGGAAATACACAGTAGCGGGTGTGTGTGAAGTTACTCTGAATGACCCTATGTGCACCTTCAATATTATATACCCTTTTTGGGATAGATTTCAAAGAGCTCTGATATAGCAGGAACCACTAAATTATGAAATTGCTAAATTGGGAATTGTATTTCAACCCAGAACAAGAAATGTGCTTGAACGGACACTAAATAACTCGCCCAGCTACAGCACTAGGGACAGATTTAGCTGGATATAAATTTGAGGCCTAGTATTTAGGCGCTGGGTGACAGGTATGGGTTTAGTGACAGAATTAGACTTGGAAATACACAGTAGCGGGTGTGTGTGAAGTTATTCTGAATGACCCTATGTGCACCTTCAATATTATATACCCTTTTAGGGATAGATTTCAAATAGCTCTGATATAGCAGAAACCACTAAATTATGAAATTGCTAAATTGGGAATTGTACTTCAACCCAGAACAAAAAATGTGCTTTGACGGACACTAAATATCTTGCCCAGCAACAACAGTACAGCGGTGGGTAACGAGAGATTTAGAGGGAATTAAATTTGAGGCCTAGTATTTAGGCGCTGGGTCACCGGTATGGATTTAGTGACAGAATTAGACTTGGAAATACACAGTAGCGGGTGTGTGTGAAGTTATTCTGAATGACCCTATGTGCACCTTCAATATTATATACCCTTTTTGGGATAGATTTCAAATAGCTCTGATATAGCAGGAACCACTAAATTATGAAATTGCTAAATTGGGAATTGTACTTCAACCCAGAACAAAAAATGTGCTTTGACGGGCACTAAATAACTTTCCCAGCTACAACAGGACAACGGTAACGAGAGATTTAGAGGGAATTAAATTTGAGGCCTAGTATTTAGGCGCTGGGTCACCGGTATGGATTTAGTGACAGAATTAGACTTGGAAATACACAGTAGCGGGTGTGTGTGAAGTTACTCTGAATGACCCTATGTGCACCTTCAATATTATATACCCTTTTTGGGATAGATTTCAAAGAGCTCTGATATAGCAGGAACCACTAAATTATGAAATTGCTAAATTGGGAATTGTATTTCAACCCAGAACAAGAAATGTGCTTGAACGGACACTAAATAACTCGCCCAGCTACAGCACTAGGGACAGATTTAGCTGGATATAAATTTGAGGCCTAGTATTTAGGCGCTGGGTGACAGGTATGGGTTTAGTGACAGAATTAGACTTGGAAATACACAGTAGCGGGTGTGTGTGAAGTTATTCTGAATGACCCTATGTGCACCTTCAATATTATATACCCTTTTAGGGATAGATTTCAAATAGCTCTGATATAGCAGAAACCACTAAATTATGAAATTGCTAAATTGGGAATTGTACTTCAACCCAGAACAAAAAATGTGCTTTGACGGACACTAAATATCTTGCCCAGCAACAACAGTACAGCGGTGGGTAACGAGAGATTTAGAGGGAATTAAATTTGAGGCCTAGTATTTAGGCGCTGGGTCACCGGTATGGATTTAGTGACAGAATTAGACTTGGAAATACACAGTAGCGGGTGTGTGTGAAGTTATTCTGAATGACCCTATGTGCACCTTCAATATTATATACCCTTTTTGGGATAGATTTCAAATAGCTCTGATATAGCAGGAACCACTAAATTATGAAATTGCTAAATTGGGAATTGTACTTCAACCCAGAACAAAAAATGTGCTTTGACGGGCACTAAATAACTTTCCCAGCTACAACAGGACAACGGTAACGAGAGATTTAGAGGGATTTAAATTTGAGGCCTAGTATTTAGGCGCTGGGTGACAGGTATGGGTTTAGTGACAGAATTAGACTTGGAAATACACAGTAGCGGGTGTGTGTGAAGTTATTCTGAATGACCCTATGTGCACCTTCAATATTATATACCCTTTTTGGGATAGATTTCAAATAGCTCTGATATAGCAGAAACCACTAAATTATGAAATTGCTAAATTGGGAATTGTACTTCAACCCAGAACAAAAAATGTGCTTTGACGGACACTAAATATCTTGCCCAGCAACAACAGTACAGCGGTGGGTAACGAGAGATTTAGAGGGAATTAAATTTGAGGCCTAGTATTTAGGCGCTGGGTCACCGGTATGGATTTAGTGACAGAATTAGACTTGGAAATACACAGTAGCGGGTGTGTGTGAAGTTACTCTGAATGACCCTATGTGCACCTTCAATATTATATACCCTTTTTGGGATAGATTTCAAAGAGCTCTGATATAGCAGGAACCACTAAATTATGAAATTGCTAAATTGGGAATTGTATTTCAACCCAGAACAAGAAATGTGCTTGAACGGACACTAAATAACTCGCCCAGCTACAGCACTAGGGACAGATTTAGCTGGATATAAATTTGAGGCCTAGTATTTAGGCGCTGGGTGACAGGTATGGGTTTAGTGACAGAATTAGACTTGGAAATACACAGTAGCGGGTGTGTGTGAAGTTATTCTGAATGACCCTATGTGCACCTTCAATATTATATACCCTTTTAGGGATAGATTTCAAATAGCTCTGATATAGCAGAAACCACTAAATTATGAAATTGCTAAATTGGGAATTGTACTTCAACCCAGAACAAAAAATGTGCTTTGACGGACACTAAATATCTTGCCCAGCAACAACAGTACAGCAGTGGGTAACGAGAGATTTAGAGGGAATTAAATTTGAGGCCTAGTATTTAGGCGCTGGGTCACCGGTATGGATTTAGTGACAGAATTAGACTTGGAAATACACAGTAGCGGGTGTGTGTGAAGTTATTCTGAATGACCCTATGTGCACCTTCAATATTATATACCCTTTTTGGGATAGATTTCAAATAGCTCTGATATAGCAGGAACCACTAAATTATGAAATTGCTAAATTGGGAATTGTACTTCAACCCAGAACAAAAAATGTGCTTTGACGGGCACTAAATAACTTTCCCAGCTACAACAGGACAACGGTAACGAGAGATTTAGAGGGATTTAAATTTGAGGCCTAGTATTTAGGCGCTGGGTGACAGGTATGGGTTTAGTGACAGAATTAGACTTGGAAATACACAGTAGCGGGTGTGTGTGAAGTTATTCTGAATGACCCTATGTGCACCTTCAATATTATATACCCTTTTTGGGATAGATTTCAAATAGCTCTGATATAGCAGAAACCACTAAATTATGAAATTGCTAAATTGGGAATTGTACTTCAACCCAGAACAAAAAATGTGCTTTGACGGACACTAAATATCTTGCCCAGCAACAACAGTACAGCGGTGGGTAACGAGAGATTTAGAGGGAATTAAATTTGAGGCCTAGTATTTAGGCGCTGGGTCACCGGTATGGATTTAGTGACAGAATTAGACTTGGAAATACACAGTAGCGGGTGTGTGTGAAGTTACTCTGAATGACCCTATGTGCACCTTCAATATTATATACCCTTTTTGGGATAGATTTCAAAGAGCTCTGATATAGCAGGAACCACTAAATTATGAAATTGCTAAATTGGGAATTGTATTTCAACCCAGAACAAGAAATGTGCTTGAACGGACACTAAATAACTCGCCCAGCTACAGCACTAGGGACAGATTTAGCTGGATATAAATTTGAGGCCTAGTATTTAGGCGCTGGGTGACCGGTATGGATTTAGTGACAGAATTAGACTGGGATATGGCCAAAAAATGAACAGACTATTGCTGGTTAAATGCACTTGGTGTGACAGCTTCACCCTGATGTAGGCTTTAGCCAAAAAACAACCACACCATTGAGGGTTAAATGCACTTGGTGACAGGCGCAGCTTGCCCCTGATTTTGTATATGGCCAAAAAATGAACAGACTATTGCTGGTTAAATGCACTTGGTGTGACAGCTTCACCCTGATGTAGGCTTTAGCCAAAAAACAACCACACCATTGAGGGTTAAATGCACTTGGTGACAGGCGCAGCTTGCCCCTGATTTTGTATATGGCCAAAAAATGAACAGACTATTGCTGGTTAAATGCACTTGGTGTGACAGCTTCACCCTGATGTAGGCTTTAGCCAAAAAACAACCACACCATTGAGGGTTAAATGCACTTGGTGACAGGCGCAGCTTGCCCCTGATTTTGTATATGGCCAAAAAATGAACAGACTATTGCTGGTTAAATGCACTTGGTGTGACAGCTTCACCCTGATGTAGGCTTTAGCCAAAAAACAACCACACCATTGAGGGTTAAATGCACTTGGTCGCAGCTTGTGCTGGCGCACCACAAGACACAAAATGGCCGCCGATCACCCCAGAAAAATGAGACTGACAAACGGTCTGTGCAGCCTAAAAACAGTGAGCAATTGAGGATCAGCAGCTCAATGATCCACAGCTGCAGATCGATCAGTTAATCAAGTCCTTTGGAGGAGTTAATCTGCCTAATCTCGCCCTACTGTCGCAGCCGCAACCTCTCCCTACGCTAATCAGAGCAGAGTGACGGGCGGCGCTATGTGACTCCAGCTTAAATAGAGGCTGGGTCACATGGTGCTCTGGCCAATCACAGCCATGCCAATAGTAGGCATGGCTGTGATGGCCTCTTGGGGCAAGTAGTATGACGCTTGTTGATTGGCTGCTTTGCAGCCTTTCAAAAAGCGCCAAGAAAGCGTCACAAAAGCGCGAAGAAAGCGACGAACACCGAACCCGAACCCGGACTTTTACGAAAATGTCCGGGTTCGGGTCCGTGTCACGGACACCCCAAAATTCGGTACGAACCCGAACTATACAGTTCGAGTTCGCTCATCCCTAGTCACAACCCCTGCACGCTGTTCACTTGGCGGTTCCCCTAATAAAGGGATGTTTTACCGGTCATGCTGCCTCCATCTTCTTTCTTTGGACTGTTCATGAAGGAGCCCTGATGAATCTTGGACTCCAGGTAGGCTGCTGCATACCGGATGACCTCAAGCTCTGGTGAGTGCGATTCCAATACTAATTTTTCTGTTACAAATAAGTGAAGTGTGCAGTGATTCTAAGAGCGACGCCTGTCATATGCATGTCATATGGACTCACAGTATTATTTCACTATCAAAGCAGACTCTCTATGCATGTTACTGCAAGGCACAGTGTTCTACACCACTAGAAAGGCTCTCTGAAGCCAGGAAATAGCAGTTTTTAATGAAATTTGCCACAAATATATTCGGATCAAACCAAATAAAAAATTAATAAATCGGCGAATGGAATTTTTGAAAAATTTGCTCATCCCTAGTTATAATGGAAAATATCGGAATCCATAAGACAGAAGTCAAAACGTAATGCCTTTTAAATGCTTCTGTTTTGCGTTCCATCATAATAGAAGTCTATGGGCAGCATAACGGATTAATCCTGGTTTCCTTTATGCAGAACTGGACTCCTGCATATGTGACAGGGTGTCACAATGTTTTGCACAGAAAGTGCTGGATGGTGTGTACATTGCACCAAGTTTCCGGCACTTCATGTGTTAAAAGGCTCCAGGAAGGATTGGTTTTCTTTGTTTCCAGAAGCTTCCTGGGAAAAAGAAAGCCAGTTTAGGGTATTGGAGCCAGTCAGGGAAGATGTCTGTGAAGGTTCTCATTTATCCAGGTCATGGTATATATCTGTAAAGAATAAATCAAGGCAACTGGACGTACTGTAGATTTCTTGAAAACGTTTCACTCGTTCTTCCAACGAGCTTTCTCAATTCTGAGTGATTGTACAAAAAATTCTGGGAATAAATGTGTAACTGAATCCACATCTGGTAATTAGACCCAGCATTGGGTCAAAGGTGTTGATTCCATTATCCTAATTGGAGTCAGTAGGTGATAAAGACTTCCCAGAAAAAGGTGTCAAGACAGCATTATACGTGGCAGACAATAGATGTCTAACCCCCCCACCTCTATTCAAGCTTGGCTTCTCCATTTTTACGTAGATGGCCTCCTTCACGCCTCGTTTGTACCAATCGGCCTCCTTATCCAAAACACGTACTTGACTGTCTTCAAAGGTGTGAACTGTTCCTTTTAGATGTAAGTACACGGCTGAATCTTGACCAGAGGTTTTGGCTCTTCTATGCTGGGCCATACGCTGATGTAGTTGTTGCTTTGTTTCGCCGAAATACAGTTCTGAGCATTCCTCATTGCACTGGACTGCGTACACAATGTTGTCCATCTTGTGTTTAGATGTTGGGTCTTTGGAGTGAACCAGTTGTTGTCTCAGTGTGTCACACCTTTGAAGACAGTCAAGTATGTGTTTTGGATAAGGAGGCCGATTGGTACAAACGAGGCGTGAAGGAGGCCATCTACGTAAAAATGGAGAAGCCAAGCTTGAATAGAGGTGGGGGGGTTAGACATCTATTGTCTGCCACGTATAATGCTGTCTTGACACCTTTTTCTGGGAAGTCTTTATCACCTACTGACTCCAATTAGGATAATGGAATCAACACCTTTGACCCAATGCTGGGTCTAATTACCAGATGTGGATTCAGTTACATATTTATTCCCAGAATTTTTTGTACAATCACTCAGAATTGAGAAACTACAGTACGTCCAGTTGCCTTGATTTATTCTTTACAGATACAGTCAGGGAAGAGTTGGGTGGGTTCCGTGACCACCCGGAGCCAGTCCGGGTTTTACCTGCCTGGGGGACTGCTCATACAGATGTACTATTAAGTCAGCAGCCCTGATCCAGGAGCTCTCTCTCCGGGAGTCTGGGCAGTCTGTTTGAGAAACTGCAATCCTAGGTGCTCTGAGAGCGGTCAGCTTCTCCACCTAACTACTGAACTGTAAGCTGCTCCGTTTTCCCCCTTGAAAATGCTCTTTGTGTTTTGTGTTGTGAGTTTAGCTAGGGCTGCCAAGTGAGATAGGCAGGAGCCAGACGGCTATTGTTTGCTTTGGTTTTGTTTGGTATTTTGAGCAACTTGCAAAATAAACTAGCAACAGTCTGACGCACAAGCTACAAAGGTGTCGGTGTTCCTGTTTCTGCCCAAAACAACCCCGCAGGAAGGTGTAACAGTTCACACATAATGGAAACCAAACAGATCCATTATGATTGCCCATAGACTTTTATTATGAAAGACAACCATATTATAACGGAAAACAATAACAGAATCGATAACAATGATGTGAACACTTAATGAGTTTTACTCCAGATTTATTCCTGATAATTTTAAACTTTACTCAAAAATTTGCAAACCCATTTGCGTGTAAGGGTGGGATAAAAAAAAAACTGGAGTAACATTTCTTAACAAAAGTGTTAGGTTTAAATACACCAAATTTAATAAACACCATGAGACATTTTACAATCTTGGTGCAAAGTACTTTAATGCAGACTTCAAATATTACCCTCATGATATAATTCCCCTGTAGGGTTTTCACATATAGACTATTACTTAATTTTCATGGTAGTGACTCTTTTAATGTGGCCACAATAACATGGCAGCATCCTTCTAAGACTACTAATATAAACTAATGACCTAAATACTACCATGTGACAATTCTCTCCATTTCTAACGTGTTTTTCTCCTCTTTTGGGGTGTGATCCTTCTAGGCTCACCAGTAAAGCTTGTACTTCAGTCCTACCAGTGGAATGACAAGGCGCCACCTCTGGAGAATATGGCACAACACTGAACAATGATTGTTCAGCTTCATTGGATACATGTATTTATTAATAACATGTTATTTTCAGCATTTCAAATGTTTTTTATTTTTTCTCAGAGGACCTCTGTAACCCCTTAAGGACCCTGCCATTTTTCACCTTAAGGACCAGGCCATTGTTTTAAAAATTTCAATTTCTCTGCTTTTAAAACAGACCGTGATACCTCCAAAAATAGTTATTACTTTACATTTTCCATACAGACGTGGACAAAATTGTTGGTACCCTTTGGTCAATGAAAGAAAAAGTCACAATGGTCACAGAAATAACTTTAATCTGACAAAAGTAATAATAAATTAAAATTCTATAAATGTTAACCAATGAAAGTCAGACATTGTTTTTCAACCATGCTTCAACAGAATTATGTAAAAAAATAAACTCATGAAACAGGCATGGACAAAAATGATGGTACCCCTAACTTAATATTTTGTTGCGCAACCTTTTGAGGCAATCACTGCAATCAAACGCTTCCTGTAACTGTCAATGAGACATCTGCACCTCTCAGCAGGTATTTTGGCCCACTCCTCATGAGCAAACTGCTCCAGTTGTGTCCGGTTTGAAGGGTGCCTTTTCCAGACTGCATGTTTCAGCTCCTTCCAAAGATGCTCAATAGGATTGAGGTCAGGGCTCATAGAAGGCCACTTTAGAATAGTCCAATTTTTTCCTCTTAGCCATTCTTGGGTGTTTTTAGCGGTGTGTTTTGGGTCATTGTCCTGTTGCAAGACCCATGACCTGCGACTGAGACCAAGCTTTCTGACACTGGCTAGTACATTTCTCTCTAGAATTCCTTGATAGTCTTGAGATTTCATTGTACCCTGCACAGATTCAAGACACCCTGTGCCAGACGCAGCAAAGCAGCCCCAGAACATAACAGAGCCTCCTCCATGTTTCACAGTAGGGACAGTGTTCTTTTCTTGATATGCTTCATTTTTTCGTCTGTGAACATACAGCTGATGTGCCTTGGCAAAAACTTCGATTTTTGTCTCATCTGTCCACAGGACATTCTCCCAGAAGCTTTGTGGCTTGTCAACATGTAGTTTGGCATATTCCAGTCTTGCTTTTTTATGATTCGTTTTCAACAATGGTGTCCTCCTTGGTCGTCTCCCATGTAGTCCACTTTGGCTCAAACAACGACGGATGGTGCGATCTGACACTGATGTTCCTTGAGCATGAAGTTCACCTTGAATCTCTTTAGAAGTCTTTCTAGGCTCTTTTGTTACCATTCGGATTATCCGTCTCTTAGATTTGTCATCAATTTTCCTCCTGCGGCCACGTCCAGGGAGGTTGGCTACAGTCCCATGGATCTTAAACTTATGAATAATATGTGCAACTGTACTCACAGGAACATCTAGTTGCTTGGAGATGGTCTTATAGCCTTTACCTTTAACATGCTTGTCTATAATTTTCTTTCTGATCTCTTGAGACAGCTCTTTCCTTTGCTTCCTCTGGTCCATGTCGAGTGTGGTACACACCATATCACCAAACAACACAGTGATTACCTGGAGCCATATATATAGGCCCAATGGCTGATTACAAGGTTGTAGACACCTGTGATGCTAATTAGTGGACACACCTTGAATTAACATGTCCCTTTGGTCACATTATGTTCTGTGTTTTCTAGGGGTACCATCATTTTTGTCCATGCCTGTTTCATGAGTTTATTTTTTTACATAATTCTGTTGAAGCATGGTTGAAAAACAATGTCTGACTTTCATTGGTTAACATTTATAGAATTTTAATTTATTATTACTTTTGTCAGATTAAAGTTATTTCTGTGACCATTGTGACTTTTTCTTTCATTGACCAAAGGGTACCAACAATTTTGTCCACGTCTGTATGTCTACCTTATGTTTGGATCATTTTGTAAACAAAATTTTCTTTTTTTGGGACGTTAGAAGGCTTAAAAGCTTAAAAGTTTAGAAGCAAATCTCGAATTTTTTTAGAAAATTTCCCAAACCCACTTTTTAAGGACCAGTTTAGGTCTGAATTCACTTTGTGAGGCTTACATAATAGAAACCACTGATAAATGGCCCCGTTTTAGAAACTACAACCATCAAGATATTCAAAACTGATTTTATAAACTTTCACAAGAATTAAAGGAAAATGTAGATGAAATTTCAGAATTTCACTTTTTTGGCAGATTTTCCATTTTAATCAATCTTTTCCAGTAACAAAGCAAGGGTTTAACAGCCAAACAAAACTCAATATTTATTGCCCCGATTTTGTAGTTTACAGAAACACCCTATATGTGGTCATAAACTGCTATAGAGGCACACGGTAGGGTGCAGAAGGAAAGGAACATCATTGTTTTTGGAAGGCAGATTTCACTGGGATAAATCTAAGCTGCCATGTCACATTTGAAGACCACCTAATGTAACCCTGGAGTAGAAACTTCAAAAGTGTCACCCCATTTGGAAAATACACACCTCAAGGTATTCAAAACTTATTTTACAAACTTTGGTAACCCTTTAGGCGTTCCACAAGAATTAAAGGAAAATGGCAGATTTTCCATTTTAATCAATTTCCTCCAGTAACAAAGCAATGTATCCCATTTTGGAAAACATTTTGGAAACTATGGGGTAAGGTGGCAGTTTTGTTGGTACTATTTTAGGGTACATATGATTTTTGGTTGCTCTATATTACACTTTTGTGAGGGAAGGTAACAAAAAATTGCTGTTTTGGCACAGTATTTATTTATTGTTTTTTACAATGTTGCGGACTAGTCAATACTAAAAAAGATTTTTTTAGTGTCTCCATATTCTGAAAGATATTTTTTTTTTTTAGTTTTTTTTAGGGCAACTGTAGCGGCTATTTTTTTTCAGTATGAGATGACGGTTTGGTTTGATTTGTACTATTTTGGGGTGCATATGAATTTTTGATCACTTGGTATTACACTTTTTGTGATGTAAGGTGACAAAAAATGGCTTTTTATTTCTTTATTTTTTTGCGGTGTTCACCTAAGGGTCTAGCTCATTTGATGTTTTTATAGAGCAGGTTATTACAGATGCAGCAATACCTAATATGTATACTTTTTTCTTTAAGTTTTACACAATAACATATTCTTTTTTTTTATCATGTTTTAGTGTCTCCATATTCTGAGAACCAATTTTTTTTTTTTTTGCGATTGTCTTAGTTAGGGTATCATTTTTGCTGGATGAGATGACTGTCTGATTGACACTATTTTTGGGTGCATATGACATTTGATATTACACTATTTATTTTATGGTGTTCACCTGAGGGGTTAGGTCATGTGATATTTTTATAGAGCCAGTCCATACGGATGCAGCTATACCTAATATGTCTAATTTTCTTTTTTTCCCTATTTTTTACAACTTTTTTAACTTTACTTTGGGAAAAGGACACTTATTTTTTACTTGAAACTTTTTTTTTTTGTAAAACCTTTTTTTTTTTTTACTTTTTTTTTCACTTAACTTTTTATCCCACTCTGGGACTTTTTACTTTTGGGGGTCTGATCCCCTTTACAATGCATCACAATACTTCTATATTGTGATGCATTGGCTATAAGTGTTATTATACACTGTAATACACCTCAGCCTGCTTGCCTGTGAGATCCAGGAGGATGGATCTCAAAGGCTGTCACGGAAGGCAGCCACGCACCCAGCATGATCCCGCATGCGCCGCAGTTAGTGCTGACCGCGGCAGTGTGAGGGTCGGTGTCTTCACCATCGGTGTCTTCACCAATGTTGATGCATACAGAAGTGGTCTGGCTATCAGTGATTGTCAGACCCCTGCCGCTGATAGGGTGGGTGCAGATCCTGCACCTGCCTGATCAGCCCGCTGCACATGTACCGCGCTGGTCCTTAAGTCACGTTCACCAGAGCCGTACATGTACAGTGCGGGTCCTTAAGGGGTTAATGAGACCCTAAGCCTATGGGTCTGCCAGTCCACATAAGCATGAGATTTGGTAATAGGTTTATGGCACTTCCCCACTTGGTTTTCTTTGGGCCATATTTGCAGCCTGTTTAAAAAAAATATATATGAATTCAATTTTTGGCTTTTATTTTTTCAGACTTTTTTCCTACAGAGAAATCTATGGGAAAAATACCACACCCAGATCATGCTCCTATTAAAGGGAACCTGTCACCTGGATTTTGGGTATAGAGCTGAGGACATGGGCTGCTAGATCGCCGCTAGCACATCTGCAATACAGCCAGACCCATAGCTCTCTGAGCGTTTATTGTGTCCAAAAAATGATTTTAGAGATATGTAAATTAAGCCTAGATGAGTCCTGTCTCCTGCATGCTTGAGAGATGAGTCCAGCGTTCTCTGATTCTGAGCCCAGCCACACCCACTGTGAAAGAGCCCATCATTGCGACGCATCCTCCGAATCTCCTCCTTGCTCCACGACGTCACAAAGGTAAAGTGCCGTAATCTCGCGATGCGCGAGCTAGCGCATGAGGCTGATGCCAGCACATGCGCTAGCTTCTGCATTGCAAGATTACTGCTCTAGCCTGCTTTGAAGTTGGGAGCAAGGAGGAGATTCGGAGGATGCGGGCCGGTGCTGGGCTCCTTCACAGTGGGCGTGGCTGGGCTCCCGAAATGTTTGTAGCCTCATTTACACACACACACACACATATATATATATATATATATATATATATATATATATGTACAGTCCTGATCAAAAGTTTAAGACCACTTGAAAAATGGCAAAAAATCATATTTAGCATGGCTGGATCCTAACAAGGTTCCAAGTAGAGCTTCAACATGCAACAAGAAGAAATGGGAGTGAGACAAAACATGTTTTCAGCTTTCAATTCAATGAAAACAACAAACTGAAACAGGCAGTTTTTCAGCTGATCAAAAGTTTAGGACCACACCTCCCAAAAAAAAACTAAGCCCCCCAAAACAGAAATCTAACTTCCAAAACTGAACTCAGTAATGAGTAGCTCCGCTGTTATTGTTTGTAACTTCCCCAAAAATTTTCGGCATGCTTGATGCAAGCGTTTCCATGAGGTGAGTGGGAACATTTCTCCAAGTGGTGAAGACGGCCACACGAAGGCCATCTACTGTCTGGAACATCTTTTGTAAACTTCAATGCCATCCATTCCCAAAGGTTCTCAATTGGATTTAGATCAGGGGAACACACAGGATGGGCCAAAAGAGTGATGTTATTCTCCTGGAAGAAGTCCCTTGTCCTGCAGGCATTGTGTACTGTAGCGTTGTCCTGTTGAAAAACCCAGTCGTTACCACACAGAAAAGGGCCCTCAGTCATGAGGAATGCTCTCTGCAACATCTGGACATAGCCAGCGGCCGTTTGACGCCCCTGCACTTCCTTGAGCTCCATTGTTCCAGTGAAGGAAAAAGCACCCCAGACTATTATGGTGCCCCCTCCACTGTGGCACGTAGAAAACATCTCAGGTGGGATCTGCTTGTCATGCCAGTAACATTGGAAACCATCAGGACCATCAGGGTAAAAAAAATTCTCATCAGAAAATAAAAATTTCTTCCACCTTTGAATGTCCCATGTTTGGTGCTCTCTTGCAAAGTCCAAACGGGTAGTTCTGTGGCGTTCAAGGAGACAAGGTCTTTGAAGACGTTTTTAGTTTTTGAAGCCCTTCAGTCTCAGATGCCATCTGATGGTTATGGGGTTGCAGTCAGCACCAGTAAGGGCCTTCATTTGGGTCGAGGATCATCCAATGTCTTGACGGACAGCAAATTGGATCCTCCGGCTCAGTGCTGATGAATTTTTTTTGGGTCTTTCACTTGACTTTTTTGTTCCATAACCCTCACGATCATTTAAGAAATTCCAAATTACTGTCTTACTGCGTCCCACCTCAGCAGCGATGGCGCGCTGTGAGCGACCCTGCTTATGCAGTTCAACAACCCGACCATGTTCGAAAGGGAGAGTTTTTTGCCTTTGCCATCACAACATGTCACTACCTGACAGAAAATGACAATGAATCCACATCTTTGCACAGATTTGGCCTTTTAAAGGCATGTGGTCTTAAAATTTGGATTACCTGAAAAACAGCCTGTTTCAGTTTAATCGTTATTTTCAATTAATTGAATGCTCAAAAAATGTTTTGTTTTACTCTCATTTCTTCTTGTTTCATGTTGAAGCTCTACTTGGAACCTTATTAAGATCCAACATGTCCTCAGCTCAATACCTAAAATCCAGGTGAAAGGTTCCCTTTTAAAAAAAAAATCCAAAATGCTGTGTTTGTAAGCCATTTTATGATTTCTTATTGTCCTTTAGCATCTGTTCACATAAGTGATTTTGCCATCAGAAATTTGTTGCGAATATACCTCGCAGGGGATATGTAGCATCTGTCTCCTATTGTTTTTAAAAGAAAGCTGCACTGCCATTCACACTGTTGGTGGTTTAAAGTCACGAGAAATGTTCTTATTTGGAGTAGACATATGATCAGAGCAGTTGTCACTTACCTTCCCCCACTCCTCTTGGCAAGATATTCAAAATCCACTACTTCCTGTACTTGGATATCAATGACTTATCATCAAGGTTAAGGATATCAATGTTGGATCCGTGTGGGTTTGACATTTGGTACCCCCTAAAACAGCTGTTTTTGAAACTATATATTTGGCAGAAGCCTCTACCACCTGTGTAGTTTCTGGTGCCGGTGTACTGCAGTTCAACTCCCATTCACTTGGCACAGCCACCACACAGTGTATGGAACCTTTTTCTTCAGGTTCCTGTCCACAGTATAGTTTCCGGCACCAGCAGCTACGAGATGATCATGGAGGTGCTAGACATTGGACCTCCACTGATCTGATATTGATGACCTATTCTGGGGATAGGCCATCAGTATATAATTAAATTAATAACATTTTTACTCCAACCTGACTTTAAAAATAAAAAATGTAAGAAATAAAATAACTTTATTACTTAGATTGAGCATGTTTTTGGCTTCATTAATGTTAATATCCATTGTGATTACATTTCCATTTTAAATATTAACAACCAGTTGGCTTCTTAAAGTCTCTGTTTAATGTGTCATACAATCGATAATATATAGAGGTGCACATTAAATCAGTCTGTTATGGTTGTGGCAGTGTATTACCAGTCTAATGCTTTAAGTATTTAAAGGGGTTGTCTAAGAGTTCTAAAAAAAAGGAGCAGCAAATGTCCTAAAATAATAATGGCAAAAATTAAACAGTGCTCACCTCTTTAATACCCTGCCCATCCAGTTGAGATGCACTAGTGGCCTCCACCAGTTTGGATTTGACCTTAGTGGCCAAAAGCACAACCTGGACATATGCACAACCAAAAACTCAAGTAGTATCAAATAAACTATTACAACAATCCACAGGCCACAATGCATACAGTAATAATAATGACAGGTGCCAAAAATGAATCACAGGATTGTACAGTTTCTTTGTTTATATTTATGTACTTTTTGCTTTTTCCGCTAATGCACTTGAATACCTACTTAATACCTAATTTGGCTTATTAGTGGTTCTCACTGACTTTATTTTTTAATTTGCCCTTAATGACATTACTGTTGGCAATGTCAATAAGTAGAGGCTGGTTTACAGTGTCACACTCCATTATGACAAATCCCTTTTTTCAGCCTATATACAGAGGTTCCACTGGTTTCCACTGGGGATTGAAGAGGTGAGTACAGTTTTTTTTTTCTTTTTAGGACAATTTTTCTTTCTTTTTTAGAACTCCTGACGACTCCTTTTAGTTAAGGTCTAACAAATCTGTCCCATGAAACTTCATATAAAGCAATTTTTACAGAGGTTTTCCAAAATATGTCACAAGACTGTGTCCAGTGGTAGCCAGCAGAGGTCACATGCCTCTACATCACCACTGTAGTCTTATATACCAAGAGTGGGAAGAGATGGGAGAACATCACTGGAGAAAAAGGCAAATATAGCATTAGGTTTTATTTTATGCAATTGACTTGCATGGGGGATTTTATTTTATTTTTTTACTCAGACAACCCCTCTAAAAAGTTTGTATGAACTGAGAAAATTTGTCAGACTTTTTTCCAGAAACGGGACCCCTGGGCTGTTTCTGATATTGCAGCTACATCTCACTCACTGTTTCAATAACAGACGCAGCTCATGGACAGAAGAGGTACTGTTTCCGTTTCTTTGATACAATCCTTTTGGCATACTGCTATCTGAATTATAGTCATTTGTAAAGATTAGATGGCATATAGAGAACAGAAATAGAATTCCCCTTTGGCTGCTACCTTTGGTGCTGTCAATAGAATAGACATACAGATGTAGCAATTGTTATCGTGACATTAGACATGTTAAAGGGAGTCTGTCACCTCCATATGGCCATATACAGTGCTTACATGGCTCTGTAGCACACCTATACAGGATTGTAACAGTACCTTTGTCTTTGTCTTTAGACTTGCACCAGCAGGAAAAACAGAGTTTAATTCATATGCAAATAAGCACTCGCAAGTGCCCAGGGAGGAGTTCAGTGTGTAGGAGCCCAGGCTGCTCTGCCTTCTTTTCACTTTACTCCTCCCCAGTCTCTGCCTTTGCTCGCCCTCCAAGTCTCTTGCCTCATCGATAGGTCCGGACTTGAGGGCGGGCAAAGGCAGAGGCTGGGGAGGAGTAAAGTGAAAAGAAGGCAGAGCAGCCTGGGCTCCTACACACTGAACTCCTCCCTGGGCACTTGCGAGTGCTTATTTGCATATGAATTAAACTCTGTTTTTCCTGCTGGTGCAAGTCTAAAGACAAAGACAAAGGTACTGTTACAATCCTGTATAGGTGTGCTACAGAGCCATGTAAGCACTGTATATGGCCATATGGAGGTGACAGACTCCCTTTAAATGCACAGTAATAGCAAACCATAAATGGAATCTGTCACCATATACCTCGAAGCAAAACATTAGTCCTGTGTAGATGTGTGCTTGTAAGTTGAAAGAAATGCACTTGGTCTCATGTTGATATGTGATCCCAATTTTGAGGAATATACCTTTTGTGGTTTATGCAAATTAGCCCCAGGTGCAAACAGGGATATGCCGTTGCACCTCATTTCACCTGAAGCCCCAGTTTCTTTATGTGCTTGCCTCCCCCTTGCTTTGACTGACAGGGCCAAGCACTGTAGAAGTATTCCCACCTAGCGGCTGTGCTGTACAGGGCGCATCTACCTCGGGATCTCCAGTCCTGTACTTTGCAGTCACAAGATTTCAGTGCCAGGCATTAGTTAAGTCTACATTGCCTTGCCCTGTCAGTAAAAGCAAGAAGGGGGGCACAGCCAGCACATAAAGTGATTTGCACCCAGGGTCTCATTTCTATAAGCATATTACTCCGAACTGGAGTCACATATCAACATGGGACCGAGTGCATTTATTTTCCACTGACAAGCACACATCTAGATAACAATGCAAAAGAAGCACAGAGCGCAACCTTAAAGCTATACACCAAGAACAAACAGTTAAGACAAGGTCAACGTACAGTATTGCTCACTTGCTGTCACAACAACCAGAGAGCATGTATGGCCATTAGCATTAGCATGAGGATTGCTAGCTGCCCCAGTCATCTACATCAGGACGGTGAAGCTTGTGGTCCAGAATTGGAGAAGATACAGGGTACAAGATGACTTTAGTCCATTTTTTCCTCTAAAATATTCCATACATAAATGAATATAAAATGACAACACTCATAGTGATAAAAAAAAAAAAAAGAAAAGCAATAGATAAGTCCAAATAGCGTGTTTCGGGAAGCAGCCCCTTTCATCATATCACGGATAGATCAGTGGAAGGGTCTGCATCCGGAAATGCATTATTCAGACTTATTTTTTTTTAACTTTTTATTTTTATATCACTGTTGTCATTTTATATGCATTAATGTATGGAATATTTAATAGCAAACACTGGGGGAAGGCAAATTCGTCTTTTCTTGTACCAAGCGTGCGTTTGCACAGTCTATAGGTTTTATATCCAGGTGTTTGGTGACAGAATTTTTCTAACTTAACTTTTTCAATGGCAGTTGAGTAAAGTGTACACATAATGTTTGCTACATCTGTGTATTTAATGTGTTAAGAGTGATCTTAACACTTGCTACATCAGTATTATTATGGTATCTCTGTGTAGTTCTCATAATCAGAAGTAGCCTTCTCCAATGTAGTCAATCTACACTGACTAATTGCTGGCACTATACACAATATGCCAAAGGAGAGAACAGCTGTGGGGAACTTTGGGGGAGATTTATCAAAACTAGTGTAAAGGAAAACTGGCTTAGTTTCCCATAGGAGCTCTGAAAAATAACAGGTGGAATCTGATTGGTTGCAACTTGCTATGTTTAACTAATGTTAAAGGGGTTCTGCACTTTCAATTAACTGATGATCTATCCTCTGGATAGATCATCAGCTTCTGATCGGCGGGGGTCCGACACCCGGGACCCCCGCCGATCAGCTGTTTGAGAAGGCAGCGGCGCTTCCAGCAGCGCCGCGGCCTTCTCACTGTTTACCACCGGGCCGCCCGCCCACTGACGTCACGACTTGTATCAACTAGAGTGGGCGCGGCTAAGCTCCATTCAAGTGAACAGAGCTTAGCCGCGCCCACTCTAGTTGATACAAGTCGTGACGTCAGTGGGCGGGCGGCCCCGGCGGTAAACAGTGAGAAGGCCGCGGCGCTGCTGGAGCGCCGCTGCCTTCTCAAACAGCTGATCGGCAGGGGTCCCGGGTGTCGGACCCCAGCCGATCAGAAGCTGATGATCTATCCAGAGCATAGATCATCAGTTAATTGAAAGTGCAGAACCCCTTTAAGTTCACACTTCAATTATTTGATCACTTATTTTGATCAGTTATTGTCAAAACCAGGTGTGGGTAAAAAACATAGAACAGGTGCAAATCTTTCCATTACACCTTAACTCTGTGTAGGCTTCACTAGTGGTTCTGGCTCACAATAACTGATGGAAATAACTGAAGTGTGAAGTTGGCCTTAGCTACCATAGTTTTCTTTTACACTAGTTTTGCTAAATCTCCTCCTTCGTTTTCTGCCTGTCTGTATTACCCACACCATTACTGCATGAAAAAGGAGCAAAAGTAGCATAACAGAGAACGGTTACATATGCAACAACCCACTGTACAAATTTAACTTTTGCTTTAACTTTTTACCCCAAATGAATGCACCATGCTTGATGTGTTTCTTCTAGAAAACTCATTACATTTACAAGGCAATAGAAAAGAAATTGCCAAATTATCTGGATGAAGTGATGCAGTTTCACGATGCATTATGTAAGTTGTCAGCGGGCGCACATAAAGACGTTTTAACCAGTTTGACTGGCAACAAGCACAATGCCACAAGCCAAAGTCATAATGTTATTTGCACTGATATATACTCACAATGTTTTGCTATAATTTGTATTCCTATGTGAATTTGCATGAATGTTGTTGTACAGCATACTGGACCTCCAGTAGCAGAGGATCTGACCAAGGAACAAATGCAATTATTAAATGTATAGTTCATTGTTTTCTTTCAATTAGGTCATGGTGTGATGTAATGATATACTTTAAATGTGACACGCACCATGCAAGACAGATTTTATATTTATATTCTTAATTTTTTGGCTTGGGCTTCTTTCAAATCATTCTTTATTTACAGTTTTGCTTTCACATTGCTATACTGGCATTGCTCTCCATGATGCATTGATCATCATGTGACCCAGAAAACTGTAGGTAGGCACCTCCAGAGGTAGTCCAGAAACCTCCTCTTCCGTGGATAGTCCTTATGTGTTAAGGAAAAAGTCCCAGTTCCCTGATTCCAAGTATTGTTTGAGCAAATGGTAGTTTTTTTTTTTCTATTGCAAAGATCAGATTTAACAAAATGATAGTGTCTTTGGTGAGACTGAATTGACATCTGCATGTCCCAATGGTTTGATGCTATTATCATTCATGGCTGAATCCTTTGCTTATTCTTTATCTTGACTGCAGTTAAGAAGGCAATGTCTAGCACATTTAAGGCTCCTCTCTCCACTTTCCAGAGGTGTCTTGGAAATATAGATATCCATACCGTAATCCATCGTTCATGATCTGAAAACTCAGTACTGGTCTACAGAAGTAGAACTATTTCCAGGTTGCTATTCACCAAACATAGATAATTTGCAGCAAGTAAGTGGGGAACCAATTTCTATCAATGAAGGAATCCATGTTTCCTTAGAGTTTCCACCCCTGTAATTGTTGCCCGTGGTAAACTATCTGACGTATCTTCTAGCAGTGAAGTATTTTTATGAAGGCTTTTCTGAATTCGATATTAAATGTGGTATAAATAATAGGGTTGACCGCACTGTTAACATATCCAAGCCAAGTGAATGCGCTGTACAATGCCGGTGGGATTTTACAGTCGCAATGCATATTTAGGATGTGGGTTATGAAGAAAGGAAACCAACAGACAATGAAGACTCCTGAGGAAATACAACATATTATATTATTTGGGTTACATTAAAAGGTACAAGGTAATAATTTATGCTAACCATACAACTGCTACTATACAAAGGGGTAGTAGTAAAGGGGTTGTCTCACTTCAACAAATGGCATTTACTATGCAAAGTTAACACAAGGCCCTTACTAATGTATTGTAATTACTTACTAATATTATACTTTAGTTTAAAACCATGCATGACTTCAGGTGTGGCTAACTCTAAAACAAAAACAAAAAAATCTAATACTACATTGGAATCAATAGGCATTGCATATTGTGGAATTCTATTTGATCTGAAAACAAGGCTGTAGAGCTGGCTGAGTCTTATATTTGGAAAATAATATTTTGATGGTTAGATTAGTAAAAAAAACATAGAGAAGAGATCAGCAACTTTCGGAACTCCAGCTTCAGGTGAAACTACAACATGCACACTTTCTTGACTGTTCTTGTAACTCCCAATAAAAAGAAAGTTGGATTCAGAGCTGTAGTTTCAGAACAGCTGGACTGCCAAAGGTTGCTGATCCCTGTCCTAGAGTCTGTATATAAATCCACATATGAATGATAGCTGGATTACATTTAGAAAGCAGGGTGGAGGAAAGAGTGCAAGGGAGGGCTAGCTCTAATCTGACACAGCCCAAGAAGTTTGCAAGGTTGGCAGATGAGGGGGGATGTCAGCTAAGGGAGATCATTGTTGCAGCAAGATACTTCATCTGCCAGTCAGAGGAATGTCAGCTCCGGTAAGCAGGGGACCAGGAGAGCATGGCAGGCCAGACAGGTGCTGGTAGTGGGAGACTTAATTATTAGGAGTACAGACAGGGTGATCTGTCACAAAAACCAGGATTCTCGAATGGTGTATTATCTTCCTGGTGCTCAATCTCCACATATGGAGGATTGGGTTGATGGATTACTGGGAGGTGCTGGCATTCATGGCCCACATTGGAACCAATGACAGTTAGAGGTAGGTGGAAGATCCTGATTTAGGATCTCAAACGTAGTATTTTCTGAAATACTACCTGTACCACAAGCCGCACATTAGGGAGATTAACAAATGGCTGGTTTAGAAAGGAGGGATTTGGGCCCCTTGAAAACTGGGCTGACTTCTCTGTCAGCTACAGGCACTATAATAGGGATGGGCTGCACCTTAATGGGGAAAATACAGCTGCTTTGGGGAGAAGATGGTTAGAAGGTTGGATGAGTGTTTAAACTAGGGACTGGGGAGGAGGGTAATTACATCATAGAAGGGGTAAATAAAGATAGATAACTGGGGAGCAATAGAAGGACCTCTGTCGTGGGTAAACTGTTTGAAGGTTTTCTAGGATATGCTATCCTTGAGTATCTGAAGGAAAATAAGCAAATAACGCTGTGTCACCATGGCTTCATGAGGGATTGCTCATCTCAAACTAATTCAATCAGTTTATATGAGGAATTAATTATCTAGAGTTGACCAGGGTGAGTCATATATCTTGACTTCTCCAAAGCATTTGATACTATGTCACATAAAAGGCTAGTATATAATATGAGAATGTTTGGACTGGGTGGGAATGTCTGTATGTGGGTAAGTAACTGGCTCAGTGGTAGAAAACAGAGGGGGTCACTGTCACCACTAGGGGTACCTTAGGTGTCCGTATTGGGCCCTATTCTCCAATATATTTACCAGTGATCTTGTAGAAGGCTTGCACAGTAAAATATCAATTTTTGCAGATGACACTAAACTGTGCAAAGTAAGCATGAAAGAGGACAGTACACGGCTACAGATGGATCTGTATAGATTAGAGGCTTGGGCAGAGAAGTGGCAGATGAGGTTTAACACTGATAAATGTAAGGTTATGCAAATGGAAAGGAAAAATACATGTCACCAGTGCATACTAAATGGTAAACAATGGGTAACACTGACATAGAAAAGGACTTACTAATTTAGTGGACAGCAAACTTAACTGGAAAAAAAACGTGTCAGAAAGCTGCTGCCAAGGCCAATAAGATATTGGGTTGCATCAAAAGGAGCATAGATGCCCGCAATGAGAATATAGTCCTACCACTTTACAAATCGCTAGTCAGACCACACAAATCGCTAGTCAGCCTGTGAACAAGGCAGACATAGTAGAGCTGGAGAGGGTCCAGAGGAGGGCAACTAAAGTAATAACTGGAATGGGTGGACCACAGGAACCACAAAGATTGCCAAAATTATCATTATTCAGTTTAGAAAAAAGATGACTGAGGGGCAATCTAATAACTATGTATAAAAGAGGAAATCTGGGATTTTCCACAGCTCCTTTGAAACATGAAAGGTGGAATCTGATTGGTTGCTATGGGTAACTAAGCCAGTTCTACTTTACATCAGTTTGGTAAATCTTTCCCTATGTTACTATGAATAAGAGAAGTACTCAAGTATAATAGGAAATAGGGTCATCTCTGTCTTCTATACAGTATGTAATACTCACCAAGTACAATGGCTAACATCTGTGTTGCTTTCTTCTCTTTTTGCTGTGAAAGTTTCCTTTTGCTCAGAGTTTTAAGAGAGGTCCTTGTTTTGCCATTGGGCATTGACTGAGTTTCAAAAGCCTTTGCAGGCTTGGCACTGTCTTTTGGATGGCCATTCTTCTCAGCCTTACATGGACTATCTGCTGGAGAAGGGACAGAAGTGTTGAACTGGTTTGATGCTGCTGGCACAGCCAGCTGTTGGTGGTTTGGGGAGGCTGACTTGTGCTTTGTCTTTTCTGGGGGTGATGTGCTTGACATCATCTCCATTTCCATTTCTTCTTGATGGTTCTCTGCCTCCTGCATAGTAATAAAATATAGAACACCATATAAAATTAAATATATAATTCATCTCCAAGGTGTAGCATGTTTTGAAAAGTGATATTGGGATTAGTTATACCGTAGTTTACTCAATGACTAATCCTAGTTCCGATAGTAGACCTAGTCCAACAAATGTTGATTTGAATGTTTAAGCTAGAATAAAGTTGACAACGCAATGTTGTCCAATTCTATACTGACTGCATGTTTGAGCGATAAGGTATGATATTTTTTTTCATAAGAGGAGGATTAATGGCTGCCATACCCCTTTAGTGTTGTCTTTCAGAAGATAATAGGATAGGACAGATTGAAATGAAACCTATTTGATATCCCTGATGGAGACACTGGACAGTGGTATAGATGTGTCCTTCTTTACCTTTCTTCTTGGCTAAGCATACTCTTATCTGAGTGGTGCAAGATAGCCAGCTTAAAAATATGGCTTTGTGATATTCTGTTGGGAGATGTTAATCTATATCTGTCTATGAGCTTCCAACCAATGCTTTTAACTGGGATTGCAGCTTGTTGAGGGTTTTCATAGCATGATGTGATAATGTATTGAATTTGTGTCAGCTAGAAACTGGAGTCTTTAACCAAATTCACAGAAAGAATAGGGTGGACTCATCTCTGTTCAGTTACCACATACAGTACATAAGATTTTCTGCAGATTCCAATAAAATCCATTTGATATGATGACAAAAATATAAAGTGTATGGCCACTTTGCTATTGTTTCATCACACTATGTATCTATGTATGTATCCCCTATTTATTGCGTCTGTATCACCACTTTGCGGTGCACTATCCTTGTGCTGATATCTGATTATTTGGGTGCTTTTATCTGGTATGGTAACTTGCAGGTGACTTGTTATCTGCACACATTTGACCTCTGGGCCAGTACTGATGCCAAGGTTCCTTCAGCTTTTCTCCTGCACAGCCAAACACTTATCCACTTACCGATGTTACATGGTTAGCACTCCTGTTTTCTGAGATTTCTGAGTTTGGTTATCTAATCTAAGCAAACACCTTTAATTGCTTTTCAATGCTTTTGTCTCAAGATAATGAAATAAGTTAAGAAATTTGACTTAATAGTGGGAGTGCTAACCATGGTACATCTGTACTGTGCAATTAACACTTTCATGACAATGAAACAATTATAGTACACTTTCTGTAAATCCAATAAACTTCATTTCACTTCTCAACTATCACTGTGTGTGTCTCCTATATAATATATTTAACTGACATTTTTTATCGTAACAACCAGCGATTTATACAGGAAAATCATGACGATTAACAAGGTTGCCCAAACTTTCGCATCCCACTGTAACTCTCTCTATACTGTGTGTACTGTACAGAACCCTAAAAAAACTCCAGTCCTCAACATAGACTGTGATTTACACCTTTGCACCTCTCTCTGGCTTTCACATGCAAGGACTTGCTTTATGTGCATTAGTTAATTGGTTCATGTTCTTTCATTTCAATTTTGTATTCTTTTTTATGCTTTATTACTTAGTTTTCCATTGAGATATGGTCTCATCATGTTAAAACAGTTGTCCTGGAATGAGTTCCTATTGTAACTTGAAAGAATGCTGTACTAAAATTATATTCTAAAATCGTATTCTGCAAATCATATCCAACAAATAGCCTAGGGGAATATGAATAAAAACCAGGCTAGCGGCATGTGGAGAATAAACAATTTTTATTAATTTCCAGTACGCCTAGACCTGTGGTGTCTTGAGACTGAGTCTCACAACATGCTATTCGTTGAATGATGATATGTCTCTGACGAAATGTTCTCTTTCTCATAATGCAACACAAACAGTGTATTTGAAACACATTTTATAGAAAATAGTGTTCACTTTATTATACTAAACAAATATGTCTGTAGAACGATCTTATAGTTTTGTGAATAAACCTAGTGATCTTATCAACTGTCTGCTGTAGACTGGATGCCGTCTTTCTTCTAATCAAATGTTTTCCAAAATGTTCCCATCATACACAACCACCCCCTCTAATGAATAGAAACCCCAAAAGGAGCAGTTTTCATTGTAGGCTTGGAGAGTGCATGAGTCTTGCCAGGGTTGTTTAGAATACAAGTTAACATTCTTTTCTTCCAAGGACTGTGATTGTTTTTCCATGAACTGTGCTCCTTAGATATGCGTACTGAGTAATGGCCTTTATATGACCTGTCAAGAAGTGTGGGAAGGGTACGTGACATGAGAATTGAGCGTGTTTCTAGTTCAGAAAAGTCATTGTCACTTCTCAAGAGCATTGAGCCGCTGGACTGACAAGAGAAAATGTGTTTTATTTGCAACCAACATGTACTGCAATACTGAATTATGTATGAAAATGTTCTGGAAGGGCATGGTCCGAATTGGAGCGCATAGTACATGTGCCCCATGGATTGGGTTGAGTTTCAAATGCACCATTTTTTTCTGCCTCACTCCTTTGACATTAATTGACAAGCAATTGCTTTAATTATATTCCTTTATTTAAATAAATATTTTCTTTTTAGAAAAAAAAAGCCAAACGTTTTTTTATTTATTGTGAAACAAAACTCGGCATATTAGGTCTCAGAAGGGGTTAAACATTCCATAAAGTACATTCTAGAGATTTTTTAGACAAATGGGCACATATTGTATTAAAGCCAGTTTATAATAATAATGTTTTGGTCTTCCTGGACCTTAATTTGTGCCCCCTCACTGCAGTCTTGCTCACATTATGTCCCCTCACAGTAGTTATGCCCACCTTTGTGGCCCTTCACAGTAGCTATACCCTCTATTCCACGTGGTCCCTTCACAGTAGTTATGCCCTCCATGTGGCCCCCTTCACAGTAATTATGCCCACCTTTGTGCCCATTGACAGTAGTTATGCCCACCTTTGTGCCCCTTTACTAGTAGTGAGCCAATTGAAGCCAAATGAATTCACTTTGATTCAAATTTCATGAAAAATTTGATTTGTTGTGAAGCTGAATTTCCACTTGCTTTGTGGTAACAAATCAATTTTTCCTGAAAGGGTGTAAAAAAAAAAACATACTCATCCATTTGCTCGCGGAGAGGCCGTCGCAGCCATGTTGATTGAAGATACCGCACAAAATCTTGTGCTGGGTGATAGTATCATGATATGCATTAAAAAATGTTGGGACCTTTAGCATTTTTACACCACCCATATTTCTAGCTGGTATTAGGTTCAAATGTGCATTAAATTTCATCACTTGACAAATTTGGTGCAAAGTACGCCAATGTGACTTCAAATATAAGGCTACTTTCACACCAGCATTTTTGCTGGATACAACCATCTGCATCTGTTATGAACGGATCCGGTTGCGGTTATCTTTAAAATAGCCATCACGGATCCGTCATGAACACCATTGAAAGTCAATGGGGGATGGATCTGTTTTCTATTGTGTCAGAGAAAATGGATCCGTCCCCATTGACTTACATTTTGAGTCATGATGGATCTTTCTGGCTCCACACCGCATCGTGGACAGAAAAATGGTGCTTGCAGCGTTATTCTGTCCGTGAAGGGGACGCAAGGAAATGGAACGGAATGCATTCTGGTGCACTCCGTTTCGTTCAGTTCAGTTTTTTCCCCATTGACAATAAATGGGGACAAAACGGAAGTGTTTTTCCCCACTATTAAGATCCTATGACGGATCTCAATAGCAGAAAGGGAAAGCGCAGATGTGAAAGTAGCCTTACCATCATGATAAATTCATGTGCTCAGTACCAATAAAACTATACACTAGGTTCCAGGAGAAGTATAAAGTGGGCTCAGCATGCATGTGAGTACTTGCATCCCTGGATCCGATGAAAGCTGTAATGGCACCGGACGGGGTTAAAAGCAGAGTGTGCTTGGCATGCATGCTGTACCCGCGCTCCCTGGACTTTATGTGGCTGTCATGGCCCATAAAAGGTAGGAACTAGTGTTAGGGACCACTCATGAAGGCAACCTTGACGCGGTGAGTGGCTTATTACGCTTTGGCCAAAATGTACACCAATGCCTTATTCAACATCCAGCATAAAGGCAAGGCAGAGTGCTGGTTGCAGTGTGCGATTGCATTTTGTGTTTTTACATTTATATCTCTATTTCGCCATAGCAATCTGCACCTGCTAGGGGTTGTGCGGGCTGAAATTTTCCAGTTTTTTCTCTTTGTAGTACGTATTGGAGGCGTGGCGATCTCCAAGCAGTCAAGCACACCTGTCCAGTTAATCTACCCCCTGGAGGCTGGTTTTAAAGTCAGTATAAAACTGAGTCTGCTTATACAGCACCTACCAGTAACCATTAGGTTCCAGGAGAAGTATAAAGTGGGCTCAGCATGCATGTGAGTACTTGCATCCCTGGATCCGATGAAAGCTGTAATGGCACCGGACGGGGTTAAAAGCAGAGTGTGCTTGGCAGTGCATGCTGTACCCGCGCTCCCTGGACTTTATGTGGCTGTCATGGCCCATAAAAGGTAGGAACTAGTGTTAGGGACCACTCATGAAGGCAACCTTGACGCGGTGAGTGGCTTATTACGCTTTGGCCAAAATGTACACCAATGCCTTATTCAACATCCAGCATAAAGGCAAGGCAGAGTGCTGGTTGCAGTGTGCGATTGCATTTTGTGTTTTTACATTTATATCTCTATTTCGCCATAGCAATCTACACCTGCTAGGGGTTGTGCGGGCTGAAATTTTCCATATTTTTCTCTTTGTAGTACGTATTGGAGGCGTGGCGATCTCCAAGCAGTCAAGCACACCTGTCCAGTTAATCTACCCCCTGGAGGCTGGTTTTAAAGTCAGTATAAAACTGAGTCTGCTTATACAGCACCTACCAGTAACCATTAGGTTCCAGGAGAAGTATAAAGTGGGCTCAGCATGCATGTGAGTACTTGCATCCCTGGATCCGATGAAAGCTGTAATGGCACCGGACGGGGTTAAAAGCAGAGTGTGCTTGGCATGCATGCTGTACCCGCGCTCCCTGGACTTTATGTGGCTGTCATGGCCCATAAAAGGTAGGAACTAGTGTTAGGTACCACTCATGAAGGCAACCTTGACGCGGTGAGTGGCTTATTACGCTTTGGCCAAAATGTACACCAATGCCTTATTCAACATCCAGCATAAAGGCAAGGCAGAGTGCTGGTTGCAGTGTGCGATTGCATTTTGTGTTTTTACATTTATATCTCTATTTCGCCATAGCAATCTGCACCTGCTAGGGGTTGTGCGGGCTGAAATTTTCCATATACACTGAATTCACCTGTTAATATAGGCTTTACATTTTTTTAGAATGTGTGTAGAGAATAAGCTTGAATGAGCCCCATATGAAATTACAATAAGGAGTCATTTATCAAAGACCAGTATTTTACAAGTATATTTGCTATCACCTGCAAGGCTGGCGGATGCTCTTAATTTATGATGAGGCCTCATCATAAATTTGATGCTGTGTGCTAGTAATTTCAGATGCACAGACTAGGGATGAGCAACTCAAAGTCCGCAAAGTAGAGTTCAATTTGAATATCAGGATAAATTTGATTTGATGCAAAGCCGAATTTCCTCGTACTTATCCTAAAATAGGGTAAAAAAAACAAAATAAATATGTTTACCTGCTCCATTTAATTGTGATAGGATGCCCGCTGCCATCTTGCTTGAAGATCTCAGCCTAAATCCTGCACACAGTGAAGTATGACGTCACCACACCAACCAGCATGATGACGTCATCTCAGGCCGCACAAGATTTTGTGGCAGACCTTCAAGCAAGATGGCAGTTGACCCATCGCGAGTAAATGGATCAAGTTTTCGTTTTTTTAGGAAGAAGGAGCATGGACGCGTCTGACATGTGACGCTGAGCTCCGCCCCATCCCTGTAGTCGCTGCCTGATCTGAAGCTGGCGTCCCATATAGGGCACTAGGAGAGTCGCCGTTTGCTATACTCGGCACGAGGGTCCTGGCTATGTCTGAAGGACGTGGGTCTTCAGTGTGTACTGATGGTGAACCTCTCCTACCTAACAGCAAATACACGGCTGCTTGAAGCTTGGAAATCCACTTCAGGAGGTGGTGAGGAGCGGAGTCGATCTACATAGAGAGCGAGAGCCCGGTGAGAGCGGGCTATTGGCGTGTGTTTGATCCGCTCTGGAGGTGTGTGGATTGTCTGGGAGGAAAAAGAGGAGAAAGACAGGTGCTCAGGTGGTGAGGAGGCTGGAGCTGATGGAGGTATCTGTGGGGTGTGAGCCTGGGGTGCTACCTCTTTGACTTGCACTACAGAATAATTATTGCAGTTATCTGCCTAATATTGCTCAACAACCCCTAACCATATGGTCAGACTGTCTAATATTGGGGACACCTCCATCCCCTGCTTTTAACTAAACTAACCGTTTGTTTTAGTTTTTTCTAACAAGTGACTGGCGATACTTAATTAACCTACTAACACTAACCTTATACCGAACTTTGCTTGGTGAGCTCATATCTGATTGGTATACATCTGAGGAGCTGTTATTAAAGTCTTGATACTTCACTGATCAAGTTTATCTCCCATAATGCCGCAAAAAAAGAGAACAGCACGGGTCTAATAGACGCTCAGCCAGAGGTTCCAATTTAGAAACAAGACAGAAAAATGCAACAAAAACTGCTAAATAATTAATTTATTGAAAAAACGGATGAAATTTAAGTAGATGTAAAGGCCGCAATGTTAATTCTTTAACGCAAGATAACAGATAAGTAAAAATACTAATTAAACCTGTCCACTCAATTACTGAGCGACTTCACCCAATGAATCTAATATTGCAACATTCAAAACGAGGGGGGAGCTGTTTGATATCCAGCGCCGTGAATGCGCACTAACTGACATCTCCTTCTCTTTATAGGTACCTGGACTGTCTGTTAGAGAGAATAGCCAATCGTCATCCCTGGAGGGCACCTGCAAATTACCCCAGACATCATTCACTGATGACTTCTCCAATCAAAATCTGTTGCCAGGTAAGAAATAACAATTTTATTACTCACCACATTAACATAAAATATACAATGAACAGAACCATGCCATCATTTGTTCCCTTCATTGTATCCACAATGACGGGCCCATACATTGCTTGAAGATCTCAAGCAATAGTCAGATGAGTAAAGACCTCTAGTGAAGCCTTCTAATTCAACGTGTCTGTATGAAAATTCCTTAAAGAAGGTAAAACATTTTCCATCTGCCGACTGACCTTTTTTCAGATTTTATCCAGGAAACGGAGATCACTGTGAGACCAGTTGAATTTAGGAACCATTTCCGAGAAGGTAAGGACAGAATTATGTAATAATAAATGAATATCCCTAAAATAATTTTTGTATTTATTGATCAATTCTAGAGAATTGGTATATAATTTTCACCAGAATGCAGAATGATGATATCCAGTAAAGTTAAATGAAAGGATAGGGAATTAAACAAAGACAAAACATCTCTCAACTTTAAATCTGAATGTGCAGACCAATGAATTAATATTTTCAATCGTAGACCAAGTTCATATAACATTTTTCTTTCAGAAGCTCAATTTAATGCTCCCTTAACAAAGTGATTTCCAACAATCCAAATCTTGCGATAACCTGTAAAATAAATAAATCTACTCTATCAACAATTCAGATCTAATATAGATTTTGTATCTATTAGATTTCCATCTAGCCAAATTTTTTATTAAGGCCCGTAGACAAACCATGTTGAGCAGCCAAGGTGGCTGCTCCTATTCAAAATAAATGGGCTGAAATATTACAATACTCATAACCTAATATGCAGATACCTTTCTTTAAAATAGCATTAAATAGAAATTTCGTAAGAGGAGAATGGTCCAGGTTTAAAAATAAAGCACTATTCAGCTCGGGCCTATTATTCAGCCAATTTAGCATAGCCAAGATAGGGCATAATCGGGAGTTAACGAGGGGGTGTAATGTTATCCAATGACCATTTTGTAGTTTATCTGTTTTTGACTTTCGTATGTAAATTTTTAAAACTTTATTATTGCATATTAAGTCTGAAATACTCATTGGTGATGTGCTATGTCTATTTATAGCCGTGAATTCACTGATCCTAAGAGCGGCAAAGAATGCTACAAGAAACACAGATTGGAAAAGCAGTGTTTGCAGATCTAAAGAACATATGGAGGGTAAAATGTTGAATAATTGAAATAAAATTTTCTTAGATATTGGTCTGGTTCTTTCTTTCTTGACTGTACTTTTGTTCAGGCCTTTTCAGGCCTGGTTCAAAATGAAAGTATTTTTAACCGAAGACCTAAAAGTTAGAAAAAGAAAGAAATGCCAATACAAGTTTTGTTTATGGAATGGAAAGTGTATTTATTCATCAGTAAATAATAAAAAAAAATTCAATTAAAGGTAAGGAATCATTAGCAAACTTATCTAAGTTTCAAGCAGCTGCATAAGTGTACCATGTATTTGGGGATAGAGATTTCCATAATAAGTCCCACAGAACTCCTAAATTAACCCTCAAAGATGAGTCTGGCAAGGAGAGTTGAAGGTTGCTGCTTCTGGAAGTAGTTATTTAAAAAGTGTGAAATTCTGGCGAGATAAAGCATCTGCTATTAAATTAGATTTTCCGGGAACAAATTTAGCTTTTATCTAAATGTTATTGATAAGACAAAATAGAACCAGCTCACGAAGTAAAATATTAAAAGGGATAGATTTTCGCGAAAACTACTCCCATGTTGTCAGATAACAAAATTCTTTTGTTAGCAAAATCTGACCTCCAAATATGCAATGCAACCAAGCAAGGCATCTGGGTTAAGTTTTGGACAGGGGATTGGCCAGCACGTAACACAGGGCAAGAAGAGGCAGTGGTGTAACCTGCAGAAACAGATTGTGGACCTAGGCGTTCGGGCCACCTATTACGGTGCTTTGATGCCATGTGGCGTATCATGCTGGTGGTGGTGAGGTTGCTAGTGTTCACGCCCCTGCTAATTTTTGTATGGCACGTGTTGCAAATTACAATTCTTTTGTCGTCTGCACTTTCCTCAAAAAGCACCATACTGCGGAACACCTACCCCTTGGCAAGGGAGATTTCTGCAAGTGGGTGCTCCATGCAACAGTTGTGGGCCTGTTTGGTGTGGCCTGCCTTCTCCCTTTTGCCACCCCACTGCCTTTTCCAGCCTGTTGCAGTGCTGAAGATCCCTCGGCTTTCCACCTTCCCAGGTTGGTTCAGTAACTTCATTGTCCACCACCTCCTCTTCCACTTCCTCACTCTGCTCATCCTCCTGACTTGTTGATCTAACCACAACCTCAGTGATTGACAACTGTGTCTCATCCTCTTCCTCAACCTCTTGAGACAGTAATTGCTGTTGAGTTATTGTCAACTGTGTCTCATCATCATCCACCTCATCAAACAGTAATTGCCATTTCCCACCGTCATCTTCTTGTGACTGTGGATGCTCAAGAGTTTGGGAATCAGGGCACAAGATCTGTCACACTTCAAGTGTGCTCGGCGAGAGGGCCAAATCAAGGAATGGCGAGGAAAAGATGTCCTCGGAATATCAGAGTGTGGGATCACTTGTTTGGCCAGACTCTCCATGGTGGGAGGAAGGAGTATCAAGACTGGAGTTGGTGGAAGACAGGGTGGTGCTTATCCAGGGTGGTACTGGATTACAAATGATTATTATATTTTAACAATGCCTACAGGATAGATAAGATTATACAACAGTGAGCAGGGCCGGTGCAATAGAATACAGGGACTGCACCAGTCCCCACTGTCATTTCTAATCCAGATGCCGGCCCCCAGCCCCTGAATTGAGGGTCATTCACACTGCAGGGACACTGTTATGGGGGAGATCTGTGAATGGCACATAGCATAAGATGCTATTAATGTGTCATCCACAGATCCCCCCCATCACAGTACCATCCAGAGATCCCCTATAACAGTGCCATCCAGAGAACCCCCATAAAAGTGCCATTCAGAGATCCCCCATAACAGTGCCATCCAGAGATCCCCCCACCATAACAGTGCCATCCACAGATCCCCCCATAACAGTGCCATACACAGATCCCCCCCATAACAGTGTCATCCATAGATCCCCCCCCATAAGTGTTTGGATCACTTTGTTTCTTACACCGTTCACACAATGTTTATGTACAGGATTCGTAGGATTCGAGATTCGAAAGATTTGATATATTTGAGAACCTTTTCGGATTCGAAAAAAAATAGATTTGTCCCACCTCTAGATTCCAGGTATAAGGTTAATGAAAAGCTTAGAATTTTTTAAAGGTGGATAGGTCATCAGATTCTGATCGGTTGGGGTCTGACACTCAGGAATCACACCAATCAGCTCCTGTGATCACTGCGGCCTTCTCACAGCTTACCAAGCACAGCACCCTATATTGTATAGTGGCAGTGTATGGAATCACACTCAGCCCTCCTCACTTGAAGGGGGGCTGAGTGCTTCTAGGTCACATAACACACAAATGTTTCATCACTGGTCTAGAAAAAACAGAGAGAAGGCAGAGGCACTTACAAAAGTGCCGGTGCCTTCTCACACAGCTAATCAATGGGGTTCCCAGGTGTTGAATCCCCACCGATCAGATACTGATGACCTAGCCTGTTTTTCTGGGTATTTTTGCTGTATTGTTTACTACTGCTGTTTCTGTATACTGGAGATTATTATGGTAATAAGTGTGTTTTTATAATTGAATAAATACTGCATGTATAAAATGATATTGTTTTGCATTGTATTAAGTCACTGCAACTATAATGAACTAATTAGTGATTTTCAGTCAGAAAGCTACAATATAAATATATTTAGGCAATAATAAATTATTGTCAGGATTTATGTGTAGAAACGGCGAAGCTAAACCTAAATTATTAGGGCTCATGCACACGACCGTATGCCTCCGAGACATACGGTCCATGAGCGGGCCATATGTCCTGGAGCGGCATACATCGTGCGCATGGGAGCGCACAGCATCATAGTTTACTATAATGCTGTGCACATCAGGCTGCCCGCGGGACTATGATATTATGAGTGCAGGAGAATAGCCCCGCAGACGGCCCGATGCGCACAACATTATAATAACCTATGATGCTGTGTGCTCCCGTGCGCACAATGTACAGTGGGAGGCGAAAGTTTGGGCAACCTTGTTAATCGTCATGATTTTCCTGTATAAATCGTTGGTTGTTACGATAAAAAATGTCAGTTAAATATATCATATAGGAGACACACACGGGGATATGTGAGAAGTGAAATGAAGTTTATTGGATTTACAGAAAGTGTGCTATAATCGTTTAAACAAAATTAGGCAGGTGCATAAATTTGGGCACTGTTGTCAGTTTATTGATTCCAAAACCTTTAGAACTAATTATTGGAACTCAAATTGGCTTGGTAAGCTCAGTGACTCCTGACCTACATACACAGGTGAATCCAATTATGAGAAAGAGTATTTAAGGGGGTCAATTGTAAGTTTCCCTCCTCTTTTAATTTTCTCTGAAGAGTAGCAACATGGGGGTCTCAAAACAACTCTCAAATGACCTGAAGACAAAGATTGTTCACCATCATGGTTTAGGGGAAGGATACAGAAAGCTGTCTCAGAGATTTCAGCTGTCTGTTTCCACAGTTAGGAACATATTTAGGAAATGGAAGACCACAGGCTCAGTTTATGTTAAGTCTCGAAGTGGCAGACCAAGAAAAATCTCGGATAGACAGAAGCGACGAATAGTGAAAACAGTCAGAGTGAACCCACAGACCAGCACCAAAGACCTACAACATCATCTTGCTGCAGATGGAGTCACTGTGCATCGTTCAACCATTTGGCACACTTTACACAAGGATATGCTGTATGCGAGAGCGATGCAGAGGAAGCCTTTTCTCCACCCACAGCACAAAAAGTGCCGCTTGAGGTGGACTAAAGCACATTTGGACAAGCCAGCTTAATTTTGGAATAAGGTGCTGTGGACTGATGAAACTAAAATTTAGTTATTTGGCCATAACCAGGGGCGTTATGCATGGAGAAAAAAGAACACAGCATTCCAAGAAAAACGCCTGCTACCTACAGTAAAATATGGTGGTGGTTCCATCATGCTGTGGGGCTGTGTGGCCAGTGCAGGGACTGGGAATCTTGTCAAAGTTGAGGGACGCATGGATTCCACTCATTATCAGCAGATTCTGGAGACTAATGTCCAGGAATCAGTGACAAAGCTGAAGCTGCGCCAGGGCTGGATCTTTCAACACGACAACGACCCTAAACACTGCTCAAAATCCACTAAGGCATTTATGCAGAGGAACAAGTACAACGTTGTGGAATGGCCACCTCAGTCCCCAGACCTGAGTATAATGGAAAATCTGTGGTGTGACTTAAAGCGAGCTGTCCATGCATGGAAGCCATCAAACCTGAATGAACTAAAGATGTTTTGTAAAGAGGAATTGTCCAAGATACCTTCAACCAGAATCCAGACTCTCATTGGAACCTACAGGAAGCATTTAGAGGCTGTAATTTCTGAAAAAGGAGGATCTACTAAATATTGATTTAATTTCTTTTTTTGTGGTGCCCAAATTTATGCACCTGCCTAATTTTGATTAAACAATTATAGCACACTTTCTGTAAATCCAATAAACTTCATTTCACTTCTCAAATATCACTGTGTGTGTCTCCTATATGATATATTTAACTGACATTTTTTATCGTAACAACCAACGATTTATACAGGAAAATCATGACGATTAACAAGGTTGCCCATACTTTCGCATCCCACTGTATGCCGCTCCAGGACATATGGCCCGCTCATGGACCGCATGTCTCGGAGGGCATATGGTCATGTGCATGAGCCCTTAATGTGTAGAAATTCTGAAGGTGTGACAAATTCTCCAGTAATAAGTAATGAATGATATAGTCCACTAATTAGAATGAATACAAATTTAGCCGCAAGGTTTTGCTCTTGGAGGGAAAACTTCAGTTCACACAATATGACCTGTTTTATTCATGTGTCTTCTGTCAGAAAATAATTTGAGCATAAATATCAGTAGAACACTTTAAATATAAAAATGCTTATTTATATGAATTAAATTACCTACGTAGTATTAAATGCTCTAATGTTATCTCCAAAGCTTTCTTCCACTATATACAGTATATTGCACTGTAGTTTTTCATAATAATATTAAAGACCCTTCCAAAAACACAATTAATATTTACTTTTGGTTTGAGGTAAGAGCAGAAGGTTAAAGAACTTGGAATATTGGTCTGGATTATGACTAGCTGTGTCCATGAGACACCGTTAGGCAATATAAACTGTAAACTCTTTATCATACAGATAATGAAATGGAATTCTACCCAATTCTACCAATGGACAGATGATATTGGCTAGCCACAGTTGAAATAATATATCTTAGAGGTAAATAAGAAAAGTGGACTATTTTCTACCTGAATGTCACATGAAAAGGCACAAGTCAAAACATATCGAATAAACGAGGGATAGACTAATACTGACCACCAGCACTCAACTTTTAATGAAAGCAAAAGATCAGGAAACTCACCACAGCTGGCCACAAAACTAACAAGGAATAGACAGTGATCAGTGGTAATTAAACTTGTTGTTTATTGCCCAAGGAATTATGTCATTTAAGTGATTTTCCATAACTTACTGTAACTATTGGTGATGAATCTCTTAAAAATTTGATTTGGCTGATTTGCCGAATTTCACAAAAAAGATTTGCTTTGTGACGAATTACTTTGCCACGAAGCACATTTTTTTGTAAGTAGCAGGTGCAATGACAGGGAGCAGCGATAGCGCTGCCCCCGTCATTGTACCCCTCAGATGCCGCATTCATACATGATTGCGGCATCTGAGTGTACAAACAGTGTGAAATTAACATTTAAAAAAACATTACATCAAACTTACCGCGACCATCTTGCTTGAAGATCTCGTCCGAAATCACATGCGGTCCGAGATTATGTCATCACTCCAGCCGGCGTAGTGACGCAGGAGGTCATCGCGCCGGCGTAATAAATGTAATCTCACGCTGCACGGGATTTCGGCAGAGATCTTCAAGCAAATGGTGGCGGTAAGTTTGAATTTCAGGATTAATCGATTCACTGACACGAAGCACAAGGAAATGTGGCTTCTAGGTAAATCTAGGTTGAATCGTGGGATTCAATTCGCTCATCTCTATTGGTGACCTATCCTTAAAGGAGTCTTTTGACACTAGTGGCTGGTGGATAGTTCATAAATATCAGATTAGTGGGGTTTCAACACCCTGCACTCCACCTATCAGTTGTTCAGTAGATCTTGCAGTGGATACAGGCACTGGAATTACACAGCTCAGTATATTGTGCTAGTAACTGCAGTGCTCAGCTCAGTGGACAGATCTTGTAACTGCAGTGCTGCTCCCACAGACGGGAATAGAATCAGTGCTGCAGTAACCATCTCCCTCTAGTACACGATGGATGGAACTCCAATACCTATTTCAAGGGCTGGAGCTACTGAAAAACAGCTAAACGGCATGGGTCTGGGATGCTGAACTCCTGCCAATCCCATATTGATGGCCTTTCCTGGGGATAGTTAATCAATTTACAAATCTTGGAAAATCTGATTGGCAAGGGTCAAATAACGGGAACAGTGGGACTACACAGTGTGCAGAGCTGTCTAATTCCACTGTCTGGTTCCAATGCTGTAATCCTGAAAACAGTAGATGGTTGGGGATGCAAGGAGTAGGACCCCAACCAATTTAATATTGATGATCTATCCTAAGTCAAGGTTGTAAGTAATAAAAAAAAAGTAAAAACCATTTTACAAAGAAAGATCACACTGAAGGGCACTGTAACGGCACCGTTTCCGCAGACAAGGGGTTAAGATCCGCTTAGGCGATATGCCCCTTTCCGAGAGACAGGCACAGCTACTGCAGAACACCAACCTCCCGAACTGGATACAAAATAGCACTCCAAACTGGAACCTCACAAGTAGCTGTCAGTCAGACGAACAGGAAAAGCGTATCCGTCAGCTTACACTCCTGGCAATCAGTCTCCAACAGCATACAGGGAATCCCCCAATAACGAGACAAGGCTCCGTGTTGAGGGTCAAGCAGTGATCTGAAGTGCTGGCACACCCAGCCTGGTTTTTATTACAGTTTGTTGCAGATACAGGACAGATACAACATATCCCCACAATGCATCATGGTTTCCTCCCCTCTGTCCCGGAGACGACCGAACACAATCCAATTATCTCTCAGGACAAAGGGGAGATCACCAATACACATGTGGAGACAACAGGACAGGAATCACCACCCAAACACACAATGGCACACCCCCACAGCAAACACAGACATTTAACATATCCCCAGATAGCTCAAGTCTGAGTGCATATCATTAGGTGACTGGCACTCAGAATACATGAATACAATAATATTAGCTATCTGGGTGCCCTCACATAACATACAATTTAACCGAACGCATAATAACATAAAATACAATTCTACAGACAGATTTAAGCTGTGCGGCCGGTCTGTTTTCTCCTTTAAAGTTACTATGGGCCATAATCCTGAGGCAAGAGGCTTTTAAACAGTCCTCTCCAAAACCCAGTGGCGAGGTTGGTTTCGCCACACATCTCCCCCCCCCAGGGAAGACTAACCAGATACCTGACCTCACGCCGGTCGGTACCTGAGTTAGTCTGGCAGCCCACCCACAACCCAATACTGGACCTGCTGAATTTCGTAGCCTGTCTCTGTCCAGTAAGTCCACCAAGGTGATGTTGGAAGCTGGTACTCCCGGTCTCTGTGTTGCTCCCTGTTTTGGAGTGGAGGTTGCTTTGTGGGCAGGGATCAGCGGTACTCAGCCCTGGTGCCAGCACTACCACGGAAGAAGCCTGGTTGGAGCCTGGTTGTTGGAGGGGGAGACCGACTGTCTCTACCCCCTGTGCTGTAAGTGCAGAGACCACGGTCCCATCTGCACTGTTGTGGGGCTTACTGTCTCCCCCTGGTGCATTAAGCTGCCGCTGGGGAGAGGTGGTAACGAGCTCCTCTCCCATACATACTTCCAGCCGCTGGGGAGTGCGACCGACCGCCTCCGCTCCCAATACAGTGTCCTGCTGCTGGGGAAAGGAGACTGGGCTCTCTATTCCCTGTAGGACACTCTGCCGCTGGGGGACAGGACCGACTGTCTCTGCCCCCTGTAACTCCGTCTGCCGCTGGGGAATGGAGACTCGGCTCCCAATTCCCAAAAAATCATGCTGCTGCTGGGGGGCAGGAACAACTACCTCTGCCCCCTGTAACTCAGCCTGCCGCTGGGGAGGGAGGCCGCTGCTCTCCCCTCCCTGCACTTCACACTGCCTTCCCGGCATATCACTCTGCTGCTGGGGAGCAGGAACAACTCCCTCTGCCCCCTGTAACTCAGCCTGCCGCTGGGGAGGGAGGCCGCTGCTCTCCCCTCCCTGCACTTCACACTGCCGCTGGGGAATGGAGACTAGGCTCCCAATTCCCTGCAGGACCGGCGGAGAGACCTCGGTCCCATCTCTACCGGCCACCTGGGGTCCTTCCCAGTAACACTCTACAATATCTGCCCAGCTGAATGGGTCTGGATCTGGGTCTGTCACCTTACCGTCCTGCTGAGCCTTCTCAATGGAGTGGAAGAGATCTCTGTAGTCCTGCTCCAGTTCCCACTCCAGGGTTGCTAGGTGAGCCAGGTCTTGCTCTACTTCATGGGGGTCATCCCACTCATGCCTAGCCTCCCTCTCATAGAAAATGTCCTGAAGTCTGGACTGTGCAGGGCTCCCGAAGTCAGGCTCTGCAAAGGACTCCCATAACAAGCCAGGACCATCAAATTCCTCTCCCTCTGGCTTGTCATGCTCAGCTGTCCAGGGTATAAACTGTGCCACATACCACCAGAGCGCCTGGTAGGCATCCTCCAGCCATAGCTCCTGCCATACCCGGTGCTGTAGTTCCATCACCCATTCCTCCAGGGGCTGCTCTCCCAGGAAGGACATCCGCAGGGCCACTTGCTTCTGCAACCGCTGCTCCTCACTGGGGAGACTCTCACCTCGCTGGTATTGTACATTATCCAGGGCCTGGTACCAGATGCCTTTCCTTAATGCATCCCGGCCATCCAGGTCCTCCTCCTCGTATAACACTGCTGGTTCCATCCTGGTGCTTTTAGGGTCGCTGTACTGGGACATGCGTTGCCCTTAAATTGTAGAATCCAAAGAAATGGTGTCTCCTGTAGCTGTCCTTCTGGCTGTAGGAACGATCCCGCTGCTGCCACCAATGTAACGGCACCGTTTCCGCAGACAAGGGGTTAAGATCCGCTTAGGCGATATGCCCCTTTCCGAGAGACAGGCACAGCTACTGCAGAACACCAACCTCCCGAACTGGATACAAAATAGCACTCCAAACTGGAACCTCACAAGTAGCTGTCAGTCAGACGAACAGGAAAAGCGTATCCGTCAGCTTACACTCCTGGCAATCAGTCTCCAACAGCATACAGGGAATCCCCCAATAACGAGACAAGGCTCCGTGTTGAGGGTCAAGCAGTGATCTGAAGTGCTGGCACACCCAGCCTGGTTTTTATTACAGTTTTTGCAGATACAGGACAGATACAACATATCCCCACAATGCATCATGGTTTCCTCCCCTCTGTCCCGGAGACGACCGAACACAATCCAATTATCTCTCAGGACAAAGGGGAGATCACCAATACACATGTGGAGACAACAGGACAGGAATCACCACCCAAACACACAATGGCACACCCCCACAGCAAACACAGACATTTAACATATACCCAGATAGCTCAAGTCTGAGTGCATATCATTAGGTGACTGGCACTCAGAATACATGAATACAATAATATTAGCTATCTGGGTGCCCTCACATAACATACAATTTAACCGAACGCATAATAACATAAAATACAATTCTACAGACAGATTTAAGCTGTGCGGCCGGTCTGTTTTCTCCTTTAAAGTTACTATGGGCCATAATCCTGAGGCAAGAGGCTTTTAAACAGTCCTCTCCAAAACCCAGTGGCGAGGTTGGTTTCGCCACAGGCACCAGTAATCAGACATCAAGCCCTGTACAGTCACAAAGCTATAAAATACCAAGCAATGGACAAACCTTTGAGTATGCCAATGAAGTCCAAACATACCTTATATAACCTGGACTACAATGTAAACATTTTTCTCAATCTATGCCCTAGCTACCTTAAGCAAAGTACTCAAATGGAAGTGTAGTATGGGAGAGTTAAAATAAGAGCTGTAGTCTCTGGTTATCATGCTCCTAAAAGTGCCTTAACTTTCCTGCTCATTTAATATGATATTAGCTTGCCTATAGTGTATGTTGGCACCTGTGAATGCAGTTCACATGATGTTACATGGTGGAATCTACTATACGAATTTGGGAGTCTCAGCATACCTTGCATCTTACAAAATCGATAGAGAAGTGCATAATCATTGCTTATCTATAGAGAATTAATTATCTACATTGCAAATGTGCAACATACTGCATAGAGCTGTTTTCACTTTCCAGAGACTCATCTATATACATTTCCTAAATATAACTTGTCTTATAAATCATATCTGTTCACCAAAAATAAATTTGGATAACTTAATGTTACAAATCAACAAGTGTGGACCCATTGTGCCAACTAATTGGTTTGGCTTTGGGCTAAGCCTTCAGCTCATTATTCTAGAACTCCCCTTATATTCACCCTTTAACACCTGTACAGAGATCTGGCCTTCATTGCTGGGAAGCAATTAGAACACTATCTCCAGGGATAGTCCTGGTGTACTTGACAGCTAACCCACAGGGGTCAGGGACTCTCGTGCAAGCACCAGAAGCTCAGAATACACAAAAAACACCAAAAACAGAGGAATACCACAGGTATTCGCTGAACAGTTTCTAAGACTTGAATGCAGGTTTCTGAGATGTGGACAGCACAATAGAAGTGTGGATGGTGGGAGACATGGTAAACAGGCAGGGTGACAGTGAAGGCAGGCAGACTGGGAACTTGGCAGGAACACAGCTGAGGCCAACAGACAGGGTTAAATTAAACACAGACAGCTGAAACTGGAGGTGCTGGAACACACACAGAGGGCAGGTACAAGCTGGAGCACAGACAGGAACAAACACAGGAGAAACGCAGGTAAATCACAATAGCAAAGAACACCTTTGTTAGTCACCAAGAAATCTAAAGATCAGATACCCCCCTGCTGGAGAGGGTACCTTGAACACCCATTGGCCCTAAAGAGACAAAGGCTGGAGCACAAGGCAGAAGCATGGAGAAGCAGGATATGACCAGCGTGGGCATCATGCCCACAGGGAAGAGCAGAGAAGTAGTAGACTTAGGCAACTGATCTAACACATTCAAAATGATAGAAGTATAAAGTCAAAGTAAATAAGTCTGCAAACATTTTACCAAGGTAAAAATGATTCACTTTTGACATACTGTAACATATGTTAAACTGATTAAAACATATGCTGTTAACTGGAAAATATATAGAAGATTTGGTTAACAATACAGCAAACACAAAAAACTTGGAAAATATGTGGCTTGCCCATATCAGTATTTCATATTTCAGGCTAGGCACGGAACATTGGAGGAGAACGGTGAAAAAATATCATTACAATCCTCTATCCTTCCAAGTAGTATTGTGTGCGGGTGAAACCCCTTTGTGTGTTGATGGTATAATTAAATAGTGCCGCACAGCCCCAGATATGTACTACGTTTTAAATGCTACAAGAGGTAATACTCAGTGATGTGTTTCATTGTTATACCTCACACTTCCTAGGCATGTAAATGAGATCGAAGTGACCTATTGTAGTGCAGTCCGTTATATAAGATGACTGGCATGTTTTTTGCCCAGTAATAAAAAAAAATCTGTGTTCAATTGATATACTGTAAGTGCCACAGTGTGCGAGTCAGATGGTAGATTCTTATCTCTCAGCACTAAGTGAGGACCAGACGCTCACATTACATTGCCAGCATTGACTTTGATTTTCTGGATTTGAATTTGTGAGTACCGCTTTGGCTTCTGGCGTTTGGTATGGTATTGATCTCCTGGTTCTGGTTCTTTGGTGTGTTTATGTTTTCTCGCTACTTGTACTTTATTTTCCGACAATTTTTTTACTCTTTTTCTGTACAATGACTCTCATTGGGTGGGTTGGTTGGTTGGTTTCTTTGTCTCCCACCGCGTATTGCAGAATTTGCAGTATAGGGACAGTCCAGTTGTGGGCCACTGCTTAGGGTGATCGTGTAATTAGGTAGTGCTAGTGGGACCGGTCAGTTTAGGGCTTTACTATCATAACAGACAGCTTTGTCCTACCATGACACTTCACAGAGTACAGTGTCCTACACACAGCACATTATTTTATCAGTGCCGCTAATAACCAACATTTCACTAGATTTTCTTGTGTCCCCGCCTATCATGGCTACATAGTACTCATTAGCACTTCTGGCTCAACGCATTTCTACATTGCGCATATTAAAGTGTGTCCTCAGGAGACCAAATTGACAGGTGCATATATTTTGTATCACTGGCCGCTTCTGATGATCAACAGTCAGTATACAAGCCTACTTGGACGGATAAAGAATTATAATTATATTTTTTCACCTTTATCCTCCAGTGTTCTCTGCCTAGTCTAAAATATGAGATATTGATGCGGGTAAGCCACATAGCTTCATTTTAAGTGTATTTTCCAATAATTTGTTAGTGTTTATTTTGAATGTTTCTTTCATGGCTAAGACATGAAAAAAATAATAGATGAGACGAGGACGTCTCACTAAGGAAATTACATAAAATAAAGCTTTTCCGAGAGAGGAAAATTCATTTTGAACATGCAGAGCTGAAATTAGTTACACTGCACCAAATGGGAAACCACTAGTTGAAAGGATTGTTGTTAAGCTTGTTGAGAAATGAAATAATTAATAATGTAATAATTATTTTAAAAAAGGCATTCCTTAGATCCTGTGTATGGAGAACAGGAAACGATCTTGCGGCTAGAGAGGTCTGGAGATGGCAGCAGCATGAGTAGACCACAGAGTGGTACAATGACCAAGTCTGGAGATGGCAGCAGCATGAGTAGACCACAGAGTGGTACAATGACCAAGTCTGGAGGTGGCAGCAGAATGAGTAGACCACAGAGTGGTACAATGACCAAGTCTGGAGGTGGCAGCAGAATGAGTAGACCACAGAGTGGTACAATGACAGAGTCTGGAGGTGGCAGCAGCATCAGGAAGCCACAGAATGGCACAATCACAGAATGTGGAGGTGGCAGCAGCATGAGGAAGCCATAGAATGGCACAATGACAGAGTTTCAATCGACCAAGATACTTCTGGGGGAACCTGCCTGGCATGAACAGGCCTCGAGTAGCTACGGGCAATGAAAAGACAAAGCATAAAGATAGCTTTGAGCCCGTAAGAGTAGCAAAATTCATCATACGTCACAAAAGATTTTACTGCATATAACCGCAGCGCTGACCACGGAATTAATTTTGTTTTTCGACCGACTTACTTCAATAAAGATTTTACCACATATTACTACAGCGCTGAACAAAATTAGTTTTTCCACCGAAATAAGTCACAAAAGAATTTACCGCATATAACTGAAGCGCTGAACGCTGAATAAAATTAGTTTTTCTACCAAAATATGTCACAAAAGATTTTACCACATATACCGTATTTGTGGGGGGAAAATAGCAGTGCGTCTTATACTGCGAATGCAGCTTATTTTGCGATTTGCGAATTTTCGTGCAAATTTTCGCGCAAATTATTTTGCGATTTTCAATGATCGCAGTGGGCGTATCAGCTGTGAGGGAGGAGGGGCTGGGGGGCCGGCGTCTGCTTTTATAATGACAGCGGGGCCCGTGCAGTGACTATTCTACTACACGGGCCCCACTCACTGTATAATCGTATGTCTAATAGTAAATAGTTATGTACATAATCGCATAATGAGCGGAGTACTTACAACTACAAACGCTCGCCGAGAGGAGGGAGGAGGCAGGCTGGGAGGACGGGCACTGGCAGTGTGTGAGTCATACGTCACGCGCCTGCGCCGCCCACTTTATGAATGAAGCAGGCGGCGTGGGCGCATGACGTATGACTCACGTTGCCAGCGCCTGTCCTCCCGGCCTGCCTCCTGCCTCCTCCCTCCTCTCGGCGAGCGCTTGTAGTTGTAAGTACTCCGCTCATTATGCGATTATGCACATAACTATTTACTATTAGACATACGATTATACAGTGAGCGGGGCCCGTGTAGTAGAATACAGTCACTGCACGGGCTCCGCTGTCATTATAAAACCAGATGCCGGCCCCCAGCCCTGTTTTGAGGGTCATTCACTACAGGGACACTTATGGAGGGGATCTGTGGATGACACATAGCATAAGATGTCATACACAGAGACCCCAATAAGAGCCACCCACAGATCCCCCATAAGTGTCACCCACAGATCCCCCATAAGTGTCACCCACAGATCCCCCATAAGTGTCACCCACAGATCCCCCATAACAGTGCGTCACCCACAGATCCCCCATAAGTGTCACCCACAGATCCCCCATAAGTGTCACCCACAGATCCCCCATAAGTGTCACCCACAGATCCCCCATAACAGTGCGTCACCCACAGATCCCCCATAACAGTGCCATCCACAGACCACAATTAGTTCAAAACCCACCAAAAGCACACCTTTTGGTTCAAAATATTTTTTTTCTTATTTTCCTCCTCAAAAACCTAGGTGCGTCTTATAGGCCGGTGCGTCTTATACGGCGAAAAATACGGTAACTGCAGTGCTGAACGCTGATTAAAATTTGTTTTACTACCGAAATACATCACAAAAGATTTTACCGCATATTACTACAGCACTGAATGCTGAATAAGATTTGTTTTTCCACCAAAATAAGTCACAAAAGATTTTACCACATATAAAGGAGCACTGAGATGGAGAGGGTCTTTGGATTCTCCCATTTGGCCCAGGTGCTTTTAATTAGCAGGAGACTGCATAAGGGTATATATTCCTACCTCTCAGTTGGAGTTCCTGAGAGTATGTTCTAGGGTGAGTTCCATACCTGTTCAGATGGTGAGAGTATGTGATGGAGTCAGTTCCACACCTGTTCACATGGTGCAGTACTGCACGGCGGCCATTGTTGCTTTGGTGCCGTCCTAGTGGGTTGATGGGTCCAGTGCCATGGTGGTTTTGTCATACAGCGGGGGCGCTGTTTGACTGCTGGGTCCCGCTGCCTGCTGGGGTGGTGCTGGGGTGTCGGCGGTCGCCGTGCAGTGCTGCTCCAAATTTAGAATAGGGTCCCATTCATTGTCGTGGTCGGTGGGCCTATGCTTTTTGATCAAATTTTATACTAATGCCTCATGTCTAGCATGCAGCATAGGGGTAGGTATACGATAAATTACGCTGAGAAGCAATGTTTATTTATGCTGAGAAGCAGTTAGATAAAAGCATAGTATTGAGGATGTGCGATCCAGTTCTGTGTCTTGTATTTTTACCACTGTTAAACAGCCATGAAGACCCTTTTGCGTTGGTAATATTCACCTAATAGATTACACATAATTTTTCACCTCAATGCTGGCAACTATGTGGTCAGAATGAAATATTATACCACACTTTGTGGTCATGTCCCAACCTTCTTCCTTACTGGAACGCGGTGTTCTCCCTCTTATCTGAGATATTATGTTAGAGTGGAACCTTCCCCAGGCTTAGCTCTCCTTTTCCTTCATATAGATTTTTTTCCCATACCCACCCATACTATTGTGGGTTATAGCTTGGTGATCGCGAAGCTAGTGGTAGTGCAACATTGGAAAGAAATAAAACCCCCAGATATGAGAGGAGTAATAGCGACTCTTAATACCACATATATTTATAAAAAACTACTTTCTTATAGGTTTTTGCATAGCTGTAAAGTGAATAAGGTGTGGCAACTGTGGACAATGCACCCTTCATGTAAACACGGAGACATATAAAAATAAACTGAGACTCAGACAGTATATTGCTGTATTATTTTATTTAACTTGTTCCAACCTACAATGGTTGTTTACAATAATTGTTGATAACTGTGATTATCTGCTTAACCCCAGCAATGGATATTGTATCTTTATTTTCTCTATATATATATATATATATATATATGTGTGTGTGTGTTATTCGATTTCTTAACTTTTTGATATAGTTAATGGTGGGACACATGCGACACATTATCTATGTAATTTATGCTGAGTTTTTGCAGCTTTGGGTACAATAGACATTCGATATGTCGTTGCCCTTTTCCCTTTACCCACGCAGTCATGTGTTTTCACGTGATCTGTTTCACCTTTGGAGCATGGAGGTTGCGATGTGGGCTAGTGACGTCGGGGGTGGGGGCGGACACACTGCGATCATGTGGCCATGTGTGGCCATGTGTGGCCGCGTGATCTCTGTTGCCTCCTTCCGGTTTTCTGAGTTTTTCCACCAAAATATGTCACAAAAGATTTTACAGCATAAAACTGCAGCGCTGAACGGCGATTACAATTTGTTTTTTTCACCGAAATACATCACAAAAGATTTTACTGCATATAACTATAGCACTGAATGCTGAATAAGATTTGTTTTTCCACCGAAATATGTCACAAAAGACTTTACCGCATATAATTGCAGCGCTGAACGCTGAATACAATTTGTTTTTCCATCGAAATAAGTCACAAAAGATTTTGCCGCATATAACGGAGCCCGGAGATGGAGAGGGTCTTCAGATCCCCCCCTGCACTATATGGACATCTCAGAAATGAACTACTGCTCCCGTCAGGTCATGGAGCGTCCCGGGCTTCCGACATATAATCGCTCCGCTAAAGGATTATTTTGAAAGTGTGTAGAAGGCCCCAACACAGCAGATTTATCATGGAGACATCATGTAGATTTTACCGCATATAACCACAGCGTTGACCACTGAATACATTTTGTTTTTCAACCAAAATACTTTAATAAAGAGTTTATCGCATATAACTGCAGCGCGGACCACTGAATTATTTTAGTTTTTCGATCAAAATATTTCAATAAAGATTTTACCAAAAATATTACTGCAGCGCTGAACGCTGAAAATATATATATACATATATATATATATAAAAAAAAAACTTCACTAAAGGTTTTACCACATATAACTACTGTAACAGTAAATGCTAAATATATTTTGGTTTTGTACTGAAAGACGCCAGTAAACGCTTTTAGCAGAAATAAATGCACCAGTGAAGTGCATATACAATCAGGTCCATAAATATTGGGACATCGACACAATTGTAACATTTTTGGCTCTATACACCCCCACAATGGATTTGAAATGAAACAAACAGGATGTGCTTTATCTGCAGACTGTCAGCTTTAATTTGAGGGTATTTACATCCAAATCAGGTGAACGGTGTAGGAATTACAACTGTTTGCATATGTGCCTCCTACTTGTTAAGGGGTGAAAAGTAATGGGACAGAATAATAATCATAAATCAAACTTTTACTTTTAAATACTTGGTTGCAAATCCTTTGCAGTCAATTACAGCCTGAAGTCTGGAACACATAGACATCACCAGACGCTGGGTTTTATCCATGTTGATGCTCTGCCAGGCCTCTACTGCAACTGTCTTCATTTCCTGCTTGTTCTTGGGGCATTTTCCCTTCAGTTTTGTCTTCAGCAAGTGAAATGCATGCTCAATCAAATTCAGGTCAGGTTATTGACTTGGCCATTGCTTTCACGCCACCAGATAGGAAGGGAGTAAGTGCACCCCCTGTCTGCTACCCCCTCCTCTGTACCTACCAACTTGCACTTGCCCATCCTAGGTAATGGACCGCAACTGGGCGGCGGTCCCTAACCTCAATAAGTGCGGAGAGACAGAGAGAACAGAGATGGTATAGTGGGCGGAGCGATGACACAGTAATAGTCCAAGTTAGGCCAAGAGGATAAGGGCGGCTGGGAAGCCGGGGTTCCAACACATGGAGGAACAACAAGATGAGTCTGTAAGCAAGCCAAAGGGTCAAAAACTGGAAGGTAGAGTCAGTACACAGGAATGAACAAGAACAGGTCAGGTCACAAGCCAAAGGTCAAGCCAAGAGGTCACGTCAGGAACTAGGAGCAAGAAGTTGTGGGTCAAAAAACAGGCACAGGTCAATATCCAGATAGCGCAGGGAACACAATAGCAAATAGCCCTAGGACACTTAATCACAGGCAACCTGTGGCCAGCAGGTTGCATGTTTATATACTGAATGGCAAGGGTCATGTGATATGGCCAGCGCCACATGTCCTCCCACCATGACTGTAGCCGAGTGCTCAGCTCGGCGCTCAGCCCCTTGACCATTACTATGGTAATGGGGGACGCCGGTCGCACAGAGAGGAAGCATGCGGCCGGCCGTGCTCTGCCCCCGTTACCCCAGCAACCAAACTCGGCGCTACAGCAGGACATGGTGTGCATGCCTGCCTCCATGTCACACCAGGGCACCGGTGGCAAAGGAGAGGAGAAGCACGTCGCCAGCGCCCTGTGACAATTGCATAACATTCCACTTTTTTCCCTTAAAAAACTCTTTGGTTGCTTTTGCAGTATGCTTTGGGTCATTGTCCATCTGCACTGTGAAGCGCCGTCCAATGAGTTCTGAATATGACAAGATAATATTGCCCGAAACACTTCCGAATTCATCCTGCTGCTTTTGTCAGCAGTCACATCATCAATAAATACAAGAGAACCAGTTCAATTGGCAGCCATACATGCCCACGCCATGTGCCCACGCCATGACACTACCACCACCATGCTTCACTGATGAGGTGGTATGCTTAGGATCATGAGCAGTTCCTTTCCTTCTCCATACTATTCTCTTCCCATTACTCTGGTACAAGTTGATCTTGGTCTCATCTGTCCATAGGATGTTCTTCCAGAACTGTGAAGGCTTTTTTAGATGTCGTTTGGCAAACTCTAATCTGGCCTTCCTGTTTTTTAGGCTCACCAATGGTTTACATCTTGTGGTGAACCCTCTGTATTCACTCTGGTGAAGTCTTTTCTTGATTGTTGACTTTGATACACATACTCCTACCTCCTGGAGCGTGTTCTTGATATGGCCAACTGTTGTGAAGAGTGTTTTCTTCACCAGGGAAAAAATTATTTGGTAATCCACCACAGTTGTTTTCCGTGGTTTTCTGGGTCTTTTGTTGTTTCTGAGCTCACAGTTGCGTTCCTTCTTTTTAAGAATGTTCCAAACAGTTGTTTTGGCCACGCCAAATGTTTTTGCTATCTCTCAGATCAGTTTTTTTTGTTTTTTTTCAGCCTAATGATGGCTTGCTTCACTGATAGTGACAGCTCTTTGGATCTCATCTTGAGAGTTGACAGCAACAGCATCATTGTAATTGAGATAATGAGGGAATAACACACACCTGGCTATGGAACAGCTGAGAAGCCAATTGTCCCATTACTTTTGGTCCCTTAACAAGTGGGAGGCACATATGCACACAGTTGTAATTCCTACACTTTTCACCTGATTTGGATGTAAATACCCTCAAATTAAAGCTGACAGTCTGCAGTTAAAGCACATCTTGTTTGTTTAATTTCAAATGCATTGTGGTGATGTATAGAGCCACAAATGTTAGAATTGTGTCGAAGTCCCAATATTTATGGACCTGACTGTATTTTTTTCCTTTTTGTACTGAAATAGGACACTGAACGCTTTCACGACATGTAACTTCAGAAGTGAAATGCGTAAATATTTTTCCTTTTTGGACTGAAATAGGCCACTAAACGCTTTCAAGACATATAACATCCGTCGACGTGAACTGAGAATGTATTTATCTTTTTGTACTGAAATAGGCCACTAAAAGCTTTCAAAACAAACAACCGCTGAAGTGAACTGAGAATATATTTTTCTTTTTGTACTGAAAATGTAAAGGGGAGTTGGCGACGTGCACTCTTCCCGTCTGGTGGAGCGAGTATGCAGCCAGCGTCTTTGTTCCCATGGTGATGGCGGGCCGGGGAGAACCCGGCTGTGCGCGCCTCTTCGGCATGGCCAGCATTCTCCATCCCCTAGGCAACGAGCAGCAGGGGAGCTGAGCGCTGATAAGAATGAATCGGCGCTCAGCTGCATTGAGGTGCGTGATGCTAGTCACGTGACGCTGGCCACATCACGTGACTCATCTGTTGTGGCTATTTACCAGGCAGCCTGCTGGCCACAGGTTGCCTGTGATTGGTCTTTCAACCTCACTAGCGTTTGCCTGCATGTGTGACTTTATGTATTTGACCTCGGCTTGAATTTGACTCTTGATCCTGTGTTACCCCTTTGTACTGTGTGATCTCCTGACTCCTGACCTCGGCTTGTAGTTGATGTTGATTTTGGTGTTTCCCCTGGTTCTTATGTTATCTCCTGGTTCTGACCTCGGCAAGTTTTGACCTTGATATTGTGCTCTGCCTTAGTGTTCGCTTCTGTGTGTTCTGTCCTAGCTTTGTTGTTTTCTCCGCTGTTGTTCTTCCCTGTAAGCCCCAGCAAGTACTTAAGCTAGGGACCGCCGCCTAGTTGTACACCATCAGTTAGGATGGACCGTGCAAGTAGTTAGGGATAGTGGTGTGGGTGGAGCTTAGGGCTGCACTTATCCCTACCATTTATTACAGAAATACAAAATAACACATATAACCGCAGCACTGACTGACTGCTACTGCTGCTACTTCCGTTAACCCGTGCACCACTACCTCCCGGGCAGGTAGGCTGCTGCAAACCAGGTGGTCTACCCAGGGTACGTTTGGCTCCTGACCTCCCACTGCTGCCACCCTGCTGACTCCCAGCCATACTTTCAACACATAAAACCGCCAACGTGAACTGAGAATATATAATTCTTTTTGTACTGAAATAGGCCAGTAAATGCTTTCAGCAAAAATAAATGTACTAGTGAAGTGTGAACATATTTTTCTTTCTGTACTGAAAAAGGCCACTAAATTCCTTTGCCACAAATAAGTGCACCAGTGAAGTGCCTATATATTTTTTCTTTCTATAATGAAATAGGCTACTAAACCCTTTTGCCAAAATTTGGTGCTCCAGTGAAGTGTATCTATTTTTTTTCTTTCTATAATAAAATAGGCAACTAAACGCTTTTGCCACAAATAATTGCACCAGTAAAGTGCGTATATTTTTTTCATTTCTGTACGCTTTCAACACATCTAACTGCCAACGTGAACTGAGAATATATTTTTCTTTCTGTACTGAAATAGGCCACTAAACCCTTTTGCCACAAAACACAGCTCCAGTGAAGTGCGTATATTTTTTTCTTTCTGCACGCTTTCAACACATATAACCGCCGACATGAACTGAGAATATATTTTTCTTTTTGTACTGATATAGGCCAGTAAATGCTTTTAGCAGACATAAATGCATCAATGAAGTGCATATATAGTTTTCTTTCTGTACTGAAATAGGCCACTGAACTCTTTTGCCACAAATAAATGCACCAGTGAAGTGCGTACATTTTTTACTTTTTTGTACTGAAATAGGCCACTAAACACTTTTGCCACAAATAAGTGCACCAGTCAAGTGCGTATATATTTTTTCTTTCTATAATAAAATAGAGCACTGACCGCTTTAGCCACAAATAAGTGCACCAGTGATGTGCGTATATTTTTAACTTTCTGTACTGAAATGGGCCACTAAATGCTTTTGCCACAAATAAGGCTACTTTCTCAGTCGCGTTTGGTACGGAATCTGATCCGTCATGGATCTGCACAAATGTATCCATTCAGATAATACAACCGCATGCATCCATTCAGAACTGATCCGTTTGTATTATCTTTAACATAACTGATCCATCTTGAACACCATTGAAAGTCAATAGGGGATGGATCAGTTTTCTATTGTGCCATATTATGTCAGTGAAAACGGATCGGTCCCCATTGACTTACATTGTGTGCCAGGACGGATCTGTTTAGCTCAATTTCATCAGACGGACACAAAAACGCTGTAAGCAGCGTTTTGGTGTCCACCTCCAAAGCAGAATGGAGAAGGAACAGAGGCAAACTGAGCCAAACTTAAGGGCAAAACTGAATCGTTTTGGACCGCTTGTGAGAGCCCTGAACGGATCTCGCAAACGGAAACCAAAACGCCAGTGTGAAAGTAGCCTTAGTGCACCAGTGAAGTGCGTATATATTTTCTTCTTTCTATAATGAAATAGGGCACTAAACCCTTTTGCCACAAATAACTGCACCAGTGAAGTGTGTATATATTTTTTCTTTCAATAATGAAATAGGCCACTGAATGCTTTTGCCACAAATAACTGCCCCAGTGAAGTACGTATATATTTTTTCTTTCTATAATGAAATAGGCCACTGAATGCTTTTGCCACAAACAAGTGCACCAGTGAAGCATGTATATTTTTTTCTTTCTGTACGCTTTCAACATATATAACCACCAACGTGAACTGAGAAAATATTTTCCTTGTTTGAAAAAATATAAGCCGCTAAAGGCTTTTCAACATAGCATTTGCACCACAAGAACAAATTGCTGTATAATGGCTATTTGAATCCCCAAATTTTCTTTCTCTGCACTTGTAAATCGTTTTTATAGCACTGCCCCTAATGCCTTCTGATGTCTCTCCCTGCACTAAGATGCTGTGAAATGATTCCTCCCAATACTTTCCCTGCACTTATAAATCGTTTAATTTTTTAATTTTTTTTTTCTATTGCTGTTTCTAGTGCCTACTCACATCTGTCCCTGCACTCCGAATGCTGGAAAATGTCTGAATCCAAAATAGCCACCGTATTTATAGCGCTGTGACATCACAGGGCTGGGTGGCTCTAATTGGCTGGATGTGTGGCATTATGGGTCAGCCCACCTTCCCAGAGTTCCTTGGCCCATGTCTTCACACTTGTAGCCAATATTGTAGTCGTCATTTTAGGAAAAATTGTGATTCATTACCACAAAGCTCAAGGAAATTTGCATTAGTTGCAAATCAAATTTTTCTTGAAATTCAGATCGAATTCCACTTTGTCTGATTTGATTCGCTCATCTCTATTCATAACCATATGCAGCTCAGACCATTTGAAATATATATATATTTTTTTACAATACTTATATTCTGGAAAATACTATACTATTTTTTATTTGCATTACTGGCACTCATTTTAACAATGGTAAAACCCCTTAATAATACTAAAAAGATGCTGCATCTAAAATGTATAATCCAAACCCCTCATCCTCATCATTTTCTAAATCATAGTGATTTATTGAATTCATTCTAGAGATGAAAAGCGCATTGGACTAAAAATACAATAAAGCATTGCATTGTTCTAGTTATTTAATCATATTTCTTTCTGTTGAGTCTGGTTTATAACAACCAACACAGTCATCATTACAGTTGCCATATTTTAAATAATATTTATAATAAAAATAAATAATTTTTTTCTTGCTAAAATATTGAACCAAACAGTAAACTCCTACTATGTTCACAAATATAACTGCTAAATAGGGTTGAGCAAGCCCGAACTGCCGATTGTTTGGGTGATTTTATTATTTTCCATTATAACATAGTTATAACAGAAAATAATATCATTCTTAAGTAGAGATGGCCTTGTGGTTCGCCCGGTGATCGTTTCACGGTGAACTTTGCTAGTTCGCGATTCGCCGAACATACGAAAATATGGCGATGTTCGCATGCGCCATATTCTTTTGCATTGAGCTGAACTTTGAGCAATAACACTTCCATCAGGTGGGACAGGACAGCTACTTGAGACGTTTCAGCACATGGACACACCCCCACCCTATAACAGAACCCGATCTGGCAGCCATTTTACATTCTTTGTTTTGCCAGTGTAGGGAGATCAGTCTTGGCATCAGATGAGGAAGAGGTGGTATCAACGGCTGCCACCCAGTGGTCTGACAACAGTACCTAGATCAGCCCAAGGAGAGTGGTCCCCGCTGTTGCTGCCTACTCTGAGATCTCTAATGTCAGTGGTGGTGAAAGTGACGATGATGACGTGTCGATGGACGTCACATGGGTGTCCACAAGAGAGATAGAGGAGGGGAGTTCGGAGGAAGAGACGGAGCAGCAGATAGCGAGCAGAAGAAGGAGAAGCAGGCAGAACTGGCAGTGCACAGGAGGCAAAATGCAGACTGCAAATGTATCTGGAGCGAGCCATCCACGATGCACGGTCACATCTTGTGCTCCCAGGACGCCGGTGCATGGCTTTTTTTTAACGTGTCAGCTGCTGACAATAGTGTTGCCATCTGCAGCCTGTGCTGTCAATGCATAAGTCGCGGTAAGCACAACACTCACCAAGGGAAGACTGCCTTAAGAAGGCACCTGGTCTCCCATCACCGAGCCCAGTGGGAGCAACGCTGTCAGAACTGACAAAGCCACACTCTCGGCGCTCCACGCCCTGCCTCTTCTGCTTCTCCTCTCTCCACCCATTTGTCCTCCACTCCACCTTGTAGTCGTCACATTCATCTGGCAGAAGGCAGGCTTCCGTGGCCCTAATATTCGAGCGTAAAAAGTTGATTATGCTGGTAAACACTCTTGCCCAAAAGCTGACCGCTGGCTTGTCGGAACTGCTAGCCCGCCAACCTCTGCCATATAAAATGGTGGACTCGGAGGCCTTTAGAAAATATGTGGCCAATGGCACACTGCAATAGAAAATCCCCAGAAGGAAATATTTCTCCCAGAAAAGCATCCCAGAGCTATATGGCCATGTTTAGAGGCAAGTGAATATATATCTGGTGCACAGTGTCGGTGCCAATATACATCCGACCAAAGACATGTGGTCTAGCAAACACGGGCAGTAAAGGTACATAACTTTTACTGCCAACTGGGTGAACCTTTTGATGGATGTCAAGCATGTAACCCGTGGCATCCTCCTCTTCTTCTTCTCCTCTGCTGACTCCTCCTCCTTTTCCACTGCTACAGCTTCTTCCGTTGCACCCCCCAAGCTCCCCAGAATACATTTGACGTGCTAGGTGAGACATTTCCATGTTGTGCTGCGGCTGTTGTGCCTGGAAGCCAAGAGCCACTTCGGTCCTGCACTGCTTTCAGCTCTGCCGTCACAGGCCGATCAGTGGCTAACCCCGCTCAATTTGACAGTTGGTAAAGTGGTGTGCGAAAACATTGCCAATCTGCTGAATGAGCTGAAGCAAGGCAAAATGACACATGTGCCGTGCATGGCACATGTCCTGAACTTTGTCATGCAGTGTTTCGTTGCCAAATACCACGGGGTACAGGACGTCTTGCGGCGGGCCAGGAAAATCTCTGGCCATTTTAGAAAATCTTACATGGCTGTGGCTCGCCTTGTTGATGTTCAGTGGCGACAACACCTGCCCGTCAGATGTCTGATTTGTGACAGCCGACGTGCTGGAACTCCACATTTTATATGCTTGATAGGCTGTTCCAGCAGCTACATGCCGTTAATGACTACCTGTACAATCTCTGCAGCAGGACAGGTTATGGGGAGCTTGGTTTCTTTTCACTGTGCCTGTGGCTGCTCATGCGTGACGTATGCAGATAAGATCACCTAACTGGTCAGTCACAGCCAGGGTGCCATCAGTGACATCGTACCTTATGCCTTCTTTCTGGAGCGTGCATTGTGTCATGTCATTGATCAAGCCGTCGAAGAGCAGGAGCTGGAAGATGAGGAAGTCGCAATGCTGGATGAATTCCCAGGGGGCTACTCCATCTGAGACAAGTCAGCAGGAGTGTAAAGAGGAGTCAGAGGAGGATGGTGGCTGGGGGGAGGAGGAGGAGGCGTAAGAAGAGCAGGCTTTGAGGGGAATTTAAACTTTTCAGGGATCCCTGGTGATGTTCGTGGCTGGGGGCAGGAGATCAAAGATGACAATTCTCCTGAACGATGAGCAGGAGCCACGGCGCTCCACCGCTTCCAATTTAGTGCAAATGGGCGATTTCATGCTTCAGTGTTTGTAGGGGGACCCCTGTATAAAAAGCATAAAGGACAAGGACCAGTACTGGGTGGCAACGTACTTAGACCCCCGGTACAATTTTGGAGTTTCCCTTTAGGATGCAACAAAAATACATATTTTTGGGGAAATTTTTGCCATTGATCCCCCTCTAGTATGTCACTTTCCATGTTGTAGGGCTATTTGTGCACTTCTAGTAATTTTTTGGTGGCTGCAAATATGACCTGAAAGTTTTTAAGGTATGCCTGCCATTAAAGTGAACGGAGCCCACCGCGAACTTGTGGTTCACGAACATTTGATCACGAACGCGCGTTCACGTAACGTCCCGGCCTATGTAGGTCCATCACTCATCTCATCCACTTGATTGCGCAGCTGGTATCCTCTTCTTTCTTCCTTCTGCAGGACCTGCAAAAGAACCTTTGGTGAAGTTTACTTGCTCACCACTCGGTCCCTTTGCAGGACCTGCAGAAAGAGGAAAGAAAAGGATACCGGCTGCGTGATCAAGTGAATTAGGTGAGTTTTTTATTTATTATTTTTAACCCTTCAATGGCCATTTTATTTAGCATTCTGACTTAAGAATGCTATTATTTTCCGTTATTACGGAAAATAATAAAGTGAAGTTTGGGTCCCTATTTACTTTAATGAGGTAAGGGTCAAGTTCGGGTCCAAACCCGGCGATCCTGAACTTTCAAGGGTTCATTATTATAGGGCAGAATTATGATAGTTCTATTTTAACAAGATAGAATTCAGATACAAATATTTGAGAGAAATACATTTCTAGATCAAGCTCTATTATATTGAAATAAGACAAGCATCATTATCATGAAGCTTTCTTCTGAACGTCTCCAAGACAATGACACAGTTCATTGACCCAGCCTGCTAATTGGTTGATGTCAGTTATAATGTCTTATTGTCTGCCCTTAAGGTCTCAAACGTTATCTTTATGATAAATGTAACAAATGTGAAAATATAGTTAATTAGATAACACATTTAAAATAAAAGCTCTTTTCTAGCATACCTCATGCTCCGAAGCATTTGTGCACATGTTAACCCTTAACCTTGAAAATTATTATTAATGGGTGATTCTATTATTGAGAATGTTCTTAAGCAATTTCCATAGCCCACTTCTAAAATTCTGAGCATTAAATTAATACACACATTAAGATCCATTAGTTTTACATTGATCTCTGCCGGCAAAAATGGTATAATCAGCTGTGCTAGTTGTTTCTGATGCCCAATACTAACATGAAGAACCCATTTTAATCCCTAAAGGGCTGAATTTATTATTTTTACTTTTGTTTTGTGCTCCCTGCCTTCCCAGAGTCATAACTTTTTTATTTTTCTGTTTACATAGCCATATGATGGCTTTTTTTTGTGGAACAAGTTGTACTTTCCAACGCCACCATTTAATATTGCATATGAAGTAGTGGGAAGTTGGAAATTCCAAATGGGGTGACACAAAAAAGCAATTCCACCATAGTTTTACATTTTTTTTTTTTTTCCGACGTTCCATGTGTGATAACACTGACCGGTTACTTTTATTCTAGAGGTTAGTACAAATCCAGCGATACCTTATATGTATAGTTTTTCTTGCGTTTTGATAGTGATAAAAAAATTTAACGTGGGACAAATCAGTTTTATTTTTTTGTCTCTATATTTTGACCTCTATAACTTTTTTGTAATTATGTGTATGGAGCTGTATCAGACTAATTTCTGGGGTGTGTATGACTTTTTGATCACTTTTTATTATTATTTTTTGTAGAAAATTAAGCGACCAAAAACTGCAAATCGGCCATTTGGATGCTTTTTTCCATTTTGCTGTTTGCCGTATGGGGAATATATTTTTATACTATGGTCATTTCGCACATTGCGACACCCAAGATGAGTATTTTCTTATTTTTTTTTGTTCTTTAATTTTTATTTAGGGAAAAGGGGGATGATTTGAGTTTTTATGTATTTTTTAACTTTTTTTTTTTTTTACACTTTTTTATAGTTCTCATAGGAAACTATAACATGCAAGCATTAGATTGCTATTATCATAGATTCCAATGCACTTGCATTGGAATCTATGATGCTTTCGCTACTTTCCTTTGGAGCCCTATAACATGCAAGGGCTTCATAGGAAATGCTATGCAGCAGCCTCCTGTCATTCATAAAGACAGGGGCTGCTGCATACATGCTCTGGCTCCTCCGATCCCCACACGGGGGAGCCGAAGCACAGCCGAAAGCGAAAGCATTAAATGTCCGGGTTAATTGTCCAGGTTAAATGTCCGGGATCAGCATTACTGACGATTGTGGACATTAGCCACTGGTGTCTGCTTGAAGATGCAGGCGGCCACCCAGAGCCATATATGTACGGCGCTGGGCGAGAAGGGGTTAAGCAAAATTGTCAGTTTGAATAAAGCCTAAAGCTTGTCATACACGTTTTACCTTCTTGCCAAACCCGCCAAGAATGGCTGGTTCGGCCAACACACTAATGTGTGTGAGAAACCCCTGACACCTTCCATACAGATGTTGAGAGAGAAAAGAACTGGACAAAATGAATATCATTGCACAAATGCCTGATCCTTTTGTATTCCTTGAAGATAAGCCGCTGCTAGAACTTTCTGGCAGAGGCTTTCTCTACTCTCACCAAACCATACACAGACACGTTTGGCCAAGCTGAACATGTATGTGTATGGGAAGCTGAAAAGGAGTCGGGTGAGACAGCTAACACTTACTTAATGTGTATGGGCAGTTTAAGATCTATTATTGTTTTAAGTTCTGTTCATCTGAGGGGTTGCCATAAAAGTAAGTTAAGTACTGGTACAAGTCCTTATTCTCAGTTGGAGAGCAGCATGAGCATATGCCACTGATTCTCTAGAAATTAATATGAGCAACGGAAGCAAACAAGTGTGATCACTGATTTATTTTAATCATAATTTTTGTTATCATTTACTAAATAAAATTATGACTATTTTTGGGCAACATGACACTTGAACCTTCTTATGTCAGTTCACTGGTGAAGGAGGTTCTACAGTCTTTACATATTGATGATCTATCCTCTGAGAGTATCCACCTTCACAATGTCAGTATTTGGTCAGTTATTGATTGGTATTGAAAACAGGAGTGGGTCCAAAACAGAGATGACACTTGATGGAAATACTTGCATGTCTTCTGTGTTTTGGACCCACTCCTGCTTTTGGCTTCCAAATCATGATCAAATCCTGATCAGGAGAACAGTAAAATAAACTGTGATATCAACAAAGCCAAAAAGAGACACTAGTGTCCCCAGAACAGACTGGTGAGGGTGGCAACAACATGAGGAGTCAACACAGTGGCCCAGTCACAGAGTGGTGAGGGTGGCCTTTTTTCTTACAATGTTTGGTGTAGCACCCAGAATGTTCTGACCTGATGCATGAGGCACAGGTGTGTGGAAATCTTGGCTTATCCATGCTTGATTCATCTTTATAATGGTTAATCTCTCAACATTTTGTGCTCAAAGATGAGTTTTATTTGGGGTAAGTATGCCCCCTGCCACACTTAAGACTCACTCTGAAGCCACACTACTGGTCGGGCAGAAAAGCTTTTCCAGGGCAGACTCGGCCAGTTGTGGCTACAACTCAAGTTTGACTGCCCAGTAGTCCAGAGGATCTTGGATCTCGGTTGACAGGGTGCAGTCAAAGTATGCCACCACCTGCTGGTGAAGGTTCTTCTCCATATTCTGCTACTGCTGGCTGAATTCTTTAGTAGTTGGGTAAATAAATGTGCACATCAAAGACTAGAGACTCAGGTTACTGCTGAAGGAGCTGGTGGCCGTGAGATGTAGGCGCCATGTCTCGTTTCCTCTAGCAATCCAGATTTATCAGCATCTGCTCCAGGAGGGGCAATATTAAAATTTGTGATATTTAGCGAATATTTGATAGAATGTTTGTCATATATTCGCGAATTTGAGATTATTTTCTTGATCGCAAAAAAATCGGCAATGTAATATTCGTGTAATGAGTGTGAAATACAGGTGTGGGTCACTATAGCTGCATTTTTCAAGCTGCTAGAAGTTTCCTGAGACTGGAGAAAATGGTTGGCACGGCAGAACATTACAATAGCTTTATATGCAGCTAGAGTGCTCCAATATATTCGTGATTGTGAAATCAGCACTAATGATGCAAATATTTTGGTGCAATACGTGCAACTTCATATTTTAACAAGTCTGACTACTTATTAGTGATTGGTGCACTAAGTATTGTTGTAAACTTGCGACATCACAGCACTATGTATGTATGTATTCTGGGGATTCGCTCTGGTAGGCAGGTTAGCGGACGCAGTATAGATGCAACAACAAAGTCTTTGAATTAAACAGTTCAGTGTTTATTCACACATTTAAGTAAATGACAAAACAAAAAGTCAGTTTCAAGGAAAACAGTCACCTTGTGATTTTGGTGTTTGTTGACACCATGCAGTAATGAAGAATTCCTTGAAAAAAGCTGAATCCACCTGCTTTAACACCAACAAGGTAGCAGGCCTTAATCCAGGCCCAAACTTCCAACACAGAGACTGACAGAGCTCCACTGTCAGAGAGGAGTGAATCCACTCTCAGCTGACACTGCTGGCTGGGTTTTTATAGTCCAGTTAAGACCAGGCCTGGAACGTGGGAAGTAGTCACACACCTATCACTTTGGCTACTCCCAGTAAGAGCCGTCCCGGATCAGCTATACAGCGTTACTAAAATAGCCAAGTGTCAATCAGCATTAGCTGCCGTTGACACCTGAAAATACCGGCTCTTACTTCACCGAGGCCAGGAACCTCGGTGACACATACCTTCCATCAACGACGGACCCTTGTGCCTTCCTACATACCTCCCCCCTTTGTTCAACCCTGACGGGGTGAACACTTGCCAGACAGTGTACCCCTGACAGGGCATCCGCGTTTCCCTGTAAGCAGCTTGCACTGTGTTCCACTGAGAACTTGAAGTTCTGTAATAACAAGAACCATCTGGTGACCTAAGCATTCCTCTCTTTGGCCTGGCTCATCCACTTGAGAGGGGAGTGGTCGTTCACCAGACGGAACTTTCTCCCCAACAGATAATAGAGAAGAGACTAGAGTGCCCATTTGATGGCCAGGCACTCTCTCTCCACTATACTGTGCCTAGACTCGGCTGGGGTGAGTTTGCGGCTCAGGAAAACAACAGAATGTTACTCCCCATTGATTTCCTGAGAGAGTACAGCTCCTAGGCCTACTTCAGAGGCATCAGTCTGTACCACAAACTCCCTCTTGAAGTCGGGCGTCACCAAAACCAGTGACCCACACAAGATCGACTTCAACGCGGAAAAAGCCTCTTCCGCTCGGTCATTCCAGAGGATCATCACTGACTTCCATCCCTTCAAGAGCCTTGTCAACGGAGCCGCTAAATTGGCAAAATGGGGAATGAACCTCATATAATAGCCCACCATTCCCAGGAATGACTTTACTTGCCTAGTGGTGACATGTCGGGGCCAATTCCGAATCGCCTCTATTTTATTTAACTTGGGGTCTGATAACTCCACGTCCAATGACGTACCCCAGGTACTTAGTCTCCTCTAACCCTATTGCGCATTTCTTTGGGTTAGTGGTCAGTCCAGCCTTCTTAAGGGAGTCCACTACAGCCTGCACTTTGGGTAGATGACTTTCACAGTCGGAACTGTGGATGACGATATCGTCCAGGTAAGCCAACACGTACCGTCGATGTGGATGAAGTACAATGTCCATGAGTCGTTGGAACGTGGCGGGGGCACCATGCATGCCAAAGGGTAACACTTTATACTGATACAGCCCCTCAGGGGTGACAAAGGCAGTTTTCTTTGTCACCCCACCATTAAGGGCACCTGCCAGTAGCTCTTCGTGAGGTCCAAGACAGAAAAATATTGGGCTTGTCCTAACCTCTCGATAAGCTCATCTACCTGGAGCATGGTATATGCATCGAACTTGGAGATTTTGTTAAGTTTGCGAAAATCATTACAGAACCATAACGTCCTGTCCGGCTTGAGTATTAAGACTATCGGACTGGCCCATTCACTTTTGGACTCCTCAATGACGTCTAGTTGCAGCATTAGCTGCACTTCCTCCGCGATGGCTTGTCGCAGTGCCTCGGGTACCGATTATGGTTTTAACCTGACTTTTGCCTGAGGCTCAGTGATAATTTCATGCTGGATTATGGAAGTGTGTCCAGGGAGGTCCGAGAACACATCCGTGTTCCAAATAATGAACTCCTTGGCTTCCCGAGCCTGTTTAGAGGAGAGGCTGTCAGCAATTTTTACTGTGGCAACTGCTTCTCTTGCATCAGACCGAAGAGCCTGAACCTTTTCCCCGACAAAACCTGGCCGCGGGCTGTCTTCAATAGAGGACTCCCTATCTTTCCATGGTTTTGGTAAATTCACATGGTACACCTGCTCCAGCTTTCGCTGCCCCAGCTGGTGTACCTTGTAATTTACCTCTCCCACTTTCTCTAGTACCTCGTAGGGCCCCTGCCACCTAGCTAGGAAATTACTGTCTACGGTTGGTACCAGAACCAAAACCAGATCACCCGAGTTAAAGTTCCAGAATGGTGAGGCCAGAACAAGTACAGATGATAGTAGATTGGGTTGCTGACATTGCCTCCAGTTCCTTTATATTGTCTCCCAGCCAGTCACCTGCTGAAAGATCAGAGTAAGCACCTGCATCCGATGTCCATCAGTCTTTCACCTCACCCTCTTGCAAATCAGCCAAGCAGTCTGAGTCATGCAGCAGTCTGTTCTGCTTTTTGACGACTCTGCTAGCAGGGTTTCCCAGGGCCATCCACCTAGCCCTGCCCTAGAAGTGGAAGAGATTGAGTGTCCTGATGCACAACCACTTATGTTTCAAGATGAGGACATGGGAGTACCACCGCAGAACGTCTAGGATTATGACAAAACACATGTACCAACTGCTGTGGCTTTTGAAAATGTGCAGACCGACAAGGAGGGCAGGGGTGAAGACTGAGTGGAAGTTGATGTGGAGGAAGATGAGGTCCTCGCCCCCACAAGGAATCAAGGTCATGCGAGTGACCTGTGTAGTTTGGAGGAAGAGGCGGTGGTCGCAGCACAACAGAAGAGGGAGCAGGGTGCAAAATCAGAACGGCTGTCCCCTACACAGTACGCCTGCTACTGCCCACCACAGCAAGGGACCGAGCACACCAAAGCCAGCTCCAAGGAGTTCCCTGGCGTGGCAGTTCTTCAGAAAATGTGCTGACGACAAGACACGAGTGGTTTGCACGCTGTGCAATCAAAGGCTGAAGCGAGGCATAAACGTTCTCAACCTGAGCACAATCTGCATGTCCAGGCATCTCCACAATGTCCCACGGAAGCATTCAGCTCTCCATCTCCCAAACACTGGATCGGAAGAGGAAGTACCCCCCTACCCACCCTGGCTCTGAATGCAAGCATTTCAAAATTATTGTCCTTTGAAATGCTGTCATTCCGTCTGGTGGAGACAGAGAGTTTTAAAAGCCTTATGGCGGTGGCTGTCCCACAGTACGTCGTGCCCAGCCGCCACAAATTTTCCAGGGGTGCCATCCCTTCCCTGCAGAACCAAATGGGGAAAAAAATAAATCAGGTGTGCACTGCGCAATGCTATCTGTGGCAAGGTCCACCTAACTATGGATAAGTCGACCAGTAAGCACGGTCAGGGACGTTATATCTCCATAACAGTGGGTAAATGCAGTGACGGCTGGGCCTGAGGCGGATAGCAATTTGGAGCATGTCCTTCCACCACCGAGGATTAAAGGGCATTTCAGTTTGCCTCCTGTTGCTTCCTCCTCCTACTCCTTTTCCTCATTTTCTACCAGGTCCTCATCCGTTCAGTGTAAGACATTCACTACCAACTTCAGCACAGCAGGGGTAAATGACAGCAGGTAGTTTTAAAACGTATCTGTTTGGGGGACAAACCCCAGACCGCCGCGCAGGAGCTGTGGACGTGCCTTGAACAACAGACCGATGAGTGGTTGGTGCCAGTGAGCCTCAAGCCCGGCCTGGTGGTGTGCGATAATGGGTGAAATCTCGTAGCAGCTCTGGGACTAGCCGGTTTGATGTACATCCCTTGCCTGGCGCATTTGCTGAATTTGGTGGTACAGAGATTCCTTAAAAATTACCCCGATATGTCAGAGCTGCTGCAGAAAGTGCAGGCCGTCTGTGCGCGCTTTCAGAGTTCTCACCCTGCTGCTGCTCGCCTGTCAGCGCTGCATCTTTACTTTGGCATTCCCGCTCAGCGCCTCATACGCGACGTGCCCACAAGGTGGAACTCCACCTTGCACATGCTGTGCGGGCAGCAGCAGGCGATGGTGGAGTTTCACCTGCAGCACGCACGGGTTAGTCGCTCTGCGGATCAGCACCACTTCACCACCAATGACTGGGCCTCAATGCGATACCTGTGTTCCTTGTTGCACTGTTTTGAGTACTCCACCAACATGGCCAGTGCCGATAACGCCATTCTCAGCATTACTATTCCACTTCTATGCCTCCTTGAAATAACGCTGCTGGCGATGATGAAAGAGGATGTGGCACAGGAGGAGGAAGAGAGGTCATTTTATAGGGTTTCCGGCCAGTCTTTCACAAGTGGCTCTGAGGGTGGGTTCCTGCACCCACAAACGCCAAGTACACAATTGTCCAGCCAGGGAACAGTTCTGGAGGATGACGAGGTGGAGGATGAGGAGGAGGAACCATGTTTACAGCAGGGTGGCACCCAAACCAGCTCTTGGCCATCACTGGTGCATGGCTGGGGGGACAGCTTTTTATTGCCTCTGGGCAGCCTGGCACACATGAGCGATTACATGCTGCAGTGTTTCCTTAACAATCGCCAATTTGTCTACATTATAACATGCGCTGATTACTGGGTGGCCACTCTGCTGGATCCCCATTACAATAACAACGTACTGTCCTTAATTCCTGTCACTGGAGCGTGATCGTAAGATGAGTACAAGCGCACGCTGGTAGACACGCTGCTGGTCGCATTCTCACCTGACAGCGGGGGCACAGTGGAAGTACAAGGCGAAGGCAGAGGAGGAGGAAGAGATGGCCAATGCAGCTGGGGCACCACCTGCACCTCAGAAGGCAGGGTTAGCATGGCCAAAATGTGTAAAAGCTTTGTCAGCACGTCACAACAACCAGCACCACCAGCTTATATGGAAATTCTTAGCAGGATGCAGCATTTCAGCAACATGGTGGAGCAGTATGAGTCTCCAAATTGGGCACATGGCCTGAGCTTTCCCTTTATGCCTTGGAGGTGCTGACCTGCCCTGCAGCCAGTGTATTGTCTGAATGTGTGTTTAGCACGGCAGGGGGGCGTTATCACAGACAAGCGTAGCTGCCTGTCCACAGCCAATGTGGACAAGCTCACATTCATTAAAATGAACCAGGCATGGATCCCACAGGACTTGTCAGTACCTTGTGCAGAATAGACATGTATACCGGCCTTAACCAGCCATTGTTTTACTACAGCGCAATTGCTCATTGTTGTATTTTGGATAGTTCACACTCTTTTGGAGTGTACCCTAATAAAAAAAAAAAATGTAAACCAAAAACCATTGTTGGTTATCTCATCCTCCTCCACCGCTACGTCCACCGCCTCCTCAAACTCCTACTCCATATGGACCTCCACCTCATAAATCAAGTTTATTTTTCGATTTTTTTTTTTTTATTTGTACGTATTTTTTTTTGTCATTTCACTAATTTGTCTGTTACATTTTCTGGTGAAATTCACCAATTTTGGGGTGTAATGTACCCCTGCTCTACCTAGTAGACAGGTAACATTTCACTAATTTGTCTGTTACATATTCGGTTGAAATTCACAAATTTTTGGCTGTGATATACCCCTGCTATACCTAGCAGACAGGTAAAAACATTTCACTAATTTGCCTGTTGCATTCTTGGGTGACATTTGACCATTTTTGCAGTGATTAAACCCCTGCTCTGCATAGGTGACAGGGAATTAAATTTCAAAAATTCTTCTTTAATTGATGCGCGTCCCCTACTTTCATTGAATGCTTAAACTTTAACAACTTTTCCCACATTAGTGCTTCAATAATTTGATCATATTTAATTTTTAAAAAATTAACCTCCCTTGGATGTGGTCTATTTTTCTCACGCTCCCTCTCTGATTAACCCCAAATAAAGTTCATCTGCTCTAGTTGGTCTTTCCTGAAATTTATTAGTCGTATCCCACAGCAAAAGCCGTGATCCACAGAGAGCTTCCAAAGCATCAGAGGGATCTCATGGTTAAAAATCATTCAGGAGAAGGGTACAAAATAATTTCCAAGGCATTAGATATACCATGGAACACAGTGAAGACAGTCATCAGGGCCGGCGCCACCTGTAAGGCGACCTAGGCAGCCGCCTAGGGCACAATTTAGCAGGGGGCGCTGGCCCCATGCGTTTTAAATAAAAAGCGTTACAGCAAGTTTTTTTTTAAGTACGGTGGCGGGCCCTCCCCTGCACCAGGCGACTGTCGCACTGCCCGGGCTGATGCGTCTATGATTGGGCACCGCCTGGGCGCAGCCTGAAGAAAAGGAACTGACAGGAGGGAAGCGCCTCTAATGTAGCGTGGCTGAGCTCTGTTCGGTCCACGGTACAGGAACTTTTGTTTCCTGTACCCGGCCGGACTGACAGTAAGTGGTCACTTAGTGAGCACTTCCTTTCAGTCCGGCCGGGTACAGGAAACAAATGCTCCTGTACAACGGACCGAACAGAGCTCGGCCACGCTACATTAGAGGTGGGGGGGAATGAGAGTGATAAGGCCATAATTCCCAAAGATATGTTTGGTGCAAAAACACTGCACATCATCAAAAGAACACCATACCCACAGTAAAGCATGGTGGTGGCAGCATTATGCTTTGGGGCTGTTTTTCTTCAGCTGGAACTGGGGCCTTAGTTAAGCTAGAGGGAATTATGAACAATTCCAAATACCAGTTAATATTGGTACAAAACCTTCAGGCTTCTGCTAGAAAGCTGAACATGAAGAGGAACTTCATCTTTCAGCATAACAACGATCCAAAGCATACATCTAAATCAACAAAGGAATGGCTTCACCAGAAGAAGATTAAAGTTTTGGAATGGCCCAACCAGAGCCCAGACCTGAATCCGATTGAAAATCTGTGGGGTGATCTGAAGAAGGCTGTGCACAGGAGATGCCCTCACAATCAGACAGATTTAGAGTGTTTTGCAAAGAAGAGTGGGCAAATCTTGCCAAGTCAAAATGTGTCATGCTGATAGACTCATACCCCAAAAGTCTGAGTGCGGTAATGAAATCAAAAGGTGCTTCAACAAAGTATTAGTTTAAGGGTGTGCAGACTTATGCAACCATATTATTTTTATATTTTTTCTTCCCTCTACCTAAAAGATTTCAGTTTGTTTTTAAATTGAGTTGTACAGTTTATAGGTCACATTAAAGGTGCAAAAAGTTCTGAAATTATTTATCTTTGGCAAATTTTTTTACATCACGGAAACCCTTCTTATAGAGATCGCCTTGGCGTACGGCAGACGGGCTCAAATGACTTTGTACAAAATGTATTTGCTAAGCATCTCTAAATTATTAGCATAGCATAGCATTTGTAATATAATATACTTTTGTACTCTATTTGGTTTGTGGCGTTTAAGCCACACCCCTTCCTGCTAAGTCACAAATCCAATGGGGACTCAAGTTAGAAAAGTGTGTAAACCTCACAACATAGACAGTTCAAAGCATGTGCACCAGATTTTTGTTGCAAATCATTCCCCCAAAAACTGGCACATTTTCTATAGTAATTCTGCTCCATAGTGCTATAATATAATTGATAAAGGGCCCTTTAATGTAACTATATGGTTTGAATTTTTCAGAAATTATAGTCTTGTAACATTGAGTTACATGTGTGTATCTGAAACTTTCATCAGAAGGATGTACCAAAGGAAACCTTGAACACTGACATTTAATGGATACCAGTGTGTATCATGGGTATACTTTTTTTTACTGGATGTTTCCGCATGGAATATTGTAATCTACTGTGCATACGTTAAAATCCTGGCAGAAATCCTTGCCTCAGTATGATGGGTGCATGATGCCTGTGGATCAACATTCAATAGACATTCAGTAGACCTTGACACATTGTGAATAGACCCTTGATGAATTTCCTAAGTATTGTATTATATAATAATGTAATGCCTCTTTACCATCATTGTACACTACTACCCCCACACACCTTAACGTGATCCTTTCCTACAATTACTGCCTATGACTTACATAGCTACTATATCCTACATAGCTTGCATTCTTTTCACCTATAGAACAAGGTGTTACCTTTTTTCCCTGTACTTATTATAGCAGCCTGTTGTTGCATTCTCATTTGCAGCATAGCAATTGATTCTTTGAAAAAGACTTCCTTCTACACACAGTTTGTCATTATAATACTTACCACTTTCTTTTTATTTGCTGCGAAGCTCCCATTGGATTTAACAAAGACAGCACACAGCTTCACATCTTCTGGGTGAGTACATTTGTCCTAGGAAACAAAGCAGAAGTGTTTAGTAGAAGAACAAAAAAGCTTGCCTCTTTAAGAAAATTTGACAGTAATTAAGCCAAACTAAAAAAATAAATAAAATGCATAGCATATACTGAAAAATTGTCGGACTGAGTGTATTTACAAAGCATTAAACACTGAGAACAGCTTCAGGGGCATTTTTTATGATTGCATTTTACACATTTTGGACTAAATGTATTTTTTTTATTTGTCTTTATCAAAAACTTTTAATAGCTTGCTTTGCACAGTGTTACATTTCAGCATATCTGCACAGTATCTTACTTTCAGTTTTACACTGAGCCGTCATGTTGCTGTTCTGATGGCTGGATGTAGAGACCTTACCTCAGAATTTTTGACAGTTCATGAACACTCATTATAGCTAAATTCTTATCAAACTGCTAAGAATATGGGTCTAAATGAGTTTTTACTAGCTTTCAGAAATGCAGGGCTATACATCCAGACATTAGAACAGCAACTTGATGGCTCAGTGTGAAACCTTAATAATAGATTGATCTTGTATGGCTGAAATGCATATTTACCAGTAGAGTTGGGCGAATCAAAGCTAAACAAATTGACTTTGATCAAAATTTCTGGAAAACAAAAGATTCACCCTCGAAGCTGAATTTCCTTGCAGTAAAATTTGAAAGAATACATACCCACCTCATCCATTTGCGAGCAAAGGGGGCCGGTGTGGCCATCTTGATTGTAGAGACTGCACAAATTGTCACGTGGGATAATGTATTGATGTCACCATGCTGCTGCGGTGGCGTCATCAGTGATGACACCACTATGCCTGGCCAAAGTGATGACGTCATTACGTCTCCGCCCGAGATTTTGCCTGGTGTCTACAATCAAGATGGCCGCGACAGCCTCTATGCAAGCAAATGGATAAGATGAGTATTTATTTTTACCCTGATTAACCACTGAAAGGCCTAAATTTTAGCCTCAGATGACATGATCAGCGATGATCCTGTCTTCAAGGGGTTTAATGATGGGGGTGGCACGATCGCCATTCCCTGTCATTGTGTCTGCTACATACAAAGGAATGTGCTTCATGACTGAGGAATTTGTCACAAATTGAATTTCTTTGTGAAATTCGGCAGAGTAATGCTCATCTCTAATTACTAGCTGTTCCTAATTTACAGAGACAGTCATGGCAAATTCAGGCCGTTCTGGGCTGAAAATGGGTGTGGATTGTTCAAGTAGAACACATAAATAGATGGTCTCTGAGAGTTTGGGGGAGTTCCTGTACCAACTGCAATGTTGATTATCTTTGAAAATATGTCTAAATTTATATTTTCCCATGTTCGTAGTGGAAGCAACTAAATTAATAAATTAGTAGAAAAGAAAACCCTGAGTCTTTCAAGTTCCCCATTAAAACAAAATTGTATTAAGTACATTTAAAAATTAACAATACAAAAGTATTTAGGATCCAATATTATGCCGCCCATATAAACCAGCAGGGAGGCCAAACATAAAAACAACTAATTGCACAAACATTTGCAACAAAGAAAAAATTGCAAGTAATAAACACTAGTGTGCTGTTCAGAATGGGCCATACCACTACTAGAATATACTTCCTATCTATCTAGGTGCAGTGCTAACCATCAATAATTATTGAAATGTGCTCACCCTGTCAGGATGGAATGGCAGCCCCCTCAACACACGTGAGCTTTCAACAGGAGAAGAGATTGTTCATTTTTAAATGGATTTGATAAAATTAGTTTTCAATAGGGAACTTTAAAGACTCAAGGCTTTATTTTCTACCATGTTGATAACTATGTGCAGTAAGTGTGATGTATATGTGCAAACATGGGTCCACCACCAATGAGGCCAAGTGGGGCACGTCAGAGCAGTGGCAGGACTGTGGGAATCTCTCAACAGGGCTGGAGAGGTTGGGCACCATTTAAATTTTCACCTCAGGCAGCAGAAATTTTCACCCCTGTGTGCAGACATGAACTATTTTAAAGTAGGCAGTATAGATAGCATATTAATGTGGATATATAGTATTGTGTATGCTGGATTTAACACCTAGGGAGATACAACTTACCTTGTGGGCTACTGTATGCACGCCTCCACTGTTGCGCTTAGTGTTTACCCTTTTCCTCCTCTTTCTTAGGACAATATAAATCTGGACATACACCAAGAGTGTGACAATAAAAGGGACATAGAAGGATACAACAGAGGAGTAGATGACAAATGCAGGGTTTTCAATGAGGCACTCATTAGAAGCTGAAACAAAATATGATTGAAAAAGGAAAATTATTTACTTTTGACCCATATAAAAACATTAAATACTGACTTAGACCAAGTAATATTGAACATGCCCATTTTATAGCTAGTGCTTATAGCTATGGTTGGAATTTTTTTTCTTGCATGTATCAAAAGAACATGTGAATCCTTATCATGAGAGAAAGTAGTATCTTCCATAACTTCAAGGAGACAGTAGTCCCCCTTTCTAGGCCTGCATACTCTTTGTAAATGTTCAAAATCTCAGTCCTTGAAAATGACACATTGAGTAATAAGATCAGTTCTTGAGGAGAGAGAGGGATCAGGGAGATGATGTAACTTCTATCTCTTTCTATGTCTATGAAACTACATGCTGGTAAAGGAAAGGAGAACAGTAAAAAGAAACCATTTATTAGACCAAAAGTAGCCCACTCACTCGCTGAGTAGGATTTTATTGAATGGTAAGTGCACTTTAACTTTGCCAACAGATTTTAATGTATTTTTTTACAGTGATTTCAAGTACACCACATACTATGATTAGACCTTTTTTTAACTGAAGAAATACACATGGGGGAGATTTATCAAGACTAGCATTCCGATACACCAGTGCTGATCTCCCTGCACTGGAGTGCCAGAAACTAAAGTCTGCATTTTCTGGCATTAGTTATAATAAATTCGGGCATGATAGCCCCCTCCTCTCCCACTAAGACCTACTCCCTTTTCTTGCCACTTTTGAAAAGAGGTGAAAAGCGGAAAAAAAACACAAATTATGGTGCAAATATGGTGTGCACAATAATTTGCAACTTTTTAATGCCACAATAGTGGCAAAAACTGGCCTACTTTCTGGCTTCTTAGTTTCTCCACTTTTCAATTTTTTTAGCTTCCTTTGGAAAATGTAAGGTTGAATCTGATTGGTTGCTATGGACAACTAACCAAGTTTTGATGAATCTCTTATTAAGAATACAGGTTGACTCTTAGAGGAAGCCCCCCTAAACCAGGGGCAGACTGGGAAAAAATACTAAAAGGGCCAGCAATACCATATTTTGGCACATTATACTACCCCAAGAGAGCCAAATACCACAGTCCATAACAAAACATTGCCAACAGAACAAAAAACATCTTTAAAATCTTCCATTGGACGGCCGTGACGAGGGCTCAGGTGGCCCCTGGGGCATCGGCCCACCGAGAACTTTCCCTGTAAGGTCTGTGGCCAATCTGCCCCTGCCCTAAACAATGAAGAAACGGACACTGTTTTATCTTAATGATGGAAAAACTAGTTTACTTCTTTTGCCTGAGTGTGATGCCTTCTGTATGTCATACCCTGGAGTGGTATTACCATTTATGCACTCTGCTACCATCTCTAATGGGCTAACATTAATGCCATCTGTGTATTTATTTCCAGGTCCTTAACACTGTTCATTCATAATGCTGTCATGAAACTGTTTTGTACATGTAATATGCCTGGTTCACCAGCAGGTGGAGGTGTGTATCTGGCAGAGAGAGAGAGAGAGATCTCTAGACAAAATGGAACTCACCATTCAATTCTCCCCATTTTGGGCAGAAGTGGGCCAGTCTTGCTTCATACCAGAGGGAGGGGTTAAAGTTCAAGTTTAGAGCAGTCTAAGCCTGGGCACCGTTGAATCCAGACCTGCGTAGCAGGTAGCAGCCTGTGCAGTCTAAGCTAAGCTTGCGATGGAGGCAGATGTGTAGAAGATATAGCAGCAATGGGAAAAGATATCTGGCTGCAGCAAGAGTCTCTCAAAAGGTTAGTAGCTTATAGAGCACCATGACTCCTTGCTAATTTACTTATTGAGTGTCAGGAGGGGGACAACAGCCAAAGGTACACCAATCCAGTAATACCAGAACCGACCGAAAGTCCAGTAACCATACCCAAGCTGAGTTTAGCACAGCAGAGAGAGAAAGCAGAGTTATCAAGTGTACCTGTCAGTTTATGCCAAAGCCTGGTGGAACCAAGAGAAAGCCTGAATATTGTCTGAATGTAAGTTTATGCAAGTAAAGCTGTTGAACATTATAAAAGTCCAAACTTGACTTATTCTCCACCATTACTCATCCCCTTTATTGATTTGGAGTCTAACCTTGGGGAGCTACAGTATCTAGGTAGGAGCACCATGACACATAGAGACTGTTAAGGCCGCACCATACCACTCTGCATTTCTATAGACCTGGGACACTATCAGCCCTGGGGGGGGGGGGGGGGGCGGCACGTTGCATATGCAGCTTAGGTAGTGTACTGGCACTCCTTATAGAGACAAGCCTTGTATGGAGACTTACTGGATGTGCTCCAAGGTATGGAGACTTATTGGCAATGTCCATTTGAAAACAATATGCTAAGTGGTATTTCCCAAGGAAAGAGAACCATCTCATTAGAGCCTTGCGGAAGTGGAGAGCCAATACTCTACCTAGCCTGAATACAAGTTATCAGAATGAGTCAGAGAGAATCCAACACAGTGAAAAAGGTCAGATTTGGACTCAAAGGGAGCTACTTTCACAAAGTGATATTAATTAAATGGTTCTCTTTTCTGTGGAGATACCTCTTTGCATATTGTTTTGCCATGAAGCACTTCCAGTAAGTCTCCATACAGGGTTGTTCTTTTTAAGGTGGTAGTATTTTGTGCTGCCCTGTGGTATTTGGTTCTGTTGGCAGGCCTGTCTACTTGTGTAGACAGGCCTGCACTATAGTATGGCAGGCCGGTCTACTTGTGTTCGCCCTTCCTACTTGTTTTGTCCAGTCTTCTGTCAATTTGGACCCACCTTCAACATGGGGCCACTTTTCGTTTTTTTTTTCCAGGGCCACTTTAAGTTCCTAATCCGCCCATGCTTAAAGGGAAAGTCGCATAGTCATATTGATAGGTTTATCAAATTATGATTAGTAGAGACCTCTGCCAATCTCAAGAAGAAAGGGGCACATTTATTGAGACCAGCGTTTTAGACACTGGTCTTAATAAGCCCCTGCACTGGTGGTGGATCACCGAAGTTATGTAGAGACGCCGGGCCTCTACATAAATTTGGTGATTCTAAACACAAGACACCTTCCTTGTTGGCTTACATTTGGACTATTTTCTACGCCTAAAACAGGCATAGAAAATGAATGGGACAGGCTACAACATGCCGTGTGCAGGGCTGGTGTTAGGGGGGCAAACAGGGAAATTGCCCAGAGCCCCGTCACGGATGGTGTTTCAGAAAACAAGAAGTAACAAATAAAGATCCAACTGACTTGATCCCAAAACTAAAGAACAAAAGTGTGAGCCCAATGAAAGCCCTATAGCTCTCCCTGACTGCTCAGCCCATGCAAAGATCTCTGTGATAGAAAGTTGCATGTCCACGTACCTAGACTGAGTGACACCTGAAACCCCTATAATAGTGAGGGGATATGACCACCGGCTCCCTGCACTTAATATGGAGGGAGTCAGGGTCACCTAGGATCAAGCCAACAGGAAAACACAAATAAAGGAACAGACTTATCTGAAGAGCCAGCAGTTGCAGCATCTAGCAGTGAGCACCATCCAGGAAGTTGTATAAACTGCAAAGTGAGGCAGTATGGGAAGGGATATAAAGGGAGGCAATCACTGCTAATAGATGACAGCTGGGAGAGGGAGAAGAGATGTCAAAGTGAAGCCAAAACTAAAGAACATCATGCAGAAGGTACTGAAGAACGTCTGTCAGAACTTCTCAGAGATCTGGCAGTGACAGCCCCCTTTCCAAAAGGGGCCCGCTGCTGTTAGATACTTAAGTACCCCCCCACGCACAGTCTCCCGTCTCACTATACTGTAGCTTGGTGACAGGCCAGCATTAGCCACAATCCTGATGCCACAGACCACATCAGGACGTTCTGTGTGGGTGGAGCTAACATAGCTTCGCCCCCATCCTTTGCCTGCATTTACTCCAGGCTGCAAGGCCCAAACGTCAGACTGGGATGACTGGGCCTTCTGCTCTGTCCAACACACAGGCTCTGACCTCAGCTGCTGAACTTCAGAGCTTCCAGGATCCTCCTATTAAAGCACCTGGTAATTCCATCTAGTAAGAAGCACGCAGCAGTGTCTGTGGAGGAGGGGGTGCAGGGCTGCTGGGGTCATACTCTCAGCCGCTTCACTGACCTCAACTACTTAGGGTCACTGACCTGTGAGTTCCCACTGTCATCTCTGTGTTTCACCTGTGCCCCCTCCTGTGGGCTCCCTTTGCCCCCTCCTGTGTGTTCCCTGTGCCCTCTCCTGTGCGCTCCCTGTGCCCACTGTGTGTATTTTCTGTGCCCCCCGTGTGAGCCAGCTGTGTGAGCTCCCTATGCCTTCTGTGTGCGCTCCCTGTGTCCCCTCCTGTGCGCTCCCTGTGCTCCCTCCTGTGCACTCCCTGTGTCCCCTCCTGTGCACTCCCTGTGTCCCCTCTTGTGTGTGCTACCTGTGCCCACTGTGTGCACTCCCTGTGCACGCTGTGTGAGCTCCCTGTGCACGCTGTGTGAGCTCCTTGTGCCCCCTCTGTGCTGCCTGTGTGTGATCCCTGTGCCCGCTGTGTGTGCTTCCTGTGCCCCCTTGTGTGACCCAACTGTGTGAGCTCCCTGTGCTTCTGTGTGAGCTCCTTGTGTCCTGTGGGCTCCGTATGACTCCAGGGCACAACCAAAAGGCATACTCGTGCTTGTGATATGGCCATGTTGCGTTTAATTACCACATGGCTGTCTGAGCCAAAGAGGGCTCTAGTTAATTTAATAAAGACGACATTTTTTAGGTGGTATGCATTGTTAATGGGGGGGGGGGGGATTGAAGTATAAATTATCCCTTTCATGACCAGGTTAAAAAAAGGCCTGAATGTCGAAGAAAATTTTTGTGATTTTGTGCACGTGGTGGTTTAGTGACCAAAGCATTTTTATTTGTTTGACTACCAAAATTATTTTTGCAATTTATAATTTTTTTAGAATGCTTTTTTTTTTTGAGGTTTTTATATTTTTTTTTATTAATTTGGAGGAAAACTGCTAATTATTATTAAAAAGTAATTTTTGTTTTAATTATAGCTTTTTATTTCTTAAATAATAAAACAGACACAAAAATTAATTATTGCAATGGGTTCCCTATTTTGTAATGATTGTTTTCATATATAATGTATAGGTTTGAGAGAAAAGAGCGACCATGGTGATGGTTTCTGTTAGCGACTGTATTTTAAATGATTTATTTACTTATTTACTTATTTTTTTACTGTTTCCACTGTAACTGGGGCATCCACAGGAGCCCCAGTTGCAAGGGAAAACAGCCCCCTGTGGGGGCATGACACATAGGCAGAGCTGATCAGGGTCTCCTTAGGCCCTGCAGCTCTGCTCCTGCCTAGTGATGAGCAGCAGGGGCTATATTTGAATTTGCGATATTTCACAAATATTTGGGCGAATATTTGTCATATTTGCGAATTCGATATTATTTTCTTGATTGCGAAAAATCAGCAATGGATTATTCATGTAATGCAGGCAAAATACAGGCGTGGGTCACTTTTGCTAAATTTTCCAAGCTGCTAAAAGTTTCCTGAGATTAGAGAAAATGGTTGGCACTGCAGAACATTAAAAATGGCTTTATATGCAGTTAGAGTGCTCCAATATATTAGTGATTGCTCAAATCGGCACTAGCGATGCAAATATTTTGGCGCAATATGTGAAACTTTACATTTTAGCAGGTCTGCATAAATGTATGAACAGTAGAACCTATCACACTACCTAACACACTACAACAGCTACACTATATCAGGATATAACCTACACTGACTATCTGTATTATATATTTAAGCTAACTAACTAACTATCTAATGTAGTGTGGAAAGCACAGAGCACAGTAATGACACTGCTCTCTCTCAGAACTTTGAAAAGTGGGAGGTTCTTATATAGTAAGGGGTAGGCAACTTTCCTATTGGTTGCTAGGGATGTTGCTAAGCTCAGACAAAGACATTGCAGCCTTCTCATTGGCCCACAAGCAATAAGGGAGGTTACTGATGGAAAAAAAAATCTATAATATTTGAAATTATTAATATATATCACTATATTCTAAATGTTCGCAAATTCTCAAAGTGCCGATATTCACAGTTAATATTCACAATTTGAATATTCATGATCGACACTACTCTTGCCCCTGCTCCAGACACCCCCGCCAGTCATGTGACCGCCGGGACTAAAAGAGGAAGCGGCTCTGCTGCTTCCTGCTCCCTCCACCATGTGCTAGTTCAGCACTCTCCTGCCGACATAGGAGAAGGCAGAAGTGGTAATAAACCTCTCCTGTCTTCTCCTCAGGGTCCCTGCTGTGTCTGTCAGCCAGGACCCGACCTGCTCCTGCTAGATTCCAGGAGCTGACAGTGCTGGGATTAAAGCGCTGCCTGTACATGCATGTACGTGCTATCTGCACGGGGCATGTGCAGATAGGACATATATACACAGTGGCCAGTCAGGAAGGGGTTAAGAACCTGAGTCCAAATTAGCTATGTCTTGTATTTATTTTTTCTATATTTGGGGGGGGAGACATACCAGGACTGCTAATAAAGGAATCTGCAAAGCTATGTCGTATCACAGCCAGATACCCCTTAATAACAGTGTGTCATCCATAGATTCCACCATAACAGTGTGTCCTCCACAGATTCACCTATAACAGTGTGTCATCCACAGGTCCCCCATAACAGTGTGACATCCACAGGTCCCCCATAACAGTGTCATCCACAGATCCTCCATAACAATGTGTCATCCACAGATTCACCTATAACAGTGTGTCATCCACAGGTCCCCCATAACAGTGTGTCATCCACAGGTCCCCCATAATAGTGTGACATCCACAGGTCCCCCATAACAATTTGTCATCCATAGATCCCCTATAACAGTGTGTCATACATAGACCCCCCGATAACAGTGTCATCCACAGATCCTCCATAACAGTGCGTCATCCACAGATTCACCTATACCAGTGTGTCATCCACAGGTCCCCCATACCAGTGTGTCATCCACAGGTCCCCCATACCAGTGTGTCATCCACAGGTCCCCCATAACAGTGTGTCATCCACAGGTCCCCCATAATAGTGTGACATCCACAGGTATGTCATCCACAGGTCCCCTATAACAGTGTGTCATCCATAGACCCCCCATAACAGTATCATCCACATATCCTCCATAACAGTGTGTCATTCATAGGTCCCCCATAACAGTGCCATCCACAGGTCCATCATAACAGAGTCATGCATAGACCCCCCCCCCCATAACAGTGTCATCAACAGATCCTCTATAACAGTGTGTCATCCACAGATCCTCCATAACAGTGTGACATCCACAGGTCCCCCATAACAGTGTGTCATTAACAGATCCTCCATAACAGTGTGTCATCCACAGATCCTCCATAACAGTGTGTCATCCACAGGTCACCCATAAAAGTGTGTCATCCATAGATCCCCCATAATAGTGTGTCCTCCACAGATCCCCCATAACAGTGTGCATGCACAGCATTATCTCCATTCACTGCTATGGAATTTTGAAAAATAGCCAGTGATCATCTATTATCAAAACACTCATAGAATAATGGAGGATGACCATGCATGCACACTGTGCTCTCCCTTACCCTTCAGGGGCACGGATGGGACAGCCCCTTTTTTAAGCTTGTGGTTTTATAAACTGCAACATGGAAATACAGAAGTGCCCTGGCCATTCATAACGTGGGGTCCATGTGCAGAATTCTTAATGAAAATGGGAAGGAATAAAAATCCATGCCAAAACTGCATCAAAAAGTGTTTTATAAAATTAGTCAGAAAAAAACACATCCGAAAAAAAGCTGATGCTAATTCTGCATTAGTTTTTTTTTAAGCACAGAATTTACTCTGTGTGAACATACCCAAAGAGGCTGCAGGATCAGCAGTTTACAGTGGAAAGGCTTAAGAGAGATAATGTGGCATTCTACACTCAGCTGCTGTGGTTGCAACCGCTGTCCGTGCCTACAAAGTTCTGTCAAACTGCTAGTCCAATATTTCAGGATTTGGGGCCCCTTTCTATATTTTGCCCAGGGTCACACTTTGTCTAAAACCAGCCCTGGGCATGTGACACAATCTGCACCTGATATACACCACAAAAGCGTCATATATCTATTCATAGATGACCCCCTAAGAGTCCAAGGATTTTTCTCTGTGTAGCAGTGCTTTGTCCACTTGCTGTGTAAGGAAATATACCAGAGCCCCATTTATCAGAACAATAATGCAGGAAGCACTTGATTTATCCGTCTGATATTTATTGGTTCCTGTTATATTCCAAGCTCTCTAAATTGCAGTACCTTTGCTCCCTCTAAAGCAACATTTTTTTGTTCCATTTACCGTCTGTTTAGTTTCTTCTCGATATTTTGTCTGGATTGCTTTGTCGATAAATCCAACCTGACATTTGTTTGCCAAACAAAGTCTATAATTTTATAAGACCAGATAATAGCGACAGCCCAGAGGATTCATGATTACTGTACTTTTATCAGGTGCCATGGTCTGGTTGGTATTTTGCTAGCTAAGGCTACTTTCACACTTGCAGCAGAGTGATCCGGCAAGCAGTTCCGTCGCCGCAACTGTCTGCCAGATCAGAAAATCTGCATGCAAACGGACAGCATTTGTAGATGGATCCGGATGCAGATCTGTCTTACAAATGCATTGCAAGAACGGATCCATCTCTCAGGATGTCATCCGGAGAAACAGATCCGTTATATATTTTTTTCACTTTTTTACCAGATGCATCCGGCATATATATAGTGAGGGTTAGCTCTCTTTCCGGGGTCACACTTACAGATTTCTTCTCAGACCACATATTTTTCAAATCAAAATTGTGCTTTATTGCGACACAAGCACCAACAAAAACTGTAGAAAATAAAAGCCTGCCTGGCTGGGCTCTACCTAAACACATTAACTAAAGCCATGACTAAACCATAGGTTACAATTCATACCTGTCATCAGGCCCGGCTTTCCCAGCCAAACAGTTCTCCAGCCCCCAGGTGGTACAAATACTAGTCCCATTGGGGGATTGTGGCCAAGCAGTCCTCACGACTCTGGCCTTGTGAACCTTGTACCGCAGGCATCACTGCGTCCCCCAAATTACAGGCTGTTACTTAGCCTCGTGGACCCTCAGACTACACGGCTGAGACCACTACAAACCTCTGCAGGTCTCTGGTCCCGGATAACACACTCTCTCTAACTGACACACTGGGAGGTGCTTTATCCCAGTCTGATTATCGCAGATCTCACCTGCGATCCTCTCTGGACCAAGGGAACACCCGTCCTGGAAGGGTGTGGATTGGCAGATCCCACTTCTAGTCCTATCTGCCAATCCAACTAAATTCCAGCCCAGAATATACCAAAAACAAACCTACATGCTGCTGAGACTATTGCATCCCGGATTTTAGTTATCCCACCCAGCTGAGGTATCTGAGTGGGATATACACACCTTCCCGTACTGTCCACATTGTCACTATATATATATATATATATATATATATATATGTATATATATATTAGTGTTGGGCAAGCATGCTATGCCAAACACAAATTTTACTCGTGTGTGCTCGAGTGCGATGCTCGAGTCTCCTCCCCGCACATTTATTGGCCAATAAACGTGCACAAAGGTACTGGCACTCACTGTAATGTCCTAGCCATGGCTACTGGCATTACATTGATTGGCTGGCCAGAAAGCACTATATAGCACGGCTCAGTCTTTGTCAAGGAGAGCTGTGCTGAAGAAGGGACAGATAGTGTTGGGAGTGAAATAGTAATATTTTAGTGAAAATATTTTAAGGACTATTGCATCTGGCAGCAATATAATTATTAATGCAACCTGAGCTAAATTGCTTGCAATTGTTAGAGAGACCCAAAAGTCCTTTCAAGGACTATTGTTGTATCTGGCAGCAATATAATTATTAGCACAACCTGCGCTAAATTGTGTGGAATTGTTAGATCCCAAAAAGTCCTTTTATAGAAACATAGAATGTGTCGGCAGATAAGAACCATTTGGCCCATCTAGTCTGCCCAATATACTGAATACTATGAATAGCCCTTGGCCCTATCTTATATGAAGGATGGCCTTATGCCTATCCCATGCATGCTTAAACTCCTTCACTGTATTTGCAGCTACCACTTCTGCAGGAAGGCTATTCCATGCATCCACTACTCTCTCAGTAAAGTAATACTTCCTGATATTACTTTTAAACCTTTGCCCCTCTAATTTAAAACTATGGCCTCGTGTAGCAGTTTTTCTTCTTTTAAATATTCTCTCCTCTTTTGCCTTGTTGATTCCCTTTATGTATTTAAAAGTTTCTATCATATCCCCTCTGTCTCGTCTTTCATCCAAGCTATACATGTTCGGGTCCTTTAATCTTTCCTGGTAAGTTTTATCCTGCAATCCATGTACTAGTTTAGTAGCTCTTCTCTGAACTCTCTCCAAAGTATCAATATCCTTCTGGAGATATGGTCTCCAGTACTGAGCACAATACTCCAAATGAGGTCTCACTAGTGCTCTGTAGAGAGGCATGAGCACCTCCCTCTTTCTACTGGTAATGCCTCTCCTTATACACCCAAGAATTCTGCTAGCATTTCCTGCTGCTCTATGACATTGTCTGCCCACCTTTAAGTCTTCTGAAATAATGACCCCTAAATCCCTTTCCTCAGATACTGAGGTTAGAACTGTATCACTGATTTTATATTCTGCGCTTGGGTTTTTGCGCCCCAAGTGAATTATCTTACACTTATCAACATTACATTTTAGTTGCCATATTTTTTACCATTCCTCTAGTTTTCCTAAGTCCTTTTCCATTTGGTGTATCCCTCCAGGAACATCAACCCTGTTACAAATCTTTGTGTCATTAGCAAAATGACACATCTTACCATCGAGGCCTTCTGCAATTTTGCTGATAAAGATATTAACCAATATGGGCCCCAAAACAGCTCCCTGAGGTACCCCACTGGTAACAAGACCATGGTCTGAATATACTCCATTGACTACAACCTTCTGTTGTCTGTCCCTCAGCCACTGCCTAATCCATTCAATAATATGGGAGTCCAAGCCCAAAGACTGCAATTTATTGATAAGCCTTCTATGTGGGACAGTATCAAAAGCCTTATTAAAGTCTAGATAAGCAATGTATACTGTACCTCCGCCATCTATTATTTTAGTCACCCAATCAAAAAAATCTATAAGATTAGTTTGACATGATCTCCCTGAAGTAAACCCATGCTTTTTTCATCTTTCAATCCATGGGATTTTAGATGTTCCACAATCCTCTCAAGTATGGTTTCCATTAATTTCCCCACTATTGATGTCAGGCTTACTGACCTATAGTTGCCCGATTCCTCCCTACTACCTTTCTTGTGAATGGGCACAACATTTGCTAATTTCCAATCATCTGGGATGACTCCTGTTACCAGTGATTGGTTAAATAAATCTGTTAATGGTTTTGCTAGTTCACCGCTGAGCACTTTTAATAGCTTTGGGTGTATCCCATCAGGCCCCTGCGACGTATTTATATTAATTTTAGACAGCTGACTTAGAACCTCTTACTCTGTAAAGACACATGCATCAAAAGATTCATTAGTCTTCCTTCCTAACTGAGGTCCTTTCCCTTCATTTTCCTTTGTAAAAACTGAACAGAAGTATTCATTGAGGCAGTCAGCTAGTTCTTTATCTTCTTCCATATACCTTTTTTCTTTTGTTTTTAATTTGGTAATTCCTTGTTTTAGTTTCCTTTTTTCATTTATGTATCTGAAGAATGTCTTATCACCTTTTTTCACTGAATGAGCTAATTTATCTTCTGCCTGTGCTTTAGAAGCTCTTATAACTTGTTTGGCCACTCTCTGCCTAATCTTATAAATTTGCCTGTCATCCTTTTTTTTTTTTTTTTTTTTTTTTATACCACAGTGGTCTCTTCCCTTTTTTGCTTTTACTGACAAGCCTAATGCAATTTTCTGTTGCCTTCAATAGTGCCACTTTTAAGTAGTCCAATTTCTCCTGGACTCCATTGAAACTGTTCCAATATGATAGGGACTCGTATACCACTAATATAATTTTAGAAAAGTCTGTTTTTCTAAAATCTAAAACTTTTGTTTTTGTGTGGTGTGAATCAGTCACTGTACATAGTAAACCACACTAACTGGTGATCACTAGATCCCAAGCTTTACCCTACAGTAATATCAGATACCAAATTCCAATTTGTTATTACTAAATCTAAAATGGCCTCCTTCTGGGTTGGCTCCTCAACTACTTGCTGTAGAGATAATCCCAGGAGGGAATTTAAAATATCTGTACTCCTGGCAGAACTAGCTATTTTGGTTTTCCAGTTTACATCAGGAAGATTAAAGTTTCCTATAATGATATCTTCCCCCTTCAATGTCATTTTAGCTATTTCCTCAACTAGTAGATCATCTAATTGTTTGACTCGGCTAGGTGGTCTATATATCACACCTAAACGAGTTACCTTATGATTAGCAAGCTGCAAGGTAACCCAAACTGACTCTAAATTGGTCTCGCTAACTTGTATTAATTAGATTGTATGCTATCTTTCACATACAGGGCCACCCCTCCCCCTTCTTGCCTTCTCTGTCTTTCCTATATAGAGAGAAACCTGGTATTGTTATATCCCAGTCATTACTCCCATTGAACCACTATATTCTCAGATGCTATTATAGCCTCAAGTTCATTGATCTTATTCCTTAAACTGCGAGCATTTGTAGACAAGACTCTGAGCTTGTTATTTCTTAACCAATGCGCTACTGGCATATTCTGGCATTGTTCCAGAGGGCACTCAGACTGCTGTATTATCACTCTCCCCCCCCCCCCCTTCCCTAGTTTAAATGCTCCTTAGCAAATACTTTGAACTGTTCACTGAGGACATTTGTTCCCTTGAGAGAAAGATGCAAACCATCTTTCTTGTACAGTTCTTTTCCATTCCAACGAGAGTTAACATGAGACACAAAGCCAAACCCTTGGTTCAGACACCATTCACCAAGCCATACATTGAATTCCTTAATGCACATCTTCCTGTCATGCTGAAGGTTATGCACAGGCAAAACTGCAGAGATTGAAACAGTTGATGCAACCTCCCGTATATCATTTCCAAATGTGTGAAAAACTTTTCTTCACCTTTGAAACCTCATTGCAAGCCAGATCATTTGTCTCAAGATGGACAATAACATCCAGCTCCCTTTACTGCTGTGCTTGCCTAACAATATTAAGGCAAGCCTGGTTTAATGCTTTGTTTCTCCCATTGAGTTCCATTGTGCTCGGGTGCTCTGGTGGACTCAGGGAGTCTGGTGTCCCTAGTAAGGGCTTCCCTAGTACGGTCAGCGGAGTATACTGGCCGGAATGTCGGGGTCATGTGCATCCATGGAAACTTAAAAAAACTATCCCACCATCCTGGTGTCTCTAACCACATGGGCTGGCAGATGGACTCGCAAAGTGGCAGTTGCCCCAAATTTACACTACATACTTATAATAGGGAGAGACTTCCCTGGCTTCCCGGCACTGAGGCTTGCTATGACAGTGACTGATACCCATGAGACAAGGATAACCCTAGCAGAGCGGCCTGGCTCAGGGGGGAGGCAAGAACCCTGGGAACCTGAGACCAGAGGGCCAGTGGTAGGGGTCACCGGCCGCCACTTCGGTGGAAGAGGGGGAGACAACCCCGCTAAGTGTAATAGTGGGAGCTTGCCACCGGGTCCTGAATTGGCAGACCTCAATGTCTAAGCAGATAATTTTGGTACCGCCCAACGCCAGGACCCAACCCTAGTCCGCACCTGGGAAAATGTGTTAGTAGTAGATGCTAAACCCCAACAACCTTGGGCAGAGTCAGTGTTTACCCGTTTTGTGGTTCATCAGGATATGTTGTATCAGGTTAAACAAGTATGGGGTGAGCCTATTGAACAGTTGGTGGTCCCCAAGGCTTATCACAAGCTTGTGTTAGATCTAGCCTACCAACACGTTCTCGGTGGTCACCTGGGGCTACAGAAAACTCAGGAACGTATTCTACTGCGGTTTTACTGGCCCAGCATATTCAAAGAAGTGGAAGAGTTTTGTAAGTCTTGCCCGACCTGCAAGATAACTAGCCCCCAGACATATTTCTGTAGTCCCCTAGTACTTCTCCCGATTATCGAAGTATCATTTGACCGAATAGCTATGAACCTCATATGCCCAGTACCGAAGTCCGCCAGAGGGCATCAACACATCTTAGTCATTCTAGACTATGCCACTCGGTACCCGGAGGCACTAAAAACTATTTCCACATTCAGTTCCCAGAAATTGAATACTTGATATTTCTTTGAGTATCTTGTTTTATATTGTTGGCTTGTAACAGGTTTCTATTACCAGCAGCTCTGTTTTTCATGGGTGTACAGTTATGCCTATTCAACTCCCTACTTTCCTCACTAACTCCAACCCTTACTAAATCTCCACTGTTTCTTCCCACTCTGTATCTACTCTTTCTACCCCTTATATTGGTATTAACACCCTCCCTCCACCCAGATCCAAGTTTAAAAGCTCATCCAGCCATTTAACTATTCTTTCCCTCTGCATATTCCCTTCCTTAAGGTGCAGTCCATCCCTACTATAGCAACTGTAGCTGACAGATAAGTGACCCCTTCCTTCCTGCACCAGCTTCTGAGTCACTTATTTAACTCCCTAAGCTCCTGAAGTCTCCCTAGTGATGCTTGTGGCACTGGTAGTACCGTATTTCTAAGAACACTACTTTGGGGGTTCTAGACTTGAGGTTTCTCTTCTAGTTCACTAAAATCATTTTAAGGAACCTTTATCTCTCTCTGACTTTATCATTGGTGTGGATGTGCACCATGACTGCCCAGTCTTCCCCAGTCTTACCAAGCAATCTGTCTTCCCTATATACCAAACTCAAGCACTAAGAAAAATACACTGTTTGGCATTCAGTTTCGTCAAAGGATGACCTTGTATGTCCACCTAATGTAGTCCCCCACCACCAGCCTCTGCACGACCTTTGCTGCACTTCTCTTCCTATCCTTCCTATAGCAGTCATCCTCCTGGCTGCTAAGAGCAACATTCTGCTGCAATGATGATAAGGCTCACACCCCATAATATCAGCCAAACAGGCATATTTTCTAGGGTGCGCCTGCTGAGGACTAGCCTTCCTTGCACTTTTCCCCCTACCCATTCTTCTAAGACCTCATGCACACGAACGTTGTTTGTTTCCGTGTCCGTTCCGTTTTTTTTGCAGATAGGATGCGGGCCCATTTATTTCAATGGGTCCGCAAATAACGCGAACAGCAGACTGTGTGCTGTCCACATCAGTATGTACATTCTGTTGCCCCGCAAAAAAAAATTGTGCATGTCCTGTCCTATTTTTTTTTTGGACAAGGATAGGCATTATTACAATGGATCCATAAAAAAAAAAAACGGATCCGAAAAAAAACGGATGCCATACGGAATGTTATCCGTTTTTTGGGAGGGATCCGCAAAACACAGGCGGTCGTGTGCATGAAGCCTAACTGTTACAGAGCTGATGACCCTAGAAGAGGCTGTCAGAAGAAGATAGTCCTACAAGTCACTGTGCCTTGTTAAACCATGGATTTCCGTACTCCTTAAATTAATATTGGCCAAGCTCTCCAATGTCATTGGTTTGGTTGACCGTCTATGTAGTCATCTCTAGTGATGAGCGGCATAGGCAATATTCATTTTTGCAATATTTCAACAACAAAAAAATAATTCGCAAATTCTAGAATTTGCGATCTCCAGTCATTATTTTTGTGATTGCGCAAATCGGCACTAATGATGCACATCTTTTTTTTGCGCAATACATGCAACTTCACATATTAAGTATTGTTGTGACATCACAGCACTGTGTCTAACAGAGACACTAATCCCTATCACAGCACAGTAATTCCTTTCATAGTACCTTACACCCTGCACAGGATTCAGCTACACTATATAACCTACACTGACTATCTCCCACTAACTATCTGTATTATATATATATGAGCTAACTAACTATCTAATGTAATTAAATAAGGATCCAGATGAGTCTGCAAAGCACAGAGCACAGCAATAACATTGCTCTCTCTCTCTCAACTGCAAAAAAACTGCAGAAAATAACCGGATGATAGGGATGTCAGCTGAGACAACCCCTTTGCAAGTGAATTCCAGCCACAAACACTCACTCATCCTATCTTCTATTTCACTTTAAACTTTATGGGTGGAATGAAACTAGTCAAGAACTACTCACTTGCAGAAGTTTCAACAGTTTAACCACTAACAATCTAGCATTTTTCACCTTTCCAGGCAATAGTTGATACATTTTGTGGTTGGAATTCCCACATGAGATACCCTAGTGACCATATTTCTTCCACTATATCTGTCCTCTTGACTGCAACAGCAAATTATTTCCCCAGAATGAGTAGTCACATTATTATTTTCATATTCCATACTTACCAGTGTTATTTAGTCCAAAGAGAAGTGGACAAGAGATTGCAAAGGATAAGACCCAAACTACTGCAATCATGACAGTCACTCTGCGCTTGGAACTGTAACGCGTGTTGTAGAGCATCGGCATTGCCACTGCTGTATACCTGAAACAAGTACACGTTATAGATATACAGTCCTTACACAGTAACAGCATATCTGTAAAGGCAGTTTTAAGGAAATTATATCAATAAAGCAAATAAATAAAACAACACTTTCTTCTTATACATTTTGTGTGTTGTATATGTATCCTTTGGTATTAATAGCTATCAAACGGCCTTTAAAAAAAAAACAACTAGGGTCTATGGAGCTATTCACATGGGTGTTTTTTTTATTTATTATTTCAGTGAATAGTGGCCTTTAAAAAAAAAGGACATAAATTAAATGGGCCTGTTTTTAACTGCTATATAGATACGAGTGCACTTGTTTAATAGGTGTTAAAAATGGCTATAAGAGTATATTAGGGGCTAAAATAATTATTCACTTGAATGTAGAGGGGCACTCACATCTTATTGGAGGCAAAAGGACCTGATATTGAATCATCACTGCTAGCGCATGTCTTGCAGCATCCAATGAGGAGTAAGTGTCTGTGGTCAGGTGATTAATTATTATTTTGTGTATACACTATACTGGAGTGCACTAAGAGGGGCATTAAAATACTGGAGTACACTAAGACGGACCTGATATATACTGTGTACTGAGGGGAACTAAAATTTGCCTTGATGTCCAAGGGCCCTATTGGGGGCATTATATATGCTGAGGACACTGCAGTGGTTGGGATTCAAAAAATCAGCATATGAAATCAATCTTAATGATCATTTTTAATGGCTGGTAAAATGGATAAAAAACGGCCATTAAAAACAAATAGACAGCTGGTAAATAGATGCAGTCACTGATGCACAATGGCCTTGAAAAACTGATAGCGCATCCATTTTTATTGCCCTTTTTTTCCCCACTGTCGTTTTAATGTAGCCTTAAAGGAATGTAGTCCAGGATTAGAAAAACATGGTTGCTTTCTTCCAGAGACAGTGCCACAACAATCCATAGGTTTAGTTTGGTATTGAAGTAAATAGTACTACACTGCAAAACCACTCAAAGCCTGCAAATAGCTGTGGCACTATACTCAAAGGCATTAGCCATGTTTTTGTAATCCTGAGCAGCCACTTTAAAGACTATCTGGCAACATTTGCATTATCATTCATCTGGCATCATTACATGGAGGTATGCAACCATATGGGTTGCCTGTTAATTTATAAAACATTGTTCCCACCTTGCAGACAGGATGTTACATGCAATAGTAAATGATAGAGTTTTATAAACTGCCTCCAGGAACTACACAGCACAATATTATGGCATTATATATTACTAGGAGATGCAATATACACATAAACACCATAATAAGCAGTTTTTTCAACATGAGAATATGCCCCAGAACATGTCTATTTGCCACTCAAGGGGTACTCAAGCGGTGGCTCAAGTTCTAAGTCTCTCTGAGTTGAATTTACCACCCCTTGAATTATTTCTTTCTTTATTGAATTTGAACCTTACATGTGGTTATTTTGCTTTTAGAAATGATTTTTAGATCTAGTTACATGGGACCGCCATGGGCACGATCGTGGCACCCATGTACGTCAATATTGTCATGGCCCAGCTAGAGGAGGATATTGTCTATGTATCTTACCACTTCAGCCAAGTGCTGGGGTGGTGGAGGTACATAGACAACATTTTCCTCTTATGGACTGGCTATGGAATGGAACTGCTTCTTTTTTATGAGTATTTGAATAATGTTCATACATGCATTACCTTTACATTATCTTACTCCACTGACAAATTACAATTTTTGGATACATAGTAATTAATCAGGGGATGTTAAATACAAATCTGTTCCGCAAAAAATTGATAAAAACAACATACGGCTATAATAGCTCACATTCAACAACTTTGCTAACATCTTTGCCATACAGTCAGATGTTTGGAATCAAGAGGATTGCAGACAATGATCAAGCATGTGAATTGGCCTTGGGAAAAATGTGTAATAACTTTTTGGTTAGAGGATATCCCACAGCACTGATTGAAAAAGAGGGCCCAGTCGGTATATAAAATAGATTTTCGTAAGCCTAAATCTAAATGGGAATCAGCAGAAAGGATTCCATTCATTTCAAAGATCTCAGATTTCAGTAATGATATATTGAAAATTTTGAATAAATACTGGCATGTTAAGGCTGGCCTTTGAAATATTGAGGTGTTCGGACAAAATCCACTCATGTCATACAGACATAACTACCACTTATGTGTTCGTCTGGGAGAGTCTGATGTAAACATTCCTAAAACTATACAAATCTTTCTTAAACCTCATTCCTATGTTTAGGGTGTGTTAATTGTCACTAAATGTGTAAAGGTACTAAGTTAAAACATCCAATTTCTGAGAGAAATTCCCCATCAAACATTTTCTGACATGTGTATGGGTAATTTATGTTCTGTGTGCACCTGCAACCTCCTATATGTGGGCTATCAGTCACACAGAACATGTTTAGATAATTGGTTTGACCTATGTTCCGCAGAATCCTGTTCCAGTATTGTTAGGATTGTGATATACACTATACAATCATTTTTCTGTATTATCCTAATTTTTGTTTTTGGCTCTCCTTTATTCCAGGAGAGAGGAAAGGAGAGTCGCTGCAACATTAAGGAAGAAATACACATGTGGGGATGGATTTTGGATTTTCATGTTATTTTTTAAAATCTTTATTATCTCATTTTTTTACTTTTATTTACGCTGTGGGTTATCCTTTGATTACAGGTATGGTTTGCATACCAAAGGAGGGCTTTATATTCCTCCCAGTGCGCCCTTCAGATGCCTGCTGGAGGATAGCATTGAGATGTACCAGATTTGTCAAACAGGACATTGGATATGCCCTGCTTTTCTAGTCAATTAGTTCCCAGCAGGTGGCATACCATATGTATATTTAATCATATTTTACCCATATGCATATATATACTACTTATGTGACTATTTCATAAGCATCATGAGATTTTCTATTGACTTCCATATGCTATGCTCTACTTCTGTATTCCAAGCCTTGTTGCGGACTAACAAGAGATAGTTATTGCTGATTGGTGAGCGACTCTATCTTCCTCACCATGGACCTGATTTGCACATGAACAATTTTTAACTTATTGCATTACGATGGTACTTTATAGCACTTACATGAACTGGATTTTTCTATAGCACTTTATTGGATCATGTTTTTGCAATATACAGTCAATTTATCATGCACAATTGACTTTGAGAATAATTATGCATTTTTTTATCAATTGATTGTAATTTGCATACACTCTAATGTCTCTACCTGTTTAGGCATTTCTAAAGAGCCCATGTGTGTATGTATGTCACAATATGCTTAAAAAAAGCTCCTGGTGGGAGCTGAAATGTTGCATGTTTATAGACACTTGAAAATAAATCAACTGTTTTCCAGTATTCTGGTTGGAGTGTTGTGATCTCTTCTAGAACATCTATATAATATTATATATATATATATATATATATATATATATATATATATAAATATATTAGGAAACGGACAGCACTTCCAGTAGAAAGTCATGGTTTATTGACCCAAGTGGAACAGTGACCGGTGTCCGAGCCGAAACGTTGCCTCACTGTTCCACATGGGTCAATAAACCACGATTTTCTACTGGAAGTGCTGTTTGTTTCCTACCATATTTTTGGGTAAGAAGTTACACCCTGGGACATAGCACCCAACGTACCTTTTGTAAATTGGTGCTGCCATCCTTTCCTTATATATATATATATATATATATATATAAAATACAAATTATAATATTATAATTAGAGATGAGAGAATTTCTCCAAAATTGGATTCAGCCGCTTCACCCAAATTTGTAAAAAAATGTAGTTCGCTACACAAATTTGTTTTAAAAAAACTGCTATTTTCTGGCTGTAGAGAGCCTTTATAGTGGTGTAGAACACTGTGCCTTGCAGTAACACGCATCGGCAGTATGCTGTCATAGTGAAATCATACTTTGAGTCCATTTGACATGCAGATGACAGGCTTCACTCCTAGAATCACTGCACACTTCACTTATTTGGGGCCAAAGCTGACCAAATAACTCAATAACTCAAGTATGAACTCAGCGTTACAAGTCAATGTTAGCACCAAGAGGAAGCACACTCCTTTTACACCGTCGTCAGCTAAATCCACATAGATGTCTATAGAACCTGTTCTATTAAACGCTTATACAAGTAGAGCCGCTGACAGAGTGGATCCGTCAGAAAAATAACCCCAAAAAAACAGTTCCTGTCTGTTGAGCATCCGCCTTCACTCTGTCAGCATTTGGTCAGTAATCCATCAGTATTTCTAAAATCCCCCCAAAAAACAGGAGTGGATCCAAAACAGAGATGATTTGTGAATCGAATATTTTCATGTCTTCTGTATTTTTTACCCACTCATGCTTTTGGCTACCAAATCACAAGCCAATTCTGATGGGACCTTACAGGCCTTACAGCTGCTACACAGACAGGATCCATTGTGCTTCTCATTTTTCCTTCCTTCTGACAGATCAGAAGAAGGGTCAAATAAATGATGATGTCAGCCAGGCCAAAAGGCAAAATAGTGGCCCGGTCATGTAGTGGGGAGGATGGGAACAGCTTGAGAAGTCCACAGAGTGGCCCTATGACATAGTGGTGAAGTGGAAGCAGCATGAAGAGGCCAAGAGTGACCCAATGACAGAGTCTGGAGGTGGCATCAGCATCAGGAGGCAACAGAGTAGCACAATGACAGTGTGGAGGTGGCAGCAGCATTAGGAGACCTGAGTGGTGAGGTGGCAGCAGCATCATAGGACAACAGAGTGACCCCTTGACAGAGTGTGGAGGTGGGTGGCAATACCAGTACCAGCTGAAGATGGTGGGTGAAAGAAGGAGCACTTGGCATCAGATGTGTGGCACCGGGTGGGTGGCAGCATCAGAATAGTAGCTGAGTCAGGTAGCCAGAAGAAACCGATTTCTTTTGTCAAAGTGTTGGCGTGGCATCAGGAGGAGGCCACAGGGTGGCACAATGACTGTTAAGGCGGCATCAGCATCAGGAGGCCACAGAGTAGCACAATGAAAGTGTGGAAGTGGCAGCAGCATTAGGAGACCTGAGTGGTGAGGTGGCAGCAGCATCATAGGACAACAGAGTGACCCCTTGACAGAGTGTGGAGGTGGGTGGCAATACCAGTACCAGCTGAAGATGGTGGGTGAAAGAAGGAGCACTTGGCGTCAGATGTGTGGCATCGGGTGGGTGGCAGCATCAGAATAGTAGCTGAGTCAGGTAGCCAGAAGAAACCAGTCTCTTTTGTCAAAGTGTTGGTGTGGCACCATGGATGATTTAGTCTGATGCATCAGGCATTGGTGGGTGGAAATTGTGGCTGATCCACGCCTGATTAATCCTGACAAAGGTCGGTCTCTCCACATTTTGGGTGGACAGGCGTGTTCTTCTTGGGATAACTATGGCCCCAGTCGCACTAAACACCCGCTCTGATGCCACACTACTGCTCGGGCAGGACAGCTTTTCCAGGGCAAACTCGGCCAGTTGCACCCACAAATCCAGTTTGGCTGCCCAGTAGTCCAGTGGATCTTCAATGTGGGATGGCAGGTTTCTGTCCAAGTATGCTACCACCTGCTGGTTCAGGTTCTGCTCCAGGTCTAGATGCTGCTTATGGTGAGTAGTTTCTTCACTAGGCTTCACTACTCATCGCCATGTATCTCCTTTGGATGCTTCTGCTCCTCCTCTCCTGTCACCTGTGTAGAAAAAACACCCATTTTGCTACACATTGCTTGTGCTCCATTGTCCTCCTCCTCCTCCAGTTCATGTGGCTGTGAGATCTAGGCTCCACGTCTCCAGTCCCCCAACCAACCAGATTTACCAGCATTTGTTCCAGGACATAAAGCAGTAGAATGGCGTTGTTCATCCCGTAGTCCTGGCGACTGACAAATAACCTGGCCTCCTCCAAGGGCCTGAGCAAACGGCAGATCTCAAGCATGATCTGCCACTGGCTGACGTCGAAATTACACAGGAGAGTACTCCTGTCCGCTTGGATCATCAAGAAATCGTTTATGGTCTTTCTAAATTCGCATAGTCAGTCCAACATTGGAGAGTGGAATTCCAACGGGTGGAAATGTTGCATATAGAGCCTATGTTGGGGGATGCCGTTCTGCTGCTGGGGCTCAAAGCAAAGAGGGTGTGCTTTGTGGTGTACGAGTGGCTGAAGTGCATGCAAAGTTTGCCGGCCACATTTAGGATGTTTTGCAGATGGGTGGAAGACTTCAGGAACTGCTTGACAACCAGATTGAACACGTTTGGCTTGGCCTTCCTTGACTCAGCATTGACACGTTTTTCCAGATTTTGAGTTGTTGCAGAGAAAGCCAGGATTCGATTTCTTGATGAAGGACACAGAGCAGTTCCTCCCCTGTGTGGCTCTGTTAGCCCAGGCAAACGAGGAGTAGAACAGATTGACACTGCCGTGCACTGCACATGTGGTATGCTAGAGGGGCACTGTGAATTTTCACTGCAGTGGAAGCTGAGGACACGTGAAGGATGAGGAGGCAGAGGCGGACATTGTCGCAGAACCAATGGCGTGACAACGTGGAGGCGGAAGCGGCATCACCTGCCCAAGTTGCTGGTGTGGCTGTGAAGGAACCACATTCACCCAGTGGGCCATAAAGGACATGTATTGTCCCTGACCGTAGTTACAGCTCCACACGTTGTGCCTGCCGTGTACTTTTGTAGACACCAACAGGCTAAAGGAATGGACCATCTTCTGTTCTACACGTGTGTGCAAGGCTGGTACTGCCTTTTTGCCAAAGAAATGATGGCTTGAGACTCTCCATCTTGGCTAGGCAAAGCCCTCAGTTCTCTGAAAGGTGCAGAATCTACCATTTGAAAAGGGAGGGTCTGCAGCACCTGCAACTTGGCCAGGAGCACATTCAGCTTCTGCGCCATTGTATGAGTGCACGCATACTGTTGTCTTTTGGCAATCGCTTTGGTGTTTGATTGCTGACAGAATGACTGATGAGGAATAGGAGGAGGAGCAGAAGCATCAGGACCAGCAGATGATTGGACGGACAGATAGGTCTCTTCAGCTGAAGTGGTGGAGCCTTGACTGTCTGAAATCTGTTGCCTGACACTGGGTGATGCAGCGGATGCTGCAGCAGGCTGGACTACCACATCCGAGTCACGGTTCTCCCAGGCCACTTTATGATGACACTGCATATGTTGACGCAGGGCCGTGGTGCCAACAACAGACAAAGCACAGCTTGAGTGTTGCGGCAGTCGCCGCCTGTGACTGAATGTATGCCTGCATCCACAACCTTGTTTGTTTGATTAAAACGCTGCAAGAAAAAAAAAAGGGAAAATGCTGCATATTAGTTATCTATTTTCACAAATATGGCCATGTTCCCCTTCTCCAGTGGCTTAACAAAAAGCTGCCACACCTCCAAGTAGGTGATTTTATCTCCAACACTATGCACTGACTGACTGGTACCACCACTGCCTCTGTGAACCCATGCACCGCTACTTCCTGGGCAGGTAGGCTCCAGCAAAGCGGGTGGCCTACAACTAGCAAGTTTGGCTATCGATCTCCCACTGCTGTCACCTTACTGACTCCCAGCAACGCTAGTGACTTGCTGGCTCCGCTGCTGCCTAACGGGCAAGCTGCCACCCTCTTCTCCTGATAATGATGAAGTCCCTTCGTCACCCAGCTCCCAAATGTGATCAGCTACATCATCATTGAGTACTGTCTGCACATCACTGTCCTCCTCAACGGTCTCTGGGTAAGGAGCTTGACCATTCACAACACCAGCTCCTGCGCCACTCTCCTCATCACTACTTGCCCGCCTACCAGAGGAATCGGCGGATGTCTCCTCCACATCTTGGCTGGCCAGTAGCTACTGACTGTCCTCGAGTAGCTCGTCCTCGCTGTATAGTGGAGCTGAGCCAACAGCATATAATAATTGTCTAGCTTAGGGAACAGAAAAGGAGAGAGGCAAGTTGAGGACAGGTAAGGGCCTGCTCCTGGGCCATGCCATCTAAGGGTTGTGTCTGACAAACCCACTGATTCTTGGCTGGGGATCTCCGATATCACTTGTAACGAAGTGAATGACTGAGTCAATGTCACAGACGTTCCCGTAACAGGTGGCAGGAGATTGGTGAGATGGCAACACGTGGTTTGATTGACTTTTTTTTATGTTTGGATCAAATGAGGTCTGCATTGTTTCTGGTGCTTGCCACACCTTCTTTTCCCAGGTGTGGCTATTAGGGTCATTTAACCTGATCTATATATGATAGTCAGTCAGGATTTTGGTTAGGGTTTTCACTAGTAGGTGTCCATTTTCCATCCCTAGCTCTCAGGCCTTATTCCCTGTTCCCCCCTTCCCTCCTATGCTCGGTGTGGTGTTTCCCTCCCACACTGAGGCGTGACAGTCAACCATTCAAAAACTGCTGGGTTGCTGGTCAAGACATGACCACTAGATGACCCCAAGAGGTCAGGCCTCTTGCAGCGACTCCTGCTGCCACACCCCCCTTAGGCTGCTTTCACACTAGCGTTCGGGTTTCCGTTCGTGAGCTCCGTTTGAAGGAGCTCACGAGCGGACCCGAACGCAGCCGTCCAGCCCTGATGCAGTCTGAATGGAGGCGGATCCGCTCAGACTGCATCAGTCTGGCGGCGTTCAGCCTCCGCTCCGCTCGCCTCCGCACGGACAGGCGGACAGCTGAACGCTGCTTGCAGCGTTCGGGTGTCCGCCTGGCCGTGCGGAGGCGTGCGGATCCGTCCAGACTTACAATGTAAGTCAATGGGGACGGATCCGTTTGAAGATGCCACAATGTGGCTCAATCTTCAAGCGGATCCGTCCCCCATTGACTTTACATTGAAAGTCTGGACGGATCCGTCCCAGGCTATTTTCACACTTAGCTTTTTTTAGCTAATATAATGCAGACGGATCCGTTCTGAACGGAGCCTCCGTCTGCATTATTATGGGCGGATCCGTTCAGAACGGATCCGCCCGAACGCTAGTGTGAAAGTAGCCTTACTCTGCTGCAACCTCTGCCTGCACCAGAAACATTCAGGCCTCTGCCACTCCCTTGTGCAGGGCCAGGCACTTCTCTGTCTGACATAATGTTAGATAAAATAAATAAATAACTAAAAAGGAAATTAAAACACTCTGAAAAAGTCTAATTTTCTAATTTCACCACACAACAGCTAATAAGCCCTTTTTTTCCCACTAATACACGCCAAAGAAGGCTTTATAACTGCACTGCTGAGTGGCAAATAGGACCTTACCTTTTTCCACTTATACACGCCACAAAAGGCTTTAGAACATAACTGCACCGCAAAACGGCAAATAATATATATTTTTGTGCCACTCATACATGCCAAAAAGGGCTTTAGAACATATAACTGCACCGATGAACAGCAAATTAATATTTTTTTGTTATTAATACACAACAAAAAGGGTGGTAATTTTCTCACTTCACCATACAACGGCAAATACTTGTGCCACTAATACACACCAAAAAGGGCTTTGGAACATATAACTGCACCGCTGAAGGCAAATAGGCCCTTACTTTTTCCACTTATACACGCCACAAAAGGCTTTAGAACATATAACTGCACCGCAGAATGGCAAATAATATATATTTTATTGCCACTAATGCACGCCACAAAAGACTGTAGAAAATATAACTGCACCGCAGAACTGCAAATAATATATATTTTTGTACCACTAATACACGTCAAAAAGGGCTTTAGAACATATAACTGCACTGCTGAATTACAAATAATATATATTTTTGTGCCACTAATACACTCCGAGAAGGGCTTTAGAATATATAACTGCACCGGGGGGTGAAGCCTGCATGGGATCAGAATGGTTGTGTGCTTTTGAGCTCCTTCACCCAGACTCCTCTCTACTTTAGCCTACGCTAGCTAACCCAGCCAGAAATCGGTAATACGAAGTTGGGGGACACCCTCCATCTACACAAACTTCTTGCGGGTGGCGGCGAGATGCACAAATTCATCAAAAAACCTGTGGCCATTTGTGTAGCCAGGGAATCCAAGATGGTGCCCGCAGCTCAGAGTGAAGCATGCGAAAGCGGGCCTGATGCCCTGGAAGGAGACAGTGAAGCGGAGGATGCGGGAAGCAGCCAGAGCCATCCGATCTCCAGAAAATACCTGAAAATTGCCTTATCTAAGGCCCTGGAGCAAGTAGTAAGCAAGATCTCCTCACATCGTCACAATATCAAGCACATCAGGGGAAGAGTTGAGGCCCTGGAGACGGCGCAGATCACCATGCTAGATTTCCAGTCTGCTACCTCACTTAGCCTGCAAAAGTGTGAGGCCCATCTTAATGCAGTTCACACAGCCCTAGAAGATTAGGAGAACCGCGGAAGAAGAAATAATCTGAGGTTCCATGGAATTCCGGAGTCAATAACAGATACTGAGGTACCTAATGTAATAAAAACTATATGTGAAGACTTAATGGGCCCAGATTACCCCTCACCAGTACTACTGGAGAGGGCTCACTGTGCTCTCCACCCGCGAAAAAAGCCTTCTGACCCTCCTAGGGACATAATATGCCGTTTTCTTAACTACCAAGACAAAGAAGCAGTTCTAAATAAGTCCAGCAACTCAGCTGAGGTGCTGTATAAATATACCATAATTAACATATATCAAGAACTGGCACCAATTACTCTGAAGAAATGCAGAGCCATCAAACCCTTAACAGACTGGTTAAGGAGCCACAAAGTGCCATACCGTTGGACTTTCCCATTCAGCCTCTCCTTTTTCTACAATGGTTGTCACCTTACCATTCGCTCCCATGCAGACCTGCGCCCAGTATACGACCATCTGGGAATTCCGCCCATGGAAATTGAAGACTGGGACTTTATACAGAACTTGGCCTCTCTCCCAGAGATCCCTAAAATTACTCCCTTTGAGACCCGCCAAACCCCAAGGTTTCAAAGCCAAAAGGAAGAAAAATACATTTCTAACCCCAATACGCATAGCTTCTGACATCTCCTGAAGGCATCTTCTCTGACCTTCCACGCCCATGGAGTCATCCAGCTCTATACCTGAATCTACTAAAGGAAAAGTGGACTCAGTGTAACACTTAAGTATATCCATGAGTCTTGGACTGTCCAAATCCCCTGTATCATTTCTTCAATGCAGAAGTTACCACTAAACCCCTCTATCCTTCTGCCCCCCCTTCCCTCCCCCCTTCCCTTCCATAGGTATCCCCATCTAAACTCTTCCTTTATTTAATCACATATGAAGACCTATACCGAATTCCCCCCACATGTCATCACCGTTATTCTATATTCAAAGTACATGTTTGCATATCCTTTATGTATTCTATGTTTGCTCCCAATGATTATAGGTCACTTGTGCATCTTCTGGAGCGGGTCGATTGCTACAAATAATTGATCGAGGTGCAACAACTTTGCATCTTAGAAGATGAGTATTTCCTTTGGCACTTACACTATGGGATGTTTAGCGCATTTCCTCTGACGCTTGCTGCCTCTCTTGAACAACCCCATGGCTGACCTGAGAGTAGCCTCCTACAATGTATGAGGTTTTAACTCACCTTCTAAACGGCGACAAATATTTGGGGTTCTGAAGAGAGCCAATGTGGTGTTTCTACAGGAAACACATTTAAAAATGAATCACTTCCATAAACTTTCATGCTCATTGTGGCGAAAATAACCTTGCTACTGGGTTTTGGAGGGGTCTGTTTTCCAGCCTCTTGCCTCAGGATTATGGCCCATACTAACTTTGAAGGAGAAGACAGACCGGCCGCACAGCCTAAATCTGTGGAACTGTTTTGGGCAGGAAAGGCATGCTTGCGGCCGGCCAAATGTGACTTCCATGGAATTCTGGAACCCCTGCTCGGATCTGGGTGATTTTTGAATATGTTGTTCATCCAAATCTGAGCTATCCATAGATGTATAGATTATGGGGATATGTGGGGTTTTGAGGTGTTTTCTGTGTTTTGGGAAAAATGTGTGGTTTCTGTCTGTGAGTGATTAAGTTAGCCCATTATATTTGGTAATTGTATTTTGTTGATTGCATCAAAGACAATGCCCATTGTATTTTGTTGATTATGTCAAAGACAATGCCAGTGTGTTTGTTAATTGCGTCACAGACAATGCCATTGTGTTTGTTGAATAGGGTTTGTTTTGTGTTTAAACTGTACAGGATTGGCTGCTATGTCATGTCCTCAGTATGTCATGTGTATGTAAGTCAATGCTGTGTGTTCAATAAAGAGTTCCTATTTTACATCCAACATAGATCCTTGTCTCATGTGTGTGGGGATTGCTATACGTGTATGCTCCCCTGGCTATTACTCCTAGCCCTTGTAAGAGCTGTTCCTGGTTCCTGTGGTGGTATCGGTGTCGAGTGGAGTGCTTGGAGGCCTCGGGAAGCACTAGGAGCATCTATCAACGGAGGTACTAGTTGGGGTGTCAGGAGATCCTTTTACATTCATACTTTTCTCAATGGTACCACTGTGGCTCTCCCTCAACCAACTCTAAAGGGGTCAGTATAGGTTTCCAGAAAAAAAATCCCTTTTCAGCTAGCAAACCAGATCTTAGATACTGAAGGGATATACATAATAGTTGAAGGACAAATAAGCCAACATTTTTAGGCTACTTTCACACTTGCGTTCAGAGCGGATCCGTCTGAGACGGATCCGCTCATATAATGCAGACGGTGGCTCCGTTCAGTACGGATCCGTCTGCATTATAATGTTAAAAAATTTCTAAGTGTGAAAGTAGCCTCAGACGGATCCGTCCAGACTTTCAATGTAAAGTCAATGGGGGACGGATCCGTTTGAAGATTGAGCCATAGTGTGTCATCTTCAAACGGATCCGTCCCCATTGACTTACATTGTAAGTCTGGACGGATCCGCACGCCTCCGCACGGCCAGGCGGACACCCGAACGCTGCAAGCAGCGTTCAGGTGTCCGCCTGCTGAGCGGAGCGGAGGCTGAGCGCTGCCAGACTGATGCATTCTGAGCGGATCCGCTTCCACTCAGAATGCATTAGGGCAGTACGGATGCGTTCGGGTCCGCTTGTGAGCCCCTTCAAACGGAGCTCACAAGCGGACACCCGAACGCTAGTGTGAAAGTAGCCTTACACACTTAAAAATGGATATGCCCCTAACTGTAAACAGGTTCAATGGCTTACAGATGTCCTAAATGTTGCAGACTCCTTTAAGGTTTTTGGTGGTGACTTCAACCTTGTGATTAAGCCATTATTGTATTCTTCATCACACAAATCCATTCACTTTCAAAGAGCACTATACTTGATTGTCTCAAAGATCTGGAGGGTTCATTTGATAGATGCTTGGCACGTCCTGCACCCAAACACTGTGGATTACATCTTCTCCTCAGTTCATGGCTCTTATCAGTTCCTAGACTATCACTTCATTTCTAAAGAGCATCTACAGCTGTGCTCAGAGGTGGACATAGGAACCATCCTCCTATCGTATCACTCTCCAATAAACTGACTGCCCCCCCCCCCCCCCCCCAAAAAAAATATTCTTTCTTGACATGGAGCCTAAACGAACAACTGTTAGGGACCCCAACGCTAAATCTCGCCTCCTACAATTATTAGAAGACTATTTCTCCACAAACAAAACCCCTGATGTATCTTCCTAAACGCTTCCGGAAGCTCACAAAGCCTACATATGAGGGCAGTGCATTAACATAGCCCACATTATAAAAGAAATAAACAAATAGAAGATTTATATGACAAAATTAAACGACTACAAAGTTTATTACAAGCACAACTAAATGACTTAGCCACCTACAGAGCTACTCTTAAAAACCTCCTGAACACAGCCTCAGTGAAATACTACCTCCATTCCCAACATAAGATATTTGCCCATGGCAACAAGGCCTCTAAGTATGTAAAACAGGTGGTGAAAAAGAGGAAGCTAACCAACTTTGTACACAAACTCAAAGGTCCCTCAGGCACTATAAGATATAAATCTGAACAGATAGCCATATATTTGAGAGACTTCTACGAATCATTATAAAATTTAGATTTCGCACAGCAGACACCTAATTTAGAGACGTCCAGCTCCCCCATGGGATCTTTTTTGGGTAGACTTAACCTCCATATCCTATCAGACATCAACAGAAATCAACTGTGGACCCCATATTCCTCTGAAGGGCTTGTAGAAGCTATCCAACAATCCCCTAAAGGGAAAAGCCCAGGACCTGACGGTCTTCCAATTCCTTACTATTCCGCCTTACTGTCATGGTCTTACCTTCTTGCTGTTCTCCTTCGTTTGACATGTGCTGGCGGCCATCTTGGTTTCTGGGTTTCTTGTAGCCTCCCACCCTGCGGCTTCTCCTTCCCACTGGGAGGAGCTGGATGCCTAGCTCATATATATAGGAGGTCTGTGGCTTCAGTTCCTTGCTTGGTCCTCCTGTGTTCACATACTTCTAAGACTGCTGCTGCTTCTGGTTCCTGATCCTGGCTTCGTCTGACTACCCTGCTGGTTCCTGATCCAGGCTTCGTCTGACTACCCTGCTGGTTCCTGATCCAGGCTTCGTCTGACTACCCTGCTGGTTCCTGACCTCTGGCTTCGCAAGACCCTGCTTCGGTTTAGCCATCCGTTTGGACTTTTGCCTCACAGCTTGATTTTCAATAAAGCCTTCTTATTTCCACTTATCTCTTGTTGTACGTCTGGTTCATGGTTCCATGACACTTTCAAAATATACTAATACCTCACTTACTCCACGTCTACAACTTAACACTAGAAGATAAACCCTTGTCTAGAGAGATGACCAAAGCCCATATAACTCTAATCCCAAAAGAGGGCAAAGATCACACCCTATGCCCAAACTACAGACCCATTTTGCTTCTCAACCTTGACCTCAAACTTTTAGCCAAAATGCTAGCCAATAGACTAGCAAAATTCTTGCCTACTCTGATACACAGAGATCAGGTGGATTTTGTAAAAGGAAGAGAGGAGAGGGATAACACAGCAAGAGTGCTAAATATTCTACACTATGCTAAGCACATACCACTTGTCCTTCTCAGCACAGACGATGAGAAGGCTTTCGGTAGTCAAGTGGGCCTTCATGAAACAAGTCCTCTTAATATGAAACTTTCCAGATCCATTCCTATATGCAATTGAGGCAATGTACTTCAATGCCTCAGCTTCTATTTCAGTTAATAGTACTCTCTCAAACCCTTTCTGGATCAGGAATGGTACCCTTCAGGGTTGCCAACTTTCCCCCCTCTTATTTGTTCTGACACTAGAACCACTTCTGCAGACAATTAGATCATATAGTAAGATTTAAGGTATATTAATAGGTGATCAGTAAAACAAAACTGCTGCCTTCGCGGACGACTTATTAATTATGATTAGTAACCCAGACACAGCTCTCCCCATCATTTACTCTCACCTGAAGAACTTTAGCCTTCTTTCTAACTTCAAAGTTAACCATAAGTCTCTAGCGATTAACACTAGCCTTTCTGCATCCCACAGGAAGCATCTTGAACAGAATCCCCGCTTTAATTGGTCTTCCCCTTATTTAACTTTTCTGGGTGTAAAGATCAGTGCCGATCCTAATCACCTTTTCTGTTTAAACTACACCCCCCCTCATGAAAAATATCTCTGACACCTTAACAAACTTAGATCTCCCTATCTTGTCTTGGTTGGGGAGGAAGAACATCCTTATGTCCCTTGTCCTACCGAAATTGACCTATCTACAGCAGGTAGATATAACTCCTTGAGGTCACTTTTTAGAACATTTATTTGGAACAAAAAGAAAGCTTGACTATCATACAAATCCCTAAGTTGCCCCAGGAAGTTAGGTGGGATTGTTTTTCCAGACCCTGAACTCTACGGAAGATCAGTCCTCCTCTCTAGAGTAGTAGATTGGCTGAGGTCCCCAACTCATAAATCCTGGGTGCCATGGAACAGTCTATACTAAGGTCCACCTTTACAGCCCTGTTGTTGGACCTCAAAACCCCCCAGCCTCTTCCCCCCTTTATTACCCCTTTAATAAAAGCTACTTTCTCTGCATGGAAATGGCTTCAAGAAACACAGTACTTAAATCATTTTCCCTCCCCGGTCCTTCAAGCCAGGGACATTTTCTATTTAGCCCCAAAAGCACTATATGAGGGACTGCCCGTAAAAACTAGGGACTCTACCGCTTGGCTGAAAGACCTCTTCCGAGATACTCACACACTTACTCTGGAAGACATGAGACGCAAGCTAGAAGTAAGTCAATCGCACACCAATTCTCTCTATTTCCTGTGAGCATACATTATCAAGCATATCAACCTTGGGGACCTGTACTGTCTCCAAGTCTGGTTCGAAAGTTTGATTAGCAACCCTTCCAAACTTATTTCACAGTTATACAACAGACTGAGAATTCCCGCCATCATCACTACCCTAGCATTCATCAGGCTTTGGGAAAAGGACTTAAACCACACTTTTTCCAACTCTGAAATAGACAAATTCTTATCTCCCAACATAGCACATCTAGATGAGTTAGAATAAAGGAGGATGGATACAAAATCATCACAAGACGGTATAAAACTCCTGACAAAACATGCATGTACTCCACGTCCGCCCTTGACACTTGCTGGAGGTGCTTGAAGGTGAGAGGCTCTTATCTCCACATCTGGTAGTCATGTCCTACACTCCTCCAATGGTGGTCACACATTTTCCAGTTATGTAACCAAATCTGTGGAGCAGAGTTCCAACCATCTCCAGAGATGGCGCTCTTAAATCTTTACCCCCCTTCCCATAAGTGCAACAATTTTGGCCTATTTAAGCAACTGATAGTTGCGGCCCAATTCCTAATCGGTATTGGCTTTCTACTGATGTTACCTCACATGAACAATGGGCACTTATGGTGGACCAAATCTGCAGATTCAAAGAGATCTCCTCGTGGGAGATGCGAGTAAATCATAGATTTACCAAATCATGGCACAAATGAAGGAACTATAGAAAGCATTAGTCCTATGGGTAGGAAATTATGGACCTGGGTATAGAATATTATCCCCTTAAGGGGAGTCTTTCACCAAATATGACCATTACAGGCCTCTCAGATTAGGTCCTCCATTACTTTCCCCAGATTACTATGGTACCTTTCATATTGCAGTCCATTGCCGATTTGCTCCAAAAAACACTTTAATACCATATGGTAAATAGGTTCTATAGGTGCACAGGGGCGGAGTTCATGTGGCCAGTGCCCAGGCCCCTCTGTACTTTGCTTACCAAACCCCTCAATTTTCACCCCTCTGGCCCGCCCTTGTTTAATCTGATTACCTCCTCATCTCCGTCTGAAATCCTGTGCCTCTGCCGGTTTGAACTGGTTGTGCAGGCTGGCGCATGTGCATTGAAAGTCCCTGTTCCTCTGCCCATAATGGGCAATGCAGTGTGCATGCGGCGGGAATGTGTGGAGCGGTGAGGGCACGTGATTTCAGACAGAGAGGAGGAGGTAATCAGATTAAACAAGGGCAGGCCATTGGGGTGAAAGAGGAGGGGTTTGGTAAGCAAAGTGTAAATGGGGCTGGGCACCGGCCGCATGAACGCCGCCCCTGGGCACCTTCAGAACCTAATTACCATATGGTATAAAAGTGTTTTTTGGAGCAAATCGGCGATGGACTGCAATATGAAAGGCACCATAGTAATCTGAGGAAAGTAATGAAGAACCTGATCTGAGCGGTTTGTAATGGTCATATTGGGTGAAAGACTCTCTTTATATACCCAAGATACATGGACCTTGTACTCGGCCTGCTCCGGAATGAACCAGAATCAACAAAAATTGTCTAAAGCTGACCTCTAGATCGGTCATGTGCAACGACCTTCTCTATGTAAGATTTTTAACTTATCAGTGACCAACTTATTAATGTTACGTTTCTATCATAGCTTTTGCAGAGACCTGTTCTGGTTCTCTTTTGACTGTAAAGTAACTTTCATACAATAAAGTAAAAAAAAAAAATAATATATATATATATATATATATATATATATTTATATATATATATATATATATATATATATATATAACTACACCGCTGAATTGCAAATACTGTAAGGTATATTTTTTTCCACTAATACGCGCCAAAAGGGCTTTGGAACATATAATTGCACCGCTGAATGGCAAATAATATATTTTTTTGTGCCACTAATACATGCCAAAAAGGGGCTTTAGAACATATAGAAACACACAAAAAAAATCTTATGTTACGTTTATCTATTGCAGAACTGTGGGGGTGGTATATTTGCTTATATGTACCTGCGGGGTACAATATGTGGGTAAAACCGTACGTTAGTTCCGACGTTGTATCAAAGAGCATTAAATGATGTTCGCAAAATGGCTGACACCCCTGTTGCCCGTCATATCAATACCTGTCACTCAGGTGACATACGGGCAATATTTTTTCAGGGGATTGATGTAGTACGGTCTTCGCCTCGTGGAGGTAATTTAGATAAAAGAGTCCTACAGAAGGATGCCCAATAGACCTTTAAATTAGGGATGCTGCGGCCTCATGGACTCAATGATCATATCTCCTATGTTAGCTTTATCGATTTATCTATATGCGGTCTGTTCTTGTCTCCTAAAATGCGGGCTATTCATCATTTGTACGTTGTTAGGCTCTAAGTTACCGTTGGTATCCACTTTTCGGCACATTTCTATTTTGGGGACAGCTTACATCTATTTTTGTGCCCCTCCGGCAGGCTATATGTGGCATGTTTCATCTTTGCAATAGGATACACATATTAACATGCCCCTGGTATTATTCATTCCCAAATGTTTCATTATATATAAACTTGGTGGTGCTGGGTCTATGACTATTCTTTAATGGTTGGACCTCAGCAATATTTTGAGTGATCGACTGAATGCTTTCTTTCTCTCTTCCTTATTCCCTATTGTGTCATTGGTATGGCCCCCCTGTTTTATATAGCCTCTTTTTACCTTGTTACATATGTGGCAATCCTCCATTCTGTGTGGCCGTATCTCCGCCGGGAGTTGACAGGCGGTGGTTGCCGCCCCCTGGCTTGGGATTCGCCCGCACTGGATTCCCACGTCTTGAGGAGGGAGGGACCTTCTCCTCAAAATGAAGCACTTTTGGCTGCCTAGTCACGGCCGAACTAGCACCAGAGGCTATCACCACGCTGGTGGGACAGCTATACTTACATGTCTTACAGCCAGTCAGTCTTGCTCCTGATGAATCTAACATAGATGAAACGCGTAGAGCTTACCCAGTGGTAATAGATTTAGAGCTATTATGTGCTGGAAAGCGCTGCTTCACATGAAGCTTAGCTACCTGATTAGCTAATTAGCTTTTGAGTCCCTTAGTTTTGGGGTGTTATCCCTCCATCTGCGTTCAATATCAGCTACCAGGCAGGCGGTTAGGGAGTATTGCCAGTGTGTGTCTGAATGTAAAGTTCCCCAATACTGACAATGTATTGTATGTGGGACATGTATGTGGATTTCACTCGCTATCTCACTGTGTCAATCAGGTTCATTTCCCTCCCCTTTTACAGGGGGAGTGGAGTTGGTCGCAGTGTTATATACGTGTGCATCACTGGTGTTGTCATCCCCTCAGTTCAGTGTACGTTAAGTGGTGTGTTTACAGTACTACACCCATCTGAGAAAGGTGGGGGCTATATCTCACCAGTTGAGCACATATATATTCCCCTGTGGGCAGTAGTGGGTGGTGTAGGTTTTAGTTAACACTTATCTTTAGCCAACCCTTGTTGCTCATGACTAGGGATGAGCGAACCCGAACTGTATAGTTCGGGTTCGTACCGAATTTTGGGGTGTCCGTGACACGGACCCGAACCCGGACATTTTCGTAAAAGTCCGGGTTCGGGTTCGGTGTTCGTCGCTTTCTTCGCGCTTTTGTGACGCTTTCTTGGCGCTTTTTGAAAGGCTGCAAAGCAGCCAATCAACAAGCGTCATACTACTTGCCCCAAGAGGCCATCACAGCCATGCCTACTATTGGCATGGCTGTGATTGGCCAGAGCACCATGTGACCCAGCCTCTATTTAAGCTGGAGTCACATAGCGCCGCCCGTCACTCTGCTCTGATTAGCGTAGGGAGAGGTTGCGGCTGCGACAGTAGGGCGAGATTAGGCAGATTAACTCCTCCAAAGGACTTGATTAACTGATCGATCTGCAGCTGTGGATCATTGAGCTGCTGATCCTCAATTGCTCACTGTTTTTAGGCTGCACAGACCGTTTGTCAGTCTCATTTTTCTGGGGTGATCGGCGGCCATTTTGTGTCTTGTGGTGCGCCAGCACAAGCTGCGACCAAGTGCATTTAACCCTCAATGGTGTGGTTGTTTTTTGGCTAAAGCCTACATCAGGGTGAAGCTGTGACACCAAGTGCATTTAACCAGCAATAGTCTGTTCATTTTTTGGCCATATACAAAATCAGGGGCAAGCTGCGCCTGTCACCAAGTGCATTTAACCCTCAATGGTGTGGTTGTTTTTTGGCTAAAGCCTACATCAGGGTGAAGCTGTCACACCAAGTGCATTTAACCAGCAATAGTCTGTTCATTTTTTGGCCATATACAAAATCAGGGGCAAGCTGCGCCTGTCACCAAGTGCATTTAACCCTCAATGGTGTGGTTGTTTTTTGGCTAAAGCCTACATCAGGGTGAAGCTGTCACACCAAGTGCATTTAACCAGCAATAGTCTGTTCATTTTTTGGCCATATACAAAATCAGGGGCAAGCTGCGCCTGTCACCAAGTGCATTTAACCCTCAATGGTGTGGTTGTTTTTTGGCTAAAGCCTACATCAGGGTGAAGCTGTCACACCAAGTGCATTTAACCAGCAATAGTCTGTTCATTTTTTGGCCATATCCCAGTCTAATTCTGTCACTAAATCCATACCGGTCACCCAGCGCCTAAATACTAGGCCTCAAATTTATATCCAGCTAAATCTGTCCCTAGTGCTGTAGCTGGGCGAGTTATTTAGTGTCCGTTCAAGCACATTTCTTGTTCTGGGTTGAAATACAATTCCCAATTTAGCAATTTCATAATTTAGTGGTTCCTGCTATATCAGAGCTCTTTGAAATCTATCCCAAAAAGGGTATATAATATTGAAGGTGCACATAGGGTCATTCAGAGTAACTTCACACACACCCGCTACTGTGTATTTCCAAGTCTAATTCTGTCACTAAATCCATACCGGTGACCCAGCGCCTAAATACTAGGCCTCAAATTTAATTCCCTCTAAATCTCTCGTTACCCACCGCTGTACTGTTGTTGCTGGGCAAGATATTTAGTGTCCGTCAAAGCACATTTTTTGTTCTGGGTTGAAGTACAATTCCCAATTTAGCAATTTCATAATTTAGTGGTTTCTGCTATATCAGAGCTATTTGAAATCTATCCCAAAAAGGGTATATAATATTGAAGGTGCACATAGGGTCATTCAGAATAACTTCACACACACCCGCTACTGTGTATTTCCAAGTCTAATTCTGTCACTAAACCCATACCTGTCACCCAGCGCCTAAATACTAGGCCTCAAATTTAAATCCCTCTAAATCTCTCGTTACCGTTGTCCTGTTGTAGCTGGGAAAGTTATTTAGTGCCCGTCAAAGCACATTTTTTGTTCTGGGTTGAAGTACAATTCCCAATTTAGCAATTTCATAATTTAGTGGTTCCTGCTATATCAGAGCTATTTGAAATCTATCCCAAAAAGGGTATATAATATTGAAGGTGCACATAGGGTCATTCAGAATAACTTCACACACACCCGCTACTGTGTATTTCCAAGTCTAATTCTGTCACTAAATCCATACCGGTGACCCAGCGCCTAAATACTAGGCCTCAAATTTAATTCCCTCTAAATCTCTCGTTACCCACCGCTGTACTGTTGTTGCTGGGCAAGATATTTAGTGTCCGTCAAAGCACATTTTTTGTTCTGGGTTGAAGTACAATTCCCAATTTAGCAATTTCATAATTTAGTGGTTTCTGCTATATCAGAGCTATTTGAAATCTATCCCTAAAAGGGTATATAATATTGAAGGTGCACATAGGGTCATTCAGAATAACTTCACACACACCCGCTACTGTGTATTTCCAAGTCTAATTCTGTCACTAAACCCATACCTGTCACCCAGCGCCTAAATACTAGGCCTCAAATTTATATCCAGCTAAATCTGTCCCTAGTGCTGTAGCTGGGCGAGTTATTTAGTGTCCGTTCAAGCACATTTCTTGTTCTGGGTTGAAATACAATTCCCAATTTAGCAATTTCATAATTTAGTGGTTCCTGCTATATCAGAGCTCTTTGAAATCTATCCCAAAAAGGGTATATAATATTGAAGGTGCACATAGGGTCATTCAGAGTAACTTCACACACACCCGCTACTGTGTATTTCCAAGTCTAATTCTGTCACTAAATCCATACCGGTGACCCAGCGCCTAAATACTAGGCCTCAAATTTAATTCCCTCTAAATCTCTCGTTACCCACCGCTGTACTGTTGTTGCTGGGCAAGATATTTAGTGTCCGTCAAAGCACATTTTTTGTTCTGGGTTGAAGTACAATTCCCAATTTAGCAATTTCATAATTTAGTGGTTTCTGCTATATCAGAGCTATTTGAAATCTATCCCAAAAAGGGTATATAATATTGAAGGTGCACATAGGGTCATTCAGAATAACTTCACACACACCCGCTACTGTGTATTTCCAAGTCTAATTCTGTCACTAAACCCATACCTGTCACCCAGCGCCTAAATACTAGGCCTCAAATTTAAATCCCTCTAAATCTCTCGTTACCGTTGTCCTGTTGTAGCTGGGAAAGTTATTTAGTGCCCGTCAAAGCACATTTTTTGTTCTGGGTTGAAGTACAATTCCCAATTTAGCAATTTCATAATTTAGTGGTTCCTGCTATATCAGAGCTATTTGAAATCTATCCCAAAAAGGGTATATAATATTGAAGGTGCACATAGGGTCATTCAGAATAACTTCACACACACCCGCTACTGTGTATTTCCAAGTCTAATTCTGTCACTAAATCCATACCGGTGACCCAGCGCCTAAATACTAGGCCTCAAATTTAATTCCCTCTAAATCTCTCGTTACCCACCGGTGTACTGTTGTTGCTGGGCAAGATATTTAGTGTCCGTCAAAGCACATTTTTTGTTCTGGGTTGAAGTACAATTCCCAATTTAGCAATTTCATAATTTAGTGGTTTCTGCTATATCAGAGCTATTTGAAATCTATCCCTAAAAGGGTATATAATATTGAAGGTGCACATAGGGTCATTCAGAATAACTTCACACACACCCGCTACTGTGTATTTCCAAGTCTAATTCTGTCACTAAACCCATACCTGTCACCCAGCGCCTAAATACTAGGCCTCAAATTTAAATCCCTCTAAATCTCTCGTTACCGTTGTCCTGTTGTAGCTGGGAAAGTTATTTAGTGCCCGTCAAAGCACATTTTTTGTTCTGGGTTGAAGTACAATTCCCAATTTAGCAATTTCATAATTTAGTGGTTCCTGCTATATCAGAGCTATTTGAAATCTATCCCAAAAAGGGTATATAATATTGAAGGTGCACATTGGGTCATTCAGAATAACTTCACACACACGCTTCTGTGCATTTCCAAGTCTAATTCTGTCACTAAATCCATACCGGTGACCCAGCGCCTAAATACTAGGCCTCAAATTTAATTCCCTCTAAATCTCTCGTTACCCACCGCTGTACTGTTGTTGCTGGGCAAGATATTTAGTGTCCGTCAAAGCACATTTTTTGTTCTGGGTTGAAGTACAATTCCCAATTTAGCAATTTCATAATTTAGTGGTTTCTGCTATATCAGAGCTATTTGAAATCTATCCCTAAAAGGGTATATAATATTGAAGGTGCACATAGGGTCATTCAGAATAACTTCACACACACCCGCTACTGTGTATTTCCAAGTCTAATTCTGTCACTAAATCCATACCGGTGACCCAGCGCCTAAATACTAGGCCTCAAATTTAATTCCCTCTAAATCTCTCGTTACCCACCGTTGTACTGTTGTTGCTGGGCAAGATATTTAGTGTCCGTCAAAGCACATTTTTTGTTCTGGGTTGAAGTACAATTCCCAATTTAGCAATTTCATAATTTAGTGGTTTCTGCTATATCAGAGCTATTTGAAATCTATCCCTAAAAGGGTATATAATATTCAAGGTGCACATTGGGTCATTCAGAATAACTTCACACACACACGCTTCTGTGCATTTCCAAGTCTAATTCTGTCACTAAATCCATACCGGTCACCCAGCGCCTAAATACTAGGCCTCAAATTTATATCCCGCTGAATTTGAATACAATACATTGGGCCAAATAATATATTTGTTGTTGTGGTGAACCATAACAATGAGAAAAACATCTAGTAAGGGACGCGGACGTGGACATGGTCGTGGTGGTGTTAGTGGACCCTCTGGTGCTGGGAGAGGACGTGGCCGTTCTGCCACATCCACACGTCCTAGTGTACCAACTACCTCAGGTCCCAGTAGCCGCCAGAATTTACAGCGATATATGGTGGGGCCCAATGCCGTTCTAAGGATGGTAAGGCCTGAGCAGGTACAGGCATTAGTCAATTGGGTGGCCGACAGTGGATCCAGCACGTTCACATTATCTCCCACCCAGTCTTCTGCAGAAAGCGCACAGATGGCGCCTGAAAACCAACCCCATCAGTCTGTCACATCACCCCCATGCATACCAGGGAAACTGTCTCAGCCTCAAGTTATGCAGCAGTCTCTTATGCTGTTTGAAGACTCCGCTGGCAGGGTTTCCCAAGGGCATCCACCTAGCCCTTCCCCAGCGGTGAAAGACATAGAATGCACTGACGCACAACCACTTATGTTTCCTGATGATGAGGACATGGGAATACCACCTCAGCATGTCTCTGATGATGACGAAACACAGGTGCCAACTGCTGCGTCTTTCTGCAGTGTGCAGACTGAACAGGAGGTCAGGGATCAAGACTGGGTGGAAGACGATGCAGGGGACGATGAGGTCCTAGACCCCACATGGAATGAAGGTCGTGCCACTGACTTTCACAGTTCGGAGGAAGAGGCAGTGGTGAGACCGAGCCAACAGCGTAGCAAAAGAGGGAGCAGTGGGCAAAAGCAGAACACCCGCCGCCAAGAGACTCCGCCTGCTACTGACCGCCGCCATCTGGGACCGAGCACCCCAAAGGCAGCTTCAAGGAGTTCCCTGGCATGGCACTTCTTCAAACAATGTGCTGACGACAAGACCCGAGTGGTTTGCACGCTGTGCCATCAGAGCCTGAAGCGAGGCATTAACGTTCTGAACCTGAGCACAACCTGCATGACCAGGCACCTGCATGCAAAGCATGAACTGCAGTGGAGTAAACACCTTAAAACCAAGGAAGTCACTCAGGCTCCCCCTGCTACCTCTTCTGCTGCTGCCGCCTCGGCCTATTCTGCTGCTGCCGCCTCGGCCTCTTCCTCCGCCTCTGGAGGAACGTTGGCACCTGCCGCCCAGCAAACAGGGGATGTACCACCAACACCACCACCACCACCTCCGTCACCAAGCGTCTCAACCATGTCACACGCCAGCGTTCAGCTCTCCATCTCACAAACATTTGATAGAAAGCGTAAATTCCCACCTAGCCACCCTCGATCCCTGGCCCTGAATGCCAGCATTTCTAAACTACTGGCCTATGAAATGCTGTCATTTAGGCTGGTGGACACAGACAGCTTCAAACAGCTCATGTCGCTTGCTGTCCCACAGTATGTTGTTCCCAGCCGGCACTACTTCTCCAAGAGAGCCGTGCCTTCCCTGCACAACCAAGTATCCGATAAAATCAAGTGTGCACTGCGCAACGCCATCTGTAGCAAGGTCCACCTAACCACAGATACGTGGACCAGTAAGCACGGCCAGGGACGCTATATCTCCCTAACTGCACACTGGGTAAATGTAGTGGCAGCTGGGCCCCAGGCGGAGAGCTGTTTGGCGCACGTCCTTCCGCCGCCAAGGATCGCAGGGCAACATTCTTTGCCTCCTGTTGCCACCTCCTCCTTCTCGGCTTCCTCCTCCTCTTCTTCCACCTGCTCATCCAGTCAGCCACACACCTTCACCACCAACTTCAGCACAGCCCGGGGTAAACGTCAGCAGGCCATTCTGAAACTCATATGTTTGGGGGACAGGCCCCACACCGCACAGGAGTTGTGGCGGGGTATAGAACAACAGACCGACGAGTGGTTGCTGCCGGTGAGCCTCAAGCCCGGCCTGGTGGTGTGTGATAATGGGCGAAATCTCGTTGCAGCTCTGGGACTAGCCAATTTGACGCACATCCCTTGCTTGGCGCATGTGCTGAATTTGGTGGTGCAGAAGTTCATTCACAACTACCCCGACATGTCAGAGCTGCTGCATAAAGTGCGGGCCGTCTGTTCGCGCTTCCGGCGTTCACATCCTGCTGCTGCTCGCCTGTCTGCGCTACAGCGTAACTTCGGCCTTCCCGCTCACCGCCTCATATGCGACGTGCCCACCAGGTGGAACTCCACCTTGCACATGCTGGACAGACTGTGCGAGCAGCAGCAGGCCATAGTGGAGTTTCAGCTGCAGCACGCACGGGTCAGTCGCACTACAGAACAGCACCACTTCACCACCAATGACTGGGCCTCCATGCGAGACCTGTGTGCCCTGTTGCGCTGTTTCGAGTACTCCACCAACATGGCCAGTGGCGATGACACCGTTATCAGCGTTACAATACCACTTCTATGTCTCCTTGAGAAAACACTTAGGGCGATGATGGAAGAGGAGGTGGCCCAGGAGGAGGAGGAGGAGGAGGAGGAAGAGGGGTCATTTTTAGCACTTTCAGGCCAGTCTCTTCGAAGTGACTCAGAGGGAGGTTTTTGGCAACAGCAGAGGCCAGGTACAAATGTGGCCAGCCAGGGCCCACTACTGGAGGACGAGGAGGACGAGGATGAGGAGGAGGTGGAGGAGGATGAGGATGAAGCATGGTCACAGCGGGGTGGCACCCAACGCAGCTCGGGTCCATCACTGGTGCGTGGCTGGGGGGAAAGGCAGGACGATGACGATACGCCTCCCACAGAGGACAGCTTGTCCTTATCCCTGGGCAGCCTGGCACACATGAGCGACTACATGCTGCAGTGCCTGCGCAACGACAGCAGAGTTGCCCACATTTTAACCTGTGCGGACTACTGGGTTGCCACCCTGCTGGATCCACGCTACAAAGACAATGTGCCCACCTTACTTCCTGCACTGGAGCGTGATAGGAAGATGCGCGAGTACAAGCGCACGTTGGTAGACACGCTACTGAGAGCATTCCCAAATGTCACAGGGGAACAAGTGGAAGCCCAAGGCCAAGGCAGAGGAGGAGCAAGAGGTCGCCAAGGCAGCTGTGTCACGGCCAGCTCCTCTGAGGGCAGGGTTAGCATGGCAGAGATGTGGAAAACTTTTGTCAACACGCCACAGCTAACTGCACCACCACCTGATACGCAACGTGTTAGCAGGAGGCAACATTTCACTAACATGGTGGAACAGTACGTGTGCACACCCCTCCACGTACTGACTGATGGTTCGGCCCCATTCAACTTCTGGGTCTCTAAATTGTCCACGTGGCCAGAGCTAGCCTTTTATGCCTTGGAGGTGCTGGCCTGCCCGGCAGCCAGCGTTTTGTCTGAACGTGTATTCAGCACGGCAGGGGGCGTCATTACAGACAAACGCAGCCGCCTGTCTACAGCCAATGTGGACAAGCTGACGTTCATAAAAATGAACCAGGCATGGATCCCACAGGACCTGTCCGTCCCTTGTCCAGATTAGACATTAACTACCTCCCCATAACCATATATTATTGGACTCCAGGGCACTTCCTCATTCAATCCTATTTTTATTTTCATTTTACCATTATATTGCGAGGCTACCCAAAGTTGAATGAACCTCTCCTCTGCCTGTGTGCTAGGCCTAAATATATGCCAATGGACTGTTGCAGTGGTGGGTGACGTGAAGCCTCATTCTCTGCTATGACATGCAGACTGATTCTCTGCTGACATGAAGCCAGATCCTCTGTTACGGGAGCTCTCTCCTCTGCCTGGGTGCTGGGCCTAAATTTATGACAATTGACTGTTGCAGTGGTGGGTGACGTGAAGCCTGATTCTCTGCTATGATATGAAGACTGATTCTCTGCTGACATGAAGCCAGATTGTCTGTTACGGGACCTTTCTCCTCTGCCTGGGTTCTGGGCCTAAATTTATGAAAATTGACTGTTGCAGTGGTGGGTGACGTGAAGCCTGATTCTCTGCTATGATATGAAGACTGATTCTCTGCTGACATGAAGCCAGATTGTCTGTTACGGGACCTTTCTCCTCTGCCTGGGTTCTGGGCCTAAATTTATGAAAATTGACTCTTACAGTGGTGGGTGACGTGAAGCCTGATTCTCTGCTATGATATGAAGACTGATTCTCTGCTGACATGAAGCCAGATTCTCTGTTACGGGACCTCTCTCCTCTGCCTGGGTGCTGGGCCTAAATTTATGACAATGGACTGTTGCAGTGGTGGCTGACGTGAAGCCTGATTCTCTGCTATGACATGCAGACTGATTCTCTGCTGTCATGAAGCCAGATTGTCTGTTACGGGACCTCTCTGCTCTGCCTGTGTGCTAGGCCTAAATATATGCCAATGGACTGTTGCAGTGGTGGCTGACGTGAAGCCTCATTCTCTGCTATGACATGCAGACTGATTCTCTGCTGTCATGAAGCCAGATTGTCTGTTACGGGACCTCTCTGCTCTGCCTGTGTGCTAGGCCTAAATATATGCCAATGGACTGTTGCAGTGGTGGGTGACGTGAAGCCTCATTCTCTGCTATGACATGCAGACTGATTCTCTGCTGACATGAAGCCAGATTGTCTGTTACGGGACCTCTCTGCTCTGCCTGTGTGCTAGGCCTAAATATATGCCAATGGACTGTTGCAGTGGTGGGTGACGTGAAGCCTCATTCTCTGCTATGACATGCAGACTGATTCTCTGCTGACATGAAGCCAGATTGTCTGTTACGGGACCTCTCTGCTCTGCCTGTGTGCTAGGCCTAAATATATGCCAATGGACTGTTGCAGTGGTGGGTGACGTGAAGCCTCATTCTCTGCTATGACATGCAGACTGATTCTCTGCTGACATGAAGCCAGATTGTCTGTTACGGGACCTCTCTGCTCTGCCTGTGTGCTAGGCCTAAATATATGCCAATGGACTGTTGCAGTGGTGGGTGACGTGAAGCCTCATTCTCTGCTATGACATGCAGACTGATTCTCTGCTGACATGAAGCCAGATCCTCTGTTACGGGAGCTCTCTCCTCTGCCTGGGTGCTGGGCCTAAATTTATGACAATTGACTGTTGCAGTGGTGGGTGACGTGAAGCCTGATTCTCTGCTATGATATGAAGACTGATTCTCTGCTGACATGAAGCCAGATTGTCTGTTACGGGACCTTTCTCCTCTGCCTGGGTTCTGGGCCTAAATTTATGAAAATTGACTCTTACAGTGGTGGGTGACGTGAAGCCTGATTCTCTGCTATGATATGAAGACTGATTCTCTGCTGACATGAAGCCAGATTCTCTGTTACGGGACCTCTCTCCTCTGCCTGGGTGCTGGGTAGTGTTGAGCGCGAATATTCGAAAAGCAAATTTTTTTCGCGAATATCGCAACTTCGCGATTTCGCGAATATTTCGAATATAGTGCTATATATTCGTAAAAACGAATATTCGTTTTTTGTTTCCCCCCCCCCCCCACAAAATTACAGTACACATATAATTGATTGTTTCCCAAAGGTCCAACAGCTCAGATCTTACTCACATTGCCTAGAAAGTGATTGAGGCGCGAATCTTCGTAAGGCGATTTTATTAGCGCACATGCGAATATCGGCACGTCCCAGAACAGAGGCAAAGGGCTTTGCATTCATACATTAGTGAATTGAGTTGCGAATCTTCGTAAGGCGATTTTATTAGCGCACATGCGAATATCTACACTTGTCCCAGAACAGAGGCAAAGGGCTTTGCATTCATACATTAGTGATTGAATTGAGCTGCGAATCTTCGTAAGGCGATTTTATTAACGCAAATGCAAATATCTACACTTGTCCCCAGAACAGAGAGGCAAAGGCCTGTGCATTCATATAGTATAGCACCATATTCGCGAATACGTAGAACTTCGTAAAAGTCGATTTACGAATATTCGTATTTTTTATTTTACTTTCCACCTTACAGATTACATTGATCTGTACTCTGTCAACTACTGTCATCACCCCCCACTGTATCTCGATTGATTCCCAAAAGTCTCACATTCCCTAGAAAGTGATTGAGGTGCGAATCTTCGTAAGGCGATTTTATTAGCGCACATGCGAATATCTACACTTGTCCCAGAACAGAGGCAAAGGGCATTGCATTCATACATTAGTGATTGAATTGAGTTGCGAATCTTCGTAAGGCGATTTCATTAGCGCACATGTGAATTTTGCATAGCATATGTATTATGCGATAATTCGAATTATCGCATATGCGAAATAATAACGAATTTGAATAATCGCGAATATTTTACGAATATTCTTTCGAATATTCACAAAATTTCGCGAATTCGAATATGGGACATGCCGCTCAACACTAGTGCTGGGCCTAAATTTATGACAATGGACTGTTGCAGTGGTGGGTGACGTGAAGCCTGATTCTCTGCTATGACATGCAGACTGATTCTCTGCTGACATGAAGCCAGATTGTCTGTTACGGGACCTCTCTCCTCTGCCTGGGTGCTGGGCCTAAATATATGCCAATGGACTGTTGCAGTGGTGGCTGACGTGAAGCCTCATTCTCTGCTATGACATGCAGACTAATTCTCTGCTGACATGAAGACAGATTCTCTGTTACGGGACCTCTCTCCTCTGCCTGGGTGCCGGGGCCTAAATATCTGAGAATGGACTGTTCCAGTGGTGGCTGACGTGAAGCCTCATTCTCTGCTATGACATGCAGACTAATTCTCTGCTGACATGAAGACAGATTCTCTGTTACGGGACCTCCCTCCTCTGCCTGGGTGCTGGGCCTAAATATATGCCAATGGACTGTTGCAGTGGTGGCTGACGTGAAGCCTCATTCTCTGCTATGACATGCAGACTAATTCTCTGCTGACATGAAGACAGATTCTCTGTTACGGGACCTCCCTCCTCTGCCTGGGTGCTGGGCCTAAATATATGCCAATGGACTGTTGCAGTGGTGGCTGACGTGAAGCCTCATTCTCTGCTATGACATGCAGACTGATTCTCCGCTGACATGAAGCCAGATTCTCTGTTACGGGACCTCTCTCCTCTGCCTGTGTGTGTGCTGGGCCTAAATATATGCCAATGGACTGTTGCAGTGGTGGCTGACGTGAAGCCTCATTCTCTGCTATGACATGCAGACTGATTCTCTGCTGACATGAAGACAGATTCTCTGTTACGGGACCTCCCTCCTCTGCCTGGGTGCTGGGCCTAAATATATGCCAATGGACTGTTGCAGTGGTGGCTGACGTGAAGCCTCATTCTCTGCTATGACATGCAGACTGATTCTCTGCTGACATGAAGCCAGATTCTCTGTTACGGGACCTCTCTCCTCTGCCTGTGTGTGTGCTGGGCCTAAATATATGCCAATGGACTGTTGCAGTGGTGGCTGACGTGAAGCCTCATTCTCTGCTATGACATGCAGACTGATTCTCTGCTGACATGAAGCCAGATTCTCTGTTACGGGACCTCTCTCCTCTGCCTGTGTGTGTGCTGGGCCTAAATATATGCCAATGGACTGTTGCAGTGGTGGCTGACGTGAAGCCTCATTCTCTGCTATGACATGCAGACTAATTCTCTGCTGACATGAAGACAGATTCTCTGTTACGGGACCTCCCTCCTCTGCCTGGGTGCTGGGCCTAAATATATGCCAATGGACTGTTGCAGTGGTGGCTGACGTGAAGCCTCATTCTCTGCTATGACATGCAGACTGATTCTCTGCTGACATGAAGCCAGATTCTCTGTTACGGGACCTCTCTCCTCTGCCTGTGTGTGTGCTGGGCCTAAATATATGCCAATGGACTGTTGCAGTGGTGGCTGACGTGAAGCCTCATTCTCTGCTATGACATGCAGACTGATTCTCTGCTGACATGAAGCCAGATTCTCTGTTACGGGACCTCTCTCCTCTGCCTGTGTGTGTGCTGGGCCTAAATATATGCCAATGGACTGTTGCAGTGGTGGCTGACGTGAAGCCTCATTCTCTGCTATGACATGCAGACTAATTCTCTGCTGACATGAAGACAGATTCTCTGTTACGGGACCTCCCTCCTCTGCCTGGGTGCTGGGCCTAAATATATGCCAATGGACTGTTGCAGTGGTGGCTGACGTGAAGCCTCATTCTCTGCTATGACATGCAGACTAATTCTCTGCTGACATGAAGACAGATTCTCTGTTACGGGACCTCTCTCCTCTGCCTGGGTGCCGGGGCCTAAATATCTGAGAATGGACTGTTCCAGTGGTGGGTGACGGGAAGCCAGATTCTCTGCTATGGAACCTCTCTCCAATTGATTTTGGTTAATTTTTATTTATTTAATTTTTATTTTAATTCATTTCCCTATCCACATTTGTTTGCAGGGGATTTACCTACATGTTGCTGCCTTTTGCAGCCCTCTAGCTCTTTCCTGGGCTGTTTTACAGCCTTTTTAGTGCCGAAAAGTTCGGGTCCCCATTGACTTCAATGGGGTTCGGGTTCGGGACGAAGTTCGGATCGGGTTCGGATCCCGAACCCGAACATTTCCGGGATGTTCGGCCGAACTTCTCGAACCCGAACATCCAGGTGTTCGCTCAACTCTACTCATGACCTATGTGTTCAAGTCTTCTGAGCGCCAATTTAGCACACTGTTCCATATGGGGAATGTTCTATTAGGTTCTCACTCCTGTTTCCCCTGTTTTTTAGTGTATATCAATAAAATTATAGTTTTATACACTTCACACACCTCACTCCCCCCTCTTTTTTCTGTAAACTAACTATTTCAGTGAGAGGTGGCACCTTATTATTATAGCCCATGAATTGTTTGCTAGTGATGAGTAGTGTTGAGCGTGGTGATGGGGACGCTCCATGAGCACGGAAGCAACGGGCACTGACTGGAGCATTAAAAAAAACCAAAACGAATATTCGATTTTGCGAATATATAGCACTATATTCAAAATATTTGCGAAATCTCGAAATCGCGATGTTCGAGAAAAAAAATTGCAATTCGAATATTCGCGCTCAACACTATTGTTTGCTTTGGAACATATAACTGCACTGCTGAACACTAAGTAATATATATATTTTTGCCACTAATACACGCATAAAAGGGCTGTAATTTTTTCACTTCACCACACAATGGCTAATAAGCCCTTTTTTCCCACTAATACAAGACCCAAAAAATGCTTTAGAACATATAACTGCACCGCACAATAGCAAATAAGACGCAGAAAAATTTCCTTGTAATAAACCCTGTTAATGTCTGTATCAAACAGCAATAACAAGAACAGTCTGCTGAGGAATTACTGAGCTGTGAAATGATAATTTGGATCCCCAGTCAGTGCAGCATGGTGTAATAGGATGGATCATCTTCAGTAAATTTATTTGGCTGGAGGTACATTAGGTTGTCACTGGCTCAAAATTTTATTGTAGGCCAGTACAGGCCCCAAAAGTTAAGCATTCACCTGACACAAAAGAACTTGGGATGATGTGGCTGGAGGTTCATTAGGTCACTGGATAAAAATGTAACTGTAGGCCAGTGGAGTAAAGTCCCCAAAAATTAGGCATTCACCTGACAGAAAAGGCCTTTTATGCCGCTGTATATACATAAGACAAGGACCATTCTTTATTCTGGGTGGTGGCAGATATGTGTGGGCTGGCATGAAGAAATTCAATTACACGTGGTAGTCACAGGTGTTGAATTCCTCAGAGATCCATGCCTCATTCATTTTTAGAAATGTGAGGTAGTTAACACTGTCGTGAGCTAGACGAGTGCGCTTATCGGTCGCTATCCCCCTGCTGCTCTGAACGTCCTTTTGGATAGGACACTGGACGAGGGGCAAGCCAAGAGTTCCAAGGCCACAGGTCAAGCCTGCACACCCAGTAGTCCAGGGGTTACTCATTTCTCAGAGCATCTACATTGTCTGTTAACCCAATCTAGTCGGACATCTGTTGGTCTAGGCATTCCCTGAGGCTGGATCCGGAGGGCGGCTCTCGATGGGTTGATTGCAAGAATTATCTCATATCCGAAGTGACCAACACATCTTCAAACCGCCCTCTTCTTGCAGGCGTGGTAGCATTGTTACCTGCACCTGTTTCACAGTGGGTGGAAATTCCTCTGCCAGCGCCCGCAACAGCAGAATGCAGCATCTCTTAGCCTGGAAATTCTGCATTCTGACAGTCCTCTCTGATGCTGGTAATATGTCTGCCCTTTTGTGTTTGTACCGGGGTCTAAGTACGTTTCCACCCAGTACTGGTCCTTGCCCGTTATGCTTTTTATACGGGAGTCCCTCTTCAAACACTGGAGCATGAAGGCCCCCATTTGCACTAAATTGGAAGCTGTGGAGTGCACTGGCTCCTGCTCATCGCCCTTGATCGTCCTTGGTCTCCTCCCCCCTGCCACGGAAAACACCAGGGATCCCCGTAAAAGTCCCTCTCAAAGCCATCTCTTCTTGCTCCTCCTCCTCCCCCCAGCCACCATGCTCCTCTGACTCCTCTTCACACTCCTGCTGACTTGTCTCAGATGGAGTAGCCCCCCCCCTGGGAATTCATTCAGCATTGGGACTTTCTCATCTTCCAACTCCTGCTCTTCGACGGCTTGATCAATGACATGACGCAATGCACGCTCCAGAAAGAAGGAGTAAGGCACAATGTCACAGATTACTGTGTCTGACCAGTTTGGTGATCTCATCAAATGGCCGCAGAAGTCTACATGCGTCGCGCATGAGCAGCCACTGGCACGGTGAAAAGAAACCAAGCTCCCCAGAACCTGTCCTGCTGCAGAGTTTGTACAGGTAGTCATTAACGGCAGGTTGCTGCGGGAGCAGCCTATCAAGCATATGCAAGGTGAAGTTCCAGCGCATCGGGCTGTCACAAATCAGACATCTGACTGGCAGAGGGTGTCGCCGCTGAACGTCAGCAAGGCTAGACATGGCCATGAAAGATCCAAAATGGCCAGAGATTTTCCTGGCCTGCCGCAAGATGTCCTGGACCATGGGGAATTTGGCAACGAATTGTTGCACGACTAAGTTCAGGACATGTGCCATGCATGGCACGTGTGTCATTTTGCCCTGTTTGAGCATGCTCAGCACATTGGCAATGTTGTCGCACACCACTTTGCCTACTGTCAAATTGAGCAGGGTTAGCCACTAATCGGCCGATGACCGCAGAGCTGAAATCAGTGCAGGACCGGTGTGGCTCTTGGCTTTCAGGCACAATAGCCGCAGCACAGCATGGCAATGTCTCACATGTGGAAAAGGAGGAGTCAGCCGAGGAGGATTCTGAGGATGGAGTAGGAGGAGGAGAAGAGGCAGGCCTGCATGCAATCCATGGCATTAACACCAAATCCCCACGGGTGCCACGGGTTACATGTTTGACGACAGTCAGAAAGTTCACCCAGTGGGCAGTAAAAGTTATGTACCTTCCTTGCCTGTGTTTGCTAGACCACGTGTCTGTGGTCAGATGTATCTTGGCACCGACATTGTGGGCCAGATATATTGTCACGGTTCCTCATGTGACTAATGTTAGGAAATCAAGAAGATTGGCTGAGCATGGAGGAATCTAACAGCCTCCTTGATTTCTCTTGATTCAGTGTTGATAGGGTTGACAGTGTTCCCTTTTCTCGGCTGTTGCTAAGTGGTCATTACTTCTACCCTTTATAGTCTGACCCCACCCTTCTGACTATGCGGTAGATAGCTTCATTTGGGTTTGGCTGAGCTGGTGTCACGGCGGGGAGTGGGGCAAACCGTACAATGTAAGAAGGACAAAGGGGATCAGCCTGGCCAAAAAGGAGTGATAAGGGAGCAGGTCACCTCCTACAACATCCCTAATCCTCTCCCTGACTCCTCACCGTATGAGCAGACCCCGATGGTAGGATGACTCATACTCAGGATACCTAAAGACCCTAAGTCGTGGTTATCCCTCACCAAGAAGCAGGGAAGAAACAACCTGTTCATCCCAGTAATGGAGGAACAGGAGTCTCTATCTGAGGCCAGGCTGCAAGGAGAGGGGAACACATAAAACATATGGAGATGGCAGGTAAGCGAAACCTATAACACACTTACCTGCCACAGACACACTGACTGGAACCCATGCACAAGTGCTGGTGTCTACACCAACATTAAAGGACACAGCACACACTACAAACCACATAGGAACCCAGGACACCATAGCTGCAATAACATGGTACAGGAGAAAGTCTAGTAACCATGAAACCAAACACCACCAGACATGTAACACCAAGCTAGACATATAAATACCCTGAGCATAACCCACTCCATACAAATAGGGACAGGAAGGGAAGGAGACACCGGGATAACATTGAACATCTATGACCACAAGGGTGGCCCTCACTGGAAAGATGGTTAAGCCAGGAGCAGTGAACCACCAGCACACACCAAGCCTGGAGGAACACATGAGCTACAAGCTTCCAGCAGAGACTAAATAGCCCAAACAGCCACATACACATAAACCCAGTGTTCACAAAGCACTAGGAAGGGAGTTAACCCTTCCACCAACACCATACAGAGGAAGGAAGCCTCTTAAAGGGGAAGTACACACACAAGCAAACTAAGCAACACGTTACCACCGGCAACAGCATGCGTGGCCACCATGTCACGGCAATCACCCAGAAGGCCGAGACACTGCCACCACATGCTCTAACAGCAACATGTGTGGCAACAGTGTCACAGCGCAAACCAAAGGCCGTGACAGCTGGTGTGAGTTTGTCTCTGATGTTCTTACTCGTTCGTCTCTCCAGAAGTTAAGTGTTGCATTTGTTTGTGTTTGTTTTATTCCCTGTTTTTGTATCTGAACCTGAGACAGAGCCTTCCAATTCGTCCATCTGGGGAGGAATGGTTTGTCTCTGGTCCTAACCTTTTCCAGGGCCTTATAGAGATATAAAGGCCTAGGTATAATGTATATGAATTTTCAGGGTCTATTCATATTGATAGATAGTTAGGGCCCGGATTAGGGTTGTCTAGGAGGTGACCTGTTTCTTCCCTAGTTTCCAGGCACAATTACTGTTCCCCTTCCCTCCTGTGTTCAGTGTGGAGTCCCCCTCCCCACACTGATCGTGACAGATATATTCAATTGCCGCTGAAAGTGGCCATATAGCCATGGGATGCCCTTCTGGGAGAAATCTTATGGGTTGACAGCACAGGCTTCAAATGGCAACACTATTGTCATCAGCTGACACGTTAAATAAAGCCAACACTGCGAAGCCATGTGCCGGCGTCCTGGGAGCACAAGATGTGACCGTTGCTACCTCCTCTTCCTCATCCGATGACAAGAATGGCTGCACATCGGTAAGGTTTGGGAATGGATGGGAAAATAATACCTCTGACTCGAGTGGAGGGGCTATGGTGGTGGTGGTAATTGTGGTGGTGTCTTTGGGGGTGTACACAGCAGATAGTGAGGAGGGTGCATATACAGAGGATGAGGAGAGTGCAGAACGGAAAGCTGAGTGAGCCACTCAACCAACTCCGGTGCATCCTTTGACGTAATTGTACTCACCTTTTCCAACTTAGGTTCCGGCCTAGTGAACCTGCCTGACCCCTACCACCCCTGCGGAACTGCCTGCCTCTTCCTCTGCCTGTCATTTTTAAAATGACCCTGTGCCAAAGTCCCTAGAGAAGAGCAGCATTTGTGGAAGCAAGCATATCACAGGCTTCAATAAGTATTTGGTGTAAGCCGATATATTGCACCCCTCAATCAGTATTATGTAGAAACAGGTATATCGCACACCTCAATAAGTATTTTGTAAAAGCAGATATATCAAACCCCTTAATCAGTATTTTGTAGAAGCAGGAATATTGCGCCCCTCAATCAGTATTTTGAGGAAGCAGGTATATAGAACCCCTTAATCAGTATTTTGTAGAAGCAGGTATATCACACACCTCAATCAGTATTTGGTAGAAGCAGGTATATCACACACCTCGATCAGTATTTTGTGGAAGCAGGTATATCAGAACCCTTAATCAGTATTTTGTGGAAGCAGGTATATTGCACCTCTCAATTAGTTTTTTTGGGGGGGCAACAGGTATATCACACCCGTTGCAAATAGTTGTTCCAATAATGCTTGTCCCTATATATACCTGCGGTATTGCAGCAGAATTGCACACAACTGCTGTACAATGCAAATGCACTTTAATATACTTTCTATGCTGGAAAGTATATTATAAGTATATCACACCCCTCAGTATATCACACCTATTTAAAGCACACCTATACCAGTCCTTAAAAGGACTTTTGTGGTCCTATTAGCTAGCGTTTGGTGTCCCTAACAGTCTGTCCCTGCTCCACAAAGCAACCTCTCCATACATTGGCAAAGCACAGAATGTAAAGGGGCTGCCAGATTGGATTCTGCTATAGGGTGGGGGTGTGTCCATGTGCTGTAAAGTCTTAATTGGCTGCCCTTTCCCATCTGATGGATGTGTCATGGGTCGAAGCTCGGCACAATGTCAAATTTTTTGCATGTTCAGCAGCATGGAGGAGGCCACAGAGTGGCAAGGTGACATAGAGTGGAGTTAGGAGCAGCATCAGGAGACTGCAGAGTGGCAAGGTGACATAGTGTTGCGGTAGCAGCAGCATCAGGAGTCCACAGAATAGCAAGGTGACAGAGTAGAGGTAGGAGCAGCATCAGGTGGCACAAAATGGTACAATGACAGAGAGTAGAGGTGGCAGAAGCTTAAGGAGTGGAGGTATGATTAGGAGACAACAGAGTGGCAAGGTGACATAGTGCGGAGGTAGCGGCAGTATCAGAAGGCCAGAGTGGCACAATGACATAGTGTGGAGGTGGCAACAGCATCAGAAGGCCACAGAGTGGCACAAATACAAAGTGTGAATAAGGCAGCAGCATCAGGAGGCCTCAGAGTGGCAAGGTGAAAGAAGAAGCAGTTGGCAGGTGAAAGAAGGAGTACTTGGCATCAGATGTGTGGCATCAAGCGGGTGGCAGCATCAGGAAAGTAGCTTAGGCAGGTAGCCAGAAGAAAACAGTTAAAGTGTTTGTGTGGCACCATGGATGTCTAATGCATCAGGAATAGTTATGAGTGGAAGGGGCTATATTCGAATTTGCTATATTTTCTGAGTATTTGGGCGAATATTCGTCATATATTCACAAATTCTAGATTAGTTTCTTATTCTAGATTAGTTTTTGATCGCAAAAAATCGACAATGTAATATTCACGTAATGTGCATGAAATACAGGCATGGGTCACTTTTGCTACATTTTCCAAGCTTATAGAAGTTTACGGAGACTGGAGAAAACGGTTGGCATGGAAGAACATTAAAAATGGCTTCATATGCAGTTTGAGAGCTCCAATATATTCCTGATTGCACAAATCTGCACTAACGATGCAAATATTTTGGTGCAATACGTGAAACTTCACATTTTAGCAGGTCTGCATGTATGTATGGACAGAAGAACCTATCACAGTACCTAACACCCTGCACTGCAACAGCTACACTATATCAGGATATAACCTACACTAACTATCTGTAATATATATATATATATATATATATATAAGATAACTATCTATCTACTGTAGTGTGGAAAGCACAGAGCACAGCAATGACACTGCTGTCTTTATCAGAACTTTAAAAAAGTGTAGAACATGACTGCTGGGGAGGTTCTTATATAGTAAGAGGTAGGCAGGTTTCCTAATGGTTGCTATGGATGTTGCTAAACTCAAAAAAGACATTGCTGCCTTCTCATTGGCCCACAAGCAAGAAGAGAGGTTACTGACAAAAAAAATATAGAATATTCGAAATTACGAATATATATAATTATATTCAAAATATTTGTGAATTCTCGAAGTGCCGATATTCACGATTAATATTTGTAACTCGAATATTCGTGATCAACACTAGTCAAGAATTGGTGGGTGGAAATCCTGGCTGATCCACGCCTGATTCATCTTAACAAAGGTCAGTCTCTCCACATTTTGGGTGGACAGGTGAGTTCTCCTTGGGGTAACTATGGACCTCGCCGCACTAAGCAACCGCTCTGATGCCACACTGCTGGTCGTGAAGGACAGCTTTTCCAGGACAAACTCGGCCAGTTGCGGCCACAAATTTAGTTTGGCTGCCCAGTAGTGTTGATCGAACTCCGTGGTGCTAGGAGATTCGGGCCGGACACATAGGGATGTTCGCCAAAAATTAGAAGGAAGAGGCACTCTGATGCAACCTGTATATAACATAACGGAGGGCCTCATTCACGCTGTGGTACAATTGTTTATGTAGTGGGACTCCTACACTCATAAAGCCTATGCACTAAGTGAAAGGGCTGCCAAAAATTACAAGGAACCGGCACTCCAATATACTCTTTGTTACAGATAAAGGAGGGGATCATACACAGCCTTGTAAAATTATGATTGATGGCCTGCTGGTGACCCTCAAAAACATTTGAAGCAAGTACCTGCTGATCTGACCATCTAAAACTTTATGGGTGAGGGCCTGCTCCCGCTTTGGTGACTCGAGATAACCTGGGGCCGATCGCACGTCCCTGTGACTGCAACAAACTTTTGATGTTATTGTCAGCGCAAACCATAGTTACTACGGGTAATGGGGAATTAGGGTTCGATTCCGGAGTGGGAGCCTGAGAAACGGCTACAGCTACCACATCCAAGCAAGGCATCATGTGCGCAAATTACCTATTAGGTATAATTAGGTAAGGGCCTGCAGATGAGCTGACCCTGTAAAAGATTTTAGGTGCAGGACTGTAGGTGAGCTGACCCTGTAAAAGATTTTAGGTGCAGGCCTGCTGTTGAGCTGACTTTCTAAAAAATTATATGCGAGGGCCTGTTGGTGAGCTGACCCAATAAAACATTGTAGGTGAGGGCCTGTTGGTGAGATGAGCATGTAACACATGATATGTGAGGGCTTGCTGATAAGCTGATCCCCTAAAATTTTTTATGGTAGGGCCTTAAGGTAAGCTGACCCTGTAAAAGATTGTAGTTGAAGGCCTGCTGGTGAGCTGACCCTGATATTTAAAGTGCCTTTATGTTCAGCCGCTTTCCTCTGGTGGAGTCGAGAAGTCATGGTCAATCCAGGCCTTGTTCATTTTTATAAGAGTCAACCTGTCAGCATTTTTAGTTGACAGGCGGATACTCTTATCTGTTATAATGCCACCAGCAGCACTAAATAACCGCTCAGACAAAACGCTGGCAGCAGGGCAGGCCAGCACCTCCAAGGCGTAGAGCGCCAGTTCGTGCCACATGTCCATATTGGACCCCCAGTAATTGTAAGGCACTGAGGGATCATTGAGGATGCTTACACGGTCTGCTATGTACTCCTTCACCATCTTCCAAAATATTTCCCTCCTTGTGACACTAAACCGCTCATTACGGTGAGGGTGCTGGCGTGGTGTCATGAAACTGTCCCTGGCTTTGGAGAGTGTTGCCTGCCTCTGTTGGAACTGCTGTATATTCCCTTGTCTCCCCTCCTCGGTTGGCCAAGGAAGTACAGACTCTGCCGCCAGCGTTGTCAGATGGTAATTTTTGGAGCAATTTTTCAACAAGGTTATTCTGTTATTGCATCGTTTTTCTCGTCCTCTCCACCAAAGGAGTGAAAGATGAGAAGTTCTCTTTGTAGCGGAGTCAAGAAGGGTGAACAACCAGTATTCTGTGTTGTCTAAAATGTGTATAACGCACGGGTCGTGGGAAAGGCAGCCTAACATGAAGTCAGCCATGTGTGCCAGAGTACCAACAGGAGGATCACTCTCATTATCCTCATCCTCTTCCTCCTCTTCAGCTTACCCACGGAGAACAGATGGAATGAAACTTCCATGGGTACTAACCTCTGTAGCGGAGGCAACCGTCTCCTGCTCCTCCTACTCCTCCTCATCCTGTTCATCATCCAATTTGTGCTGAGAAGATGAACTGAGGGTAGTCTGATTATTGCCCTGTGTAATGTCTTACCTCATTTCCACCTCTTCCACATGCAAAGCGCTGTCCTTAATAGTGAGCAGTGAGCGTTTGAGTATACACAGAAGTGGGATGGTTACGCTGATAATAACATTATCGTCACTCACCATCTGTGTTGATTCCTCAAAGTTTTTTAAAACCTCACAGAGGTCAGACATCCATGCCCACTCCTCGCTTGTGAATAGCTGAAGCTGACTGGAAAGGCGACGACAATTTTACAGCTGGTATTTCACTACTGCCCTCTGGCCAACATGTGGAATGTGGAGTTCCAGCGCATGCTCACGCCACACAACAGTCAGTGATCTGGCAATTTCAAGCATAACCGCATCGTTGACAGACCGGCTGAAGCTGTTGGTGACTTGGGGAAATGTGTACACACATGGCGCACCTTCGCAAGTAGCTCAGGCAAATTGGGATAGGTTTTGTGAAACCACTGAACCGCAAGGTTGAACACATGGACTAGGCATGGGATGGGTGTGAGCTTTCCGAGCTCCAAAGCTGCCACCAAGTTACAGACATTATAAGACCCAACCATGCCTGGTTCTAGCTTGAGTAGCAAGAGCCACAGCTCAGTCTGGTTTCTTATTCCTTGCCACAGCTCTGCGGTGGTTTTACATTTGTTCCCTAAGTATATCAGATTCCCCATTGCAGTGCTACACTGCTTCCAGATATCAACTGATGACTGACTGGTGCTGCATGTTGATAATTCGGAGGTGGAAGTGGAGGAGGAGAAGTGGGGATTGGAGCCACTAAAGTAGGTGCTGGCGGAAACTCTGATCGACGTAGGGAGCATAATTCTTGCCAGCAGTAGCAACTGTGCCATCCCAGGGTAATTTGGAAAGTTGCACATTTATTACTATGGCCTGTGGATGGGTGGCTGGGTATTTCCGCTTGCATTTGTATGCTGCGCTGGGACACAGAAGTGGAAGTCCTCGCTGATGGTGCTTGCAAAGGTCTAGGTGCAGGGGTTGCTCCATGAAACAGTTGCGGGCCCGTGTGGTCTGGCCCTCCTTCTCCCCTTTTTCCACCCCACTGCCTCTCCCAGCCTGTTGCAATGCTGCAAATCTCTCCTCCTCTGTACTGCTGTCCTTGCTCGGCTTTCCAACTTCTCAGGTTTTGTCAGTCACCTCATCGTTCACCACCTCCTCTTCCACTTCCTAACTCTGATCATTCTTCTGATTTGTTGACCTAACCACAACCTCACTGATTGACTACTGTGTCTCATCCTCTTCTTCATCCTCTTGAGACAGTAATTGCGGTTGACGCATTGGACAACTGTGTCTCATCATCATCCACCTCATTAAATACTAATTGCTGTTCCCCACCATCATGTTCTTACGACATGACATCATGACACATTACAAGGTGAATGTTCAAAATTTCATTTTAGGCCACAAGACTACGGGCCTTATAAATTAGGCATTCACCCGACATAATAGAAATTCTGATTATGTGGCTCGAGGTACATTATGCGGTCAATGGATAAAAATGTTATAGGCCAGTGGCGTTCAGGCCCCAAATATTAGGCATTCACCGGACAGAAAAGATGAAGTGATTATGTGGCCGGAGGTATATTAAACGGTCAATGGATATCAATTTTACTGCAGGCCGATACAAATACAGGTCAAATATTACTACAAATATTAAATAGGATTATTAAAACCATTGCTAACAAAATCCCTCCTCTTGAAAAAAAAACTAATGATAGTCATCACTGGTGTGTAATTCCTCCGAGGCCACAAAAATTATTCATTGGCTGGAGGTAGATTACACGGTCATTGGATATCAATTTAACAGCAGGCCACTGCATTATAGACCCCAAAAATTATGCATTCAGCAGAATGAATGGAACAAGTAAGTATGTGGCTGGAGGTAGTTTATACGGTCATTGGATATCAATTTTATATCAGGCCAGTGTACTACATGCCCCGAAAATTATGCATTCAGCGTACAGAAAAGATCAAGTGATTATGTAGCTGGAGGACTATTATACGGTCAATGGCTATCATTTTTACTGAAGGCCAGTACAAATACAGGTCAAATACATATGTTTAAAAGAACTAAAAATATCAAATTGGATTAAAAGCATGGCTAACAAAATCCCCCCTCTTGAAAAAAACTCTGATGATAATAGTTAAAACACGTGGTCGTCACAGGTGTTGAATTTCTCCGAGGCCCAAAACATAATGCCACTGTATTTACCGAAGACAGGGACCATTATTTGTTCTGGGTGGCGGAGGATATTTGTGGGCTGTCATAAGGAAATTCAATTGAATGTGGTCGACTTGTCACATGTGTTGAATTCCTTCCAGATCCATGCCTCATTCATTTTAAGAAATGTGAGGTAGTCCACACTGTTGTGAGCTAGGCAAGTGCGTTTATCAGTCACGATTCCCCCTGCTGAGCTGAACGTCCTTTCGGACAAAACACAGGATGAGGGGCAAGCCAAGAGTTAGCCTGCACATGCAGTAGTCCAGGGGTTTCTCGCTTCTCAGAGTGTCCACATCAGCCGTTAACCCGGTGTAGTCGGACAACTGTCGGTCTAGGCGTTCCCTTAAGCTGAATCCGGAGGTCGACTGTCGATGGGTTGGCTGCAAGAATGATCTTGTATTGACCAACACATCTTCAAACCGCCCTCTTCTTGCAGGTGCTGTTGGATTGGTACCTGCAACTGTTTCTCTGTTAATGAAAATTCCTCTGCCAGCATCCGCAAAAGCAGAATGCAGCTTTTTTTTGCAGCAAGGCCTGGAAGTGCTGCATTCTGGCAGCCCTCTGTGATGCTGTTAACATCTCTGGGTCAGGAGCCTGACCGCTCTCAACATCAGGTCCCATACCACTCTGCTCATCACTACTTACCCGCCTAGCGGAGGAAGCGGCGCATGTCTCCTTCACATCTTGGCTGGGCAGTAGCTGCTGACTGTCCTCTAGTAGCTCTTCTTTGCTGAAAAGTTGAGCTGGGCCTACAGCATATAATACTTCTCACGTGAGGGAACAGAAAAGGACAGAGGCAGGTTGAGGACAGGTAAGGGCACAGGGTCTTCTCCCGGGCCATGCCAACCAAGGTTTGTGTCTGAAGAACTCACTGACTCTTAGCTGGGGGTGTCTGATCTAAAGTTGATCGTGAATATTCTAATCGCGATATGCTTATCGCAAATATCTGCACTTCAAGAATGTACAATATAGTGCTATATATTCGTAATTGCGAATATTCTAGATCTTTTTTTCATCAGTAACCTCCCTTCTTGCTTGTGGGCCAATGAGAAGGCTGCTATATCTTTGTCAGCGCTTAGCAACATCCCTAGCAACCAATAGGAAAGTTGCCTACCCCTTTACTATATAGGAAACTCCCCAGCAGCCAATTTCTGCTGTTTTTTGCAGAGAGAGAGAGAGAGAGAGAGAGCAGTGTCATTGCTGTGTTCTGTTCCTTTTCAGAATCATCTGGATCCTTATTTAATTACATTAGATAGTTAGCTCATATATATAATACAGATAGTTACTGGGAGATAGTCAGTGGTTAGGTTAGACAGTGATATAGTGTAGCTGATAGGTTCCAGTGAAGGGTGTTAGGTAGTGTGATTTACACTACTGGAATTACTGCTTCTCTGCTGTCCATACATACATGCTACAGACATCGTGCTATGATGTCACAACAATCAGTAATATCTACTCAGACCTGATAAAATGTGAATTTGCTTGTATTACGCTAAAAATATGCGCATCATTAGTGCGGATTTGTGCAATCGTAAAAAATAATGACGAGATCACGGACTCTAGAATTTCCGAATTTATTCGGAATATTATGGGAAAAATTAGCGAAATATTGCAAAAAAGAATATTGCCTATGCCGATCATCACTAGTCTGATGTCACTTGTGATGAAGTCGAAGATCGAGTAGACCATTCAAGAACCACTGGGTTGCTGTTCACAACACAACTGCTAGCTGACACTGGGAGCTCAGGCCTCTCGAAGTGACCCCTGCTGCCACGGCTCCTTACTCTGCTGAGACCTCTGCCTGCGCCAGAAACATTTAGGCCTCTGTCACTCCCATTTTTCCACTAATACACGCAAAAAAGGGCTTTAAAACAGATAACTGCACCGCTGAGTGGCAAATATATTTTTTCCTTTTTTCAATAATATACGCAGAAAAGGGCTTTGAAACAGATAACTGCAGTGCTGAGCGGCAAATATATTTCACTTTTGCCACTAATACGCGACAAAAAGGGCTGTAATTTTCACACTTTAACACACAACGGCTAATAATTCATATTTTTCCCACTAACACAAGCCAAAAAATGCTATAGAACATATATGGCAACTGCACCGCACAAGGGCAAATAAAACGTATACTTTTTTTCCTTGTAATAACCCTGTTAATGCCTGTATCAAACAGCACTTGCACCCTAATAAGAACGGTTTTATAATAGCAATTATACTGTAACTGTATAATAGCAATTTCGATCCCTAGTAAGTGCTGCAAGGTGTAATAGGAATGTTCCTTCCACCCAGGCTGTCACCTCCCCGAGTTTATTTAGCACAATTAAATTTTTCGTAACACTGTCTCTAGTGCCTGAAGACATCTCTCCTTGCACTAAGTACACTGATAAATGGCAAAATCTAAGATGGCTGCCGCTATTTATAGGGCTGTGACATTACAGGGCTGGGTGGCTGCTGATTGGCTCCATGCATGGTATTATGGGTGATCCTGCCTTGCCAGAGTTCCTTTCTCCATGTCCTCACACGTGCAGCAGCCATTTTAGGAAAAAATGTGATTCGTTATCACGCAGCACGAGGAAATTCACATTGGGTGCAAGTCAAATTTTTCCTGAAATTCAGAATTAATTCCACTTCGTCAGCTTTGATTTGCTCATCTCTAATGGTGACGTCAAACTTCACTGCGCACGAGATTCCGCTCGGGGTCTTCAATCAAGATGGCCATGGAGGACTCTTCATGCACAAATGAATGAGCTGAGCTTGATTTATTTTTATTTTTTTAACCGCCATTTTAGGGAAAATTGATTCATTACCACGAAGCACGAGGAAAGGCAAATCAAATTCCCTGAAATTCAGATCGAAGTCCACGTTGTGAAGTTCAGTTCGATGCACAGTGACTACCGCTAACAGTACAGATTAGCTTTGAATCTTTTGTACATGGAGATAAATTGTCTGTAGTGCTGTACATTAAAGATTTGACTTTTCACTTGGAAAATGTATTTTTCACCTGTACATAAAGGTCCCTTCATTTACTGCTCCTATATACAAGATATCACGTTATTATGTTTAGCTTATTTATGATAATTCATAAAGCAGCGGGCACAATCCTTTATGTGTGACATTTCCAAAGTATTAGCAGTTTCACTAGGGAAATCACATCCAAGCACCGGCAAGCAAAAAAGTCAATGTTCTCAAAGAGCATTAACTCATGCTGCACATACTACGATCATCTAATAAGATGGAATCTGATAAAAGTAAGCCAAGAGAGAGATTTACAATAGAAAGAGTGCATTAGTATAAGGCTGTTTATATGATTATTCCATATTTCTGAGTTATATTTCTGTCCATTTCACAGCTACTGAAGTGGTTGATATTTTGCGATGGAGAAATGCAGCTGTGGCCGTGCAGGGATTCGTAGGGACGCAGGTGCTGGGGACCGGGTAAGCATTGTCTATGGAAGGGGCGTGGTCATTGTTGGGGGTACAGATGTAGTAGAGTTAGCACACATGCTTGATGAGATGTGTTATCTAAACTAATTGTGTTAAGAAAACACCTTCAATTGCTTTTCAGTAGCGTTTGTTTTTACTATTGGATAATCCCTGTAATTATGTAGCTGAAGTGGAAACTGTCAAGGGTGCTGTATGTTGGGCAGTAATGGTCCTTTAAAATAGACTAATAATTAGGTCAGCTATCAGGGAGGAATGCAGAAATGCTCTTTCCCAATTTCTAGCTTGTGTAAAAGGTGTCAACTATCATGTTTGGTCAACGGGTGACTGTCACAGACGTACTGAGAGATATGGGCATCCCAGCGACAGTGAGTGGCAGGAGATCTGTGAGACTGGCAACTCGTGGTTTGATCTGACAGGTTTTCCTTGTGGATCAATAGGTGTCTGTTGTTTCTGGTAATGGCCACACCCCTTGCCTCCAGGTGTTGCTTATGTGGTCATTTAACCTTCCTTATTTTTAGTTGCTTCTCCTACTATGTTGTGCGATTTATAGCTTTTGCGCCTGTGGATTGTTTGTGGTTGAATCTCGTCTTTTGCAATTTTTCCATCTGAACACATGATTCCTCCCTGCTTTTTGCTTGTGGGCCAATGAGTCATAGGCCCACAATGCAACTTAAGCAGGAAGGATTCGTGACTTCAGATGGAAAAAAATTACGAATATATAGCATTGTATTCTAAACATTCGCAAATTCTCGAAATGGCGATATTCGAGATACAAATTTGCTTTTCGAATATTTGTGCTCAACACAAGCATTCATCTGGCAAAAGGCAGGCTTCCGTGGCCCAAACATAAAAAGTTGGTGGCGCCAGATAACCCTCTTGCCCGACGGCTGACCGCCGTCTTGTCAGAACTGCTAGACCGCCAACTACTGCCATATAAACTGATGGACTCGGAGGCCTTTAGAAAAGTTGTGGCCATTGGCACACCGCAATGGAAGGTCCCCGGAAGGAAATATTTCTCCCTGAAGGGCATCCCAGAGCTATATGGCCATGTACAGCGACAAGTGAATGTATCTCTGGCAAACAGTGTCGGTGCCAAGACACATCTGACCACAGACACGTGGTTTCGCAAACACGGGCAGGGAAGGTACATAACTTACTGCCCACTGGGTGAACCTTCTGATGGCTGTCAAGCATGCAACCCGTGGCACCGTGTGGATTTGGTGTTACCGCCACAGGCCTGCCTCTTCTTCTCCTCCTCCTACTCCATCCTCCGTCTCCTCTTCGGCTGACTCCTCCTTTTCCACTGCTACCGCCTCTTACGCTGCACCCCCCAGCTCCCTAGAACCTATTTGACGTGCCAGGTGAGACGTTGACATGATGTGCTGCGGCTGTTGTGGCTGGACGCCAAGAGCCACACTGGTCCTGCACTCCTTTCTGCTCTGCGGTCACAGGCTGATCAGTGGCTAACCCTGCTCAATTTGACAGTTGGTAAAGTGGTGTGCGACAACGGTGCCAATCTGCTGAGCACGCTGAAACAGGGCAAAATGAAACACATGCATGGCACACGTCCTGAACTTAGTCGTGCAGTGATTCTTTGCCAAATACACCGGGTCCAGGACATCTTGCGGCAGGCCAGAAAAATCTCCGGCCATTTTAGAAGATCTTACACGGCCATGGCTCAGCTTGCTGATGTTCACTTGCCCAGCAACGTCTGATTTGTGACTGCCCGACGCTATGGAACTCTACTTTGTATATGCTTGATAGGCTGCTGCAGCAGAAATGTGCCGTTAATGACTACCTGTGCAAACTCTGTGGCAGGACAGATTCTGGAGAGCTTGCTTTTTTTTCAACGATGATCAGGAGCCAGGGCACTCCATCGCTTCCAATTTAGTGAAAATGGGGGCTTTCATGCTCCAGTGTTTGAAGAGAGACCCCGTATAAAAAAGGTCAAGGACCCGTACTGGATGACAACATACTAAGACCCCCGGTACAAACCCAAAATGGTGTAAATATTATCAGCATCACAGAGGGCTGCTATAATGTAGCATTTCCAGGCCTTGCTTCAAGAGATGCTGCATTCTGCTGTTGCGAGGATTTTCCACCTGCAGAGAAACAGTTGCGGGTAACAATCCTACAGGGGATGTAAGAAGAGGGCGGTTTGAAGATGTGTTGGTCACTTCGGATATGAGATCATTCTTGCAGCCAACCTGTACCCAGCCTCATGGAACGCATAGACTGACAGGTGTCTGACTACATTGGGTTAACGGCTGATGTGGACGCTCTGAGAAGCGAGGAACCCCTTGACTACTGAGTGTGCAAGTTTGACCTGTGGCCAGAGCTTGCACAATTTGCCATGGAACTCTTGACTTGCCCCTCGTTGAGTGTCCTGTCCGAAAGGACGTTCAGCTCACCGATAAGAGCACTTGCCTAGCTCACGACAGTGTGGACTACCTTACATTTCTTAAAATGAATGAGGCATGGATCTCGGAGGAATTCAACACCTGTGACAACTACATTTAATTTAATTTCTCCTTTTACCATTGTTTTTTTTTTTTTTTTCAAGAGGGGGGATTTCATTAGCCATGTTTTTAATCCAATTTTATATGTTTTGTTCTTTTAAACATATGTATTTAAAATGTATTTGTACTGGCCTGCAGTAAAATTGACATCCAATGACCATCTAATTTACCCCCAGCCACAAAATCACTTGATGGTTTCTGTCCGGAGAATGCCTAATGTTTGGGGCCTGTACTCCCCTGGACTGCATTAAAATTTATATACAATGACCGTCTAATATACAAACCGGATTCCAAAAAAGTTGGGACACTATACAAATCGTGAATAAAAACTGAATGCAATGATGTGGAGGTGCCAACTTCTAATATTTTATTCAGAATAGAACATAAATCACGGAACAAAAGTTTAAACTGAGAAAATATACCATTTTAAGGGGAAAATATGTTGAATCAGAATTTCATGGTGTCAACAAATCCCCAAAAAGTTGGGACAAGGCCATTTTCACCACTGTGTGGCATCTCCCCTTCTTCTTACAACACTCAACAGACGTCCGGGGACCTAGGAGACCAGTTTCTCAAGTTTAGAAATAGGAATGCTCTCCCATTCTTGTCTAATACAGGCCTCTAACTGTTCAATCGTCTTGGGCCTTCTTTGTTGCACCTTCCTCTTTATGATGCGCCAAATGTTCTCTATAGGTGAAAGATCTGGACTGCAGACTGGCCATTTCAGTGCCCGGATCCTTCACCTACGCAGCCATGATGTTGTGATTGATGCAGAATGTGGTCCGGCATTATCTTGTTGAAAAATGCAGGGTCTTCCCTGAAAGAGATGACGTCTGGATGGGAGCATATGTTGTTCTAGAACCTGAATATATTTTTCTGCATTGATGGTGCCTTTCCAGACATGCAAGCTGCCCATGCCACACGCACTCATGCAACCCCATACCATCAGAGATGCAGGCTTCTGAGCTGAGCGTTGATAACAACTTGGGTTGTCCTTGTCCTCTTTGGTCCGGATGACATGGCGTCCCAGATTTCCAAAAAGAACTTCGAATCGTGACTCGTCTGACCACAGAACAGTCTTCCATTTTGCCACACTCCATTTTAAATGATCGCTGGCCCAGTGAAAACGCCTGAGCTTGTGGATCTTGCTTAGAAATGGCTTCTTCTTTGCACTGTAGAGTTTCAGCTGGCAACGGCGGATGGCACGGTGGATTGTGTTCACTGACAATGGTTTCTGGAAGTATTCCTGAGCTCATTCTGTGGTTTCCTTTACAGTAGCATTCCTGTTTGTGGTGCAGTGTCGTTTAAGGGCCCGGAGATCACGGGCATCCAGTATGGTTTTACGGCCTTGACCCTTACGCACAGAGATTGTTCCAGATTCTCTGAATCTTCGGATGATGTTATGCACAGTTGATGATGATAGATGCAAAGTCTTTGCAATTTTTAGCTGGGTAACACCTTTCTGATATTGCTCTTTCTGCGCAACATTGTGGGAATTGGTGATCCTCTAACCATCTTGGCTTCTGAGAGACACTGCCACTCTGAGAAGCTCTTTTTATACCCAATCATCTTGCCAATTGACCTAATTAGCGTTAATTGGTCTTCCAGCTCTTCGTTATGCTCAAATTTACTTTTTCCAGCCTCTTATTGCTACTTGTCCCAACTTTTTGGGGATTTGTTGACACCGTGAAAATTTGAATCAATGTATTTTTCCTTTAAAATAATACATTTACTCGGATTAAACATTTGATCTGTCATCTACGTTCTATTACAAATAAAATATTGACATTTGCCATCTCCACATCATTGCATTCAGTTTTTATTCACAATTTGTTTAGTGTCCCAACTTTTTTGGAATCCGGTTTGTACCTCCGGCCACATAATGACTTGATATTTTCTGTACGGTGAATGCATAATTTTTGGGGCCTGTAATCTAACTGGCCAACAGTAAAATTGTTATATGGTGACCGCCTAATGTACCTCCAGCCACATAATGACTTGATCTTTTCTGTATGTTGAATGCATAATTTTTTGGGGCTTTAATGTAACTGGCCAACAGTAAAATTGTTATACCGTGAGCGCCTAATGTACCTCCAGCCACATAATCACTTGATGTTCTCTGTCCGGTGAATGCCTAATGTTTGGGGCCTGTACTCCACTGTCCTGCAGTAAAATTGATATCTAATGACCGTCTAATATACCTCCAGCCACATAATGACTTGATCTTTTCTGTACGTTGAATGCATAATTTTTGTGGCCTGTAATGTAACTGTCACAATAGGTGAGGCAAAGGAAGCAAACCAAATACAATAAAAACAACAAAACACCAGGCTAGGCCCCAAAGCTAGGGAACAGGGAAAAGTCACGACCTGACAATTGAGGAAAAGTGAATGGGCACTCTTATAGATGGACTCACATAGACAAAATATGTAGTAGATCAATAAAATGTATTATTAAATGGGTAGAGTATAATACTAAGTTAAAAATATAGAGTATAAATAAAAAAAATTATATATATATATATATATATATATATATATACATATACATATACAGTAAATATATAAAGTAGTATAAAATATATAAATATTTAAAAAATATATAGCCAAATGATAGCAGCACTGTGATTATTCAGTAAAATATTCCAAGGATAAAAAATTACGGATGTCAGCTGATAAGCTGTAAAATGAACCCTGAAATAAAAGTCCCAAGATCAAGGCAAAGTTTGTTCACGTATTGTATATCATCTCAGATAAAATAGGTAATAGATGTGGTGTTGTGAACAGATTCCTTCTTATCAATATTGCGTGGATGAATTGATACCCAGTTCAAATTGTGCACTTATTTTGAATATATTAATTATACCTATCACAGTTTATAGGTCACAATTTGAACTGGGTATCAATTCATCCACACAATATTGATAAGACACTACATCTATTACCTATTTTATCTGAGATGATATGCAATACCTGAACTAACTTTGCCTTGATCTTGGGACTTTTATTTCAGGGTTCTTCAGGAATATTTTATTGAATAATCACAGTGCTGCTATGGCTATATATTTTTTGAATATCTATATATTGTATACTAATATATATATATATATATATATATATATATATACTGTACATATATTTCATTTATACTTTTACTTAGTATTATACTCTACCCATTTAATAATACATTTTATTGATCTACTACATATTTAGTCTATGTGATTCCATCTATAAAAGTGCCCATTCACTTTTCCTCAAATACTTTACTTGGTGAACAGAGTGCGACATCAGTTTGGAGCACCTTACATCAACAACCAGAGGGAGAGCCGGCCTATATATCCCTCTGATATATTTCAACACCACCTGACAATCCCTGAGCCTTTCCCTGTCTGCTGACAACATGAGCAAATCCTTATGGTGGAAGAGCTCATGGGCTTGAACCTAAGCCTAGATGAAACAAACCCTCAGCTAGGGAGCTGGAGATAAGAGAACCGGTTCCTAGTACAAGGTGCAGGAACCAGCGTCTTCCTGAGGCCTAGCCTAGAACACACAACAAAAAGGGAAGGAGTAAGACTTAGCATAAGATGGACGGGGAGTAGGAGCTTCACCAAACACCAGCAGAGAACTCCAGAAGCAAATATAAACCGCAAGGGCTTTAGTGAGAGGCGGGTATAAATAGCACCACTAAATAGCTAATGAGCAGAACCTGTGAGGAGGTGGGATCCTGCCCAAAACCACAACAAAGAGAAACAGAACAATCTGTCAGACTCACAGGTAGCATGTCTGTCAGATCTTTTCAGGCCTCTCACAGGGGAGGGTGTGACAGTACCCCCCATTCTACGGGAGACCTCCGGCACCCAGGACCAACCTTATCCGGGTGTGCAATGTGAAAGGCCTTCACAAGGCGACTAGCATTGACATCGGTAGCCAGAACCCCCATTCTTTCCTCAGGGCCGTATCCCCTCCAATGCATAAGGTACTGAAGGGAGCCACGAATAACACGCGAGTTGAGTATTCTGGAGATCTGAAACTCCAGATTACCATCTACCAAGACAGGAGGAGGTGGCAAAGGAGATAGTTCAGTAGGTTCAATATACTTCTTTAACAAAGACCTATGAAACACATTATGGATCTTTCAGGCCTGCGGAAGTTCCAGACGAAATGCAACCGGATTAACAATTTTGTAAGGACCAATAAATCTTGGGCACAACTCACAAGAAGGCACTTTCAACATAATGTTGAACAACAGGCCTTTGAACCAAAGCCAGCCAGCCACCCACAGGCCATAGCACTTAATGAACACCTTTAAAAATAGATGACCCAGGAAATTTTACCATTTAGGCCTGTGGACACTGAGGCTTTCCTCAGCCTCATGGCGGCAGCCTTCCATCGTTACTCAGTCCCCAGCCGCCACTATTTATTTTGGTGTGCCAGCCCCGCATTGCACCATCAATTGTCTCCCGCAACATCATCCGTGCCCTGACCAATGCAGTTATTATGAAGGTTCACTTAACAACTGACACATGGACAAGCTGTAAGCAGTGTAGCACAGCAGTGGAGAGGCGGCAACAGGCCGAGCTGAAATTAATTTGCATAGGTGAAAAACAGCACACCGCCGCAGAGCTGTGACAGGGTATAAGGGACCAGACTGAGCTCTGGCTCTCGCCACTTAACCTACAACCAGGCATGGTTATTTGCTGTTTCTGATAATGGCCGTAACTTGTTGGCAGCTTTTCAGCTCGGCAAGCTCACACACATGGCAATCATATAGCTTATATGTCCCACGCACAACAAAAATTCCAAACTTTATTTTATTATAAATAAAATAAAAACATAACACACGAGAGTGGAGGTAAACCAATGTGATGGCCTGTTAATTTACTTCAAAATAACAATAACATATTTTTAAACCCTAAACCATAAAAACAATAATTTGTTCAACCATAAACCATAAAAACAATACAATAAATAACAACAATAATACAAACAAAAACAATAATAATCATAGAACAAAAGTGTTCCTTGGCCAACCAAGCAGGGTAGATTACAGGAAAAACACAGCAGTTCCAAAAGAGGCAGGACAACACTCTCCAAGGCCTTGGACAGTTTTATGACACCCCTCCAGCACCCTCAACTTTTTTTTGAAGATGGTGAAGGAGTTCATAGCAGACCGTGCCAGTGTCCTCAGTGATCCCTCTGTGCCTTACAACTATTGGGTGTCCAAGCTGGACACGTGACACGAACTGACACTATGCCTCAGAGGTGCTGCCCTGCCACCAGCGTTTTGTCTGAGCGGGTATTTGTTGCTGCTGGGGGCATAATAACTGATAAGCGCATCAGTCTGTCAACTTAAAAGGCTGACAGGTCGACTCTTATAAAAAGGAACAAGGCCTGGATTTCCTCTGACTTCTCTACTCCACCAGATGAAAGTGGCTGAACATGAAGGCAATTTAAATGTGGTGTTTTTAATGTACTAAATACACTGTATTCACATGCACCTCTGCCACCACAAAAAAGGTTATGTGGTTCAATCTTTCTTTTCTCTTCCTTCTTCTCATCATCCATCATATTAACATGCGTTTTAGTCAGCCCTTGCTCATAATGATTTATAGGGTCAGCTCACCTGCAGGCCCTCACATATGATTGGTAGGGTCAGCTCACCTGCAGGCCCTCACATATAATGTTTTAGAAGGTCATCTCACCTGCAGGCCCTCAAATATAATGTTTTAGAAGGTCAGCTCACCTGCAGGCCCGCACATATAATGATTGTTAGGGTCAGCTCACCTGCAGGCCCCCACATCTAATGTTTTTTTTTAAGGTTTGCTGACCGGAAGGCCATTTCAAATAATGTTTTTGATTGTTAGAGCACCTGTGGGCCCTCTGCTACATTATTTTACTCAGTTTCATTGCGCACAGGACCTGGGCCTCTGCGTACACAATCAGCAACACAGCCACTTACACGGCCCGTACATGCCGCCTTTATGATATCAAATGTTACATAAGCTTCAAAGTATGTCACACGTACAGTAGCGTAGGATTTGTAAGTCTATGTGCGAATAAAGAAAAATAGCTATTTGGGATGCGCACACATGGAGATGCAGTCTTGATAATGTCACAGACCAGCATGCACCGTGTATGGATAAAGTAGAGTATATGTCATTGATATGGATCAGTCTGAAATAGGAAGAAACCACGGCACTCGTTTTTAGATCATCAGAAATAATTCATTTATTGTCCATCCCAGAATTGGATCTTTTTTGTAAATGGCCATTTCGGTCCACTAGGACCTTGTTCACGGCCTTAGTATAAAGGATCTGGAGACATCGGGTGGACTCGAATGACAAAATTGGCCATTTACAAAAAAGATCTAATTCTGGGATGGACAATAAATGAATTATTTCTAATGATCTAAAAACGAGTGCCGTGGTTTCTTCCTATTTCAGACTGACCTTTTCCACTGAGCACCGGCAGCTACACAAAGGAGTGCCATCCACTATAATTATTAATATGGATCAAACGCACACACAGTAGATGTGGCACAAATTATTTAAATTAGCGCTGCAGACACTGTTTTCTGATGAAGTACAGTATTGATCACAGAAAGACAAAAACTATGAACTATAACATTAAGCCCAGATTTGTAAATTTGACCTAAAGAAACCCGTTTCAGATGGTATATGTCACAGAAAAAAACACACACTATGGACACTAGATTATGACCAGATTACAAAAATTTGAACAAAATAAACCCTTTTCGGATGCCGTACTGTATATGTCACAGAAAAAAACACACTATGGACACTAGATTAGGCCCGTATTTGTTAAATTATACCTAGAAACCCTTTTCGGATGGAGTACTGTATATGTCATGGATGTGTATTAAACGCACCCACTATAAACAATAAATGTGGAGCTGATTTTTTGAATTTATGCAAAAAAAAACTGTCTGCGGATGATGTACAGTATATGTCAGTAATAGGTATTAAATAAATATATCTTGCTGCTCTCAAATACACACACAGTAGTCCTTAAAAGGACTTTGGGGCCTTTGAAAACTTTTTTGAACCAATATTTGCACCATACAAACACAAAAGGTATTGCAGTGCAGATGTGACAATTAACGGCAGACACCGTTGACATATAAATTGGATATACCGTATTTTTCACCCTATAAGACGCACCTAGGTTTTTGAGGAGGAAAATAATAAATAAATAAATGTTTTAACCAAAAGGTGTGCTTTTGGTGGGTTTGAACTAATGGTTGTCTGTGCATGACACTATTATGGGGGATCTGTGGATGATGCACTGTTATGGGTTGGGGGATTTGTGGATGGCACTGTTATGTTGAGGATCTGTGGATGGCACTGTTATGGGGGGAGCTGTGGATGGCATTATGATGGGGGGGTCTGTGAATGGCATTATGATGGTGGGGGATCTGTGGATGGCATTATGGTGATGGGGGGGGTCTGTGGATTGCATTATGATGGTGGGGGGATCTGTGGCTGGCATTATGATGGGGGGGATCTGTGGATGGCACTGTTATATAGTGGTGGATCTGTGGATGACACTGCTATATGTGTCCTCCACAGATGCCCCCCATAACAGTCCCATCCACAGATCCCCCCCCATCATAATGCCATCCACAGACCCCCCCAGCATCATAATGCCATCCACAGATCCCCCCCACCATCATAATGCCATCCACAGACCCCCCCATCATTGTCCCATCCACAGATTCCTAGGGAGGGACTGTAGTAGGCTGGGAGAGCTGCAGGCAGTGCAGGCACTGTACTCTGTCCCCGCCGCTCAGTATGTACTGTATTATATGTAGTGTCAATTAGAATATCTAAACTGAATAATGATGCACTCCCCCTGTGCTTACCGGTACACATGTCATCAGTGTCGGACTGGGGTACCGAGGGCCCACCAGTAAAAATTTATTTTGGGGGCCCACCGTACGGATACATTCAAATATAATAAATAATCTAACAAGTGTTTTATATGAATATAGGCTGGTTGAGGTGCTGTACATTGAATATATGTATGTAGAGCAGTAAGTCTAACGTGTTATGTGCCACTTGTGCAGGGGGTGGGAGACTAGGGCCCACTTTGCCCAGGGGCCCCCGGGGGGATTCTCCTGTACCCCTGTGGGCCAGTCCGAGCCTGCATGTCACGCTCCTGTAGTAAGCACTAGCAGCTAGCAGGCAGGCCGGGCGGCCGTAACTCACTGAGGTCAACTGCCTGCTCCACCTACTTTATGAATTTATGAACTTTATGAGTAGGAGGAGCAGGCACGTGACCTCAGTGCTTACTACAGGAGCAGGAGGAGCAGGCTGCTAGTGCTTACTACAGGAGCATGACATGTAGTGGTAAGCGCAGGGGGAGCGCATCATTATTCAGTTTAGATATTATGATTAACACTATGTATAATACAGTACATACTGAGCGGCGGGGACAGAGTACAGTGCCTGCACTGCCCGTCGCTCTCCCTGCCTACTACAGTCCCTCCTCGCTCCTCACTATTACATCACAGTCTACGATGCTGCAGCATCGCAGACTGCAATGTAAATTGCCAGCATTCACCCCATAAGACGCAGGGGCACTTTCCCCCCACTTTTGGGGGGAAAAAGTGCGTCTTATGGGGCAAAAAATACAGTATTTTCTGTATTTTATATTTTTGTCAAAATTGGGACCTGACAACCACAATAAAGGTATTGAATTGCAGATTACTCAATTCAGGGATTACACCATAGACAGCAAAAATGTGTTAAGATTTTGGAAAAAAAAAAATATTTTCTGTATTTTATTTTTTGGCCTACATAACAACATACATGACAACCTATAAATATATCAAGGGTCAGTACAGAGATCTATCCCATCATCTATTTATCCCCAGGACTGTGACTGTGACAAGAGGACATCCTCTGCGTCTGGAGGAAAGAAGGTTTGTACCCAAACATAGAAGAGGATTCTTTACGGTAAGAGCAGTGAGACTATGGAACTCTCTGCCTGAGGAGGTGGTGATGGTGAGTACAATAAAGGAATTCAAGAGGGGCCTGGATGTATTTCTGGAGTGTAATAATATTACAGGCTATAGCTACTAGAGAGGGGTCATTGATCCAGGGAGTTATTCTGATTGCTTGATTGGAGTCAGGAAGGAATTTTTTATTCCTCTAAAGTGTGGAAAATTGGCTTCTACCTCACAGTTTCTTTTTTGCCCAACTTACAGGATAACAGGTCGAACTGGATGGACAAATGTCTTTTTTCAAGCTAATGTACACATCAACTGTGTTACTATGTTACTAAGTTCTTTGAAATGCAGATCACACAATTAACGCATTACACCGTAGACAGTAAAAATGTGGTCAGATTCTGGGAAAAAATATTTTTTTCTGTATTAAAATTTTGGGCATGGATATGGCCCTGACAACCTTTATTTTTTCCCCGGATAAGGCCCTGACAACCAGCAAATGCTTTGAAATGCAGATCACATAATTAACGCCTTACACCATAGACAGCAAACATGTAGACGGTGTTTAAATGCAGAACACTGAGATTAACGGATTAAACCCAGACAGCAAAAATGTGTTCAGATTCTAGGAAATATGTATATTATTATTATTTTGTTTTTCACTTTTTCCAAATATATGACCCTGAAAACCACAGACAGTGTTCAAATGCAGAGTACTGAGATTAACAGATTAAACCGCAGACAGCAAAAATGTGATCAGAAATTATAAAAAAAAAAAAAAATTGCAACTTTGCACTTTCAAATTGCTGCCAACACACATAATAGTCCTTAAAAGAACTTTTGGGTCTTTGAAACGTCTTTAAAATGAGTAATTTCCGATAATATTCTCCCTATACTCTCTGTCCCTTCCTAACAGCAGCTCTCCCTGACTCGCAATGAGCCGAACACGGGTGACTGGGTGCTATATAGCACCTGATGACGCGTTCCGGCCAGGCAAACAATGTAATGCCAGTAGAAAACATGGCTATAGGTATTACAGTGATGGCAATACTTACCTGAACGTATATTGGCTGCTTAGCAGGCGCCAAACGTGCGGGGAGGAGACTCAATCTTGGCGCTCGAGCACATGAGGTACTCGGCCGAGTACCGCCATGTGCCAAGCATAGCGATGCTCGAGCCGAACAGGTATTCGGCAGAGCATACTCGCTCATCACTAATGGGGATGAATAATCATAGTAGAGATCACTCATCCCCAGAGAGGATGGTTGTAGCACGTGAATGCAAGTGAACGAGCAGATAATCGAGATAGAATAACTAGTTCTGGCTCATTGCAATGAGCATTGACCCAAGTATAATGCTAGTTTCATTTTCCATATATTTTTGCTATTTGTATATCTTGCATCTTACTTTTTTATATACCTTAAGTAGCACCACTTAAGATCCCAAATAAATCCTTTCAGCTCTATTCAATAATCCATAACAAGAGTATCAATAACAGTTCATCATAGCATGCTTCGATCTGTTTTTGAACAAAACACATAAGCAGTTTTATGGATATGGAAAATTAAATTTGCACTATACTTGGGTCAATGCAAGTGTTGCTGGCATTTTATCTATTTATGTGAATTTGGCTCCTTGGGCTGCCACTCACACTTCGCAAATGACTTCCAAACATGGTGAGATGACTATATCTGTATGAGATTAGCATTTTTTTTATGTCTTTTGATTTTGTTATGAAGCTATTTTTGATGGCATCTTATGATACCTTGCATGGTTGCCATTTTAACTTACTTGGCCATTGTGTGCCAACCTATTTATTCTCACATCCTTAAATTCACTGTAAGGCCTCGTGCACACGGCCGTTTTTTTGTGGTCCGCATCCGAGCCGCAATTTTTGTGGCTCGGGTGCGGACCCATTCACTTCAATGGGGCCGCAAAAGATGCGGACAGCACTCCGTGTGCTGTCCACATCCGTTGCTCCGTTCCGTGGCCCCGCAAAAAAAAAAAAAAATTGCAAATTGCGGAAGACACACGGACGGCTTCCGTTTTTTGCTGACTACGAAAAAACGGTCATGTGCATGAGGCTTAAGGCCGAATGCACACGGCCATTGTTCACGGCCGTGAGCGGTCCCTGGAACCGCGGCCTGGATTCCTCCTAAGAGCAGGAGCGCACGTCGTCATGGGTTGCTATGACGCCGTGCGCTCCCTGCTGCCGCCACAGTACAGTAATACACTGGTATGATCTATACCAGTGTATCACTGTATTGCGGCGGCAGCAGGGAGCGCACGGTGTCATAGCAACCCATGACGCCGTGCGCTCCTGCTCTCAGGAGGAATCCAGGCCGCGGTTCCACAGACCGCTCACGGCCGTGAACAATGGCCGTGTGCATTCGGCCTAATACAGAGATTTGTATCCTGCATCTTGATATATATTCTGGATGAAGCATGAGAACAGAGAAATAAATAATATAACCTAGTAGATACTTGACATGTATACCATCTATAAGTAAAGTGGTATTCTTAAGACTTGAAGAAGATGGTAAAATCACAATCAAAAGTTACCTGTTGACATTCCAGGCTTGCCTGAAATGCTGTTTGAAATTCTGATTGATACTTATGTCATGTTGCAGAAAGGACTGGTCCAGATATTCATATACACAATCTTTGAAGTTTGTGGATGTATCTTGAAATTATTCAACTAAAGTGGATCCATGCTGCCCTCTGGCAAATTGACATTGTGAAGTTACAAATGGAAAAAAAAATGTTTAAAGAACTAGTCCTTGAAAGTTTTTGCGATCTTTACTGAGCTTCATGACTTTAATCATCACACTAAGGGTCCATTCACACATCCGTATGTGTTTCGCGGATCCACGGGTTCGTGGATCCACAAAACACAGACACCGGCTATGTGTGTTCTGCATTTTGTGGACCGCACATCGCCGACACGTAATAGAAAATGCCTAATCTTGTCCGCAACTGCAGATGAATGTTGTAAAAAAATAAATAAATAAAAAAATCTGTGCCAAAACAGCCATTTTTTGGTTACCTTGCCTCACAAAAAACTTAATATAGAGCAATTAAAAATCATATATACCCCAAAATAGTACCAATAAAACTGGCACCTTATCCCCTAGTTACCAAAATGGGGTCACATTTTGGGAGTTTCTACTGTAAGGGTGTATCAGAGGGGCTTCAAATGGGACATGGCATCTAAAAACCATGCCGTTCGCCCTTACATCAGTTTACGATCACATGTGGGGTGTTTCGGTAATAAATATTGTGTTTTGTTTGGCTGTTAACCCTCGATGTGTTAAAGAAAAAAAAATGTATTAAGATGGAAAATCTGCCCAAAAAGTGAAATTCAAAAATATGATCTCCATTTTCCTTTAATTCTTGTGGAACACCTAAAGGGTTAACAAAGCTTTTAAAATCAGTTTTAAGTAACTTGAGGGGTGTAGTTTCTACAATGCAGTGATTTATGGGGGGTATCCAATATGTAAGCCCCACAAAGTGACTTCAGACCTGAACTGGTCCTTAAAAAGTGGGTACAATGTGTCACGAGAAAACTGTCTCTGAATGGCTTGGATAAGTAAAAGTGTTCCAAAATTATTACCACATAAAGTGACATATGTCAGATTTGAAAATTAGGATGTGAAGTGGTTAAAAAGACTAAAATAGACAAATCGCCAGGACCAGATGGCATATACCCCAGTATCCTAAGAGAATTAAGTAATGACATAGCCAGAGCCTTATTTCTGATATTTAAGGACTAAGGACTCTATACCGACAGGGAATGTCCCACAGGATTGGTGCATAGCAAATGTGGTGCCAATATTCAAAAAGGGTCCTAAAACAGAGCCTGGTAACTATAGGCCGGTAAGTTTAACTGTCTTTATCTGTTGTGGGCAAACTGTTTGAAGGTTTTCTAAGAGACGCTATCTTGAAGCAATGAAAATAAGAAAATAACGCCATATCAGCATGGCTTCATGAGGGATCGGTCATGTCAAACTAATTAAATCAGTTTCTATGAGGAGGTAAGTTCTAGATTTGACAGCGGCGAATCAATGGATGTCGTGTATCTGGACTTCTCCAAATCATTTGACACTGTACCACATAAAAGGTTAGTATATAAAATGAGAATGCTTGGACTAGGGGGAAAATGTCTGTATGTGGGTAACTAACTGGCTCAATGAGAGAAAACAGAGAGTGGTTATTAATGGTACACACTCAGATTGGGTCACTGTCACTAGTGTGGTACCTCAGTAATTGACACGGAAGAAGACAGTATACTACTACAGAGGGATCTGAATAGATTGGAGGCTTGGGCAGAGAAGTGGCAGATGATGTTTAACCGCCTCCGGACCACCTAACGCAGATGTGCGGTCCGGAGGCGGCAGCCCTGCGCACGACGATGCATATACGCGTCATCTCGCGAGGGCCGGGATGTCCTGTGAACGCGCGCACACAGGCGCGCGCACTCACAGGAACGGAAGGTAAGCGAGTGGATCTCCAGCCTGCCAGCGGCGATCGCTCGCTGGCAGGCTGGAGATCTGATTTTTTTAACCCCTAACAGGTATATTAGACGCTGTTTTGATAACAGCGTCTAATATACCTGCTACCTGGTCCTCTGGTGGTCCTTTTTGTTAGGATCGACCACCAGAGGACACAGGTAGGTCAGTAAAGTCGCACCCAAACACTACACTACACTACACCACCCCCCGTCACTTATTAACCCTTTATGAACCCCTGATCACCCATGATCACCCCATATAGACTCCCTGATCACCCCCCTGTCATTGATCACCCCCCTGTCATTGATCACCCCCCTGTCAGGCTCCGTTCAGACGTCCGTATGATTTTTACGGATCCACGGATACATGGATCGGATCCGAAAAACACATGCGGACGTCTGAATGGAGCCTTACAGGGGGGTGATCAATGACAGGCGGGTGATCACCCATATATACTCCCTGATCACCCCCTGTCATTGATCACCCCCCTGTCATTGATCACCCCCCTGTAAGGCTCCATTCAGACGTCCGTATGATTTTTACGGATCCACGGACACATGGATCGGATCCGCAAAACACATGCGGACGTCTGAATGGAGCCTTACAGGGGGGTGATCAATGACAGGCGGGTGATCACCCATATACACTACCTGATCACCCCCTGTCATTGATCACCCCCCTGTAAGGCTCCATTCAGACGTCCGCATGATTTTTACGGATCCATGGATACATGGATCGGATCCGCAAAACACATGCGGACGTCTGAATGGAGCCTTACAGGGGGGTGATCAATGACAGGCGGGTGATCACCCATATACACTCCCTGATCACCCCCTGTCATTGATCACCCGCCTGTCATTGATCACCCCCCTGTAAGGCTCCATTCAGACGTCCGCATGTGTTTTGCGGATCCGATCCATGTATCCATGGATCCGTAAAAATCATACGGACGTCTGAATGGAGCCTTACAGGGGGGGTGATTAGTGACAGGGGGGTGATCACCCTGATCACCCCCTGTCATTGATAACCCCCCTGTAAGGCTCCATTCAGACGTCTGCATGTGTTTTGCGGATCCGATCCATGTATCCATGGATCCGTAAAAATCATACGGACATCTGAATGGAGCCTTACAGGGGGGGTGATCAGTGACAGGGGGGTGATCACCCTGATCGCCCCCTGTCATTGATAACCCCCCTGTAAGGCTCCATTCAGACGTCCGCATGTGTTTTGCGGATCCGATCCATGTATCCATGGATCCGTAAAAATCATACGGACATCTGAATGGAGCCTTACAGGGGGGGTGATCAGTGACAGGGGGGTGATCACCCTGATCACCCCCCTGTCATTGATCACCCCCCTGTCATTGATCACCCCCCTGTAAGGCTCCATTCAGACATTTTTTTGGCCCAAGTTAGCGGAAATTTTTTGTTTGTTTTTGTTTTTGTTTTTTCTTACTAAGTCTCATATTCCACTAACTTGTGTCAAAAAATAAAATCTCACATGAACTCGCCATACCCCTCACGGAATCCAAATGCGTAAACATTTTTAGACATTTATATTCCAGACTTCTTCTCACGCATTAGGGCCCCTAAAAAGCCAGGGCAGTATAAATACCCCACATGTGACCCCATTTCGGAAAGAAGACACCCCAAGGTATTCCGTGAGGGGCATATTGAGTCCATGAAAGATTGAAATTTTTGTCCTAAGTTAGCGGAAAGTGAGACTTTGTGAGAAAAAAACAAAAAAAATCAATATCCGCTAACTTATGCAAAAAAATAAATAAAACATTTCTATGAACTCGCCAGCCCCCTCATTGAATACCTCGGGGTGTCTTCTTTCCAAAGTGGGGTCACATGTGGGGTATTTATACTGCCCTGGCTTTTTAGGGGCCCGAAAGTGTGAGAAGAAGTCTGGGATCCAAATGTCTAAAAATGCCCTCCTAAAAGGAATTTGGGCACCTTTGCGCATCTAGGCTGCAAAAAAGTGTCACACATCTGGTATCGCCGTACTCAGGAGAAGTTGGGCAATGTGTTTTGGGGTGTCATTTTACATATACCCATGCTGGGTGAGAAAAATATCTTGGTCAAATGCCAACTTTGTATAAAAAAAATGGGAAAAGTTATCTTTTGCCAAGATATTTCTCTCACCCAGCATGGTTATATGTAAAATGACACCCCAAAACACATTCCCCAACTTCTCTTGAGTACGGCGATACCAGATGTGTGACACTTTTTTGCAGCCAAGGTGGGCAAAGGGGCACATATTCCAAAGTGCACGTTTCGGATTTCACAGGCCATTTTTTACACATTTTGATTGCAAGGTACTTCTTACACATTTGGGCCCCTAAATTGCCAGGGCAGTATAATTACGCCACAAGTGACCCCATTTTGGAAAGAAGACGCCCCAAGGTATTCCGTGAGGGGCACGGCGAGTTCCTAGAATTTTTTATTTTTTGTCACAAGTTAGCGGAAAATGATGATTTTTCTTTTTTTTTCTTTTTTCCTTACAAAGTCTCATATTCCACTAACTTGCGACAAAAAATAAAACATTCTAGGAACTCGCCGTGCCCCTCACGGAATACCTTGGGGTGTCTTCTTTCCAAAATGGGGTCACTTGTGGCGTAGTTATACTGCCCTGGCAATTTAGGGGCCCAAATGTGTAAGAAGAACTTTGCAATCAAAATGTGTAAAAAATGGCCGGCAAAATCCGAAAGGTGCACTTTGGAATATGTGCCCCTTTGCCCACCTTGGCTGCAAAAAAGTGTCACACATCTGGTATCGCCATACTCAGGAGAAGTTGGGGAATGTGTTTTGGGGTGTCATTTTACATATACCCATGCTGGGTGAGAGAAATATCTTGGTCAAATGCCAACTTTGTATAAAAAAATTGAAAAAGTTGTCTTTTGCCAAGATATTTCTCTCACCCAGCATGGGTATATGTAAAATGACACCCCAAAACACATTCCCCAACTTCTCCTGAGTACGGCGATACCAGATGTGTGACACTTTTTTGCAGCCAAGGTGGGCAAAGGGGCACATATTCCAAAGTGCACCTTTCGGATTTCACCGGTCATTTTTTACACATTTTGATTGCAAAGTTCTTCTCACACATTTGGGCCCCTAAATTGCCAGGGCAGTATAACTACCCCACAAGTGACCCCATTTTGGAAAGAAGACACCCCAAGGTATTCCGTGAGGGGCATGGCGAGTTCCTAGAATTTTTTATTTTTTGTCGCAAGTTAGTGGAATATGAGACTTTGTAAGAAAAAAATAAAAAAATCATCATCATTTTCCGCTAACTTGTGACAAAAAATAAAAAGTTCTATGAACTCACTATGCCCATCAGCGAATACCTTAGGGTGTCTACTTTCAGAAATGGGGTCATTTGTGGGGTGTTTGTACTGTCTGGGCATTGTAGAACCTCAGGAAACATGACAGGTGCTCAGAAAGTCAGAGCTGCTTCAAAAAGCGGAAATTCACATTTTTGTACCATAGTTTGTAAACGCTATAACTTTTACCCAAACCATTTTTTTTTTTGCCCAAACATTTTTTTTTATCAAAGACATGTAGAACTATAAATTTAGCGAAAAATTTCTATATGGATGTCGTTTTTTTTGCAAAATTTTACAGCTGAAAGTGAAAAATGTCATTTTTTTGCAAAAAAATCGTTACATTTCGATTAATAACAAAAAAAGTAAAAATGTCAGCAGCAATAAAATACCACCAAATGAAAGCTCTATTAGTGAGAAGAAAAGGAGGTAAAATTCATTTGGGTGGTAAGTTGCATGACCGAGCGATAAACGGTGAAAGTAGTGTAGTGCCGAAGTGTAAAAAGTGCTCTGGTCATGAAGGGGGTTTCAGCTAGCGGGGCTGAAGTGGTTAACACTGACAAATGTAAGGTTATGCACATAAGAAGGAATAACACATACTAAATGGTAAAACACTGGGTAACACTGACATGGAAAAGGACCTAGGAATTTTAGTGAACAGCAAACTAAGCAGTAAAAACCAATGTCGGGCAGCTGCTGCCACGGCCAATAAGATAATGGGTTGCATCAAAAGGGGCATAGATGCCTGTAATGAGAACATAGTCCTACCACTTTACAAATCACTGGTCAGACCACACATGGAGTACTGTGTACAGTTATGGGCTCCTGTGAACAAGGCAGACATAGCAGAGCTGGAGAGGGTTCAGAGGAGAGCAACTAAAGTAATAACTGGATTGAAGGAACTACAGGACCCTGAAAGATTATCAACATTAGGGTTATTCACTTTAGAAAAAAGACGACTGAGGGGAGATCTAATTGCTATGTATAAATATATCAGGGGTCAGTACAGAGATCACTCTCATCATCTGTTTATCCCCAGGACTGTGACTGTGACGAGGGGACATCCTCTGCGTCTGGAGGAAAGAAGGTTTGTACACAAACATAGAAGAGGATTATTTTCAGTAAGAGCATTGAGATTATGGAACTCTCTGGCTGAGGAGGTGGTGATGGTGAGTACAATAAAGGAATTCAAGAGGGGCCTGGATGTATTTCTGGAGTGTAATAATATTACAGGCTATAGCTACTAGAGAGGGGTCGTTGATCCAGGGAGTTATTCTGATTGATTGAATGTCAGGAAGGAATTTTTTCTCCTTAAGTGGGGAAAATTGGCTGCTACCTCACAGTTTTTTGTTTTTTTTTACCTTTCTCTGGATCAACTTGCAGGATAACAGGCCGAACTGGATGGACAGATGTCTTTTTTCAGCCTTATATATTATGTTACTATGTATCAAAACCTTTACCATTGACATTTGATTTAGATGCTAAATCTGAAAATGTACATAACGCTCAGATTTTAAGTTTGCAACTTTTTGGGTCCTACTGGCACTTTTATTGATATTTTATTACTGTGCCTCTATTATTCATGACCATCATACAGGAGTATTTTAACATCCATGTTACAGTCCCAGTGTGGGGATCACTTGTGGCCCTGAAGAAGTGGATTTAGATCACTATTAGGCCCCTTTCACACGGGTGAGTATTCCATGCGGGTGCAAGGCGTGAGGCACTGAATCCTGACCCATTCCTTTCAATGGGGCTGTGTACATGAGCAATGTTTTTCACGCATGACTTGTGTGCTGTGTGAAAATTGCGCCATGTTCTATATTCTGCATTTTTCACGCAATGCAGGTCCCATAGAAATGAATGGGGCTGCGTGAAAATTGCATTGCATCCGCAAGCAAGTGCTGATGCCGTGCACATTGTTGCTAAGGAGACGAGGGATGTATGACCCGGGACCCCATTTACTTTATTATTTTCCATTATAACATGGTTATAATGGAAAAATAATAGCTTTCTTTAACCCCTTCAACCCAAGGCCTGTTTTCACTTTTTTGCAAATCTGTGTCACTTTATGTGGCAATAACTTTAAAACGCTTTTACTTATAAAGGCCTTTCTGAGATTGTTTTTTCGTCACATATCATACTTCATGACAGTGGTAAAAATTAGTAAAAAAAAATCTTTTTTATTCATTAAAAAAACAAATTTACCAAATATCTGAAAAAATTTCCAAATTTCAATTTCTCTACTTTTATAATAGATAGTAATACCTCCAAAAATATGAATTACTTTACATTCGCCATATGTCTACTTCATGTTTGCATCATTTTTAAAATGCCATTTTATTTTTGGGGGACGTTAGAAGGCTTAGACGTTTGGAAGCAAATCCTGATATTTTTCAGAAAATTTCCAAAACCCACTTTTTAAGGACCAGTTCAGGTCTGAAGTCACTTTGCGAGGCTTACATAATAGAAACCACCCAAAAATGACCCCATTTTAGAAACTACACCCTCAAGGTATACAAAAATAATTTTACAAACTTTTAACCCTTTAGGTGTTCCACAAGAATTAATGGAAAATGGAGATACAATTTCAGAATTTCACTTTTTTGGCAGATTTTACATTGTAATCCATTTTTTTCCAGTAGCAAAGCAAAGGTTAAAAGCCAAATAAAACTCAATATTTAGTACCCTGATTCTGTGGTTTACAGAAACACCCCACATGTGATCATAAACTAGGATAGGAACACCATTTGGTTTTTGGAAGGCAGATTTAGCTGAAATAGTTTTTAGATGCTTGTCCCATTTTAAGCCCCCCTGATGCACCCCTACAGTAGAAACTCAAAAAAGTGACAACATTTTGGAAACTACAGGATAAGGTGCCAGTTTTATTGGTACTATTTTGGGGTACATAGGATTTTTAATTGCTCTATATTAAGTTTTTTTGTGAGGCAGGGTAACCTGAGGAATTGGGTCAAGTGACTTTTTTATAGAGCAGATCGTTGCGGACAAGGCAATACCTAATATGTCTACTTTTTCTTATTTATTTAAGTTTTACACAATAATAGCATTTTTGAATCCGAAATAATATTTTAGTGTATCCATAATCTGAGAGCCATAGCTTTTTTTATTTTTTGACTGATTCTCTTAGGTAGGGTCTCATTTTTTGCGGGATGAGGTGGCGGTCTGATTGATGCTATTTTGGGGGGCATACGCCTTTTTGATAACTTGCTGTTGCAGTTTTTGTGATGCAATATGACAAAAATGTTTTTTTTTTTACACAGTTTATTTATTTATTTATTTTTTGCGGTGTTCACCTGAGGGGGTTATTTTGTGATATTTTTATAGATCAGGTTGTTACGGACGTGGCAATACCTAATATGTATTCTTTTTTTCTTTTTTTTCACTTTAGCACAATAATAGCAGTTTTGTAGCAAGAAATAATCATATTTTAGTGTCTTCATTGTCTGAGAGTGATAGCTTTTTTATTTTTTGACCAGTTCTCTTCTTAGGTAGGGTCTCATTTTTTGCGGGATGAGGTGACAGTCTGATTGGTACTATTTTAGGGGGCATACACCTTTTTTATCACTCGCTTTTTTTTACACAGTCTTTTTTTTTTTTTTTACGTGTTCACTTGAGAGGTTAGGTCATGTGATATTTTTATAGTGCTGGTTGTTACGAACGTGGCGATATCTAATATGTATATTTTTTTATGTATTTCACTTTAGTACAAAAATAGCAGTTTTGAAACAAAAAAAATGATGTTTTAGTGTCTCCGTGTTCTCCGTATTTTTAAAAAATTTTTGGGAGATTGTTTTAGGTAGGGGCTCATTTTTTGCGGGATAAAGGTAACGGTTTTATTGATACAATTTTGTAGGACATACATCTTTTTGATTGCTTGGTGTTACACTTTTTGTGATTTTTTTTTTTGGGCTGTTTATTAGACAGGGTGGATCATGTGACATATTTATAGAGCCGGTCATTATGGATGCGGCAATTACCTAATATGTGTGGGTTTTGTTTGTTTTTTTTCTTTTGTTTTTTATAAAATAAGGGGAAAGGGGCTTTTTTTTCTTTTTTACTTTATTGATTTTATTACTTTATTAATTTTATGAAAAACACTTTTTTAACTTTTTTCTTTACTTTATTTCTGATGTTCACTTTTGGGGGTCTGATGCCCTCTGCAATGCATTACAATACATCTGTATTGTAATGCATTGCCTGTTAGTGTATGACACTGAGTCATACACTAACAGGTTGACTAGGAGACCCAACCTAAGGCTGGATCTCCTCGGCTCCCATAGAAGGTATTTCCCGATGCCATTCAAGGCATTGGGCAGCCTCTGCATGGCATCGGTCTGTCTTGTAACGCATCGGGTCCCCGCCACAGCAGCGAGGGGACTCAATATGATCACTCACCCGACACAAACTCCTTCTATGGCGCGGCCAGTGCGGACCGCGGCATAGAAGGGGTTAATCTGCCGGTATTGGCTTTATAGTGATGCTGGCAGATACAGCAGGGGCCCCGCTACCTAGGACTGCCGGGCCCCTGCAGTGATCGCTCGCACACCTCTCCGGTGCCCGTGCGATCACCATGACGTACTATTACATCAAATTGTGGGAACGCTGTGGTTCCCATGACGTAGCAGTACGTCAAAGGTCGGGAAGGGGTTAATACAGAATGCTAAGTATAATGTCAATTGAGGGTTAAAAAATTATAAAAACATAACTCACCTCATCCACTTGATCACGCAGCCGAGATCCTCATTTTTGTTCTTCTTGAGGGACCTGCAAAAGGACCTTCGCTGATGTCATCGTGCTCACCACGTGGTCAGTGTGGTGACGTCAGCGCAGGTCCAGCTGAATGAAGATAGAAAGGTCCTTCAATCTTTATTCAGCAGCCTATGGCCGATCTGCCCTGGTTACATTATGTCCATATTCCAGGACCGTGTAGTTTTTGCCCTGTAAATAACTGTGCAGTGGAGCAAAAATTATTATAACTAGAGATGAGCGAATTTTTCAAAACATCGATTCGCCAGGTTCGCCAATTTTTTGGGGAAAAATTTGGTTCGATACGGATTTATTTGCAGCATATTCCCCAAAAAAATGTATATTTCCTGGCTGCAGAAATCCTTTATAGTGGTGTACAACACTGTGATTGCAGTAACACGCAATGACATGCAGATGACAGGTGTCGCTATTACAATCAATGCACTCTTCACTTATTTGGGCAGTCACGGCAAAAAAAATGACCAAATAACTCAAATATTAACTCAGCCTTACAGTTTTATGTTAGCACCAAGAAAAAGCGCACTCCTTTTACATCGTCATCAGCTGATTCCACATAGATGTATTCAGAACCTGTTCTATTAAATGCTTATACAAGGTGAGCCCCTCGACAGAGTGGAGAGGGTGTCAGCAGTAAGTTTGTGTTACATATTATTTTGTGTCACATATTATTTTGCCCTTCCTCTGATCCATCAGAACAATAACCCACAAAAAACAGATCCTGTCTGTGGAGCATCCGCCTTCACTCGGTCAGCATTTGGTCAGTAATCCATCAGTATTGCTAATGCAAAAAAAAAACAGGAGTGGATCCAAAACAGAGATGACCGAGTCAACCATTCAAGAACCGCTTGCACTGTACAACTGTGCAGTGGAACTAAATTGATTATAGTGAATGCCTTCTGTTTGTTGTTGTGTTACATAGTGTAAGGATTAAGCCAATGTTAAATATTTCGCTCTGTACTTGTGCTTACAGAATGCCTTCCAAAAATGATACAATTGTTATATACTACAGCCAAACAACAGTTGCCTGGGCCCTCCAAAGGAACAGGCAGTGGAGAAAATGATTCTGTAGCCGGCACAAGTAGCAGCAGAAGAAGAGCTGGTGGTAGAAGCAGTGGCAGTAACAGGCTGGAGGTGCCACTGTCAACTACCGGTTGTGTTTTGACCAACAATCCAGCTGTATAGGAATGGTTGACTTGCTTCTCACAATCATCTCATTACAACAGACACACTGTCACCACGCTTAGTTGACATGGCTCAAGAAATGCCTCTAATCAGTTTTGAATACCTTGAGGGGTGTAGTTTCTTAGATGGCGTAATTTTTATGGAGTTTCTACTCTAGGGGTGCATCAGGGGGGCTTCAAATGGGACATGGTGTCAAAAAAAACATTCCAGCAAAATCTGCCTTCCAAAAACCGTATGGCATTCCTTTCCTTCTGCGCCCTGCCGTGTGCCCGTACAGTAGTTTATGACCACATATGGGGTGTTTCTGTAAACTACAGAATCAGGGTCATAAATATTGAGTTTGGTTTGGCTGTTAACCCTTGCTTTGTAACTGGAAAAAAAATATTAAAATGGAAAATCTGACAAAAAAGTGAAATTTTGATATTGTATCTCTATTTTCCATTATTCTTGAGGAACACCTAAAGAGTTAACAAAGTTTGTAAAATCAGTTTTGAATACCTTGAGGGGTGTAGTTTATAGAATGGGATCATTTTTGGGTGGTTTCTATTATATAAGCCTCGCAAAGTGACTTCAGACCTGAACTGGTCCCTAGAAATTGGGTTTTCTTCTAAACTTCTAAGCCTTGTAACATCCCCAAAAAATCTAATATCATTCTCATAATGATCCAAACATGAAGTAGACATATGGGGAATGTAAAGTAATAACTATTTTTGGAGGTATTACTATGTATTATAGAAGTAGAGAAATTGAAACTTGGAAATGTGCTATTTTTTTACAAATTTTGGGTAAATTTTTTATTTTTTATACATACAAATGATTTTTTTTACTTCATTTTACCATTGTCATGAATTACAATATGTGACAAAAAAAACAATCTCAGAATGGCCTGGATAAGTCAAAGCGTTTTAAAGTTATCAGCACTTAAAGTGACACTGGTCAAATTTGCAAAACATGGCCAAGTCCCTAAGGTGAAATAGGGCCGAATCCTTAAGGGGTTAAACAGCAGTGTGGGAGTGTGTCTGAGAGACAGCAGGGTGCAAGCATGCCCGAGAGACAGCAGAGTGTAAATGCGCCTGTAAGATAGCAGGGTGTAAGTGTGTAAGTGAAAGCAGTGGTTAGATCTGGAGCCAAAAAACGAGAGGGGTACACTGTCCGATACCCAGGAGACTACCTGTTAGGAACAGGGTTCATAAAAGCAGCAGCAGGCAGGCATCACCCAGTGGTGGGTGGAAATTTCGATACTCTGCAGTGTGGGAATTTTTCACTACGTCACTGGGAGACATTAACGTGGCGGTATGCAGGATATGTGGGGAGAAGGTCAGGTGCTGCCAGGGTGCTAATGTTGGCACGACGGCCCTGCGTCAATACGTGGAGCATCACCATGAAGTGGCATGGAAAACCCATGCCACTCATTTAGTGTTACGGTGGGTCCCATTCATTTTAATTACAGGTGAACCTGAAAAATCTTCAGCTCATATTTGCAGCCAAGAAATAATTACTAGAAGTGCACAAATAGTCCCACAACATGGACAGTGACATACCAGATGTATTATTCGAATTTGCAATCTCCATTCATTATTTTGTTCAATGCAAAATATCAGCAATATAATTTTCGAGTACGCGCATGCGCACACCAGTTATAATATTTTTTTCCAATACCGTTTGTCGTTTGTCACTGTGTGTAGCAGAGGGAACACAGCAAAACTGCAAACAAATGCTGTGTACCCAAATGCGCTATATAGAAAGTATATTATTGGTATATAACACCCCGCTTCTATCAGTTTTTTTGGGCGGCGACTGGTATATCACACCAGTTATAATTATTTTTTCCAATACCATTTGTTTACTGTGTGTAGCAAAGTGAACGCAGCAAAACCGCTAACAAATGCTGCACTACCCAAATGCACTATATAGAAAGTATATTATTGGTATAGAACACCCCGTTTCTATTTTTTGGGAGGAGACTGGTATATCACACCAGTTATAATTATTTTTTCTAATTGCATTTGTCACTCTGTGTAGCTCCAGTATCTGCAGAACCGCTCACCACTGCTACACAATACAAATCCACTATAATATGCTTTCTATGTTCGAAATATATTATAAGTGTATTACACCCCTATGTACTGCACACCTATTAATAGTACACCTATACCAGTCCTTAAAAGGACTTTTGTGGACCTATTTGAAAGTGTTTTTGTCCCTAACAGTCTGTTCCTGAAGGATTAAATAGAATAAGCTATATGATCTGTAGAAATGACAGGATGTTGGGTGACATCATACTAGAGGGTGAATGCATTTACATTAGCCTTATTTCCATATAAGGAATGGTTTCTGCCCAGCACCATTGTGTATGTGAGCCACACCTGTTTCCTGTATGTATAAGAGGCTGTATGGTCAAGAGCTGTTTCAGAGACATACCGTCTGTGTGTATCATTGACGGAGGAGGAATCAGGGTGTATTCAGAATCAGATTTCTTTCAGTTCCTGCTCCACACAGCAACCTTTCCCTACACTGGTAAAAGACTGAATGTAAAATGGCGCGAATATCGCCATATGTTAGATTGTTTGGCGAATCACGAACGAGCAAAGTTCGCCGTGAACCGACCGCCAGGTGGACCGCAAGACTATCACTACATGGGAATACAGTGTATTCAATACACGATAAAAGCCACATTTAAAGTGCCTTTATGTTCAGCCGCTTTCCTCTGGTGGAGTTGAGAAGTCAGGGGCATACAGGCCTTGTTGATTTTGATAAGAGTAAACCTGTCAGCATTTTCAGCTGACAGTCGGATGCGCTTATCAGTTATTATGCCCCCAGCAGCACTAACTACCCGCTCTGACAAAACGCTGGCGGCAGGGCAGACCAGCACCTCCAAGGCATAGAGCGACAGTTGGACATCAGATAGTTATAAGACACAGAGGGATCACTGAGGATACTGACACTGTCTGCTACGTACTCCTTCACCATCTTCCAAAACGTTTCTCTCCTTGTGGGTGAGGGTGCTGATGGGGTGTCATGAAACTGTCCCAGGCCTTGGAGAGTGTTGCCCTGCCTCTGTTGGAACTGCTGCGTGTTCCCTTCATCTCACCTCTTTGGTTGCCCAAGGAATTATGCACTCTGCTGCCAGCGTAGTCAGATGGAAATTTTTGGAGCAATTTTTCCACAAAGACCTTTTGGTATAGCACCAATTTGCTAGTCCTTTCCACCTTAGGAATGAGAGATGAGAAGTTCTCTTTGTAGCAGGGGTCAAGAAGGTTAAACACCCAGTAATCCGTGTTGTCTAAAATGCGTATAACGTGTGGGTCGCGGGAAAGGCAGCCTAACATGAAATCAGCCATGTGTGTCAGAGTACCAACAGGCAAGACTTCACTGTCGTCATCAGGAGGATCACTCTCAAGCTCCTCATCCTCTTCCTCCTCTTCTGCCCACCCATGCTGAATAGATGGAATTAAACTTCCATGGGTACTACCCTCTGAAGCGGAGCCAACCGTCCCCTGCTCCTCCTCCTCTTCATCGTCCAGTTCACGCTGAGAAGACGGATGGAGGGTAGTCTAGCTATCACCCTGTATAATGTATTCTTCCTTCATTTCCACCTCTTCCACATGCAAAGTGTTGCCCTTAATTGTGAGCAGCGAGTGTTTGAGTAGACACAAAAGTGGGATGGTTACGCTGATAATAGCGTTTTCGCCGCTCACCATCTGTGTTGATTCCTCAAAGTTTCTCAAAACCTCGCAGAGGTCAGACATCCATGCCCACTCCTCACTTCTGATTTAACGGAAGCTGACTGGAAATGTGACAACCATTTAGCAGCTGATATTTCACTACTGCCCTTTGCTGCTCACAAAGCCTGGCCAACGTGGAGTTCCAGTGCATGCTAACATCACACAACAGCCGGTGAGCTGGCAATTTCAAGCACTGCTCCAGCATTGACAGACCGGCTGAAGCTGTCGATGATTTGCGGAAATGTGCACACACTCGGCACACCTTTACCAGTAGCTCAGGCAAATTGGGGTAGGTTTTGAGAAAACGCTGAACTATTAAGTTTAAGACATGGGCTAGGCATGGGATGTGTTTGATCTTGCCGAGCTTCAAAGCCGCCACCAAGTTACGGCTATTATCAGACCCAACCATGCCTAATTGTAGGTTGAGTGGCAGGAGCTACAGCTCAGCCTGGTCTCTTACCCCCTACAACAGATCTGCGGCGGTCTGCTGTTTGTCCCCTAAGCATATCAGCTTCAGCACGGCCTGTTGACGCTTCCCCACTGCAGTGCTACACTACTATCAGCTACCGACTGGTAGGGAGTGTGCTGGGGTAGTGAAATAATACTGTCAGTCAGAATGATATGTAGACATGCAGATGACAGGCGTCGCTATTAGAATCACACTGCACACTTCACTTATTTGTGCAGTCACAAGGCCAAAACTGACCAAATAACTCAAGTATGAACTCAGCCTTACAGGTCGATGTTAGTGTAAAGAAGAAGTGTACTCCTTTTACACCCTCATCAGCTGATTCCACATAGATGTCTACAGAACCTGTTCTATTAAACGCTTATACAAGTAGAGCTCCCCTGACAGAGTGGAGAGGGTGTCAGCAGTAAGTTTGTGTTGACGTCACTGATTAATTTGCCTTTCCTCTGATCCATCTGAACAATAACCCACAAAAAACGGATCCTGTCTGCGGAGCATACACCTTCACTCGATCAGCATTTGCTAAATAATCCATCAGTATTGCTAATGCCCAAAAAAAACAAAAAACAGGAGTGGATCTAAAACAGAGATGACACGTGAATGAAATATTTGCATGTCTTCTATATTTTGTAGCCACTCCTACTTTTGGATACCAAATCATAAGCCAATTCTGATGGGGCCATACAGGCCTTACAGCTGCTACACAGTCAGGATCCGTTATGCGTCTCATTTTTCCTTCCTTCTGACAGATCATAACAAAAAGATTAAATAAATGATGATGTCAGCCAGGCCAAAAGCCCAAATAGTGGCCCAGTCATGAAGTGGAGACTATGGGAACAGTATGAAAAGTCCACAGGTGAGGTGGAAGCAGCACGAGGAGACCACAGAGTGGCCCAATGACAGGGTCTGGAGTTGGCCGCAGTATGAGGAGGCCACTGAGTGGCACAATGACAGAGTCTGTAGATGGCAGCAGAATGATGAGGCCAGCGAGTGGCAAGGTGACATTGTGTGGAGATGGCAGCAGCAGGAGGAGACCACAGAGTGGCAAGGTGACATAGTGTGGAGATGGCAGAAGCAGCATGAGGAGACCACAAAGTTGCAAAGTGACATAGTTTGGAGATGGCAGCAGCATAAAGAGACAAGAGAGTGGCAAGTTGATATACCTAGTTGGCAGCAGCAGCATGAGGAGACCACAGAGTGGCAAGTTAACATAGTGTGGAGATGGCAGCAGCAGGAGGTTACCACATAGTGGCAAGGTGACATTGTTTAGAGATGGCAACAGCAGCTGCATCAGGAGGCTGAAAGTGACCCGGTAACAGTGTGGGGAGATGGGTGGCAATACCAGTACCCCCTGTGAAAGGTGGGTGAAATAAGGAGCTCTTGGCATTTGATGTGTGGCATCTGGCAGGTTGCAGAATCAAAGTAGTAGTTAAGGCAAATAGAAAAAAACGGTCTCTTGTATCAAAGTGTTGGTGTGGCATCACGGATGATCTAGTCTGATGCATCAAGAAATGGTGGTTGGAAATCCTGGCTGATCCATGCCTGATTCATCTTGACAAAGGTCAGTTTCTCCACATTTTGGGTGTACAGGCGAGTTCTCCTTGGGGTATCTATGTCCCCCGCCACACTAAACATCTGTTCTGATGCCACACTACTGGCCGGGCAGGACAGCTATTCCAGGGCAAACTCTGCTAGTTGCGGCCACAAATCCAGTTTGGCTACCCAGTAGTCCAGCGGATCTTCAATGTGGGGGGGCAGGGTGCTGTCCAAGTGTGCCTCCACCTGCTGGTTCAGGTCCTGCTCCAGGTCTAGCTGCTGCTTCAGCTGGTGAGTAGTTTCTTCACTATGCGGGTGAATAAAGCTACTCATCAGCGACTCTAGACTCAGGCTGCTGCTGATGGAGCTGGTACTCCTCCTGCCACCCCACCTCTCCCCAGCAGCCATGGCAGTGGAACGCGAGCGCAGAGGGCCCCCGGTCAGACCTGCGAGAGGATGGACAATGGGGCCGATAGGCAGTGGGAAACTGACTACAGTGGATGTCTCTGTAGTGGTTTAATTTCTTCTCTTTCTCGGTGGGTGTAAAAAAGGGCCCCCTTTCTGGACCGGTAGCGTGGGTCCAACAAGGTGGAGAGCCAGAAGTCATCCCTCTGCCGAATGGTGACAATTCGGCTGTCACTACGCAAGCAAGTGAGCATGCAATGGGCCATTTGTGCAAGTGACTCGGAGAGACTCCCTGTCTCCATCTCCACTGCATACTGCCACGATGTGTCCGAGTCCTCTGTCTCGTCTTCCTCATCATCCTGTAGCTCCTCTGGCTGCTCCTTCTCCTTCTGTCCTGTCAGCTGAGTAGAAAAAAGACCCATTTGGCTACACATTACCTGTGCTCCAATGTCCTCCTTCCCCTCCTCTTCCAATTCAGCTCATACAGGGCTCATGTGGCAGTGAGATCGAAGCACCACGTCTCCTGTCCCCTGACCAGCCATTGTTACCACCATCTGTTCCAGGACATGAAGCAGTGGAATGACGACGTTCATCCCGTAGTCCTGGTGACTGACAAATAACGTGGTGTCCTAATAGGGCCTGAACAAACAGCAGGTGTCACGCACGAGCTACCAGTGGCTGACATCAAAGTTACACAGGGGAGTACTCCTATCCGCTTGCATCATCAAGAAATCGTGATGGCCTTTCTCTATTCATATAGTCGGTCCAACATATGGAGGGTGGAAATGTCGCAGATCAGCCTATGTTGGCAGATGCCGTTCTGCAACTCAAGGAGTGTGTGCTTTGCAGTATATGAGTGGCTGAAGGGCATACAAAATTTCCTGGCTATTTTTAGGATGTCTTGCAGATGGGTGGAAGACTTCAGGAACTGCTGGACAACCAGATTGAACACTTGTGCCATGCAGCTTGCATGGCTCAGCCTTCCTTGACGCAGTGCCGACACAAAGTTCTTCCCATTGTCGGTCACTATAGTTCCGATTTTGAGTTGTCGGGGAGAAAGCCAGGATTCGATTTCTTGATGCATCACACTGAGCAGTTGCTCCCCTGTGTGACTCCGTTTGCAAAGGCAAGTCAGGTGCAGAACAGCGTGACACCGCTGAGCCCTCCACATGTGGTATGCTGGTGGGGCACTGTGACTTGTCCCTGCAGTGGAGGCTGAGGACATGGTGGAGGATGAGGAAGCAGAGGCGGACATTGTTGCAGAACCAACGGCGTGACAACATGGAGGAGGAAGGGGCGTGACCTGTCCAGGTTGCTGTTGTGGCTGTGAAGGAACCACATTCACTGTGGGCAAAAGGTGAAGCGAGGCCAGGTTGCCAATGTTGTCCATTACCGTACTTACAGGTCCACACGTTGGCGCTTCCGTGCACTGGCCCACCTTCTGTTCTACATTAGTGTTGATCATGAATATTCGAATAGCAAATTTTTATCGTGAATGTAGGTACTTCGAAAATTTGCGAATATTTAGAATATAATGATATATATTTGTAATTTTGAATATTCAAGATTTTTTTTAATCAGTACACATGATTCTAGCTTCTAGCTTGTGGGCCAATGAGAAGGCTGCAGTATCTTTAACTTTAGGAGTAGTGTTGATTGCAAATTTTCGCAATTCAAGTTTTTATCGCTAATTTTTCAATTGCCGAGTAAAAACATAATTCCTACCTGCTTCTTGCTTGTGAGCCAATGACTCATTGGCCCACAAGCAAGAAGCAGGGAGGAATCATGAGTTTAAATGGGAAAAATGATGAATATTCTAAAAAACGAATATATAGCACTATATTGAATATATTTGTTTTTGGAATATTCGTAATATTCTAAAACAAGAATATATAGCAATATAGCAAATATTCAAAAAAAAAAGGACTATAGGGCAATTTAACTAATATAGCGCTATAATCTTCTTTGTCTAATAGTTGTAATTTTTTTCTCATTTGAAGTTCAGATTGGAAAAAAAAATTCAACTATAAAAAAAAGATTATAGCACTATATTAGCTAAATTGCTCTATATTCATTTTTTTTCGAATATTCGCTATATTGCTATATATTCTTGTTTTAGAATATTACGATTATTCGAAAAACCAAATATATTCGATATAGTGCTAAATATTAGTTTTTTAGAATATTCATAATTTTTTCCATCTAAAGTCATGATTCCTCCCTGCTTCTTGCTTGTGGGCCAATGAGTTATTGACCCACAAGCAAGAATCAGGGAGAAATCATGTTTTTACTTGGCAATTGCAAAATTTGCGATAAAAATTAGCATTATGAAAATTTGCACGATCATTACCTTGCCGATTTTTCGAGTAAAAAAAATTGTAGTATATAATGAATATTCAAATTCACAAATATTCGACAAATATTCTACAAAATATGACCCCTGCCGCTCATCACTATTCTACATGTGTGTGCAGGGCTGGTACTGCCTTTTTGGGAAATAAATGATGGCTTGCGACTTTCCACCTCGGCTCGGCACAAGCCATCAGTTCTCTGAAAGATGCAGAGTCCACCACTTGGAAAGGGAGAGACTGAAGTACCAGCAACTTGGACAGGAGCACGTTCAGCTTCTGCGCCGTTGGATGTGTGCAAGCATAATGTTGTGTCTTGGCAATCGCTTCGTTGATCGATTGTTGACAGAATAACTGGAGCAGTAGGAGCAGGAGCATCTGGACCAGCAGAAGATGGGATTGACAGACAGATCCCTTCGGATGAGGTGGTGCAGCCCTGACTGGCTGAAACCGGGTGTGTGCCACTAGGCGATGTAACGGTTGCTGCGACAGGCTGTGTATAGTACGTTTTACTATATCTTCCGTACTTGATCACTGGCATATGTGCCATTTGTGCTGCTTTGTACATAAATATACACTTACTCTCTCTATTGTGTATACACTGTATGCTACACTTTACTGTATCTTTCATACTTGACCACTGGCATATGTCCATTTTGTGCTGTTCTGTACATAAATATACACTTACTCTCTCTAAAACTAGTTACGTGTAATTGGCGCCTCACTAGACCAATATTTGTCCCATTTGCATGTGGTACACTAATTAGTGTCCTCATGTTCTGTCTTTTTTAAGTGGATAGCTGCCTTTTCACTATAACGAGTAACCACGACTTGGTGCCTCTACGTCAATTCCTAGTTCTCCTTTGGTGCTCTACCTATCTCTTCCCCTCTTTTCCCTTTCCTGTTTTTACCTGTTTTTACCTCGTCCACTCATCCACTCCAATTTTTCTCTCAATTTTTACTTATAGAAAGTAGCTTAGGCAGAGTTAAATAAAATAAAACTGAAGGTCCACCGAGGAATGAGGACCTCTCCATAGGATTTGCAAAATATAAAATGTAAAATACCTCTCGAACTAGTAAACGTTAGAAAATTGATATTTTTTTCTAAGTTCAGCTTAGCAATATCTTGGAGCTTCAGTACAACGTATGTCAGAAACCTCTTCACAATACTTCCAGTTGTCTCTTTAATCAATTAAAATTCAAGTACATACAGTATGTCTTACCACGTTAGCCAAAAGCTCTAAAGTTCTGTTAAAGGGTTTCTACCACTTGCATATCACATATTTGGTGATCAGACACTAGCGATCCGCTAGTGTCTGATGTAGCTTACAAGCTAATTATTACCTTAATCCGTTCGGCCCATACCTCAAAAAAAGCACTTATATCTTTATGCAAATGAGCCTCTAGGTGCTATGCAGGCGTTTTTCCAGCACCTAGAGGCTCCGTCTACCTTGCAGTTTGCCGCCCATCGCCTCGCTCCAGCACGCCCATCTCTTACCGTATTCGATCCTCCCCCTGCTTCAGCCTTCAGAAATCCCGCGCCTGCGCCGTTCGTCGCGGCATTCGGAGGCATTCGGCGCAGGCGCAGTCAATGTCTGACCGCTCCGTGCTCAGACATTTCCACTGCGCCTGCGCCGATGTCATCGGCGCAGGCGCAGTGGAAATGTCTGAGCACGGAGCGGTCAGACATTGACTGCGCCTGCGCCGAATGCCGCGACGAACGGCACAGGCGCGAGATTTCGGAAGGCAGAAGCAGGGGGAGGATCGAATAGAGTTGAAGATGGGCGTGCTGGAGCGAGGCGATGGGCGGCAAACTGCAAGGTAGACGGAGCCTCTAGGTGCTGGAAAAACGCCTGCATAGCACCTAGAGGCTCATTTGCATAAAGATATAAGTGCTTTTTTTGAGGTATGGGCCGAACGGATTAAGGTAATAATTAGCTTGTAAGCTACATCAGACACTAGCGGATCGCTAGTGTCTGATCACCAAATATGTGATATGCAAGTGGTAGAAACCCTTTAAGGACTAAGTGAAATCTTGAAATTAGCAGGCAGCTGTGTTATCAGATTGGCTTCAAAATACTAACTTGGTCACTGAGACCAAAAAATCCCTTTAGGGATCCCTATTAACAGTTAAAATATAACTTTATTATTAATGGTATAAACTCACAACATAAATTGGAAAAAGAACAAGGAATTTTAAAACTCTCAGTTGTAAAGAGGTATGAGGTACAATTAGATAGACCCGGCTGCCTAAATTTTGCAACCTTTTGTAACTATGTCTGTATTATGTGGCTAGATACAATGATGTCTATTTAATCATAGCGTAGAGGCTGTTTGTGTGCAGCAAACAGCCTTGAGATACACTTGGGATTCTCACTTAATATTTTATCACTTGTGCTATGGGCTTGATTTTATTTTTTAATATTTATTTATTTATTTATTATTATTTAGGGTGCCCTACAGAGAGCCTTTATTCCAGGCCTCCCTGACACAATTGTTGTTGAACTGTAAATAACATGTTCTAGTGTATCCCCTGTTTGACTAGTTGGTGACAATGCTTCAAATGAACGGATAAGCTACAATGTTGCCCCTATTTATGACATAAGGGTCAATGTAGCCGTATTCCTGCACTCATTCAGTGCTTGGCGTTCCTCTCCCTGCTATGCAGGATGTCTGCCACTAGGTGTTGCTGATCACACGTATCACTGCCTCACTAGACCTCGCTATGTTTCACTGACATCACGGTATGTATACACTAAATGTCCTCTCATTCAATAACAAACTGCCTAAAAACAGGATCGCATTCTCTACACCCCTTGCTGATCACACGTATCACTGCCTCACTAGACCTCGCTATGTTTCACTGACATCACGGTATCTATACACTAAATGTCCTCTCATTCAATAACAAACTGCCTAAAAACAGGATCGCATTCTCTACACCCCTGGGTGTAGAGAATGCGATCCTGTTTTTAGGCAGTTTGTTATTGAATGAGAGGACATTTAGTGTATAGATACCGTGATGTCAGTGAAACATAGCGAGGTCTAGTGAGGCAGTGATACGTGTGATCAGCAACACCTAGTGGCAGACATCCTGCATAGCAGGGAGAGGAACGCCAAGCACTGAATGAGTGCAGGAATACGGCTACATTGACCCTTATGTCATAAATAGGGGCAACATTGTAGCTTATCCGTTCATTTGAAGCATTGTCACCAACTAGTCAAACAGGGGATACACTAGAACATGTTATTTACAGTTCAACAACAATTGTGTCAGGGAGGCCTGGAATAAAGGCTCTCTGTAGGGCACCCTAAATAATAATAAATAAATAAATATTAAAAAATAAAATCAAGCCCATAGCACAAGTGATAAAATATTAAGTGAGAATCCCAAGTGTATCTCAAGGCTGTTTGCTGCACACAAACAGCCTCTACGCTATGATTAAATAGACATCATTGTATCTAGCCACATAATACAGACATAGTTACAAAAGGTTGCAAAATTTAGGCAGCCGGGTCTATCTAATTGTACCTCATACCTCTTTACAACTGAGAGTTTTAAAATTCCTTGTTCTTTTTCCAATTTATGTTGTGAGTTTATACCATTAATAATAAAGTTATATTTTAACTGTTAATAGGGATCCCTAAAGGGATTTTTTGGTCTCAGTGACCAAGTTAGTATTTTGAATTTATATCCCGAGGATCTCTAAAGGGACTGTGGAGAATCATTTATCAGATTGGCTTGCCTCCCAATTAAGTTATAATTGCTGCCACTGGGAAGTAATATATGAACTGATTAACATACAAGTAAACCACGGAAAACCGTTTATAAGCATTTGTAAAACCGTGTACCCACATACTCAATAATTCATGTGCCTGAATTAATCATCATTCACAGCAGGTTACTGACTGAGCTGCATACCTAAAGTACCATAGGTATGATAAGGCAGAGTATTTGATTGTATAGTCAGGAGGAAAATTAAAGTGAAGAATGGAACCAAATTATTATTATTATTGCATGTGCTCATAATAAAAATAATAACGTGTGGAATGAAACACAGAAACAGACCAATATATTCAAGGTATCTGCATAGAAGGCATAGGACTGTGTGCAGGAACCACACCAGAGAGGAAAAAAAGAGAAATCTGCAGGAAATTGTGTCGAGAGGAGGGCAGACATATAAGATCAAAGGCGAAATGTCCTGTGAGACGATGGGAGTTGTGTATGTGCTGGAGTGCCCTTGTAGGCTCCAGTATATAGGCAGAACTCTTCGGATTGGTAAAGTACCCACATTTATGTTTGCTGCAATCAGCATATTGACTGCACATAGGTTTTGCTGCATTTAGCGCATTGACCGCACAGATACCGGTACTCATTGACTATTTATGGGTTGCATCCAGCATATGAACAGTAGTTATACCGATATGGAATGAACATCCACAATATCGCTATTAAGTGAACTTTTATATTGTGAACACTACCTGGAAAATCACGCAAGAAGAAATATAGTATAATTTTATGGCTATATATGGTTTTTAGGGTGGAATACTAATTATATGCATTTTAGTGGTCTTATTAATTATTTTTTTATTTATCTATGGAGTCTGCCTAATACACTAAACTGGACTAATATTTTAGTTAATAATATATTATATATTTTATGTATATGTGCTAATTAATAGGTTCATTGTCCATTGACCAGATATTTAGTGCCCCCCGTTTTTTTTCATATATAAGAAAAAAATGTAAGAAAAGGGGCAGCACCGTCTCTGATGCAAACAGAAAGGGTGCAACAAGGCCAGTGTTGGTATAAGCAAATCCAATGGATAGAAAAAAAAAAATGGGCAGCACTCCACGTAGTAAAAAAATACTAAATTACTTTATTTACCCAAACAGGACATGCAACGTTTCAGCTCTATACTGGAGCTTTTCTCAAGCCTGAGAAAGGCTCCAGTATAGAGCCGAAACGTCGCATGTCCTTTTTGGGTAAATAAAGTAATTTAGTATTTTTTTGCTTCGTGGAGTGCTGCCCATTTTTTTTCTTTATATATATATCCATGAGAAAAACTGTGGCTGCACTCCCTTGAGGACTTGTGTAGATTATAGGGTGCCCGCGATGGTCCCTCGATTCAGGACGGCAAATAGCAAAAAAGGTTTCGCAGCACTCCTTGAAAGATAAAATGTGCTCTTTTATTCACACATATCAAGTGACAAGTCACTTGATATGTGTGAATAAAAGAGCACATTTTATCTTTCAAGGAGTGCTGTGAAACCTTTTTTGCTATATATATATATATATATATATATATATATATATACACATTTATCTTAGCCTCTATTTCTGAAATGTGTCTGGCAGGATTTGAACTCACAACCTTCACCCAAGAACATTAACCACTACACTATAGAGGTGCATGGCCATTTACTAAAACAAATAACATATGAGACTTCTGCTGTATAGGAATACTTACTACTAGTACAATTTTTTTTGTAACTGGCCATGCAGCTCTATAGTGTAGTGGTTAACATTCTTGGCTGTAATGTAGATGGTTGTGAGTTTGAATCCTTTCAGAAATTGAGGATGAATTAGATTTAAATACACTGACTAGAGCATTGAGGTCAAACACATGCAATATTTGGCCGAGCATAGCGATTCTCAAGCTGAATTGGTGTTCGGCCGAGCGTGCTTGCCTAACTCTACAGTGGACCAAAAATTCTCTGTTTGCTGTAGAGGTAATACTTTCTGTTTGCTGTAGAGTTACTGAACATGCATATTATAGGCAGGTGTAAAACATCACCCTGTACATAATTGTGCAGTGGACCAACATCATCCTAGCTAATCAATTCTGTTAGCTGTATGCTTGGTATACACTATGGCCAACAGACAGTTGCATTGACAAACATGATGCTGTGGCAGGCACAAGTAGCAGCAGAATAAGGTTGTGGTAGCAGCTGCAGCAACAGGTTAAAGCTGCCACTGTCAATCCAGCTGTATTAAAATGGTTGACAGAGGGACCCCCCTTCCTTTATTAACCCCATGGATGCCGCTGGGGTTATAGCAGTGTCAGTATACAGTGTCAGCATACATCTGACACTTGCTGCTGATGACGGCGGTGCACAGGCGGCAAAGTTAAAGCCACTGTGCACAGATCGTGCAGAGAGCACAGATGAGGGAGGCAGGAGCTATTTGGGGCACAGATTGGGACAGGGGGCACAGATGAAGGGCACATATTTGTTTCTCGATAGTATACTAGGTACATACAGTACAGACCAAAAGTTTGGACATACCTTCTCATTCAAAGAGTTTTCTTTATTTTCATGACTATGAAAATTGTAGATTCACACTGAAGGCATCAAAACTATGAATTAACACATGTGGAATTTTATACATAACAAAAAAGTGTGAAACAACTGAAAATATGTCATATTCTAGGTTCTTCAAAGTAGCCATCTTTTGCTTTGATTACTGCTTTGCACACTCTTGGCATTCTCTTAATGAGCTTCAAGAGGTAGTCACCTGAAATGGTTTTCACTTCACAGGTGTGCTCTGTCAGGTTTAATAAGTGGGATTTCTTGCCTTTTAAATGGGGTTGGGACCATCAGTTGCGTTGTGGAGAAGTCAGGTGGATACACAGCTGATAGTCCTACTGAATAGACTGTTAGAATTTGTATTATGGCAAGAAAAAAGCAGCTAAGTAAAGAAAAACGAGTGGCCATCATTACTTTAAGAAATGAAGGTCAGTCAGTCAGCCGACAAATTGGGAAACCTTTGAAAGTAAGGGCTATTTGACCATGAAGGACAGTGATGGGGTGCTGCGCCAGATGATCTGGCCTCCACAGTCATCGGACCTGAACCCAATCGAGATGGTTTGGGGTGAGCTGGACGACAGAGTGAAGGCAAAAGGGCCAACAAGTGCTAAGCATCTCTGGGAACTCCTTCAAGACTGTTGGAAGACCATTTCAGGTGACTCCCTCTTGAAGCTCATCAAGAGAATGCCAAGAGTGTGCAAAGCAGTAATCAAAGCAAAAGGTGGCTACTTTGAAGAACCTAGAATATGATATATTTTCAGTTGTTTCACACTTTTTTGTTATGTATATAATTCCACATGTGTTAATTCATAGTTTTGATGCCTTCATAGTCATGAAAATAAAAAAAACTCTTTGAATGAGAAGGTGTGTCCAAACTTTTGGTCTGTACTGTATATATATATATATATATATATATATACACATACATACATAAATACACAAATACACACGTGCGCGGGGCGTGTGTGTTTGTGCTTTAGGGTGCACACCCTAATGCAATAGGCTGCGCACGCCTATGAGTATATGACTTTCATTATTACCAGCCTAGTCTGAACAATAGTTTTCTTATGTATTACAAGAGACTGTACTTCATTGAGGATTTGCCCATATGAATGGGAGATTGTGCTTAATGCCGGATTGTATCAAGAGACTGTTTAATGCCTGTGGATGTATTGTAATCAAGAGTCATCACCAGTAAAGAGCCATTTGAGTTTCACCCTGTTTGCCTCAGACTCAATTCCTCTATTAACACTATAGTAAATGGTTGTACCTCCATCCAAAAGGTACTGGCGTCACGATTACAAGGGACATTGCCACTGGCACATGCCCAGTGACGACATAACCACGAGTAACCAGAACTGTATTTACCTCGGCCTACCTATTGCTCACACCGAGACCTCACACATAATACCCCTGCAAGGTCTGGCATACCGCACTAGCAATTCTGGAGCGTCTATTCTTATGACTCTATGTTGTGTCATTCCTTTATTAATCCTGTTAGAATTTATAAATTAACTAGCAGTTTGCAATAAAGGTAGAGCTAGACTGTGCAGGGACACCTTCAACTGGTAACACCCATCTGGATCTCCATTGCAAACTTCTACTGATTAATTCATAACTTTTAGCAGGAATAATAAAGGATTTGCATATCAGAGTCATAAAAATAGATCCCCAGGAAACTGTTATTACACAGGGATGCAGACATGTCAGGAGAGATGACAGGTCCTCTTTAAATAGTGCTATGGTACCTAAAAGTGAGCAAAAAGTGTCAACATTATGCAGTGCTTCTCTGCAAGCCACCAGTTAACAAAATGCACTACCATCTGGAGATTTGCAGGTTTGTATCCCAATTATTATTTTTTTACGTTTCTATGGCTGTAGATCAAAAAATAAAAGACTAGAATACTAGAATACTAAGAGCATGTCTTATGGAACCTTATTCATTTCCACCGAGTTAGATCAATAGACCCATTTAAATCTTTTTATTTTCCTGAACTATTCTCACCTAGTGCTGTAACGCTTGAATACTTTGAATGGCTATCCCAATATAAAGCTATAACATGCATCGTATAGTATGTCAAAGGAACAATTTGTTTTATATCCGTAATTGTTGTACTAACTACTAACCAAGGCGCTCTCACATTTACAATGTTCTTGTGTATTTCTTTTTTGTCTAAGACTACAGCAACCCTCCTGGTAAATTGATAGACCTGTCAGCAGTACCTTTTACATGCAGGGAGTTCATTTCTGAGATGTAGTTTAATTCCCAGGGTGCATTCTGTATCCAAGATAAGTTTCACATGGATTTATGTTAAAGTAGCTGGATGTGTGCAGCACGAGCCCTGATTTAAATGTCATTGCACACTGTGTATGACTGTGGTGCAGTTACATTTACCACTAGGCAGAAAAAAGATTTGTAGAAATGTAAAATTGCAAGTGGCATTTGTATCTATATGGGTCTAATTGTACTTAAATCACACACTTTTTTTTTTTTTTTACTTAGATACTGTGAGATAGTGACAGATCTCACAGAGGTGAGAAGCAAGGAAGGGGTGGATAGTGCGGTCCACACCCCTAGTCCACCACAGGTGAGACCAGCTGGAGGTGCTCGGGCTGGCATAAAGCACCTCCTAGGGTGTCAGTTTGGGGGAAGGAGATTCGTTGTTCAACAGGGTCCTGCTGGACCCGGCTGGCTGAGGGACCACGGGGCTAGGTGCTAACTGGAGCATTGGGGGACATGGTGATGCCTGGGTGCAAGGGTCACTAGGCCGGTGTCGGAGGGACTACAGGGCCACACTCCCCCATAAAGGTACTGGATGTGAGACCGTGTGTGAACAGGGCTCTGTACAGCCAGGCGGCTGTGGGACACTGGGCTGGAAAAGCCGCTTATAATTACTGTGTGCAAACGGTGCTTAAAGTAAGGTAGGAAGATACCTTGTTTAGTTAGAGCCCAGCCGGGCAGGTGTTTATTTTGTATGATTTATGTTTGTCTTGCTGAGGTGCCAAATAAAAGCGATGCTTGGACCTTAAACTTGGTGACTGGCAAAGATACTTCTGTGAATGACCCTCAGAGAAGAGCTACCCCCCCCCCCCCCCTAATACATACTGCAGGATATAAATATAGCTCATGTAAGGTTTGTACAAAATAAAACAACCAATGTCTCTTGACAGGACATTACCAATGAAGGGGCTATTCCTAACCAGGTATATTGAAAAGCTATGGACACCTTTCAATCAATTTTTATTTTTACTGAATTGAATCTATCACCTATCAATCTGGCTTACATTAATGTGGTTGTTTGGTTTCCAATATTGATGACCTATCCTCAGGAGCGCTGCATTCTCTTCAACAGTCAATTGTGGGGGTGCCAGGAGTTGGATCTCAGCGGATCTGATATTGATAACCTACCCTGAGGCTAGATCATCAATATCGAAAACCAAATAAACTTTTTAAAAATTCTCAACCATTCTTTTGCAGACTGCATGTCTCTATTCTCCTGAATGATCCATTAAGCTGACATCTTTACAGCCAAGTAAAACAAATGTGCAGTAAATAAAAAATAGGTTAACTTAGAAGTCATTCAGGAGGCCAGAGATGAGGGCTACAGAGTGAGCTGATGGAGAGCTTGTCTAACGGACTTCATGTTCAAGAAGAATAAGCAGCCTGCAATATACATAAGTGAAAACATGCAGGCTGCAGAAGACAAACAGTACAGAATGTTTTAATTCAAATTACAATGACTTTTATCCACAATATACTAAATTCAATATAAAAATAAAAGTAAATAAATCTGATAGTAAAGTTGTCCATAGCCTTTAATTCTAATCTGGGTTAAAGGGTTTGGCCATCAAAACATATCATATTTAAAAGCACTTCAAGTATATCACTTTTTGGCATCAAATGCCTGTACGCATATATACACATCATCTGGGGTCATATGAACCTCCTTCTTCATCTTTCCTGTCTTCTGATCTAAAAAATGGCTGAAAAATTCATTCAAACTGAACAGCTAAGAGTATTTGGAAAATGCAGTTGAATTCAATTAGTTTTGAATTAATTTGCTCATCTCCACTAATGGAGGCTTAAACATAGATTTAATATTCAGCTTCTTGTATGTTGTGCCATATACAAATGTACAGACATACAGAAACTACCTAAAGAAATTTACACCAGAGTAAACTTTAATTTGGTTGCCTTTACACTCAATACGATATATCTAAAATGATAAAATGTCTGAGTTGCTCTTTATCAGCAATGTGAATATGTCACTATGGTCGTAGTAAGAACTAAGTGTTCTTTTTTTATATAGAATAGTCTTGCCGTATACAGTCACCATTGTCAAACCAGAAGAGCAATGTCTCTTACCTGTCAATGCTGATGGCACAAAGATTAAGGATACTTGCTGTACACATCATAACATCAAGGGTCACAAAGATGTCACAGTGAATACGACTAAACCTCCACTCGCCAACCACCTAAGAAGTATAAAGAGATGGAAGAACAGACGATCAATAGCGCAGATATTTATCTGATAAAAGAGAATTACAGTTCCAAGAAGCTGAAAACCAGAAAAACTGCAAGAGGCTTATACAGTACATTCATACACGCAACAGATGTGTGTGAAGATAAAAAAGATACCGTGCTATAAATGGACTTTTATTGACAGAAAAATGACCTGCTATAAGAAGGAGAGCAAAAGAGCTGAGGTTATATGTTCTCCTGAAATCTTGAGTCAGAGTGAGATCTTTGTAAACCAAAGCAATCTTAAACTATCTTAGATTAAAGCATATCTTGGTTCACTGTAAAATAGAAGTTGAAACATTTTGTGTCTTCATACTCATGCAAAGTCGTGTGGAAGGAACCATGACGGGGCAGATAGAGTCCCTATCATTCACTATAACAGCGTTATAGACACTCTGTGCTATGTCATGCAGAGACATAACTATTGCAGTTGCACCCATAGAGACTGTTATGGGGCCCAGCAGTGGCAGGGGAGACCGGGACTCCCCCACCAATATATAGCCATTAATATGAGCTGTAGGACCTGTGGTGATGTCATCATCATGTCGTCAGTACATTAGGAATGGAGCTAAACAGTGGAGAGGAGAAGTAGTGATGAAGGACCTCATCATGTGCCTTGAGAGTGCCAAACTTTGTGTGGATAAGAAAGTAGAGAAGCATGGATTCAGTGTAAGAACTACAATGAGGGCACTATGGGGCATAACTATAGTATGGAGCCCAGCTAAGGATGAGCGAGTAAATTCTACCAATTTGGAATTTTTCCTGAATTTAAAAATTCTAATGAACTCAAATAGGGATGGGTGATAGAGAGCGCACAATCAGTAAGCCTTATGTTCTCCTCACTGTTTACCTGCTCGTTGTTAGCATTGCATCAGCGATCAGGTGCCATTACAGCTCTGCCATCCCTATTCACTTAAGAATAGGTCATCAATATAGCAAAAAAAAAAAAAAAAAAAACTTTAAGAATTGGGAAATACATTCAACCATTTTGGGATTAATTTCAGATGGACCAGAGAGAAACCCTCAAAGTAATATTCAACTGAAAGCTTACACTTCTCTCAATGAGACATGCAATTTAACTCTTTTTAGAAGGACAAGAAAACCTGAATGTCTCAAGAGAAGTTTGCCTTGCTTAGTTAACTGGTCTTGGGTGGTACTCTTCGGGGGTGCTCTTTATCATTAGTAGGGCCCCCCCAAAAAATAATGCAGGATTAGTGTTGTGTGCAAGTATATATGCAAATTTGCATATTCATATAATTTGCATGTAAAAATAATAAGCAGTTGAATATTACTTTTAGATTTTAGCAGCGTCGCTCTAGTATCTCTAGCCCCAGCCTATTTGAATTGTTAATTGTGTCTAATGCTGTGATTCTGTGTCAGTCTGAAGGGAAGATGACACATTGCACTGCAGGAGTTTATACTGTCAGAATTGAATGCTCCTTTTGAGCAGGCTCCGTTGTTAAACCTGAGAAGTGCCACAATCTGTCCAAGACTGTAACAAAAAAGGCGCAAAATAGGACTAGGCAAAAAGTTGGCAGAAAAGTTTATTTGCAGACCATCATGTCTTGCACGTTACAATGCTCATGCTCATGCACTTTACAATGCTCATGCATCTAATATATTTGTTACAAAGTGTGTGTGCCAAAAATTCTGGCACAAATATGGTAAGATTTTGGTTGCACTTAATATACAGTGTCTTCCCCAATTTTTTTTTCACATGCAGGTGACTCACTAATTACTATTAGATATATAATATGTTTTAAGATGACTGGTCAATGACTTTTTTGGTGGCTAAAAGATCAGAAATTTTTTCCATATACCCCACACTCTGTGAAGTTCCTAAAACAAATTTAAAGAGAAAGTTTACTGTCTACGGCTGTCTATCCAACTCCCCCCCCCCCCCTCCATTTTAGTTTTAGGTTTCTTTCTGTATGAAGAGGCTGTGGTGCTTCGCCAAAGTCTCTTCCTAGGCCATATGACATCGTTCACATGGTCTAGGTGCAGCTCTGCCTCATCTGAGTGATTGGGTCTGAGCTGTAATACCAAGCACAGTGCTATCAAATGGACAGAGCTGTGCTAGGTAAGGAGCAAAGAGGCTGCGGCGCTCACTGGAACATTGCAGTCTCCTCAAACAGCTGATTGGTGGGGGTGCCGGAAGTCAGACCCCAACATCTCATAACTCTCTGAGTGCAGATTTCATAGATGTTATCTGCATTCCTATGTAACACCCCACATAGCACAGTGAACTATTGTGTTATGTGGGGTGTTACATAGGACTGCATAGAACATCTACTACATTATCTGCACACAGAAATTTATCACTGTTATCTGGGCTGTTACATAGTACTGCAGGTGACAAATTAAAATTTGAGTTGCCAAATTTAAAATGCATACAAATTTTATAAAAAAAAAAAAAAGACTTGGAGGAGAAGATGAGACACAGGTCACAGTAGTGAGCCAGCTCTACATATAGGGGAATACAGCACCACATACATGTTACATCCAGTGACATCTCCTGTTATGTAGATCTTCTCTTTCCTTTTCTCCTCCATTTGACCCAGACCGCCATGACTAATTCTTTCAGCCGCATCTCGTGTCTACAGAGTTTATTACACAGACACGTTAGATTTCTCATAATTGGGGTCATTTATCAAACTGGTGTAAAGTACAACTAGCTTAGGTGCCCACAGCAACCAATCAGATTCCACCTTAAATTTTCCACTGGAGCTGTGAAAAATGAAAGGTGAAATCCTGTTGCTATGGGTAACTAACCCAGTTCAACTTTACACCAGTTTGATAAATTAGCACATGGGTCCCTACAGTGTCTACAGTAATTATAATGTCCCCTAGAGTGCCCCCAGTAATAATAACACCTTATATTGTGCTCCAGGTAATAATGCCTGTATAGTGTTCCCAAAAATAATGTCCCCTAATAAAAACGTAATTCCCCCCACACTGCCCCATATAGTAATTTCCCACACACTGCCCCATATAGTAATTCCCCCACACTACCCCCATATAGTAATTCCCCCACACTACCCCCATATAGTAATTTCCCCCACACTACCCCCATATAGTAATTTCCCCCACACTACCCCAATATAGTAATTTCCCCCACACTACCGCCATATAGTAATTTCCCCCACACTGCCCATATAGTAATTTCACCCACACTGCTCCATATAGTAATTTCCCCCACACTGCTCCATATAGTAATTTCCCCCACACTGCCCCATATAGTAATTTCCCCCACACTAACCCCATATAGTAATTTCCCCCACACTGCCCATATAGTAATTTCACCCACACTGCCCTATATAGTAATTTCCCCCACACTGCACTCCCATGAAATAATTTGTCCCCACACTGCCCCATGAAGTAGTTTGTCCTAAGTAACAATTTGCCCCACATGAAGTGATTTGCCCCCTTTTAATAATCTGCCTACCCCTGAACTGATTTTCTACCTCACTGCCCCATGTCCTCCTCTGCCCCCCCCCCCCCCCCCAAGTTGGCACACACAGAAACAAAACAAAAAATGAAAAGCTAATACTTGCCTGTGTCTAGCATGGTGAGGCAGACGTGCATTCTTCATTGTCCCGTGTCTCTCTCATCACAGGTGTGCAATGACATCATTACGCACACCTGCGCCGGGTTTTCACTACTGCATAGGCCTCAGGCCTACTAGGCCTGAAGCCTATGGTGGTGATTGGCGGTGGGGCAGGGAACTATTCGCTCCAGTGCCCCGCTCCAGTATGTGGGTGTTCAGTCGGCGTTGGGCCCCCTAGGGATGCTGGGCCCGAACAACCCTATTATAATCCACTGTTCAGTTCAATATTACTGAAAATTTACATTTATAATACAATATTGTTGAGAAGTCAGCAGTTATGCTTAATTTAGCTTGTACTGAATACGAGCACTGACTGCAGCATTATGGATGCTTTACACACATGTAATAGTATGTATAATAGTTAAAGGGTGCTTAATTTAATTATATGTATCCAATATCTGATAGGGGTTTAGTGGGGGTATGACCTCCACTGGTCATAATAATGAAGACCCTGTATTTTTCCATTTGAATAAAACAATAATAATAATAATAATAATATTTAATATAGTGCCACTATATTCCACAGTGCTTTACAAATTCAGAGGGTATATGTACAAAACAAAAAGACTTGTGTTGGGCGAGCATGCTCAGCCGAACACCATTGTCTCCTCCCCGCAGCCAATAAATGTGCAGGTAAGTACTGCCATTCACTTGTTGGCTACTGGCATTACAGTGATTGGCTGGAAAGTGTCATCGGGTGCTATATAGCACCCGATGACACATGTTCGGCTCAGTCTTAGTCAGGGAGAGCTGTGCTGAAGAAGGGAGCAAAATTGTAGTATATTATTGAAAAAACTTGTTAGAGACTCAAAAGTCCTTTTAAGGACTATTGTTGTATCTGGCAGGAATATACATTTTTAGCGCAACCTGCGCTAAATAGCTTGCAATTGTTTGGCCGCTACAGACAGCAACATTTTCTGCACTACATCTCCTGTGTAACGTGTGTGCAGACTAAAAATATGTTACATTCAGTGTATTTTTTCCATAGACGGTGTCCGCTACGGACAGTTACATTATTTGCGCTACATCTCCTGTATAACGTTTGCATATTGATTCAGTGTCATTTGTTATTAGCTGCTGGTAACAGAGACATTACTTGCCCTAAACCTACTGTATAACGTTTGCGCTTCCTAAAAATATCTGTAACATTCTGTGTACTATATTTGTGCATACATTTACAAAACTACTGTGCTACTGTACATGTGACATAATTGCAAGCCTATATACCAATTAATATGCGCAAGACGAGCAATAATGCCCATGGCCCTCTGCGCGGTGAAACTGTGCCTGCTGCCAGAGCACAAGAGACACACTCATCCACTATACCTAGCTTCATGTCCCAGTTTGCAGGGCGGAGCAGGACACCACTCAGAATAGTGCAACCAGGTGATCGGTTGGACTACAGCAGATGATGCTTCCAGTTGGTTAAGTAGCCAAGAGTCTGGTCAACAGAATCCTCACCCTGATACTCCTTCCTCCCACCGTGGAGAGTCTTGGCAAACAAGTGATCCCACACACGGATATTCCAAGGAGCTGAATTCATGGACATTCCATGATTTGGGCATCTCGACAAGCCCGCTTCAAGATGGACATGAGGAGATATTGTGCCCTGATTTTCAAACTCTAGTCACAAGAAGATGATGGTGGGGAACGGCAATTAGTGTTTCACATGGTGGATGATGATGATGAGACACAGTTGCCAATAAGACAAATGCAATTAGTGTCTCAAGAGGTTGATGATAAGGATGAAACACAGTTGTCAGTAACTGAGGTTGTTGTTAGGTCAACAAGTCAGGAGGATAACCAGAGTGAGAAAGTGGAAGAGGAGGTGGTGAACAATGAAGTCACTGACCCAACCTGGGAAGGTGGTAAGCCGAGCGAGGACAGCAGTACAGAGGGAGAGGGATCCGCAGCACCGCAACAGGCTGGAAGAGGCAGTGGGGTGGCAAAAGGGAGAAGGTGGACCACACCAAACAGGCCCACAACTGTTCCCCGGAGCACCCCCTTGCGGCAATCTCCATTGCAAAGTGGTAGATGTTCTGCAGTTTGGCGCTTATTTGAGGACAGTGCGGATGATAAAAGAATTGGCATTTGCTACCTGTGCTGTACCAAAATGAGCAGGGGCCTGAACACTAGTAACCTCACCACCACCAGCATGATCCGCCACATAGCATCATCAAAAGACCCTAATAGGTGGGCCGAACGCCTGGTTCCACAATCACAATCACATGACTGCCTCCTCTTCCCCTGTGTTATGTGCTCGCCATTCCCCTGTCCAAGATGCAGGTATGGATGCCTACCTCCATGCACCTGGACCTTCGCAAGCACCTCCAGCTAGCACATCCTCTTCTGTGTCCCAGATCAACGTACAGATGTCTATACCCCAGGCCTTTAAAACAAAAGCACAAATACACAGCCACCCACCCACAGGCCATAGCACCAAATGCGCACCTTTCCAAATTGCTGGCCCTGGAAATGTTGCTATTTTGGCTTGTGGATACTGAGGTTTTCCACAGTCTTATGACGGTAGCAGTCTTGTGTTACTCTGTCCCCAGCCGCCAATGTTTTTCACGGTGTACAGTCCCAGCCTTACATAATTCTGTTTTTTACAGAAACACCCCATATGTGGTTGTAAACTGCTGTACGGGCACACGGCATTGCGCAGAAGGAAAGGAACGCCATAGGGTTTTTGGAAGGGAGATTTTGCTGGACTGGTTTTTTGACACCATGTTCCATTTGTAGCCCCCCTGATGCACCCAAAAAATTGACCCCATTTTAGAAACTATGGGATAAGGTGGCAGTTTTGTTGGTACTATTTTTGGTTGCGCTATATTGCACTTTTTGCGAGGCAAGGTAACAAGAAATAGCTGTTTTGGCACCGTTTTTATTTTTTGTTATTTACAACATTCATCTGACAGGTTAGATCATGTGGTATTTTTATAGAGCAGGTTGTTACGGACGCGAAAATAAAATAGTTTCAGTTTTACATAACAAAGCATTTAAAAAAAAATATATAATTTTTTAGAGTCTCCACATTCTGAAACGTATTTTTTTATTAATTTTTTGGGCGACTATCTTGTGTAGGGGCTCATTTCTTTCAGGATGAGATGACGGTTTAATTGGCACTATTATAGGGTGCATATAACTTTGTGATCGCTTGCTATTACACTTTTTGTGATGTAAGGTGACAAAAAATGGCTTTTTGACACAATTTTTTATTTATTTTTTACGGTATTCACCTGAGGGGTTAGGTCATGTGATATTTTTATATAGCAGGTTATTACGGATGCGGTGATACCTAATATGTCAACATTTTTATTTATTTAAGTTTTACAGAATGATATCACTATTGAAACAAAAAAAAACATGTTTTAGTGTTTACATATTCTGAAAGACATAGGTTTTTTTTTTCAGTTTTTGGGCGATTGCCTTAGGTAGGGAGGATATCATTTTTGCTGGATGAGATGACAGTTTGGCACTATTTTGGGTGCATATGACTTTTTGATCGCTTGCTATTATGCTTTTTGTGATGTAAGGTGACAAAAAATGGCTTTTTTGACACCATTTTTATTTTACGGTATTCACCTGAGGGATTATGTATAGGTCATGTGGTATTTTTATAGAGCCGGTCGTTACAGACTTGTAAATACCTACTATGTATACTTTTTTACTTTTTTTTATCTATTTAAGTTTTGCACAATAATATAATTTTTGAAACAAACAAAAAAAAAACCATGTTTTAGTGTCTCCATAGTCTGAGCGCCATAGTTTTTTCAGTTTTTGGGTGATTCTCTTAGGGTAGAGTATCATTTTGGCAGGATGAGATGACGGTTTGATTGGCACTATTTTGGGGATGAATATGACTTTTTGATCGCTTGCTATTACACTTTATAGGTGACCTAAAATTGCTTTTTAGGCCTGTATTATTTGCCGAATTTAACAAAAAAAATAGCGCTGCTCCCCATCATTGTACCCCTCAGATTCCGCGTTCACACAAGAGCGTGGGATCTGAGTGTAAAAACTGTGTAAAATTGACATTAAATAAAATTTTTATGAAACTTACCGCCTCTATCTGCTTGCGACGGGCCGGCCGCCGTCATCTTTCTTGAATATCTGGCGCAAAATCTCGCAGATTGCGTCATCGTGCCGGCCAGCGTAGTGACATCATACGTCACCACGCAAGGGATTTCGGCCAAGATCTTCAATCATGTTGGCGGCTGACGGCCCGTTGCGAGCAAATGGAGGCTGTAAGTTTGAAATTTTTTACACTATTTAAGGTTAAATCGATTCGCTACCACGAAGCATGAGAAAACTTGGCTTTGAGGCGAATTTATTTTATCCTGAAATTCACTTTGTGGGATTCGATTCGCTCATCTATAGTCATGACCTATCCATTATTATCTGATCGGTCTATCACCCAACACCTCCACTGGACAGAAGACATTTTGCATTCACTCTTTTGCCAGTGTAGGGGAAGGTTGCTGTGAGGAGCAGGGACAGGCTGTTAGGGACACAAAATGCTAGCTAATAGGGCCAAAAAAGTCCTTTTAAGGACTGGTATAGGTCTGCTATCGATAGGTGCAACTTACTGAGGGGTTTAATATACTTATAATATACTTTCTAACATAGAAAGTATATGATAGTGCAATTGTATTGTGCAGCAGTTGTGTGCGGTTCTGCTGCAATACCGCAGCTATACAGAGTGCCAAACGCTATTGGAACAAATCATTTCTACTGGTGTGATTTACCAGTTGCCCCCCAAAAAAACTGATTGCGGCAGGGGTGTTATATACCAATAATATACTTTCTATATAGTGCATTTAGGTAGTGCAGCATTTGTTTGCGGTTTTGCTGCGTTACCGCATCTACACAGAGTGACAAACACTATTGGAACCAATAATTTCTACTGGTGTGATATACCAGTTGCCCCCCCAAAATGTTTTTATTGAAGCAAGGGTGTGATATACCAATAATATACTTCCTATATAGTGCATTTAGGTAGTGAAGCATTTGTTTGTGGTTTTGCTGCGTTACCTCAGCTACACAGAGTGACAAAAGCTATCGGAAGAAATTAGTTCTACTGGTGTGATATGCCAAAAAAAATGGTGCCTCAATACATAATGTACCTTGAGCCACATAATCAGAATTTCTTTTATGTCAGGTGAATGCCTAATTTTTAAGGCCCGTACTCCTGTGACCTAAAATAAAAAAATTATATTCTCCAAAAGGGCACATTTCAGAGAATTTCCCTTAAGACGCATAACAGTTTCTCCTGATTAAGATACATTTTGGGGGAAAATTGTTGTCATTGGCTCCCCTCTAGTATGTCACTGTCCATGTTGTGGCACTATTTGTGCACTTCTATTAAGTATTTGGTGGCTGCAAATATGAGCTGAAGTTTTTTCAGGTTCGCCAGCCATTAAAGTGAATAGAACCCGCCGTGAACTTGCGGTTCGCCAACATTTGTTCGCTGTTTATGCTATTTATGATAAGTGCCCAGTGTTACGTATTAACTGAATTTTCTGTAACAGCACTTCAGTATCTGGTAATTTCTTCTGATAGATTCACTAACATTTACTTCTAAATGTGATCATTATATTCAAGATCAGACTGTACAAAATGTCATCAGAGCCAAGGATTAACATTGGAAACATACTGTGATGAGTCAATGATTTTCATAAGTCTATTGTGAATGTATCCCATGGACTTAAAATGATCTTGCTATGTATTGCCTTTAAAGTTTTTCTAAGAGATTGTCGGAATAACTGGTTACCTTTTAAATTTCTGATACAAATCCACTTGGAATAAATGACTGTTGCTAGTTCTTTTCTCTTCAATAACACTCTGCAATTATAGCCATTTGGATATTCTTAAGCTTGAAGTAATTGTGTTCATGTTTAATACAAAATTATAAGGAGAAGTATAATTAAATGTATTCTCCAGCTGGATAAAATATTTTAGAAAAAGGACAGAATTTGTTTAAAATACATAAATAAATAAATGAATAAATGAAGGATTACTCACCTTGCAGATGGCCCACTGCTACTGTTTTGATGCCTACTGGAAATGGCAGGAAATGGCCGCTTAGCCTATGATTGGCCAAATTGGTGACCTGCTTCTACTGAATGGCTGGGCAGGCATTTCCTACTGTTTTCTAGGTGTGGACACTAGACTAGGAAATAGAATTCAGCAAGACTGCGGTAAGCATAGGAACAGCTACTACTGGAAATTTGAATGGTGAGCACTGCTTTGTTTATATTTTTTTACCCATTTTTTAAACCCTTTAATAAAAAATAAAAGATATAAAAATAGCCACTTTACAATACTGTATCATTAGTTCATATATGGAGATGTAATCAGAAGAATACATAATACAAGAATACATAGAAGAGCTGGGACCTCATAACAAAGGTTAAAATTTGCTTTCATGCAGGCAGCATGTTAGAGCAGAAGGAACTGAGCCGATTGATATATTGTTTTGTGGGAAATGATTAAGTAAAACTTGTCATTTATATATTTATATCTCTGCTCTTTCTGAACTTAAAGGGGTTATCCAAGTTATATTTATTGATGACCTATCCTCGGGATAGGTCATCAATATCAGATCGGTGGGGGTCTGACACCCGACACCCCCGCCGATCAGCTGTTTAAAGAGAGGCAGTGCCAGCACTGGCTCCTCCTCATTGATTACCTGCTCACCGTTCCATCTGCAGTGGTGAGCAGGTGTAATTACACCCAAGCCATCCCATTCATTTCAATAGGACGCATCACTCCTATACAAGTGTATAGGAATGAGCTTTCCCATTAAAATGAATTGGACGGCTTGGGTGTAATTACACCTGCTCACCACTGCAGATGCGACGGCGAGTAGGTAAACAATGGAGTGGAGGCAGCTCTGGCTTGGCGTTCGCCTTCTCTTCAAACAGCTGATCAGCGGGGGTGCTGGGTCTTGAGGATACGTTATCAATAAATATAACTTGGACAACCCCTCTAAGACTGCCCCCACGTACAGCTATGAGAGACTGACAGATATCTCTGTACACAGGTAAGGCTTTCAATTACTGATAACATCTCCCGCTGTACAGTTATCAGTGACTGACAGCTATCTCTGTATACACACACAGGGAACGCTATTAATCACTAATGACACCTCCTCGTGTACAACTATCAGTGACTGATAGCTATCTCTCTATACACACTTACACAGAGAATGCTATCAATGACTGATAACACCTCCCCTGTATACAACTGAAGTCAGAAAAAATTAAATTATATATATATATATATATATATATATATATATATATATATATACATATATATAAAAAAAAAGAGAAAATGATGGCGGCACTGGAAAAAGCAATATGGGTGCTAAGTCCAGGGATGTAGCTGCTTACCCCAAATAGATAAACGAAAAACGGACAGCACTCCAAGTAAAAGCAATGGTGTTTTATTCACCCATGTGGAAGGCAACGTTTCAGCTCATACAAGAGCCTTTTTCAAGCAATGAACACAGTGTGTTGTGAGGTATATAAAGTCCAACCCCTATTACATCACAAAACAATCAATTAACAATAACATCTAAAAATAAAGTGCAAAACAGTGCATACACAATATCAAAGTGCATGGATGAGTATTATTCATAAATAGAAAACCTGCATTAATATTATATCAAAGATACAGTATAGGCATATATAAAATACCATAAAAGTGCAATAATTAAATACAGGTGCGCCAAATGTGGGAGGAGAAAGAGGAAATGATGCTGCAAAAGAGGAAAGGGAAAGCGGTGACATACCCAACATTGTCTCCTGTGCCACACATGTCACGTATCGCCGAATCCGGCGTTCCGATGGAGGCAATGCGCAGAAGCCAAGCAGCGTCAAGAGCAGGGCATGACATCATCGCATTACGTTGCGGGAGCATGCACATAACTGATAAAGCGCTCAGTCGGCCATTATACAAACATTAAAAAGCCTCTCTCTATTGCGTGTGCGCATGTCCAAGCGTAAAATACATAGGATCGCGCAACCCAAAATAAATATCGCGTCCTATGGCATGCACTTAGCAAAAGCAAGGGAAAAACTACAAAGGTATAACGGTGACCACGACAGAAAACGTTGCGGTCATCGCATGTAAACCCACTAGATCCCTCCAAAGGCCACTACCAGCCAACGGCACACAATATTGGACATAAAGGGCTGATAATTAGAGCAGATATAATTTCTGACACACTATGAGCATAAACTAAAGGCAATCATATAAGCCAAAGGACATGTCGACACAATATAGATACATAGGGTACGTCCCACTTTTCGTTCCCGGCAGCATAATTCTAATCTGTGAAAATAAATACAATCTGTGAAAAAAAAAAATAAATATATAAGAAAAAATGGCTTTGTTGTGTTCATAATACACTATGTACAACAGAAAGGAGAGAGAAAGATCGCACATCACATATAGAACAATGTGGGGCAAACTGCCCCTCTAGAAATACATCCCCGGATTATAATCAACATTGAGCCCAAATGGTTGCAAACTATTCAGAGTGTAGATCCAAAAGAGCTCCCTCTTTCTAAGGATCAGCACCCTGTTGCCCCCACGCCTGGGCATGGGTACATGGTCGATGGCCCAGCATTTAAGATCTTTTTTGGAGTGTTTAAACTCCGTAAAATGTTTGGCAACCGGAAGATCCTTTCTTTTTTTACGTATAGATAATCTGTGATTATTTAACCGAGTCTTAAAATCTGTCGACGTTTCACCCACATATAATAGCTGACATAGACAAACCAAAACATAGATCACAAAGTTGGAATTACATGTGAGGGGAAATCGAATAGTATACGAGACTCCAGTAGTGGGATGGACAAATGCCCTGCCCTTGCCCATGTATTTACAATCAACCCAGCAAAGGCAGGGAAAACTGCCCATACCGAATGTAGTCAAAGAAGTTTGTTTGGACTTAGACCTGGGGCCAATGTCAGCTCTCACAAGTTGGTCACGTAAGTTTCTGGACCTGCAATATGAGAAAAGGGAGGGAATCTAAATTCCAAAATCTCACTATGGCAACCTCCCAAAATACCCCAATGTCGCTTAATGATGCGATTGATCTCATCACTTTGTTCCGTGTATTTGGAGATGAAGGGAATCCGGGTCTGTGACCTCCCGGACGTCTTCCTCTCCAAAATGCTACTTCTGTCCAAATTTTGGACCTTGAATCAATTATTTGGGCAGGATATCCCCTTTTATGAAATTTGCAGGCCATAGTGTTCAAAGATATACCAACTTTTTCAGGTTCAGAAACTATACGTTTGACCCTAAGAAATTGTGAAAAGGGTAAGTACTTGAGCATATTGCGTGGATGGCCACTATTAAAACATAATAGAGTGTTTTTATCCGTAGGCTTCGTGTATAGTTGTGTATGCAACTTGCCCTGACTAAATATGACTGTAGTATCTAGAAACTGAAGTTCAGTCTCAGAGTGGACCAGGGTGAATTGAAGATGCTTGTTGACACCATTTAGAAACATATGGAACTCAGTCAACTGCGCAACACTTCCAGTCCATATGAGGAAGATGTCGTTTATGTATCTCCACCACCGCAGCAGATGGCTGCGGTGGTGGGACACATGGAGGACATCCTCCTCAAAGCACCTCATAAAAATGTTTGCATAAGTGGCTGCTACATTAGACCCTATTGCTACGCCTCGTTTTTGCTGAAAAAAAGTATCCTGAAACAGGAAATAGTTATGTCTTAAAATTATCTGCAATAGATCAATAATAAATTTATTAGCAGCCGCAGTATAAGATGAATGACCAAGCATGCGTTCAATTGCACCAATACCCAATTCGTGGTCAATCGAAGTGTATAAGGACGTGACGTCAAATGATGCCAGATGGACCTCATGGACACCAGTAAAATTCAATCCTGCTCAACTTGCATAGGAAGTCGGTCGTATCTTGAATATACGACTCAGCCCCTACTGCAAAGTCATGCAACACATTGTCAAGAAAGATTGCAATACAACTAAAAATAGAATCCGAACCGGAAACAATTGGACGTCTGGGTGGATCAATGAGGGACTTATGCACCTTAGGAAGTATATATAGAACCGGCGTAACCGGATGATCTATTGTGAGAAATGTGCATAAGTCCTCATCAATAGTACCTGCCAAAGTGGCATCAGTCAAACACTTCTTGACAAGTTTTGCAATCTCAAATTTAGGATCAGCCTGAAGAGCAAAATACACATCAGTGTCATCCAGCTGACGTTGAATTTCAGCCACATATTTACTGGTGTCCATGATGACCACCGCGCCACCCTTATCCGCAGGTTTAATTGTTAACAAAGAATATTTTCTTAATTGATCTAGTGCCTCAATCTCCAAACTGGAGAGGTTTGGATGTTTGAGAACACCATTGTTACATTTCAACTTGTATGCAGATATATCAGACTTGACTGCAGTAATAAATGCATCAACAGAGGCCTCATTCACATATGGGGTAAAATGACTCTTCAAGGACAGATCGAGGCGTCCCAGGGAGAACTCGCTAACCTGAGGCGCCGCGATCCGTGCCCTAGAGTTAAACCACACCTTCAGTTTAATTCTACGAAAAAATGCATGTAAGTCAGCGTCCAGATCAAACCAGTTGGAAGAAGACATGGGACAAAAAGAAAGTCCTCTATTTAAAACACTCACTTGAGCTGGGGTGAGTATCCTAGATGACAGGTTGATCACTGTCACTTCTTCTTGTTCATCTGAGATTTATTGGTCTGTGCTCTGGTTTTGTTGTTTCTGGACTTTGTTAATTCTGTGGTGTCTGCGACCCCCTCTCCTGGTCCGACCTCGTCTTTCTTTTGTGGGTCCACATTGTTCTCTAAAAAAAATGGGAGGATGATGTAAAAGCAGCCGGTGTATTTCTTTTCTTCTTATTCCTTGGATCCTTGAAAAAATTGCTGGTATCTGACTGCCAGGTATAGACTGTGTCCTTTTTGTAATCCTCGGAGTCACGATTCCATTTTGACCTTTTTCCTTCCTCCAATTCCATTTTAGCTCTTGCCACATGAGCCACTACATTATCACTGAATTGTGAGTACTCCTCTGTGGACATAGATGTCCGTAATGAGAGGTCAATCTCCGCCGTATCATTGGCAATGGTAGGGGTTGGACTTTATATACCCCACAACACACTGTGTTCATTGCTTGAAAAAGGCTCTTGTATGAGCTGAAACGTTGCCTTCCACATGGGTGAATAAAACACCATTGCTTTTACTTGGAGTGCTGTCAGTTTTTCGTATATATATATATATATATATATATATATATATATTTGTGGTCATGGCTACGGCCAAGAGGTATCCGAAGAACCCTAGGGAGAAAACAACGGGAACAACCTAACCCAGCTAGGCGTGTCTTAGCTGACCTGACTAAATGGCTTGTTGTGTGCCCTAAGCCATGATCGTGGGTAGGCCTATAAGTGGGCAAAAACCAAGCCAAGTACGGTAGAAAAGGAATTTGAATGGTATGTACAAACTAATCCCCAAGCCAACTGCAAGGCGTCCGGGATCTAGAGCGAAAATTCAGGGTATGTGAGGCAAGACCAGTAGGAAACCTACAACCCATCTAGTGGATGACAAGGCCAGAGACATGATGCTCAATATTGCAGATACTGCCCCAAAGTGGAATGGAGGACCGGGAATACATTGTGAAATGGATCATAAAAACCAACTTGTAAAGTTTGGTTCTAGTGCGAGTACTGGCAATGCCCTAGTGTCAGGATGATCGCGGGACCGAAACCTAACTGCCTAGACTATGCAGGAATGAGGGCCAAAAAGAACCATGTAGATAGGAAGAGAATCCTTGAATAGTTCCCCAGACAACAGATATCCGCTCGTTGTTCTACTGTGCGGCCCTGAGAATTGTTTTTACGCTTGAGACGTGAAGACCGACCTACTATCTGAATCTTCTACCGTGACCTTGTCCTACTGGACCTTGTCCAAAATCCAATTCAACGTGGTTGTAGGGAGTCGGAGGTTAGTGCGGCAAGAAGCTACGAAGCCATAATATACAAGATTCTGTCTATGCCCTCCCATCAGTGAGGGAATGCAATGCAATGAAGCTACTGGCGAAAATGGATTCCTGGTCGTGGTAAAAAGGCAAAGACTTTGCGCGGGGACCTGGTTGACAAGATATGATCGACTACGATCAGAGACTAAAATGCTAGAGCGAATTGCCCTACTTGTTCTTCCTCTGGCAGGACCTGAACGAAAGCATGAACAATTAAAGAAAGACGAAATATCTGCGCAAGACATGACAATGATGCTGTAGGGCGAACCGGACCAGTTTGCGGTCAAAACATAAAATGAGCGATCAACATGGATTATTAGGAAATTAGGGAAGCAGCTATGTATGCGATACATAGGGGCCAAATCAGCCTAGATGCACAGATGGACAACCAACCAGGCAATCAGCCCAGCAGGACTGAAAACAGTCGTCGGGCCCCCGAAGCCATGGGGCCAAAGCAGTCGTCGGGCCCCCGAAGCCATGGGGCCGAAGCAGTCGTCGGGCCCCCGAAGCCATGGGGCCGAAGCAGTCGTCGGGCCCCCGAAGCCATGGGGCCGAAGCAGTCGTCGGGCCCCCAAAGCCATGGGGCCGAAGCAGTCGTCGGGCCCCCGAAGCCATGGATCAACATGGAGCGATCAACATGGATTATTAGGAAATTAGGGAAGCAGGTATGTATGCGATACATAGGGGCCAGCCTAGATGCACAGATGGACAACCAACCAGGCAATCAGCCCAGCAGGACTGAAAACAGTCGTCGGGCCCCCGAAGCCATGGGGCCGAAGCAGTCGTCGGGCCCCCGAAGCCATGGGGCCGAGTTTTTTTTTTTTTAAAGAATTATAACTATGAAAAGTGACATGAATAAGGTGCAAGAGAAGTTAAACCATGAGCCTGACCGATGTGGCAGGCGATACCCAAGATAAACTACGTGGCCTGAATAACATGCAAGGCGAAATATCGTTAGGAACGAGACCCGACCGACGTGGAAGGTGACCCCAATAGTTCAACTGCATGACCTGAAAAGACGAAGGGAAACGTGACAGAAAATGGAGATAATAACGGACATTAACTAAAATTTATAACATAAGCTGGCAAGCAGGTAAAGATATGAGTCATTCAAAAGCATAGCTGCACAGGTGGACAGACAACCATTGGTCAGACCCCTGAAGCCATGGGGCTGTAGCAACCACCAGGGGCCCATGGGGCCGGGCAGCCGCCGGGATGCGAACCTTAGAATTAAGGACAGCTGGGGAAAAGATTGGGGCTTAACCCAACGGATTTAGTAAGCAACCGGGACTCGATAACCTAGAAAGACAAAGACATGGACTCGCATAACCATGACCCCCTCCAACAGAAACCTGGGACGCTAACCAGCCTACAACCATGTCGTACCCTTAACAAACAAAACATGAAAAAACGGTCATGGGGACCCGGAGCCATGAGGCCGGATCAGTCATAGGGCCTCTGAAGCCAGAGGGATGACGTTACGGTGACGATAAGTAAATAAAACGTAAGCCGGACCTGATGGCATATGAAGCGACTTGAATGATTGGATTGGCTAGAAGGTGGCCTAAGGAACATGACTGCCAACAGGCGTTAAAAATATAGACATTAGTAATCCGAAGCACGTGCATACATAAAACACTAACCACCGCGAACCATAAACGTAAACATGAAATGCCTGGGGTATTGCAAGTTCGCTAAGAGAAGTCTCTTATGACAAACAAATGAACAGCTTGTGAAAACATGGCAGGAAACTTCCTGGCCCACTGACCTCCGCTGAGGAGCTGTTTGGTGAACTGGGGCAGACCAATCTGAGTGAATACGAACCAGAAGTAAAAGGAGACCAGTCTGAGTGATTATGAACCAGGATTAAAACAGAAAGTAGGCCTATGGAATGTAACAGACCACAGAGGAAGGGAACGTAAGCCTGAAAAGAACGCAGTTATGTTTGTCAGTAGAGAGGTACCAGAGCGGTGGGTGCAGACTGCCCTGGTGAGATTGAGCAAAACCATGATGTAGCAATGAACAGGAGAATGCAGCTTTGAGTGGGAGCAGAGTACAACACATGATGTAACAACAAATGGGTGAATGCAGCTTTGGATGTGAGTGGTACCTAAAAACATGGTATAGACGCAGCTCCGAGTATGGGTAGCGCATAAAAAGCATGGTATAAAGCAGACGTATAAATGCAACCGGAAAGTGAGCAGAGTATTGACGTGATGCGAAAGCAGACATGTGGACGCAGCTCTAGTAGTGAAAGGAGTATAGGACAAGATGTGAAAAGCAGACATGCGGACGCAGCTTTGGATGTGAACAGAATATTAACTTGAACAAAAAAATCACAGAAAAAACTAAGATAAAAACATCCTGCACGATATGATACAAATTTGCGGATGTCCCTGGCCATATTATTGAAGAAAACCACAGAAACAAGATAATAATGCACTTATTAAAGCAGATGCAAGCACTATATATGGACTAAGTCCTCACCCTGATATGATAATGTCTGAGACACTTAGTCGATATATTTTGATCAAAACACATCTAAGCCCGCCACCAAGCGTCAAGGTGGTCTCAGGTCAGGCGGGTCCTACGCTAAACCTACCTAAGCCGTTGGGCTTCTATGTTCAGGAGCGCAGACCCCGCACATATGGTGTGCTGCTCCTAGTAACCTCCATGTGCATCAAGCAACCAATGGGAGGAGGAGCAAGCACAGCCATATGTACCACCTAATTAAGGCGCTCATTGGATAGAGGAGGGGTGCAAAAGTGCAGAGGAATGCTACTCCCAAGATACTAGGTGCGCATTCACACTTGAAGGTGCCACTCCCTCAAGCAAACACTACATAAACAAAAAAATCACAGAAAAAACTAAGATAAAAACATCCTGCACGATATGATACAAATTTGCGGATGTCCCTGGCCATATTATTGAAGAAAACCACAGAAACAAGATAATAATGCACTTATTAAAGCAGATGCAAGCACTATATATGGACTAAGTCCTCACCCTGATATGATAATGTCTGAGACACTTAATCGATATATTTTGATCAAAACACAGCTAAGCCCGCCACCAAGCGTCAAGGTGGTCTCAGGTCAGGCGGGTCCTACGCTAAACCTACCTAAGCCGTTGGGCTTCTATGTTCAGGAGCGCAGACCCCGCACATATGGTGTGCTGCTCCTAGTAACCTCCATGTGCATCAAGCAACCAATGGGAGGAGGAGCAAGCACAGCCATATGTACCACCTAATTAAGGCGCTCATTGGATAGAGGAGTTTTTTCTGTGATTTTTTTGTTTATGTAGTGTTTGCTTGAGGGAGTGGCACCTTCAAGTGTGAATGCGCACCTAGTATCTTGGGAGTAGCATTCCTCTGCACTTTTGCCCCCCTCCTCTATCCAATGAGCGCCTTAATTAGGTGGTACATATGGCTGTGCTTGCTCCTCCTCCCATTGGTTGCTTGATGCACATGGAGGTTACTAGGAGCAGCACACCATATGTGCGGGGTCTGCGCTCCTGAACATAGAAGCCCAACGGCTTAGGTAGGTTTAGCGTAGGACCCGCCTGACCTGAGACCACCTTGACGCTTGGTGGCGGGCTTAGATGTGTTTTGATCAAAATATATCGACTAAGTGTCTCAGACATTATCATATCAGGGTGAGGACTTAGTCCATATATAGTGCTTGCATCTGCTTTAATAAGTGCATTATTATCTTGTTTCTGTGGTTTTCTTCAAGAATATTAACTTGATGTGACCGCAGACATGGAAAGTGGCTTTGGTGAGTGGGATATACAACCTGGTGTAGCAGTAGAAGTGTGAACACAACTATGGGTATAAGCAGAGCATGAAAATTGGTATAAACGCAGCTCTGGTTGTGAGTGGAGCAAGGTGGGAACACCAGGGTGGTGCGTCCAGAGCATGAAAACGGAGTAACAGTAGCAGCTATGGCTGTAAGCCGAGTATACAACATGTAATAACAGGCATGTAATACGGATCCGGCTGTCGGCTGGGGACGAAATGAGATGTAACAGCCAACAGGTGAGCGCAGCTTGAATGTGAGACCAATCTGAGTGAATACGAACCAAGAGTAGAAAAGTGCAGGACAGTAAGGACGTGCGGATGCAGCATAAGACATGAAATAAAAGCCGAAAGTGTAAATGCCGCTCAGGATAACAGCGGAGCATGAAAGTATGAGATTGTGGATAAGCTCTGCCTGTATATTTATGTTTAAATTGTACTGGAGCTGTCATTTGGCATTCTGGGCACTAGAGGCTACTGTTTTGCAGCACAGTCAGCATGCTTCTGGGTGAACAAGGAAGTGATAATCTGACATGGTGGAAGGATTGTGCTGTGAGGGGCTGAATCCGATTCCATCCTGGCTTGCGGATGTCTGGCAGTGAATGGACACTCAAGGGAAGGAGAGTATCTGCTGTCCCCTGTCTGGATCCAGCATTTTGGAAGAGAGGTTGTCCCAGGAAGACCAGTTCCAGTGTATGGACAGAAAACCTTAGCATCAAGCAAGGCCGCACGGTTGCTGAGAGCTTGGTGGCCATCCCGGGTAAGCGGCATCCTAGGGCCCAGAACGGACGCAGGTCAGTACACCTGATTACCAATTGTACTTCACTGTTTGGCGCCTAAAGTAACAGAGACTAGCCTAGGCCTTGTATTAGCTAGAGTTATAGCTTTGTTAGGCCTTACTGTACTGGACTGCAGCGCAGTAATTGACTTGCAGGCTCTGCTGCATCTGCCACCGGTTAGGTGTGTCCTCTATAGCGGCACAGTACGACTTGTATGCTCTGCTGTGTACGCCAGCAGGCTAGGCCTGTCCCTCGGACAGGGACGGTGACTGTGGGCCTGGGGTATTACTTATACTGTTTGTACTTGTGTTAATACTGTTTCCAAAGTAAAGTTTATATTCTTGGATATAAAGCTGGTGTCAGTGTTGCTTCCATGTCTGTGACTTTGCTGTATCCTGGGGAGCCCACCCCGGTACACGGCTTACGAAAGTGAAATACATTAAGTCTAAAGATGGTGGTAGCGGGGGGAAAAGGGGATGGGGGGAGACACATGGCAAGGAACAGCTACAGCAAAAGGCCTAAACAATAAACACTGCGTCCGATCTCCAAATATGACGTCACGTGCAGCCCGGGTAACTCTTACTTCAGCCGGTTTGCTGTAAAGAAACTTTTCATACGAGACGAACGAAGCAAAGTGAAACTTGTAAGATTTATAGGAACCAACTCCTATTACCAACAAACAAAATTGAAAAGCAAATGGAAGTATTTAAGCCCAATGAGCAAATCTGAGGGAGCAGATTCTGAGGCGAAGCCTCCCGTTCGCTAGCAAAGTCGGATCCGACCGGCCTGGAGAGACGGCCCCGGACCAGCCTACTTACGTAGTATGGCGCGTGCATGCTACGGTAGCAGAGAACAAAATAACAAGCTCCATGCTGCAAAGAAAGACTCCTACCACCAGAGAAGCTAGTCTGCTAATGACACCCAGCGGCAGGTGTGCACCTGAAAACACACGCCTGTGAGTGAGGGTGTGGCTCGTATATGAAGAGCCTCAGCCCCTCCCACAAATGCAGGCTGACTAATCAGCCTTACCAACATATATATAGAAAGGTAAATGTAACGCACAAGAGTGACTACGGCCCCAAGAGGTGCACTCAGTCGGGTGGACTCATCCTGTCCACTCCCAGAGACAATACATATAGAATAAAATTAACTGGGCACTCTCAGGATATCTGAACCAATTGAAATTGATTAGCTTATATAGCAATAGCACTGAGCAACAGTATATATTGGCAGTAATAGTAGACACAAAATATCAATATATGTAAAAACACACAACATGCAGTAATATCATATAAAAACAACTGGAAAATAGAGATCTAAAAGTGTAATAAAATGTTCGTATAAATATTTAGCCGAATATTTGTATGGAAAAGTCAGATACTGGTAGCAATAAACGGTGTCCTCTAATATTGTCCTATTAAATTTGATCACAGGGGTATCCAAAACTACAGTCCCAATACGTGGTCCACTGAACCAACTTTAAGTGGCGTCCTGCTTATCACATCCACCAGCAGCGTCCCACTAGACTAAAAGTCATATGAATAAAGGTGCTGGATAAAATCGCTGGATAAAATCAAATGGTCTTACTGTCTCCCTTGATAGTTCAACGAAGGTAATAATGTGGTTCTCTAAGTCTGTAGACCGATAGTTTGTCAATAGATTTACACACTGGCAATTGTTTGGCACATGTATTCAGGCCTTCCACATGGACTCAGGCCTTACAGATTGTATTCCAAGTGAGCCATTCGCGTGTGATAGACGATTCCATATATATATATATATACAGTCCTGATCAAAAGTTTAAGACCACTTGAAAAATGGCAAAAAATCATATTTTACATTGTTGGATCTTAACAAGGTTCCAAGTAGAGCTTCAACATGCAACAAGAAGAAATGAGAGTGAGACAAAACATTTTTTGAGCATTCAATTAATTGAAAATAGCGATTAAACTGAAACAGGCTGTTTTTCAGCTGATCAAAAGTTTAGGACCACATGCCTTTAAAAGGCCAAATCTGTGCAAAGATGTGGATTCATTGTCATTTTCTGTCAGGTAGTCACACGTTGTGATGGCAAAGGCAAAAAAAATCTCTCTTTTTGAACGTGGTCAGGTTGTTGAACTGCATAAGCAGGGTCTCTCACAGCGCGCCATCGCTGCTGAGGTGGGACGCAGTAAGACAGTCATTTAGGATTTCTTAAAGGATCTTGAGGGTTATGGAACAAAAAAAGTCAAGTGGAAGACCCAAAAAAAATTCATCAGCACTGAGCCGGAGGATCCAATTGGCTGTCCGTCAAGACACTGGACAATCCTCGACCCAAATTAAGGCCCTTACTGGTGCTGACTGCAGCCCCATAACCATCAGACGGCATCTGAGACTGAAGGGCTTCAAAAACAAAAAACATCTTCAAAGACCTCGTCTGCTCGTTTGGACTTTGCAAGAGAGCACCAAACATGGGACATTCAAAGGTTAAAGAAAGTTTTACTCTCTGATGAGAAAAGAATTTGACCTTGATGGTCTCGATGATTTCCAACGTTACTGGCATGACAAGCAGATCCCACCTAAGATGTTTTCTACGCGCCACAGTGGAGGGGGCGCCATAATGGTCTTGGGTGCTTTTTGCTTCTGTGGAACAATGGAGCTTCAGGAAGTGCAGGGGCGTCCAGATGTTGCAGAGAGCATTCCTCATGACTGAGGGCCCTCGTCTGTGTGGTAACGACTGGGTTTTTCAACAGGACAACACTACAGTACACAATGGACTTATTCCAGGAGAATAACATCACTCTTTTGGCCCATCCTCCGTGTTCCCCTGAAATAAATCCAATTAAGAACATTTGGGGATTGATGGGAAGTTTACAAAAATGGACAACAGTTCCAGACAGTAGATGGCCTTTGTGCGGCAGTCTTCACCACTTGGAGAAATGTTCCCACTCACCTCATGGAAACGCTTGCATCAAGCATGCCAAAACGAATTTTTGAAGTGATCAACAATAACGGCGGAGCTACTCATTACTGAGTTCATGTTTGGAAGTTGGATTTCTGTTTTGGGGGGGTTTAGTTTTTTTTTTTGGAGGTATGGTCCTAAACTTTTGATCAGCTGAAAAACAGCCTGTTTCAGTTAATTCGTTGTTTTTATTAAATTGAATGCTTAAAAAATGCTTTGTCTCACTCCCATTTCTTCTTGTTGCATGTTGAAGCTCTACTTGGAACCTTGTTAAGATCCAGCCATGCTAAATATGATTTTTTGCCATTTTTCAAGTGGTCTAAACTTTTGATCAGGACTGTAAACTTTTAAATTTTAATTACACTTTAGGTCCTTTCATGCTTTATTTCATTGCCGCTAATCATACAGTTCCTCTGGAGTAGGGAGTCTTACAAAAGTTCTTGACATGACCAACAAGTAGTGTTGATCGCAAATATTCTAATTGCTAATTTTTATAGCGTATATCAGCATTTCGAGAATTTGCAAAGATGTAGAATATAATGCTATATACCATATTTTTCGCTTTATGAGATGCATCTGTTGATAAGACGCACCTAGATTTTTGAGGAGGAAAATAAGAAAATAAATATTTTGAACTAAAAGGTGTGCTTTTGGTGGGTTTTGAACTAATGGTGGTCTGTGGATGACAATGTTATGGGGGGATCTGTGGATGACAATGTTATGAGGGGATCTGTGGATGACACGCTGTTATGGGGCGATCTGTGAATGACACTGTTATGGGGGGATCTGTGGATGACGCACTGTTATGGGTTATCTGTGGATGACACTGTTATGTGGGCTCTGTAGATGATACACAGTTATAGGGAGATCTGTGGAGGATCTGTGGATGACACTGTTATGAGGGAATCTGTGGATAACGCACTGTTATGGGGATGTGTGGATGATACACTGCTATGGGGGGTGTGTGGATGATACACTGCTATGGGGGATGTGTGGCACACATATATAATCTTATGCAATGGGGGTCACTATTCACACAGGGACAATATACTGCGACACATATGATACTGTGACCAGCATAAGATGATCTTATGCTGGTCAAAGTATCATATGTTTCACAGTATATTATCTCTGTGTGAATAGTGACCCCCCATTACACCATCAGGCCCCGCTCACAGCAGTCTTTATATGTAAAAAATTTGTATGTAATGCTCCAGCAATGGCTCTGCATTCTTCTGTAACAGTACTCACTATCAAAGCAGCGGTCCGGCCGGCAGACTAACGTAACTCACTCAGTCGGTCATGCTCCTGCCAGCTTCATTAATGAAGTGAGAGAAGCATGACCAAGTGAGTGATGTCACACGCCAGCCGCTGCTTTGATAGTGAGTACTGTTACAGAAGAAAATAGAGCCATTGCTGAGCATTACATAAGAAGATTTTACATATGAAGACTGCTGTGAGCGGGGCCCGGTGGTGTAATGGAGTACAATGACTGCCCCACTCACAGAAGTTTTCATATATAAAGTCCATTCATGTAATCTTCAAGCAGTGGCTCTGCTTAAAACTAGCGCAATCCTCTGTAGTAGTACTGGCCATGTACGATCATTAACGCTCCTCCTACTTCATTAATGAAGAAGGAGCGTGAATGAGTGAGTGAGGATACGCCGCCGGCCTGCTTGCTGCTCTGATGAGTACTACTACAGAGGATTGCGCTAGCTTAAAGCAGAGCCACTGCTTGAAGATTACATGAATGGACTTTACATATGAAAACTGCTGTGAGCGGGGCCCTGTGTAATGGAGTATAGCGACCGCGCGTGACCCCCCCTCCACTTCCCACATTTTCAGGATGGCCAAGTGGTTTCACAGAGTGTCAGCATACAGCTGACACTCTGCTTGAAATGGTCGACACCGGTGCTGGCACTAATGTCAGCCATTTAACCCCTTCCATGCCGCGGTCCATAGGGACCGCTGTATGGAAGGGGTTAACAGGGAGGGAGCTCCCTCCCTCTCCCATCGGGCGCTACTGTGCTGTTGCAGCCACCCGATACATAACGGGATCACAGAGGGAGGGGGCTCCCTCCATTATCAGCCGCTGCTCTGTTGTGGCAGCGTCCGATGGTTACCATTGTAACCGGACGCCTTCACAGGCTACCGGCTTGCCATGGTATAGCTAAGCTGGATCAGGCTTCTGCCACAGGCAGCAGCCTGATCTGGCTAAGAGTAAAGTCACAATACACTACAGTACACTATATAGTGTACTGTAGTGTATTATATAGGCATCAGACCCACTGAATCTTCAAGAACCAAGTGGGTCTGGGTCCAATATTTTTTTTAAAAAGTGACAAAATAAATAAAAAAAATGAATTTCTTCTCATAACCGTACATTTATCACTGAAATTTTTTAAAAAATACACTACACATATTTGATAGCATCGCATCCGTAACGACTCGATCTCTGAAAGGGTCATGTTACTTTCCCTGCATGGTGAACACCATAAAAAAAAAAACTATGATGAAATTGAAATTTTGCCCACCTTACTTCCCAAAAAAGGTAATAAAAGTGATCATAAAAAGTTGTTTATATGCCAAAATAGTACCAATCAAACCGACACCTCATCCCCCCAAAAATCATCTTCTACATTAGACATTCGCCCCAAAAAAAAATGGCTCTCAGACAACGGAGACACTAAAAACATATATTTATTTATTTTTCTAAAATTCTTTTATGGCATTAAAGAAAAAAAAATGTGTATGTGTGTATGTATATATATATATATATATATATATATATTTGGTATTGCCGCGTCCATAAGTTCCTGCTCTATAAAAAAGCGGTGTGAAAAAATCAATTTTTTGTCAACTTATATCACAAAAAGTGTAATACCAAGCGATCAAAAAAGGTGTATGCTCCCCCAAAATAGTACCAATCAAACCACCATCTTATCCCGTAAAAATGGGAACCTATCGGTCAAAAAATGAAAAAGCTATCACTCTCAGACAATGGAGACACTAAAATATGATTTTTTTTGGCTTCAAAACTGCTATTGTGCTAAAGTGAAATAAATAAAAAAAGTAGACATGTTAGGTATCGCCGCGTCTGTAAGAACCTGCTCTATAAAAATATCACATGACTTAACCCCTCAGGTGAACACCATAAAATAAAAACTGTGCCAAAAAAAACAATTTTTGGGTCACCTTACATCACAAAAAGTGTAATACCAAGCGATCAAAAAGTCATATGCACCCTAATATAGGACAATTCAAACCGTCATCTCATACCAAAATAAATATATTAGGTTAGTACAATAAAAAGGTATCCCTGCATACCACAATACTCTCGTATTATATTATTTATGAGATGGATTCTGCCATTTTCCAGTGTACTTACTGCAGGGAGAGACCTGTCTGCAGGCACCAGGGACAGTGATAAAAAAAATCATGATTGTGATAAAAGATAAATAAAAATGATTTACAAGTGCAGGGAAAGATTATTCAAGGTGTAGGGAAAGGATAGGGAGGAATCATTCTACAACATTTATGTTGAACAGGGTTCAGTCGGAGAGGTGATAGCCTGGGTAATAGGAACAATCAGATTACACTTTGCTGCACTGACTGGGATACAAATTGCCATTATACAGCTCTGTAATTCCAGCAAACCATTCTTATTAGAGTGCAAGTGCTGCTTGATACAGGGTTCAATACAAGGAAATATTTCTACGTTTTAGTTGCCCTAGTGCAGTGCACTTATATGTTCTAAAGCATTTTTCGGCTTTTATTAGTGGAAAAAAAAGCCTGCAGGGGCCAAACAATTGCAAGCTATTTAGCTGAGGTTGCGCTAAAAATATATATTGCTGCCAGATACAACTATAGTCCTTAAAAGGACTTTTGGGTCTATAACAAGTATAAAAACTAAAATATTGCAATTTCAATCCCTACACTATCTCTCCCTTCTGCTCTTCAGCTTTCCCTGACTAATACTTAGCCAATCACGTGTCAACGGGTGCTGCATAGCACCTGATGACGCTTTCCAGCCAGCCAATCACTGTAATGCCAACACGGCTACGGCATTACAGTGAATGGCAGTACTTACCCGTACATTTTTGGGCTATGTAGCAGCCAACAAACATGCGGGAAGGAGACTCAAGCGTCACACTTGAGCACACACGGTATTTGTCCGAACACCGCAATGTGCCGAGCATCGCGATGCTCGAGCCAAACTAGTGTTCGGCCGAGCATGTTCGCCCAACACTAATCTTATTATGTTAAGGATTAAGACCATATTAAAATGAAAGAAAAAGATCAAGTGAGAAGGTGCCTCAGGCTGTTGTCATTCCTGCAATGTAAGGCTATTTCCAGCGTATGAATAGAATAATTATACTATTTTTGCGCTGAAAAAAAACTTTACCCATTATGATTTCCAAAGGAGATAAGTGGAATAACCTATATTGTGAGACATGAAAGATAAGCCCAGCAGTACTTGGATGTTTTAGAAGCGCTGGAAATATTTATTTAAGATTGATATTTATCTCTTTACTTCAGAACAGTATGATACCACACAACAGAGCAGATTCTAAATACATCTAATTTGCTATTTTAAAGACAAAGATAAAATGCCTGCATGATGTCTGATATCACTGATGGAAACTAGGTATTGCTTCTCAACCCCATTTGAAGAAGTCACTTATAAAAGTATTTATTATGAAACTCTGTACACCAATACACAATAGGGTAACAATTGACTTGTGAATGATAATAAGAAATTGAGTCAGGCTTCAATCATCTGTTTCTGGGAATTCCATTTCCACATTGTTTTTTTTTTTTTTTTTTTTCTGGGGGTGGGGTGGGGGGTGTTATTTGGGGGAAATGTTTATCTCAATTTTATTAAACTAGCATGTAAGTGATCAGTAGTTCACCAAACTAGTGATAACAAAAAATTGAGCGTCAGGCTTGGGAATTAAATTTCCACATGGTTAGAATAAAAAATTTTGGGGGGAGGATCAATTTTTATTTAATGAAACTAGCATATATACATTAGTACAAGGATCAAGGTGGCTCACCTATCTGCTCTGATGACCACTGACAAAGGAGTGAGCCATAGACTCCGAAACGCATCTGATCAATAATCAATGTACCCGCATATCTGAACTTGGAACAAATATGATTTAAACCATCCAGCCTGAATCGCTCTAGCTGCCGGCACTTGCTTCCATCGGTCTGTGTCCATACAAACCCGCCAGCTAGAACGTGAGCATCTCATCACCACGTGGAATGCCAACTCTGCTAACACCACGTGGGACGCTGTTAGCGGGACTTGGACGGGATACTGTACTTACAAAGACAGTGAGCTGCCAGAGAGACAGAACAGGTAACCGCAGTCAGTGTACCAATGCCAGTGGGATGCCACTGGAGGCGTATATTGGTACCCGACTGCTGATTTAACCCTCAAATGAACAGGGTATTTATAAACTTGACATTCAGATGAACAGGGCTTACCTAAATAACACAATATAAAAGTACCTGATTGCTGTTTTAATCCTTATATGATCTGGGCATTTGGATGCATTGGTCTTATGCATTAGTCTTATGCATTAGGGTCTCTTGAGCAACTCTAAAAGGAGAGTGCCGGTCTATTTGAGAATCCACCTAGCAAATATACAAGATTTCTACAACAATACACTGACTAGGGCAACAATTTACATTTGAGTCTTAACGTGTATTTGAGCATCAGGCCTCAATCGTCCATTTCTGTTTATTCTATATCCAACTGGTTGGAATTTCATTTTTTGGGGTATTGTTTAATTTAACCCTTTCCCAACATCCACCGTATATGTACAGCACAGCGGGAAGTGACTTCCTGACAGCAGTCATACATGTACGGTACTCTGATTGGTCGGGTTCAGAAACTGTAGTTGCTCGATCAGCAGCAGGGGCTCAGCTTTTACTGACAGCCGAACCCCTGCTGCATCCACCAACATCTGTGAAATCGGTGAACTTATCTCAGAAAAAATGAGCCCCCATACAAGATGATCGACAAAAATATGGCTCTCAGAATATGGCGGAAAAAAATACAGTATTTTTTTTTTTAATGCTTTGTGTAACAGTAGCTAAACGTACAAAAAAAAATAATATATATATATAAAATTGGTATATCTGTACTGGCAAGCAGAATAAAGGTAACATGTAGTGTTGATCAAGCATGCTTGGCCTAACACCAGTTCGACTCGAGCATCGCAATGCTCGGCACATCACGGTGTTCGGCTGAATACCGCGCGTGCTCGAGTGCGATGCTCAATTCTCCTCCCCGCACGTTTGCCAATAAACGTGCAGGTAAGTTCTGCTGCTCACTGTAATGCCGCAGCCACGCTGGTTACAGTGATTGGCTGACAGGAACGCATCATAGGGTGCTATAAAGCACCCGATTATATGTGGTTCAGCCAGTCTTAGTCAGGGAGAGCTGTGCTGTAGAAGGGACAGATACTGTAGTGTAGGGAATTGATATTTTTTTTTTTTTGTTAGGCAGGGTTGGTATTAGAGACCCAAAAGTCCTTTTAAGGACTATTGTTGTGTCTGGCTTAGTGCAACCTGTGCTAAATTGCGTGCAATTGTTAGAGACTAGAGTTGAGCGAACACCTGGATGTTCGGGTTCGAGAAGTTCGGCCGAACATCCCGGAAATGTTCGGGTTCGGGATCCGAACCCGATCCGAACTTCGTCCCGAACCCGAACCCCATTGAAGTCAATGGGGACCCGAACTTTTCGGCACTAAAAAGGCTGTAAAACAGCCCAGGAAAGAGCTAGAGGGCTGCAAAAGGCAGCAACATGTAGGTAAATCCCCTGCAAACAAATGTGGATAGGGAAATGAATTAAAATAAAAATTAAATAAATAAAAATTAACCAAAATCAATTGGAGAGAGGTTCCATAGCAGAGAATCTGGCTTCCCGTCACCCACCACTGGAACAGTCCATTCTCAGATATTTAGGCCCCGGCACCCAGGCAGAGGAGAGAGGTCCCGTAACAGAGAATCTGTCTTCATGTCAGCAGAGAATTAGTCTGCATGTCATAGCAGAGAATGAGGCTTCACGTCAGCCACCACTGCAACAGTCCATTGGCATATATTTAGGCCTAGCACACAGGCAGAGCAGAGAGGTCCCGTAACAGAGAATCTGGCTTCATGTCAGCAGAGAATCAGTCTGCATGTCATAGCAGAGAATGAGGCTTCACGTCACCCACCACTGCAACAGTCCATTGGCATATATTTAGGCCTAGCACACAGGCAGAGCAGAGAGGTCCCGTAACAGACAATCTGGCTTCATGTCAGCAGAGAATCAGTCTGCATGTCATAGCAGAGAATGAGGCTTCACGTCAGCCACCACTGCAACAGTCCATTGGCATATATTTAGGCCTAGCACACAGGCAGAGCAGAGAGGTCCCGTAACAGACAATCTGGCTTCATGTCAGCAGAGAATCAGTCTGCATGTCATAGCAGAGAATCAGGCTTCACGTCAGCCACCACTGCAACAGTCCATTGTCATAAATTTAGGCCCAGCACCCAGGCAGAGGAGAGAGGTCCCGTAACAGACAATCTGGCTTCATGTCAGCAGAGAATTAGTCTGCATGTCATAGCAGAGAATCAGGCTTCATGTCAGCCACCACTGCAACAGTCCATTGGCATATATTTAGGCCCAGCACCCAGGCAGAGGAGGGAGGTCCCGTAACAGAGAATCTGTCTTCATGTCAGCAGAGAATCAGTCTGCATGTCATAGCAGAGAATGAGGCTTCACGTCACCCACCACTGCAACAGTCCATTGGCATATATTTAGGCCTAGCACACAGGCAGAGCAGAGAGGTCCCGTAACAGACAATCTGGCTTCATGTCAGCAGAGAATCAGTCTGCATGTCATAGCAGAGAATCAGGCTTCACGTCAGCCACCACTGCAACAGTCCATTGGCATATATTTAGGCCTAGCACACAGGCAGAGCAGAGAGGTCCCGTAACAGACAATCTGGCTTCATGTCAGCAGAGAATCAGTCTGCATGTCATAGCAGAGAATGAGGCTTCACGTCAGCCACCACTGCAACAGTCCATTGGCATATATTTAGGCCTAGCACACAGGCAGAGCAGAGAGGTCCCGTAACAGACAATCTGGCTTCATGTCAGCAGAGAATCAGTCTGCATGTCATAGCAGAGAATCAGGCTTCACGTCAGCCACCACTGCAACAGTCCATTGTCATAAATTTAGGCCCAGCACCCAGGCAGAGGAGAGAGGTCCCGTAACAGACAATCTGGCTTCATGTCAGCAGAGAATTAGTCTGCATGTCATAGCAGAGAATCAGTCTTCATGTCAGCCACCACTGCAACAGTCCATTGGCATATATTTAGGCCCAGCACACAGGCAGAGGAGGGAGGTCCCGTAACAGAGAATCTGTCTTCATGTCAGCAGAGAATCAGTCTGCATGTCATAGCAGAGAATGAGGCTTCACGTCACCCACCACTGCAACAGTCCATTGGCATATATTTAGGCCTAGCACACAGGCAGAGCAGAGAGGTCCCGTAACAGACAATCTGGCTTCATGTCAGCAGAGAATCAGTCTGCATGTCATAGCAGAGAATCAGGCTTCACGTCAGCCACCACTGCAACAGTCCATTGGCATATATTTAGGCCTAGCACACAGGCAGAGCAGAGATGTCCCGTAACAGACAATCTGGCTTCATGTCAGCAGAGAATCAGTCTGCATGTCATAGCAGAGAATGAGGCTTCACGTCAGCCACCACTGCAACAGTCCATTGGCATATATTTAGGCCCAGCACCCAGGCAGAGGAGGGAGGTCCCGTAACAGAGAATCTGTCTTCATGTCAGCAGAGAATCAGTCTGCATGTCATAGCAGAGAATGAGGCTTCACGTCACCCACCACTGCAACAGTCCATTGGCATATATTTAGGCCTAGCACACAGGCAGAGCAGAGAGGTCCCGTAACAGACAATCTGGCTTCATGTCAGCAGAGAATCAGTCTGCATGTCATAGCAGAGAATCAGGCTTCACGTCAGCCACCACTGCAACAGTCCATTGTCATAAATTTAGGCCCAGCACCCAGGCAGAGGAGAGAGGTCCCGTAACAGACAATCTGGCTTCATGTCAGCAGAGAATTAGTCTGCATGTCATAGCAGAGAATCAGGCTTCATGTCAGCCACCACTGCAACAGTCCATTGGCATATATTTAGGCCCAGCACCCAGGCAGAGGAGGGAGGTCCCGTAACAGAGAATCTGTCTTCATGTCAGCAGAGAATCAGTCTGCATGTCATAGCAGAGAATGAGGCTTCACGTCAGCCACCACTGCAACAGTCCATTGGCATATATTTAGGCCTAGCACACAGGCAGAGGAGAGGTTCATTCAACTTTGGGTAGCCTCGCAATATAATGGTAAAATGAAAATAAAAATAGGATTGAATGAGGAAGTGCCCTGGAGTCCAATAATATATGGTTATGGGGAGGTAGTTAATGTCTAATCTGGACAAGGGACGGACAGGTCCTGTGGGATCCATGCCTGGTTCATTTTTATGAATGTCAGCTTGTCCACATTGGCTGTAGACAGGCGGCTGCGTTTGTCTGTAATGACGCCCCCTGCCGTGCTGAATACACGTTCAGACAAAACGCTGGCTGCCGGGCAGGCCAGCACCTCCAAGGCATAAAAGGCTAGCTCTGGCCACGTGGACAATTTAGAGACCCAGAAGTTGAATGGGGCCGAACCATCAGTCAGTACGTGGAGGGGTGTGCACACGTACTGTTCCACCATGTTAGTGAAATGTTGCCTCCTGCTAACACGTTGCGTATCAGGTGGTGGTGCAGTTAGCTGTGGCGTGTTGACAAAAGTTTTCCACATCTCTGCCATGCTAACCCTGCCCTCAGAGGAGCTGGCCGTGACACAGCTGCCTTGGCGACCTCTTGCTCCTCCTCTGCCTTGGCCTTGGGCTTCCACTTGTTCCCCTGTGACATTTGGGAATGCTCTCAGTAGCGCGTCTACCAACGTGCGCTTGTACTCGCGCATCTTCCTATCACGCTCCAGTGCAGGAAGTAAGGTGGGCACATTGTCTTTGTAGCGTGGATCCAGCAGGGTGGCAACCCAGTAGTCCGCACAGGTTAAAATGTGGGCAACTCTGCTGTCGTTGCGCAGGCACTGCAGCATGTAGTCGCTCATGTGTGCCAGGCTGCCCAGGGGTAAGGACAAGCTGTCCTCTGTGGGAGGCGTATCGTCATCGTCCTGCCTTTCCCCCCAGCCACGCACCAGTGATGGACCCGAGTTGCGTTGGGTGCCACCCCGCTGTGACCATGCTTCATCCTCATCCTCCTCCACCTCCTCCTCATCCTCGTCCTCCTCGTCCTCCAGTAGTGGGCCCTGGCTGGCCACATTTGTACCTGGCCTCTGCTGTTGCCAAAAACCTCCCTCTGAGTCACTTCGAAGAGACTGGCCTGAAAGTGCTAAAAATGACCCCTCTTCCTCCTCCTCCTCCTCCTCCTCCTGGGCCACCTCCTCTTCCATCATCGCCCTAAGTGTTTTCTCAAGGAGACATAGAAGTGGTATTGTAACGCTGATAACGGTGTCATCGCCACTGGCCATGTTGGTGGAGTACTCGAAACAGCGCAACAGGGCACACAGGTCTCGCATGGAGGCCCAGTCATTGGTGGTGAAGTGGTGCTGTTCTGTAGTGCGACTGACCCGTGCGTGCTGCAGCTGAAACTCCACTATGGCCTGCTGCTGCTCGCACAGTCTGTCCAGCATGTGCAAGGTGGAGTTCCACCTGGTGGGCACGTCGCATATGAGGCGGTGAGCGGGAAGGCCGAAGTTACGCTGTAGCGCAGACAGGCGAGCAGCAGCAGGATGTGAACGCCGGAAGCGCGAACAGACGGCCCGCACTTTATGCAGCAGCTCTGACATGTCGGGGTAGTTGTGAATGAACTTCTGCACCACCAAATTCAGCACATGCGCCAAGCAAGGGATGTGCGTCAAATTGGCTAGTCCCAGAGCTGCAACGAGATTTCGCCCATTATCACACACCACCAGGCCGGGCTTGAGGCTCACCGGCAGCAACCACTCGTCGGTCTGTTGTTCTATACCCCGCCACAACTCCTGTGCGGTGTGGGGCCTGTCCCCCAAACATATGAGTTTCAGAATGGCCTGCTGACGTTTACCCCGGGCTGTGCTGAAGTTGGTGGTGAAGGTGTGTGGCTGACTGGATGAGCAGGTGGAAGAAGAGGAGGAGGAAGCCGAGAAGGAGGAGGTGGCAACAGGAGGCAAAGAATGTTGCCCTGCGATCCTTGGCGGCGGAAGGACGTGCGCCAAACAGCTCTCCGCCTGGGGCCCAGCTGCCACTACATTTACCCAGTGTGCAGTTAGGGAGATATAGCGTCCCTGGCCGTGCTTACTGGTCCACGTATCTGTGGTTAGGTGGACCTTGCCACAGATGGCGTTGCGCAGTGCACACTTGATTTTATCGGATACTTGGTTGTGCAGGGAAGGCACGGCTCTCTTGGAGAAGTAGTGCCGGCTGGGAACAACATACTGTGGGACAGCAAGCGACATGAGCTGTTTGAAGCTGTCTGTGTCCACCAGCCTAAATGACAGCATTTCATAGGCCAGTAGTTTAGAAATGCTGGCATTCAGGGCCAGGGATCGAGGGTGGCTAGGTGGGAATTTACGCTTTCTATCAAATGTTTGTGAGATGGAGAGCTGAACGCTGGCGTGTGACATGGTTGAGACGCTTGGTGACGGAGGTGGTGGTGGTGGTGTTGGTGGTACATCCCCTGTTTGCTGGGCGGCAGGTGCCAACGTTCCTCCAGAGGCGGAGGAAGAGGCCGAGGCGGCAGCAGCAGAATAGGCCGAGGCGGCAGCAGCAGAAGAGGTAGCAGGGGGAGCCTGAGTGACTTCCTTGGTTTTAAGGTGTTTACTCCACTGCAGTTCATGCTTTGCATGCAGGTGCCTGGTCATGCAGGTTGTGCTCAGGTTCAGAACGTTAATGCCTCGCTTCAGGCTCTGATGGCACAGCGTGCAAACCACTCGGGTCTTGTCGTCAGCACATTGTTTGAAGAAGTGCCATGCCAGGGAACTCCTTGAAGCTGCTTTTGGGGTGCTCGGTCCCAGATGGCGGCGGTCAGTAGCAGGCGGAGTCTCTTGGCGGCGGGTGTTCTGCTTTTGCCCACTGCTCCCTCTTTTGCTACGCTGTTGGCTCGGTCTCACCACTGCCTCTTCCTCCGAACTGTGAAAGTCAGTGGCACGACCTTCATTCCATGTGGGGTCTAGGACCTCATCGTCCCCTGCATCGTCTTCCACCCAGTCTTGATCCCTGACCTCCTGTTCAGTCTGCACACTGCAGAAAGACGCAGCAGTTGGCACCTGTGTTTCGTCATCATCAGAGACATGCTGAGGTGGTATTCCCATGTCCTCATCATCAGGAAACATAAGTGGTTGTGCGTCAGTGCATTCTATGTCTTTCACCGCTGGGGAAGGGCTAGGTGGATGCCCTTGGGAAACCCTGCCAGCGGAGTCTTCAAACAGCATAAGAGACTGCTGCATAACTTGAGGCTGAGACAGTTTCCCTGGTATGCATGGGGGTGATGTGACAGACTGATGGGGTTGGTTTTCAGGCGCCATCTGTGCGCTTTCTGCAGAAGACTGGGTGGGAGATAATGTGAACGTGCTGGATCCACTGTCGGCCACCCAATTGACTAATGCCTGTACCTGCTCAGGCCTTACCATCCTTAGAACGGCATTGGGCCCCACCATATATCGCTGTAAATTCTGGCGGCTACTGGGACCTGAGGTAGTTGGTACACTAGGACGTGTGGATGTGGCAGAACGGCCACGTCCTCTCCCAGCACCAGAGGGTCCACTAACACCACCACGACCATGTCCACGTCCGCGTCCCTTACTAGATGTTTTTCTCATTGTTATGGTTCACCACAACAACAAATATATTATTTGGCCCAATGTATTGTATTCAAATTCAGCGGGATATAAATTTGAGGCCTAGTATTTAGGCGCTGGGTGACCGGAATGGATTTAGTGACAGAATTAGACTTGGAAATGCACAGAAGCGTGTGTGTGAAGTTATTCTGAATGACCCTATGTGCACCTTCAATATGATCTACCCTTTTAGGGATAGATTTCAAATAGCTCTGATATAGCAGAAACCACTAAATTATGAAATTGCTAAATTGGGAATTGTATTTCAACCCAGAACAAAAAATGTGCTTTGACGGACACTAAATAACTTTCCCAGCCACAACAGGACAGCGGTAACGAGAGATTTAGCGGGATATAAATTTGAGGCCTAGTATTTAGGCGCTGGGTGACAGGTATGGGTTTAGTGACAGAATTAGATTTGGAAATGCACAGTAGCGGGTGTGTGAAGTTATTCTGAATGACCCAATGTGCACCTTGAATATTATATACCCTTTTAGGGATAGATTTCAAATAGCTCTGATATAGCAGAAACTACTAAATTATGAAATTGCTAAATTGGGAATTGTATTTCAACCCAGAACAAGAAATGTGCTTGAACGGACACTAAATAACTCGCCCAGCTACAGCACTAAGGACAGATTTAGCGGGATATAAATTTGAGGCCTAGTATTTAGGCGCTGGGTGACAGGTATGGGTTTAGTGCCAGAATTAGACTTGGAAATACACAGTAGCGGGTGTGTGTGAAGTTATTCTGAATGACCCAATGTGCACCTTGAATATTATATACCCTTTTAGGGATAGATTTCAAATAGCTCTGATATAGCAGAAACCACTAAATTATGAAATTGCTAAATTGGGAATTGTATTTCAACCCAGAACAAAAAATGTGCTTTGACGGACACTAAATAACTTTCCCAGCCACAACAGGACAGCGGTAACGAGAGATTTAGCGGGATATAAATTTGAGGCCTAGTATTTAGGCGCTGGGTGACAGGTATGGGTTTAGTGCCAGAATTAGACTTGGAAATACACAGTAGCGGGTGTGTGTGAAGTTATTCTGAATGACCCAATGTGCACCTTGAATATTATATACCCTTTTAGGGATAGATTTCAAATAGCTCTGATATAGCAGAAACCACTAAATTATGAAATTGCTAAATTGGGAATTGTATTTCAACCCAGAACAAAAAATGTGCTTTGACGGACACTAAATAACTTTCCCAGCCACAACAGGACAGCGGTAACGAGAGATTTAGCGGGATATAAATTTGAGGCCTAGTATTTAGGCGCTGGGTGACAGGTATGGGTTTAGTGCCAGAATTAGACTTGGAAATACACAGTAGCGGGTGTGTGTGAAGTTATTCTGAATGACCCAATGTGCACCTTGAATATTATATACCCTTTTAGGGATAGATTTCAAATAGCTCTGATATAGCAGAAACCACTAAATTATGAAATTGCTAAATTGGGAATTGTATTTCAACCCAGAACAAGAAATGTGCTTGAACGGACACTAAATAACTCGCCCAGCTACAGCACTAAGGACAGATTTAGCGGGATATAAATTTGAGGCCTAGTATTTAGGCGCTGGGTGACAGGTATGGGTTTAGTGCCAGAATTAGACTTGGAAATACACAGTAGCGGGTGTGTGTGAAGTTATTCTGAATGACCCAATGTGCACCTTGAATATTATATACCCTTTTAGGGATAGATTTCAAATAGCTCTGATATAGCAGAAACCACTAAATTATGAAATTGCTAAATTGGGAATTGTATTTCAACCCAGAACAAGAAATGTGCTTGAACGGACACTAAATAACTCGCCCAGCTACAGCACTAGGGACAGATTTAGCGGGATATAAATTTGAGGCCTAGTATTTAGGCGCTGGGTGACAGGTATGGGTTTAGTGCCAGAATTAGACTTGGAAATACACAGTAGCGGGTGTGTGTGAAGTTATTCTGAATGACCCAATGTGCACCTTGAATATTATATACCCTTTTAGGGATAGATTTCAAATAGCTCTGATATAGCAGAAACCACTAAATTATGAAATTGCTAAATTGGGAATTGTATTTCAACCCAGAACAAGAAATGTGCTTGAACGGACACTAAATAACTCGCCCAGCTACAGCACTAAGGACAGATTTAGCGGGATATAAATTTGAGGCCTAGTATTTAGGCGCTGGGTGACAGGTATGGGTTTAGTGCCAGAATTAGACTTGGAAATACACAGTAGCGGGTGTGTGTGAAGTTATTCTGAATGACCCAATGTGCACCTTGAATATTATATACCCTTTTAGGGATAGATTTCAAATAGCTCTGATATAGCAGAAACCACTAAATTATGAAATTGCTAAATTGGGAATTGTATTTCAACCCAGAACAAGAAATGTGCTTGAACGGACACTAAATAACTCGCCCAGCTACAGCACTAGGGACAGATTTAGCTGGATATAAATTTGAGGCCTAGTATTTAGGCGCTGGGTGACAGGTATGGGTTTAGTGCCAGAATTAGACTTGGAAATACACAGTAGCGGGTGTGTGTGAAGTTATTCTGAATGACCCAATGTGCACCTTGAATATTATATACCCTTTTAGGGATAGATTTCAAATAGCTCTGATATAGCAGAAACCACTAAATTATGAAATTGCTAAATTGGGAATTGTATTTCAACCCAGAACAAGAAATGTGCTTGAACGGACACTAAATAACTCGCCCAGCTACAGCACTAGGGACAGATTTAGCTGGATATAAATTTGAGGCCTAGTATTTAGGCGCTGGGTGACAGGTATGGGTTTAGTGCCAGAATTAGACTTGGAAATACACAGTAGCGGGTGTGTGTGAAGTTATTCTGAATGACCCAATGTGCACCTTGAATATTATATACCCTTTTAGGGATAGATTTCAAATAGCTCTGATATAGCAGAAACCACTAAATTATGAAATTGCTAAATTGGGAATTGTATTTCAACCCAGAACAAGAAATGTGCTTGAACGGACACTAAATAACTCGCCCAGCTACAGCACTAAGGACAGATTTAGCGGGATATAAATTTGAGGCCTAGTATTTAGGCGCTGGGTGACCGGTATGGATTTAGTGACAGAATTAGACTGGGATATGGCCAAAAAATAAACAGACTATTGCTGGTTAAATGCACTTGGTGTGACAGCTTCACCCTGATGTAGGCTTTAGCCAAAAAACAACCACACCATTGAGGGTTAAATGCACTTGGTGACAGGCGCAGCTTGCCCCTGATTTAGTATATGGCCAAAAAATGAACAGACTATTGCTGGTTAAATGCACTTGGTGTGACAGCTTCACCCTGATGTAGGCTTTAGCCAAAAAACAACCACACCATTGAGGGTTAAATGCACTTGGTGACAGGCGCAGCTTGCCCCTGATTTTGTATATGGCCAAAAAATGAACAGACTATTGCTGGTTAAATGCACTTGGTGTGACAGCTTCACCCTGATGTAGGCTTTAGCCAAAAAACAACCACACCATTGAGGGTTAAATGCACTTGGTCGCAGCTTGTGCTGGCGCACCACAAGACACAAAATGGCCGCCGATCACCCCAGAAAAATGTGACTGACAAACGGTCTGGGCAGCCTAAAAACAGTGAGCAATTGAGGATCAGCAGCTCAATGATCCACAGCTGCAGATCGATCAGTTAATCAAGTCCTTTGGAGGAGTTAATCTGCCTAATCTCGCCCTACTGTCGCAGCCGCAACCTCTCCCTACGCTAATCAGAGCAGAGTGACGGGCGGCGCTATGTGACTCCAGCTTAAATAGAGGCTGGGTCACATGGTGCTCTGGCCAATCACAGCCATGCCAATAGTAGGCATGGCTGTGATGGCCTCTTGGGGCAAGTAGTATGACGCTTGTTGATTGGCTGCTTTGCAGCCTTTCAAAAAGCGCCAAGAAAGCGTCACAAAAGCGCGAAGAAAGCGACGAACACCGAACCCGAACCCGGACTTTTACGAAAATGTCCGGGTTCGGGTCCGTGTCACGGACACCCCAAAATTCGGTACGAACCCGAACTATACAGTTCGAGTTCGCTCATCCCTATTAGAGACCCAAAAGTCCTTGCAAGGACGATTATTGCATCTGGCAGCAATATATATTTTTTAGCGCAACCTGCGCTAAATAGCTTTCAATTGTTTGACCACTGCAGACAGCAACATTATATGCGCTACATCTCCTGTGTAATGTGTGTGCAGCCTAAAAATATCTGTGACATCCAGTATACTTTTTCTGTAGATGATGTCTGCTGCGGACAGTTACATTACCTGCGCTACATCTCCTGTATAACATTTGCACATCCTAAAAATATCTGTGACATCCAGTGTACTTTTTCTGTAGATGCTGTGGACAGTAGCATTACCTGCGCTACATCTCCTGTATAACATTTGCACATCCTAAAAATATCTGTGACATCCAGTGTACTTTTTCTGTAGATGCTGTGGACAGTAGCATTACCTGCGCTACATCTCCTGTATAACATTTGCACATCCTAAAAATATCTGTGACATCCAGTGTACTTTTTTCCGTAGACGGTGTCCTCTGCAGACAGTTACATTACATGCGCTACATCTCCTGTATAACGTTTGGACATCCCAAATAGCTGTGACATTCCCTGTAATTTTGTATTAACTGCTGGTGACAGCAGCGACATTACCTGAGCTACATCTCCTGTATGACCCCCAGAGGAAGGTTTCAAATCGAAACGCGCGTCGGGGTGTGCACAGGGGTGTATCTATCACAAGGCAAACAAGGCATTTGCCTAGGGCGGCACTTGCCAATGGGGCAGCAAAATGCCTTGTTTGCTTAGTGATAGTTACACAATATGCTAAATATTTTGTTTGCCCCTTGTCCGATCCAATCCTTCACTATGCGAGCGGCATCGCCGGCGACTCATAGTGAAGGAGTTGAAAGACTTACTTCCTCCTCCTCCTAACTTCCTCCCGACCGCCCCCTGCCTTTTGCGTCCGCGCGTTGCTGTCGTGACGTCACACGGAGGTGGAGTCATGGGCTGGCAACGCTAGGGTGAGCCTTATCACCTTCAAGTGCAGAACGGATCCTGCACACGGTCACCGTGAACACTGAGGCCAGGCCCAGGCCACCAATGCACTTATCCCTGAGCCTGCTGTCTTCAAAAACTACTTAAATTACAGTAATTCACAAAAAATCTATTACTTAGTTGTTTTATAGGGTAAGGGGGTTGGGACCCGTTGGGTGGTTAGTGGGGGGAGAATTAGGGAGGGGTTAATACTGTACTATCTCTAGCTGCACATTGTTTAAAAAAAAAAAAAAAATCTGTAAAATACATTTGTGTTAGAAGTTGTGCTTTTTTAATTTTTAGAATAATGATACAGCCATTTTATTTAATGTATTTGTATCATGTGGACTGACCACATGCTAATTCAAACAATTTGAGTGTCTGTGATCAATATAGTATAGTTGACCTGGATGCAACATTTGGTACAGAAAACACAAAATATTGGCCTCTGTTATTCACTTTTAAATACAGAAAGGAAGATGTGAAGCTCTAACAGGAAAGGGTGGAGCCTAAAGAGGAAGGGGTGGGGGTTACAGAGGAAGGGGTTTGGCCTTGACAGGAAGGGGTGGGTCAAATTTATAATAGGGGGGTGTCCGAGTTTAGTCTCGCCTAGGGCAGCACAAAACCAAGATACACCACTGGGTGTGCAGTCTTCCTGTGGATTTGCTACCTTTTACATACGGTATGTGACCTTATTTCTCTAATTTGCCTGGCTGATGTATTTTCTTGTGGTTTTTGCCTCCTGAACAAACAGTTACTATGTTTTTTCGCTACTCTCTGTAGCTTGCACATGCACTTTACTATTTGCTGCATTTGGCTGAATATATATATATATATATATATATATATATATATATACTCAAAGACCCACATTGGAGAGTTGCCATCTCTTTTTCTGCTTATATTATAGCATGCACTTGCACTTTATACTTGATGATACTATTTGCACTCTCATCAATAGTGGATACTCTTTCAATATATATCTTATTTGGCAGTCCTTTTACTTATAGGCGCTTATACTTAGGTCACTTACCTTATTACATTGTTGTACTTTATAAACTCTCCCAGGATTGTACTGCACTTTTTGCATTTGTCTGTCATCTCTTTGTATGTTTTTAATGATATATTCAATAAAACAATATTTTTATAGCTTAGTAGTTCTCAGTGTCCTTTTGTAGGTTTTCTAGTTATTTCTGAGTTAAGCTCTTGTGAGGGGCTGTACTGTTGTTTTACGCTATTTCTTTGTAACCTATTTTCGTACTAATCTTCTGTATAACGTTTGCACATCATAAATGTCAGTGATATTCCCTGTAATTTTTTTGTAACCATATAGCCCTCCTTCTCTTCTGATCCCTGCCATGTACCACAACAGCAATTTACAACCACATGTGGGGTGTTGCCATGTTCAGGAGAAAATGCTGAAAATTTGTGATGTTTTTTTCTCCTGTTAAACATTGCATCAGTGTTACGTCAGTTGTCATTCTTTTGAGCCATTTCCATCTGAGATCCATTTCTTTAGACAGGGGGAAAAAAAGTCCTGCATGCAGAAGATCTGAAAGCTAAATTGTGATATAAACTCAGTCTAAGGCCTCTTTCACACTACAGTATGTCCATTTCAGTGTTTTGCGGTCCGTTTTTCACGGATCCGTTGTTCCGTTTTTTTGCTTCCGTTGTGGTTCCGTTTCCGTTCCGTTGTTCCGTTCCGTTTTTCCGTATGGCCTATACAGTATACAGTAATTACATAGAAAAAATTGGGCTGGGCATAACATTTTCAATAGATGGTTCAGAAAAAACGGAACGGAAACGGAAGACATACGGATGCATTTCCGTATGTGTTCCGTTTTTTTTGCGGACCCATTGACTTGAATGGAGCCACGGACCGTGATTTGCGGGCAATAATAGGACATGTTCTATCTTTCAACGGAAAAACGGAAATACGGAAACGGAATGCATACGGAACACATTCCGTTTTTTTTGCGGAACCATTGAAATGAATGGTTCCGTATACGGACCGTATACGGAACGCAAAAAATGGACCGCAAAACGAAAAAAAAAAACGGTAGTGTGAAAGAGGCCTAAGGCCGAATGACACGGCCGTGTTTCACGGCCGTGTGCGGGCCGTGGAACCGCGGCCTGGATCCCTGCTGAGAGCAGGAGCGCACGGCGTCATTGGTTGCTATGACGCCGTGTGCTCCCTGCTGCTGCCGCAATACAGTAATACACTGGTATGATCTATACCAGTGTATTACTTTACTGTGGCGGCAGCAGGGAGCGCACGGCGTCATAGCAACCAATGGCGTTGTGCGCTCCTGCTCTCAGCAGGGATCCAGGCCGCGGTTCCACGGCCCGCACACGGCCGTGAAACACGGCAGTGTGCATTCGGCCTAAATAGCCTCAGAAGCAGCAATCAGCGATGAACGCTGAATCTGAGGAGTTCAATGATGGGGGGGCGGCATGATTACTTTTTCCCGTCATTGTGTTTTACATGCAAAGAAATACACTTTGTGATAAAGTGATTCATCACAAAACATTTTTGTGAAATTCAGCAAAGTAGCTGAATCAAATTTTCCATAACTTTCAATATCTCTGTTTATGAAGGTTATTCTCTCAACATTTTGTGAGGAAAGGCGAGTTCTCTTAGGGTCAAATATTCCCCGGCCACACTTCAAGTTTGCATGCTCAGTAGTCCAAGGGATCTTAGATCATGGGAATCTTGGATCATAGGTGACAGGGTGTAGTCCAAGTATGCCACCACCTGCTGGTGGAGGTTCTGCTGCATGTCTCACTGATGTTCCTGGGTGGTTTCTTCAGAAAGCCGATGAATAAAATGGTCATCAGAGACTCCTGACTTAACTGGCTGCTTATTGAGCTGGTGTTGCTCGCCATGAGTCATGGTAGGCGAACATGAGGCCAGTGGGTTCCCCCCTGCCAAACCTTCCTGGAGACAGGTGATGGCGCTGTTATATTGTGTACTCTGTGTGTTTTGACCTCAGTTCTGTTTTTTATCTCGATCTTGTGACCTCCTTGGACTTTACGTGACCTCTTGGCTTCTGTCTTTGGATTGTATTGACCTTGTTGTTGTGTATTTTCCTGTGTACCTGCGTGACCTCCTGGCTTTGACTTTTGCTTCCCTGACTCTGTTCATGGTTTTTCCTCTTATCATCTTTAGGCCCCTGCACGTATATAAGCTAGGGACTGTCGCCAAGTTGTACGCCGTCAGTTAGGATGGGTCGTGCAAGTAGGTAGGGATTGGGGCGTGGGTGGATTTCAGGGCTGCAGTCTTACCTCCCTTTAACAGTCATGCACTAGAATGTGATGCACTCGGCGATATATCACACCTGCCTTTAAAACTGAGGCACAATAACACAGTTTCACTAAAATAGCAAATTAACTCTGAATGTCGGTGCAATAAAACGTCATACACATGGCAATAGTTTCCCCGCAGTCTCCCTGCATTCTACCTGCAGTCTTCGTGCAGTCTCCTTCTCCAATATTTTTCTATTCATTTTTTTCAGCAACAGCGTCCTTAGCGCATGAGTGCTTGCCAGGTGTTTCCCTATTCTCAGCTCACAGGACAAATGTGGAGACCGTGCGAGAGAGGGTGTTATAGGGCAATGACATCACAGGGGATGGCTATGTGCGAATTGGCTGGCTGCATGGTATTATGGGTGATGTCGCATTCCCAGGTACCTTACTTTTACTTTGTAGCACATGCAGCCTCCATTTTAGGAAACACTGATTTGTTACCCTGAAGCGCAAGGAAATTCGAATTTGTTGAGAATCTGAGTTTTTCTAAACTTCGGAACGAATTCTGTTTTGAATGCTTTGCTTTGCTCAACACTAATTACAACCTAATATTACTTCACACGAAGCACTGCTTTTTCTCTTTCAGACACCACTGAGAGTACATCAGAAGCCTGCCACTAGATAGCAGTGTCTTTTTTGTTTTTTAAATTTGTCTCATGTCTGATGCGTCAAATTTTTCTATTTTTTTTTTTATCCTTGGCCGAATTGATTCTACATGAATCAAAAGTGCCGTAATTGGACTGAAAATAGGCATATGACATGCATCTTTGAATATCTTGTCAATATATATATATATATATATATATATTTATTTAATTTATTTATTTTTTTTTAAATTTTTACTCTTTCAATAACAAATAATGTCAGACTGACATACATAATGCATTCAGAAAGTTTTCAGACCCTTTCATGTATTTCACATTGTGTTATGGTGCCGCCTTGTGCTAAAAACAAAAAACAAAACATTGTTTCCCCATAATTCTGCACTCAACGCTCTATAATTATAAAGTGAAAACAGAATTCTAGAAATTTTTTTGCGAAGAGCCGGCCGCCTCCATGTTGATATATAAGATCTAGAGCGAAATCAAGATGACAGTGGCCGGCTCTTCTCACTCACAATATTTTTTTATTTTTACGATTCAGGGAAAAAAGCTATTCACTACCACAAAACACGAGCCTTTGCTGTGAATCACTTTTTTCCTGAAATTGGGATCGAATTCCACTTCATGGAGTTTGATGCACTCAACACTAGCAAACACTAGCAGAAATGTGGCCAGGTATAAACATCACTAAATAACTTCATGAAGTTAAAGGGGAAGAACTAATTAAACAACCTTGTTACACAGCAACAATTCCAAGGAGCGCCCGACATTCTCCACCACTCCACCATGTGAAAATACAAGGCAGGGATGGTTCCATAGTCAGTGACCCTACCACCACCACCATAGCACCAAGGGCCACTACTACTAATGCTACCACCAAAATAGCTATGCATTTGAGTCATCGAGTTCTCCATCTCATCCTGTATCTCCTCCTCATGGCAGTCCAAATGCTGTGTGGTCTCACATAAATCAGCAACAGGAAGACTACTTTGCATATCTTCCATAGGGCATGGGATGTTATTGCCTTTTCTTATGGGAAAGAAAAGCACCATTCTAGGAGGGGGCAGTGAAGACAGAAATTATGAAAATGAATGGCTTCTCTGGGACTGCAAGAAGGAGGTAACATCAATGTTGTCTTGCTGTGTCTGAGAGTGAGTCACACAGTTCACAATGTCATTCAATTTGTCATCAAATAATAACCTGTCGCCTACAGGAAGTAAGGGAAAACTGTGGCCTACTACTACTACTGGGTGGACAGCTGATGCTAACTCTGCTGCCACTGCTGTTTGCACTACTACAGCCACTCACATTCTCACTTGCAGATTACTAGACATGGGTCTTTCATTTTCAACTAATTTACCAAACATTTTATTATGAAGCCTATTTAAACAATCACGAGTCACAAGCTGTGGAGCATTGCTTATTAAATAAATGAAAAAATGCAAAGAAAAAAAGCCACTAATGGACAACCCCTGATACTGTTATATGCTATTATTAATCCATTAAAATACATTTATTTGCACACTTATAAATAGTAGAAAAATTGCAACAGTTTTTGGGAAAAACTGACAGGCCTAACAGGATATACCTTGGCTGCTACCAAATTATACACTGCAATTGTCACACTAAAATACTCTTACTTGCACAATTGTGCAGTATGTGTATGCAGCAAAATACAGATTCTGGGAAAAGTGTTTATTGCACACTTATGAACTGTTGAAGCTTTGTAATAGTTCTTTGGGGGAAAAAAGGCTGGCTTTTGAACAGAAAAAGAGCACTGCCTATTGAAATGATTTTTGTACAGAGGAACAGTCTTTAGATGATCAATTCTAGTCTTGGCTACAGACATTGTAATTGTCCTTATGCTGTCCCTAATTGAAAAATCTGACTTTCAACCAAATAATTCATACTACACTGTCCCTGAAAGACCTTAAAATGGCTGTCAGGATAGACACATACTATCACATCAGTAGCTGAGGTAACAAATCTGTGCTTCAGAGCTGGCATAGAGCCCGATAGACCAGCCAATATCCTTCTTCCTGATTGGCTGACACTGCGGGCAAGCCCTCGATCTGGAGCCCCACCCGTGCCATTTTCAATCTTCATACTCCCTGTCCCTTTTCTCTCACTAGAATATTGATATTGATATGTAAATGTTAAATGTAGATGCTGTTTTGAATGATCTCTGGTTTATGGTGGGATTCAAATGACTTCCTATAGAGAACACTAAAACAAAAATAACAAATACAAAACAGATTTACAACAATACCTATAGATAAGGAGCATCACAAAGCACCAGAACTGAATCAGTTAACCTTCTTGGCTTTGCTGTTAGGACTTATTACACAGTACTGTATCTGTTCAAATGTCAAGCAAACAAAGATTAACCGTTTCTATTTTTACCTGAAGCCTTTTGCTCTTCAAGTCCAAGTTATTGATTTAAAATATAAAAGAATACATAAAAATAAAGTGTAATTTTCTTTTCATTTTACACGCAAGTCGGATGTCAGGAAATAAAAAGTTGAGTACAGATATGTCTTTAGCAAAACATATCCAGAAACATGCAGTGCAAGTTAACTAGGTTTTCAAAGACACATGATTTTGTGATACTCTGTCACAAGATGTCTATCCTATATGAGTCTATGTGGCCAAGCTTGTGCCATTTTTTACTTAACTCTTTAACCATCAGGTTTACATAACTCGGCTGCATCAGTACACTATATCTTTCGCTCCATAAGATGCACAAGACCATACCATACAACACACCTAGTATTTAGAGGAAGAAAATAAGTAAAGCAATGTTTTTCATCCGACCTGAAGCAAGACCCCCCCAATCTTCGTCAGACCTCAAAATCAGACCCCGATTTTCATCAGATCACATATAGACTCCCAAATCAGACCTCAAATTCTCATAAGACCTCATAACAGACCCCCAATTTTTAGCAGACTCCCAATTTTTATCACACCTCATCAGACCTCAGATCAGCCTCCCATTCCTTATCAGTCCTCCATCAGACCTCAGGTCAGACCTCCAAATCAGACCCCAACTCATGTGAGTTACATCAGCCTCTACAACAACGGTGGCTAATCGTTGCAATCAAAATCATAAGAACTCATCACACATAAGCTGTCTTATACTAAGAATGTCCTTTGTTGCCTATATTCACCAATCAGAGCTCATATTATTGACCTGTAGCAAAATAGAAGCTGAGCTGTGATTGGTTGCTATATGCAACCTGATGAATATCCAGGCTAACTTTTACACCTGATGGGTTAGATTATGTGATGTTTTTATAGGGCCGGTTATTACCAAATATGTTTTTTTTTTTTTTTTTTTACCATTGATTTCTCCTGTAACTGGGGCTGAGATAGTAGCCCCCGTTACAGGGAGAATACAACCCCCAGAGAAGCTGTACAGCAGTATATTTTACACCTGATGGGTTAGATTATGTGATGTTTTTATAGGGCCGGTTATTACCAAATATGTTTTTTTTTTTACCATTGATTTCTCCTGTACTCGGGGGCTGAGATAGTAGCCCCCGTTACAGGGAGAATACAACCCCCAGAGAAGCTGTACAGCAGTATATTATGCTGTACCACCTCACTACAGGGATGATTGCAGTCTCAGGAAGACCCCACAGCTCCTGAAGTCTCTCGGCTCCTACGGTCACATGACCGCCAAACTGGATCAGGAAGTGGTATAGTGGTTCCTTAGCTGAATGCACAGCGCTCCTTCAGCACTTTGTAGCCAGCGATCTAGAAGACAGGGACATGGCGGAACAGTCCCTGCTTTCATTATGGGGTGCCCTGCTGTCACTGACAGCAAGCTCCCGAGACAGCAGCTGCACGATTAGCTGCGATCTCTGAATGGACACTCTAAAACGCTGATTCAGAGATAAAGCCCAGCCCCCAGGACTTTTATAGTCTATAGGCATTTGGGAAGTGGTTAATGATCACTACCTTTTCTCACAAGTTTGCCTCAATTAATTGCACAGGCAAATATAAGAAATATATTTTTTTTCAGATAAACATGCCATTTTAATAACTCATTGACTACTGCCCTTAATGAATCTAATATATAATGAATTCTGTGATGAATCTTCCTTGAGGCATGATAATGGACTGTTGGCTCAATAATGGACCCAACTGCAGGTGCCTATGGAAGTTTATGGAGAGGGGTGGAGGAGGAGTGAGCTGCAGTGAGAAAAAAGTGTTAGAGCTCACCCTATGTGCTTTATTCACATCTATACTAATCATTATTTCTCTATAATATCCTTTATATTGTTACTAAGAAAATCTGAGTGAGAGAGAGGTGGAGCAAGACCCTCTTTTTTCTTTGTGTATTGTATAGCCAACAACATAGCAGCTAATCTCCATTCACTTGCTCAAAATGAACTAAGAATTCAAGCCTGCATACACATTACAGTGTTTTCTGAGCCCACCATTTTCAGGAGGGATGGCCAATAATCCATTCTGTACAGAGAGTTACCTATTGGTGGGGGGAGAAGGATCTGGTGCATGGAATCTCAATAGACAATCCTTTTTTTCCCCATCATATAAGCTACTGCCAGAGGTGGTAGTGGTTTTATCTTTTCTAAACATGAAAAACATACTCTTGGTAAGAGTAAGCAAGGGTATAAATTGGAGTTAGGAGAGATTCTGTTGACAGCTGGTTGAAGGTGTATGGGCTCCAATTGAGATGGAGCACGCATAGAGAAAACTGCTAAAGTCATGTGCACATACAGCTTATTCAGATAAGTCATCTAAAAGTGTATGCTTTAAAGGTAAAAGATATTATGGTTTTAACAACGTTTTTCGATTGTACTGCATATTGATAATTATTATGCATTCTGGTTCAATGCCTCATGTTTTTCATTGGTTGAAAAAGGTGAATAGGAACCATCTTAGCAGTAGCAAGTCATATGCCTGTGCCATCTTCACATCCTACTCAAATTAGCAATGAAAGTTTCATTTATTTTAAAGTTGTTTTTTTTAGCTACAATAGGATAGGTCATTCAAATTAAATTGATGGTGATTTGACTCCAAATACCCTGAAGGATCTTCTTACTGAAGGGTCCAGAGAGTTCCCTTTCATTGTTAACAAGGCCTAGCTCTGTACTTTTGAAGTAAGTGAGTCTTATATTGCAGTTCACAACAGTTCTAATCCATTCAAGAGAATAAGTAATGAGCTGCAATACCAGGCACAGCCAGTATCTGAAGAGTGGAGCTGTGTAAGCAAGGAAGAGGACACATCAGTTGCTAGAACATTGCGGCCCGATCAGCAGGCTGATAAAGGGTGCTCCACTAATCAGATAATAAAGGAGTACACAAATGATAAGCTATCAATATGGTAATATTGGAAAATAAACAATTTAATGACAGAAATCGATTGATTGTTCAAAATCTGACGAAAGACAACATCTACATGGAGTTTGTATGTTCTTCACATGTTTGTGTGGGTTTCCTCTGGGTACTCCGGTTTTCTCCCAGACACCAAATACATAGTGACAGGAACTAGAGAAAGGAAAAATTTTCAAAAATTCGGTTTGCCAGTTCACCAATTTTTTTTATTTATTTTTTTAAGTGGTTGGATCCGAATATATTTGTGGCATATTTCGTAAAAAAAAAAAGGCTATTTCCTGGCTGCAGAGAGCCTTTATAGTGGTGTAGAACACTGTGCCTTGCAGTAACACACATAGGTGGTCAGGGCCGGTGCTACCATAAGGCAGACCAAGCGGCCGCCTTAGGGCGCACCCTGGGGGAGGGCGGAAAAATGTGACATGGAGGGGGAGAAATGTGACATGGGGGTCTGATGGATGACATTGGGGGCTGATGGCTGGGGGATGATGTCTGACATGGGGGTCTGATCTGAGGTCTGATTAACATTGGGGGTCTGATTGGGGCTGTGAGCTGAGGTCTGATTTACATTGGGGGTCTGATTGCTGGTCTGACCTGAGGGGGGGGGGGGGGGGGGCGTCAAAATGTAGCTTTGCTTGTGTTGGCAAAAATCCTTGCACCGGCCCTGTAGGTGGTCTGTTGTGGTAGTGAAATAATACTGTCAGTATGACATGCAGATGTCAGGCGTCGCTCTTAAAATCACTGCACACTCTACTTATTTGGGCATTTACGGGGCCAAAACTGACCAAATAACTCAAATATGAACTCAGCCTTACAGGTCGATGTTAGTGCCAAAAAGAAGCAAACTTCTTTTACATTGTCGTCAGCAGAACCTGTCCCCCCCCCCCCCCCCCCCCCCGAACAGAGTGAGCAGTAAGTTTGTGTTGATGTCACTAGAAATATTTCCTTATAATAAACCCTGTTAATGCCTGTATCAAACAGCACTTGCACCCTAATAAGAACGGTTTGCTGGAACGACAGAGCTGTATAATGGCAATTTGGGTCCCCAGTCAGTGCAGGAAGGTAAATTAGGAATGTTCCTATTACCCAGACAGTAATCCCCCCTACTGAACCCTGTTCAACATATATAGAGTGGAATAATTCCTCCCTATCCTTTCCCTACACCTTGACTAATCTTTCCCTGCACATCGTTTCCTTGCAATCGTGTTTTTAGCACAATGTTTTTTCTAACACTGTCTCTAGCGCCTGAAGATGTCTCTCCCTGCACTAATTACACTGGAAAATGGCAGAAAAACTGAAAAAAAATATGGCTTACGCTATTTAACCACCTGAGCTCCCCTAGCTAAACACCCTTAATGACCAGACCACTTTTTACAATTCTGCACTACACTACTCTAAAAGACAACTTTTCCCATTTTTTTTATACAAAGTTGGCATTTGACAGAGATATTTATCTCACCCAGCATGGGTATATGTAAAAAGACACCCCAAAACACATTGCCCAACTTCTCCTGAGTATGGCGATACCACATGTGTGACACTTTTTTGCAGCCTAGGTGGGCAAAGGGGCCCACATTCCAAAGAGCACCATTAGGATTTCACAGGGCATTTTTTACACATTCTGATTTCAAACTACTTCTCACGCATTAGGGCCCCTAAAATGCCAGAGCAGTATAACTACCCCACAAGTGACCCCATTTTGGAAAGAAGACACCCCAAGGTATTTGGCGCTTGCTTGGGATGCCCTTGCTTGGGATGTATTGTTTGAAGCCAAGGCGCCCGGTAAAATGTATAAGGGACTCGTCTACGCAGATGTTTTGCTCAGGGTTATACAAATCTGCAAATTTGGTGTTAAGGTGGTCTATGAGGGGCCAAATTTTGTGGAACTGGTCAAAAGCTGGGTGGCCTCTGGGACGGGAGGTGCTGTTGTCGCTAAAGTGCAGGAAACGCAGGATAGCCTCAAATCGTGCCCTGTACATGGCAGCAGAGAACATGGGCATGTGATGAATTGGGTTCGTGGACCAATATGACCGCAATTCATGCTTTTTGGTTAGGCCCATGTTGAGGAGAAGGCCCAGAAAAGTTTTAATTTCGGAAACTTGGACGGGTTTCCACCGGAATGACTGGGCATAAAAGCTTCCCGGGTTGGCGGCTATAAATTGAGTGGCATACCGATTTGTTTCTGCCACGACTAAGTCCAAGAGCTCCGCAGTCAAGAACAGCTCAAAAAATCCCAGTGCCAAACCGAACTGAGCTGTCTCAACCCGAACTCCAGACTGGGCGGTGAAAGGGGGAACTACTGGTACGGCTGAAGTTGGGGGCTGCCAATCAGGGTTTGCCAACACCTCAGGGACTCTAGGGGCTCTACGGGCCTGTCTGTGCATTGGCTGCAACGGGGGAACTACTGTACGTGCCACCGTACCAGCTTCAACTGCCCTTCTGGTGCTCGCCACTTCATCATGTTCTACGGCAGTGCTGGTACTAGGTCCAGGATGGGCTGCGCTGCTGGTGTATGCCTCACCACATAATCCGACACTCTGCTGCCCTTGAAGCGGATCCTGCGCAACCTATGGTCTAGCAACATGGGGCCGGGTACGCCTGGTGGTATCAGGGACCTCAACCTCCTCGTCCAAACTTTGGGTCAGACTGCCACTGCTTTCTACAGGTTCATATTCTGACCCGCTGGATTCGTCAGATGAGGGTTCTTCATTCTCTTCAGAAGAATACCCCTTATTTGCCATTTGGACTACTAAATTTAGGGGGTATTCCCTGAGACTACCTAAGAAAAAAAGCAAGCCTGTCTTACAAATGGGAGGCTAGCGAAGTACCGGAGACCAATGCGATTTATAAAAAATATCAAAACTGATTTTTTTATCACCGCAGCGCTTGTAAAGTGATTGTGCAGTGATAGTAAAGTAATTGTGCGGGGGTGATACTATTATAGATCTGACTGTGATCAGTTCTGATCACTTACAGATACTATAACAGTACAAATGCTGATTGCGATACACTAATCAGCGGATCAGTGACTGCGGTGCAGTGGGCTGGGGGCGCTAAACGATCGCTAAATACCTAACCAAGGGGCCTAAACTATCCTAAAACTATCAGTTAATACCAGTGGGAAAAAAAGTGACAGTTTACACTGATCACTTTTTTCCCTTTCACTAGGTGATTGACATGGGCGATCAAGGGGTGATCAAGGGGTTAATTGGGGTGATGGGGGGAGATCTGGGGCTAAGTGTACTGTTGGTGTGTACTCAATGTGAACTGTGCTCCTCTGCTGGAACCAACCGACGAAAATAACCAGCAGAGGAGCACAGCAGCCATTTAACACATTGTATTTATAAATATAATTTGTTAGATGGCTTCTGATTCGATTTTTTGAAAATCATCAGCCTGCCAGCAACGATCATTGGCTGGCAGGCTGATGACGAAATTCTCCTGAAACTTTTGCCGGCCCGCGATGCGCATGCGCGGGCCGGATGTGAGCATCATCTCGCGTCTCGCGAGATTACGCATAGATGCGTGACTGTGCCTGAGTGAGCCGCCTCCGGAAGACGATCCTGCGTTAGGCGGTCCGGAGGCGGTTAAAGGGCTGTGACATCACAGGGCTGGCTGGCTGCTGATTGGCTGCATGCATGGCATTATGGGTGATCCTGCCTTCCCAGAGTTTGTTTTTCCATGTCCTCACACGTGCAGCAGCGCAAAGCAAATTATTCCTGAAATTCGGATCGAATTCCACTTCGTCAGCTTCTATTCGCTCATCTCTAATAGGAACCTTAGATTGAGAGCCCCATTGGGGACAGCTAGATGCTAAAGTCTGCAAAGCGCTGCTGAATATAGTAGAGCTATATAAGTGAGCTAAATAAATAATAAATAAAAATGATCCAATTAACCCCTTAAGGACCAGACTTATTTTTGCTAATCTGACATGTGTCACTTTATGTGGTGATAGTTATAATAGTTATTACTTTACATTTCCCATAAGTCTACTTCATGTTTGGATCATTTTATGAATGCCATTTAATTTTTTGGGGGCGTGAGAAGGCTTATAAGTTTAGAAGCAAATCTTTTTAAGGACCAGTTCAGGTCTGAAGTCACTTTATGAGGCTTACATAATAGAAACCACCCAAAAATGACCCCATTTTTGAAACTACACCCTCAAGGTATTCAAAACTGATTTCACAAACGTTGTTAACCCTTTAGGTGTTCCACAAGAATTAATGGTAAATGAAGATGAAATTTCAGAATTTAACTTTTTTGGGCAGATTTTCCATTTTAATCATTTTTTGGCGCTAATAAAGCAAGGATTAACAGCCAAACTAAACTCAATATTTATTGCCCTGATTCTGTAGTTTATAGAAACACCCCATATGTAGTCATAAACTAATGTATGGGATTGGCCACACGGCAGGGCGCAGAAGGAAATGAACGCCATATGGTTTTTAGAAGGTAGATTTTGATGAACAGTTTTTTTTTTACACCATGTCCCATTTGAAGCCCCCCTGATGCACCCCTAGAGTAGAAACTCCCAAAAAGTGACCCCATTTTAAAAACTACACCCCCAAGGTATTTAAAACGGATTTTACAAACTTTGTTTACCCTTTAGTTGTTTCACAAGAATTAATTGAAAATGGATATGAAATTTCAGAATATAACTTTTTTGGGCAGAATTCCATTTTAATCATTTTCTTCAACTAACAAAGCCAGGATTAACAGCCAAAATAAATTCAATATTTATTGCCCTGAGTCTATAGTTTACAGAAACACCCAATATGTGGTTGTCATAAAAAAGTTTTGGGCGATTGTCCTATGTAGGGGCTTATTTTTTGTGGGATGAGGTGATGGTTAGATTGGTACTATTTTTGGAGGCATCCGCCTTTTTGATCGCTTGGTGGTGCACTTTTTGTGATGTAAGGTGACAAAAATGGCTTTTTTTACTTTTTTTTATGGTGTCTATCGAATGTGGTGGATCATGTTAAAAATGTATAGAGTCGGTTGTTACGGATGCAGCGATACATAATATGTGCGTTTTACTTTTTTTCTATTTTTTAACATAAAATCTGGGAAAAGAGGTGTTTTTTTTTTCTTTTTTTAACTTGGAACTTTATTTTTTTTATTCAAAACACATTTTTTTTTAAACTTTACTTCTGTCCCACTCTGGGACTTCAACTTTTGGGGGTCTGGTCCCCTCTGCAATGCATTACAATACATCTGTATTGTAATGCATTGCCTGTTAGTGTATGACACTGAGTCATACACTAACAGGTTGCCTAGAAGACCCAGCCTGAGGCTGGATCTCCTCGGGACCCGTAGAAGACAGGTCCCGATGCTGTGCAAGGCATTGGGTAGCCTCTGCATGGCATCGGGCTGCCTTCTGACACATATTGAGTCCCCGCCACAACAGCGCGGGGACTCGATGCGCTCACTCACCCGCCGGAAACAACTTCTATGACGCGGTCAGCACGGACCGTGGCATAGAAGGGGTTAGTCCACCGGCATCGCTGTAAACAGTGATGCCAGAAGATACAGTAGGGGCCCGCCTACCAGGGACTGCTGGGCCCCTGCAGTGATCGGGCGCGCACCGCGCCGGAGCCCGCCCGATCAGCCCGCCGTGTATGTACAGCATAATGCTTTCTGGCAATGCATCCCCCGCCGTACATGCACGGCATTTTGCGTTAAGGGGTTAAAGGTTAAGATTTAATTACATAGTCTGACGACATCTAGAGTTCAAAGTGTTTGTATCAATGTGCATTCCATCTAATGAGCTTAGTCACTTGCCCCACAAACCCTCACTTCAGACCAACCACAAAAACTTTCTTTCCACCCTGCATGTCAGGAAAGGTGCAGGTTAGGGTACTTTCACACTAGCAATGTTTGGATCCGGCAGGCAGTTCGGGCAACAGATCTGCATGCCGGATCTGACAAACAGAATGCAAATGTAAATACAGTATTTCATTTTTTTAAAGCTCAGAAGCCTCGGAGCATGCGCAAATCGGAAAGCCAGACCCGGCGATGCGGCAATTTCCGGAACACTTTGTATCAGATACAGCATTAATACATCTCTATGGAAATTAATGCCGGCAAGTGCGGTGCTGTTCTGGGATTTTGTCAGAAAAAAAAAAACGCAGCATGCTGTGTTATTTTGTCCGGTCAAATGCCGTACAAGGGAACAGAAGACATCCTGATGCATACTGAACTGATTGCTTTCCATTCAGAATGCATTAATACAAAACTGTATCCAATATTGAGACCCTTTACCGGATTTCAATACCGGAAAAGAATAACGCTTGTGTGAAAGTACCCTAAGAGCCTCTTAAAAGGAACTTTCTGCAGGAAAATAATGAGTCCAGACTATGCTGTCAGCTGCCAGAGGCAGAAGGAGACTGATTTCATCCTGAGACAACCAGCAGCACAGATTAGCAGCAGCACCAAGGGTGACACATGGAAACTGAAGAAAAAGGATGGGAAGGGTAATGTAGTGCTAGAAACACTGTAAAGACTTTCATTATGAAAATAATTTATGTAGATATATCAAAGGTTTTTGCAGAGACCTTTATGATTGCTAGAACGAGGGGAGAGAAGTTCCCGCATGGCACTCTCTCTTTCTATTCACTGTAGGGGATGGAATTGAGACCAGCCCAGAGACTGACCAGCTCATGGACTTTCTATTGAGTCTGTCTTACGTTCTCTCTTGCAGTGAGGAGAGTGTACTGTCTATGCAAGTGCTTCTCTCTCCTCATTCTATTGATCGATGGGGGTCTCTGCACTCAGACCCTCACTGAGCAAAATCTTTGATGTGTCTCTATGACACATCAAAAGTTTTGTGAAAACTCAGTGACCCTCAGTTAGCCACTTGCAGATCAGAATCAGCTTTAGTACAACATTTTATATAACCCAAGCTAGAGCCATTCCGAGGACAGCAATACTGCAATTATTTTTCGGCATTGTGAGAAGAAAATTGACTTGCAGAGTGCCACTCAGTCTCAGAAGTCCCGATTGAACTCTTCTACCCAGGTAGTCCCCAGTAATCACAATGCGTAACACGATGAATGTGACTATAAATCCGAAGTTTTATTATTTGAAATAATATGCTAAGAGATCAGACTATTCTCTGCCTCGGTTCAAGTCACTTAATTGAAAATACTGAGAAAGAATGTGGTGCTGAATGCAGTAGGGACCGGAGTTGTAACACAGCTGTATTCTATCTGACTTCTTTTGTCAATGCAATTTTGTTTGGATCATTAAACTTTCAAATATGTCAGGGGGCACATATGTGGGCATAACTACTATGAGGGGGCACATAACTGGGCATAACTTCTGTGGTGGGCACATAATCTGACATAACTACTGAGATGGGGCACATAGCTGGACATAACTACTGTGAGGGGGCACATATCTTGGCATTACTAATGTGAGGGGGTACATATCTGGGCATTACTACTGTGAGGAGGCACATATCAGGGCATAACTACTGTGAGGGGGGAACATATCTGGCCATAACTACAGTGAGGGGGCACAAAAGTGGGCATACCTACTGTGACAGGAACAAAGGTGGGCATAACTGCTGTGAGGGGCCACGAGGAGGACATAACTATTGTGAAGGGGCCACAAAGAGGGCTTCATTACTGTGGGGACCACAAGGTGGGCATTAGTACTGTGAGCAGCAGAATGTGTGCATTAGTACTGTGTAGTATCACTTAGGGGAAATGTCCTAGATTACCCTGCTATACATTGGTATGGCTCAGTCTTACAGACCAGCTCCGCCCTACTGGTGATTTCACAGGGCAGTCACCATTATAGTAATGAGAAGTAGTTCTAGAGCAGCACAAAATGGACCTTCTGACCTGCCTGGAATGCATCAGCCGTGATGGAACCGCCAATCCAATGCCGTCCCATGTGTATGAGTAGATAACAAAAGATTTCACAGCAGCATATCCAGTGCGACTTTTATTGGGGACCAAGAGTGCACACACATAACAATACGACATTTCGGATACGCAGTAGCCTTTCTGAGTATACTGGTACAAAGTTAATCAAACATATAAATACCCTAATAAGCCACCCATGTGACATAATATAACCAATAAGCAAAAACTACTCTTTAATACCACCTGTGTATTAATTAAAATGATCACTGCTGCCAATAGAAATGTTGCTCTACAATCAAATGTACCTGGTAACCATTAGAAAAACTACAACTGCATCGTCGTAGTGGCCATACATGTCGGCGTCTCCATAGGCCAATTGCGCATATCCGTGATGTCATTGCGTCGATGCAAAGGCAGGGCGCCGTCACCACTACCAGCAAGAAGAACCGCACCCATCTACACACAAGCGCTGCATGTGAACCAATGGACACCGCTATTATCGGTCACATGTCAGGCGCGTCATCAGTCACGTGACCATCACCTGACCCGCAGAAGGTCCTGGAGCGCCGTAAAAAGATAATGATAGATCTACTATGCAAACCACAGTTATATATTATATTTAGTACACAAAGAAAGAGCAATTATATATCCCATATGTATCTTTGTGTGGTTTAAACATAAAGTTAACTATTAGGCGAAGAGCCGATATAATCGGCCACTAAATCCATATATGGAAAAAATACTACTATCATTATCCACAAGTATGTCCATAATTCGGATACCAGAAAAAATATATATAAAACAATGAGTAACCGTGTACATTAGGGAGCAGATGATCATGCAAGTGATGTACTTAAAAAAATCATGTGAATAAAGGGGTGTATGACATATATAATATATATAAATTAAAATACCCAGTAAAAACATGATATACTGAATTGGACATCAACATATAAAAATGTTCTACCTATCTACAGTGTTTGCATTAAACTCAATATTCAATCCCTGGGGTTGTAGAGCTTGTAAAGTGAAAATCCGTTTCAGCTCTTTTCTTTAACATATGCTCCCTGTCTCATCCTCTCTTGGGAATCTGCACCGAGTTGATGACCCGAATGTCAATTGGCTGACAGAGTGTCCACAATCAGTGGAATGTTTGGCCACTGGCTTGTCCAGCATTTTTTTCCTTTTGGTGCTTTTGTGTTTGTTAATACACTCCCTAACCTCCATGGTCATCTCTCCCACATAGATTAGACTGCAGGGACAGACAATCATGTAGATGACAAACTTAGATCGACATGTGTAGTACTCTCTGATATTAAATTTCTTACCACTGTATGGGTGAACAAAGGTATTCCCTTTCAACATGTTTCCACACTTGCAACAACCCAAACAAGGGCAATTGCCTGTCTTTCTAGGTTTTAAATATGTCTGACCTCCTTTGTTAACATCACCTATGTCGTCTCTAAATCAGCTTGTCATGTAAGTTAACACCACGTTTGTATGCCATCAATGGCGGTTTATCAAATTCACTCACTGAAGGAAGACCACTGTGTAAAATATGTCAATCCTTTCTCAGGATCTGTGCAATATCTGTACTGTGGTGGACATAGGTAGATACAAACGGGATTCGTCCCATATTCTTATTCCTAGAGGAAGTCTGAATGGTGGACACACTGTCAGCCAAGGAGATCCGGGCTCTCGGTTTGTGTAACAGCCTGCATGGATATTTTCTCTTGGCAAATTTATTGCTCATCTCATCAATACGGTTTGTGAATAATTCATCTTAAAAGATTATTCCTATCTGTAGGCTTCTTATATAAATCGGTTTTTAATTGGCCTCCCTCTAGGTATACCCTGACATCAAGAAACTGTAACTCCTCGGAAGAGGAAGTCACAGTAAATTGCAGCCCGGGTATCCCATTGTTGAGATGTTGATGAAATTCATTCAAATGGTCCATTGAGCCACTCCAAATCATGAAAATATCGTCGATGTAGCACCACCAGCACAGGACCCACTGATGATATTCAGACGTGTATACCAGTTTGTCCTCGACCTCCGCCATGAACATATTGGCATAAGTGGGTGCCATGTTGGACCCACTTATGCCAATCGTCAACAATATTCATCACCTCTCTGGCGATCTCCCATTTAGGATCATGTTGTAATTTCACATAAACTTCCCCATCACTCAGCTGTCCATGTATCTCCCGAACATAACTATCCGTGTCCCCCCTTGTCGGCTGGTTTGATAGTGATGTCTCTGTTAGAAGTCAATGCCTTAAGGGCCTGTCTCTCTTTATGTGATAAATTAGGACTATGATTTCCCAGTTTCCTTGCTAGATATAACCGCACTGTGGACCCTATTGTCAAAAAAAGCTTTCAATCTAAGACGCCTGAAAAAACGCTGTAAATGGACAGCTAAGTGATGGGGAGGTTTATGTGAAATTACAACATGATCCTAAATGGGAGATCACAGGAGAGGTGACGAATATTGTTGACACGGCATTTGCACGGGGTATCATTGATTTAGATCTGTGTCAGTTCCTCAAGATACCTTTTCCCATCACTCTGCTGATCTATGTTCTCCCTAAAATACATAAACAGCTAGTAGATCCCCCAGGCAGACCTATAGTGTCGGGCAGGGGATCTATCTTCAGCAATATTGCCATATTTTTGGATGGACTACTCCGTGTCCATGCGACCTCAGCTCCCTCCTATGTCAGGGATACGGGACATTTTTTAATAAAACTAAGTGGGATTATTTTACCCACCCATTTCTACCTGGTAAGTTTTGATGTGGTGTCTCTGTATACGTCTATTATGCATGACTATGGATTAAATGTCGTCGATGTGGCCCTGGCCAGCACGGGACTCACTTGTGATGCGCGCCGCTTTGTCCTCGATCTCCTAGAGTTGGTCCTCAAGAGGAATTATTTTCTCTTTGGCAACACCTTTTACCAACAGTCACGCGTTGTGGCCATTGGGTCCAAAGTGGCACCCACTTATGCCAATATGTTCATGGCGGAGGAAGATGACAAACTGGTACACGCGTCTGAATATCATCGGTGGGTCCTGTGCTTGTGGCGCTACATCAACGACATTTTCATGATTTGGAGTGGCTCAATAGACGATTTGAATGAATTTCATCAACATCTCAACAATGGGATACCCGGGCTGCAATTTACTGTGACTTCCTCTTCCGAGAAGTTATAGTTTCTAGATGTCAGGGTATACCTAGAGGGAGGCCAATTAAAAACCGATTTATATAAGAAGCCTACAGATAGGAATAATCTTTTAAGATATGACAGTAATCATCCACGCCGTATGCTTGACTCCTTACCTTGGAGCCAGATGCTGCGTGTGAGACGAGTGGTGTCAGATGATGAATTATTCACGAACAGTATTGATGTGCATTAAATTTGCCAAGAGAAAATATCCATGCAGGCTGTTACACAAACCGAGAGCCCGGATCTCCTTGGCTGACAGTGTGTCCACCGTTCAGACTTCCTCTAGGAATAAGAATATGGGACGAATCCCGTTTGTATCTACCTATGGCCACCACAGTACAGATATTGCACAGATCCTGAGAAAGGATTGGCATATTTTACACAGTGGTCTTCCTTCAGTGAGTGAATTTTATAAACCGCCATTGATGGCATACAAACGTGGTGTTAACTTACATGACAAGCTGATTAAGACCGACATAGGTGATGTTAACAAAGGAGGTCAGACATATTTAAAACATAGAAAGACAGGCAATTTCCCTTGTTTGGGTTGTTGCAAGTGTGGAAACATGTTGAAAGGGAATACGTTTGTTCACCCATACAGTGGTAAGAAATTTAATATCAGAGAGTACTACACATGTCGATCTAAGTTTGTCATCTACATGATTGTCTGTCCCTGCAGTCTAATCTATGTGGGAGAGATGACCATGGAGGTTAGGGAGTGTATTAACAAACACAAAAGCACCAAAAGGAAAAAAATGCTGGACAAGCCAGTGGCCAAACATTCCACTGATTGTGGACACTCTGTCAGCCAATTGACATTCTGGGTCATCAACTCGATGCAGATTCCCAAGAGAGGAGGAGACAGGGAGCGTATGTTAAAGAAAAAAGGGTTGAAAAGGATTTTCACTTTACATGCTCTACAACCCCAGGGATTGAATATTGAGTTTAATGCAAACAATGTAGATAGGTAGAACATTTTTATATGTTGATGTCCAATTCAGTATATCATGTTTTTACTGGGTATTTTAAGGTATATATATATTTGTCATACACCCCTTTATTCACATGATTTTTTTAAGTACATCACTTGCATGATCATCTGCTCCCTAATGTACACGGTTACTCATTGTTATATATATATTTTTTTTCTGGTATCTGAATTATGGAAATACTTGTGGATGATACTAGTATTTTTTCCATATATGGATTTAGTGGCCGATTATATCGGCACTTCGCCTAATAATCTACTTTATGTTTAAACCACACAAAGATACATATGGGATATATGATTGCTCTTTTTTTGTGTATTAAACATAATATATAACTGTGGTTTGCATAATAGATCTATCATTATCTTTTTACTGTGCTCCAGGACCTTCTGCAAATCAGGTGATGGTCACGTGACTGATGACACGCCTGACATGTGACCGATAATAGCGGTGTCTATTGGTTCCCATGCGGCACTTGTGTGTAGATGGGTGCAGCTTTCTTGCTGGTAGTGGTGACGGCGCCCTGCCCATGCATCGACGCGATGACATCACGGACATACGCAATGGGCCTATGGAGACGCTGACATGTATGGCCAATATGACAATGCAGTTGGAGTTTTTCTAATGAGTACCAGGTACATTTGATTGTGAAGCAACATTTATATTGGTAGCAGTGATCATTTTAATTAATACTGTAACGGGGTGCCGAAGGCGCACTCGGTCTCCCATCAGCCGCAGACCTGCTGCTTAGCTTCGGGAGCGAGGATCTGTGTTTGACCTCGTTCCCAGGGCGGCTTTTCTAGGTGTGAGGCTCCCTGCTCCTAGGTCTGCCTTGAGCGCTGAGCTGATCACTCGGTGCCCAACTGGTCAGTCTGTCGGTCATGTGGTGCTGGCCACGTCACATGACCCTCACTTCCCCATATAAATACAGGCAGCCTTCTGGCCACAGGTTGCCTGTTAATTTAGGTTCCTGGCAGTTGTTGGATACCTGTGTACTTACCTGATCCTGTTCCCTGACGATCCTTTGCCTGCTCCTCCTGTACTGCGCATCCTTCCTGGTATATTGACCTTGGCTTCCACCTGACTATTCTTTGCGGACTCCTTTGGTACTTCTCGACTCTCCTGGTATTTGTGACCTCGGCTTCTACTGACCTTTCCTTGCTTTTCCCTCTGTACTGCGTTGTCCTCTTGGTTTTGACCCGGTCCGCTCACTATCAGTTATTTGTCTTGTCTGTCCTTCCCGCACGTATCCTAAGTTAGGGACTGCCGTCCAGTTGTCCCCTGTCATCAGGACTCGTGAGGCAAGTAGGCAGGGCCAGGGGTGAGGGCGGAGTGCAGTGGTCACTATCCCCCCTCTGTGTGTGTGTGTACGTGACCGTTACAAATACACAGGTGGTATTAAAGAGTAGTTTTTGCTTATTGGTTATATTATGTCACATGGGGGGCTTATTAGGGCATTTATATGTTTGATTAACTTTGTACCAGTATACTGAGAAAGCCGAAACATCGTATTGTTATGTGTGTGCACTCTTGGTCCCCAATAAAAGTCACACTGGATATGCTGCTGTGAAAGGGGAGATTTGCTGAATTGCCAGAGGAATTGGTAAATCTCCCACACAGAGCAAGGAGGACATGTCATGTAATAGATGAGGACATACACAGAAGGGGGTGGAGTCTCAGGAAAAGGTGCTTCCTCCCTTTCTACAGACCAACTTGTTCATGTTAGCTACACTATAGTGCACACTGCACTGAAAAAAAAAAAACACAAAAAACTCCTGTTTTACTTCAAAGCAGTGTAGAAGTTTTACTAATTGTCTTCCAGTATGTGAAGTTAGTTTGGGGGCCTCAATGAATGGAGTGCTTTGCACTACTGGAACCCTTAATCCGACCTTGCAGATGAACACTGTTTGATCAGCCTTAGATCGTTGCCCTTTCAAACCCTTTCATTGTTTTAGGCTAAGGTAAGCTGTAGTCATTGCTTTGTTACTAATCTACCTTGATCAAATGACACCTCTGGTAACCTCTGTTTTCAATCATTCCTCAGAATTTCTCATATCCTGACTTTAAAATCCAATGCCAAGCTTTGATCTCCGCTAAATAAATGCCCAAGAGGATGCAAAACATAATGTCGGTCTCATTATAGTTGTTGAGGTTAATTCTGCTGTAATCACCATTCAGGTTGTAGTGGTGATTGTTTGCAAATGCATTTTTCTTTTATTTAAGTTTGTCTTCTCAGAAGTAATGCAAATTTCCGTCCCTTTTTAAGCTACATATTCTTTAGTTGATTTGAACATATATGAAGTATAGTTAAATATAATTGAAATAGGCAAATAGAGAGCAAATATGTGACTATACTGTGAGTTGTACAGTAATCAACGCATCTATATAGACCTTTAATATTAGAATCAGAACATGAATTTCATATAATGTTGCAACGTTGTGTGCAAAAGTGCAATGTATTTGATACAAATAAAGGAATAGTATTTCTTCATACAGTAGATACACTATAAAATAATCAAGAAGAACCATACTGAATTATCTTAGTTTCTTAAACGCTTTAACCCACAAAGAAAAATATTACTATGCAACAAGTAGGTAATTTCAAATGGAGCTTTTTTTGAATATACATACAAGAAGAATACTGTAAGGTTTTTATGTACGTTACATTTTTATCTCTGGTAACAGCCCCAGCTATTTATCTTTCTGGTCCACCTTTTCCTGCATTCAGTGGTGGCCAGCAGAGTAGGTTCCCTGCTCCCTTCTCCTCCTCTCAGTGCCAACATAGCGATTGTCATTAATTCACCATACTTTTAAATTCAAATAAATATATCATTATATTAGCGCTGAGTGAACTTCTTGAAATTAATTTAATTTCCCATTCTAATTTTTCTAATTCAAATATGCTCCTATTGCCCTGAAATTTAGTATATAACACAGTGAAATCTCCTATCACTCTCTCAAATACCAGCGATAAATATATGTCCTTGAAGAAAAGGAAAATACCCACATGTATTAATTCCCTGAGTAAGACATGCACGCCAGCTCTCCTTCCAAAAGAACAAGAGTGTCTCAATAAAAATAAAAAAATAAAAAAAAGTGCCTTGATCAGCTGAGTGGCTTTGGCGGTACTCTTCTTCATTAGGGAGACCACCTAGTATTCATGAGAAGTATTGTAGATCAGCCAAATATTCTCTCCTTTTTTAGGAAACATGCAAATTAGCATAACTTTCCTTTTTTTTATAGACTTTATTTTTAATTTTCCAGACGAAAAATAAGAGTAAAAACATACATTAGACTCGCAGGTCTCAAGACTTGTGCCATCAGAGTTTCATAGACAGTACATTATTAAAGTGTTACAGGAGTCTACTTCATGACAGTGGAAAATATCAGAGTACATCACCCCACATTGTATTGTTTCGCATCCGAAGCCTTGGGGAAGCTGCAAGGAGGCCACGGTACCACTGCACGAAGCAGTGACCCCCAATAATCAGATACACATGACTTATCCAGTGGACAGCTGTTCTGCACCTAATTTTCCTGGGCGAATGGAGGCACACCAGGGAGAAACTGCTCCGCATCCTTCAAGAAAAAATCGAATCCTGGCTATCTCCTTGCCAACTGAATAGTAGAACTATGGTCATCGATAACGTGAAGAACATTGTGTTGGTGCTGAGTCAAGGAGAGCAGACCCATGTGCACTGCATGGTGGATGTTTTTAATCTGGTTGTAAAGCGGTTCCTGAAGTCATCCACCCAACTGCAAGACATCCTGAAAATGGCTAGAAAACTATGCATGCACTTCAGCCACTCTGCAAAACACACCCTCTTGTGCTGGACAACCTCCAAATTTAAGAAATCTGATGATCAGGAGTTCACTACCATCCAATATTCAGAAAGGAACTTTTCCCTGCAAGGTGAGGAGCTGCAAAACCTGTTCACACATATTGACTACAGACAGGATAAATATCCCCAACACCTATAAGACTCTTGGAACATACATGCTTTCTGCATATAATGTGATGTACCTTATTATGTGCACTAACGGGTTATTCATTCATCTGAAATATGCCTAAATTAGGCATATTTCAGGAGCAGATGGTGGCGCAATGGTTACTTGCGCTGCTATCTGCAACTTTGTCCTGCTCTGGTCAGGTCTAATATTGTGGGTGTGATGTAGGCGGAGAAGGGAGCAGGCCACCAGGCCAGACTCATTTACCATTTTCTATGGCTATTTTAGGCATAGAAAAAGGTCTAAATGTAAGAAAGCTCTGAAGCAGCTCTTCATAATTTCAGCAGATCCCCCCCAGCTTTGGTACTTTATTAAGACCGGCCCCTAAATGTCCATTTCAGCATCTTTATGTGGGTGAAACAGGGCAGACAATCAGGGAGAGGATATGGTCTTACCGTCATTCTATAAATGAGAAAAAGACAACTTTCCTTGTTGCCAAACATTTTGGTGTTCCTGACCATACCATTACAGACCTCCAAGTATTAATATTAAAGGGTTATTGTAGTGTTGATTGAGCACCATTGTGTTCGGATGCTCGGGTGCTCGGTAGTATAATGGAAGTCAATGGGAGAACCCAAACATTAAACCAGGCACCCCCTGCTCTGAAGAGCGGAGGGTGCCTGGTTCATAGGAAAAAGTCAGAAAATGATGGAAACACCACCAAAATGGTTCGGGAACAGCATGGGGAGGATGTCTGGATGCATTTTGGACTCCCAGGTCGCTGCTGTGAACAATGTTTTCCTAGAATTTTGCCACTTTTACAGACTGACAATAAAACGCACAAAACCGAAGATGAAATCTATTTTAGAGAAAAAATTGTTAGGAAACATTCATACCTGTATATTTACTTGAATATGAAATGCAAGTGCTGCCAAAAATTACAAGGAAGGCGCTCTCCGATACAACCTGTGTATTACATAAAGGAGGGCCTCATTCACGTTGTGGTACAATTGTTCATGTAATGGGACTCCTACACTCATAAATATTATGCACTAAGTGAAAGGGCTGCCAAAAATGACAAGGAACCGGCACTCCAATACACCCTTTGTTACACTTAAAGGAGGGCATCATACACAGCCTTGAAAAATTATGATTGATGGCCTGCTGGTGACCCTCAAAAACATTTGGAGCAAGAGCCTGCTGATCTGACTATCTAAAACATTATGAGTGATGACTCTAGATAACCTAGGGACGATCGCACGTCCCAGTGATGGTGACGATCCATTCGGATGTCTGCCCTATCAACTTTCAATGTTATTTTCAGCCCAAACCATGTAGACCATGGGTAACAGGGGAACCATGGTTCGATTCCGAAGAGGGAGCCTGAGAAACAGCTCTGGCTACCACATCCAAGCAAGGCAGCATGAGCTGCTGGTGAGCTGACCTTGTAAAAGATTGTAGGTGCTGGCCTAATGGTGAGCTGATACTGTAAAACATTGTAGGTGAGGGCCTTCTGGTGAGCTGACCTGGTAAAACATTATATGCGAAGGACATATATATGCGAGGGCATTATATGCGATGAATAAGCATGTGTTAATATGATAGAAGAGGAGAAGGAGGATGAGAAAAGGAAGATTCAACCATATAACCTTGTTTGTGGTGGAAAGGGTGCTTGGGAATACAGTGTATTCAGTACATTATAAACAATACATACAGACGTGGACAAAATTGTTGGTACCCTTTGGTCAATGAAAGAAAAAGTCACAATGGTCACAGAAATAACTTTAATCTGACAAAAGTAATAATAAATTAAAATTCTATAAATGTTAACCAATGAAAGTCAGACATTGTTTTTCAACCATGCTTCAACAGAATTATGTAAAAAAAATAAACTCATGAAACAGGCATGGACAAAAATGATGGTACCCCTAGAAAACACAGAACATAATGTGACCAAAGGGACATGTTAATTCAAGGTGTGTCCACTAATTAGCATCACAGGTGTCTACAACCTTGTAATCAGCCATTGGGCCTATATATATGGCTCCAGGTAATCACTGTGTTGTTTGGTGATATGGTGTGTACCACACTCGACATGGACCAGAGGAAGCAAAGGAAAGAGCTGTCTCAAGAGATCAGAAAGAAAATTATAGACAAGCATGTTAAAGGTAAAGGCTATAAGACCATCTCCAAGCAACTAGATGTTCCTGTGAGTACAGTTGCACATATTATTCATAAGTTTAAGATCCATGGGACTGTAGCCAACCTCCCTGGACGTGGCCGCAGGAGGAAAATTGATGACAAATCTAAGAGACGGATAATCCGAATGGTAACAAAAGAGCCTAGAAAGACTTCTAAAGAGATTCAAGGTGAACTTCATGCTCAAGGAACATCAGTGTCAGATCGCACCATCCGTCGTTGTTTGAGCCAAAGTGGACTACATGGGAGACGACCAAGGAGGACACCATTGTTGAAAACGAATCATAAAAAAGCAAGACTGGAATATGCCAAACTACATGTTGACAAGCCACAAAGCTTCTGGGAGAATGTCCTGTGGACAGATGAGACAAAAATCGAAGTTTTTGCCAAGGCACATCAGCTGTATGTTCACAGACGAAAAAATGAAGCATATCAAGAAAAGAACACTGTCCCTACTGTGAAACATGGAGGAGGCTCTGTTATGTTCTGGGGCTGCTTTGCTGCGTCTGGCACAGGGTGTCTTGAATCTGTGCAGGGTACAATGAAATCTCAAGACTATCAAGGAATTCTAGAGAGAAATGTACTAGCCAGTGTCAGAAAGCTTGGTCTCAGTCGCAGGTCATGGGTCTTGCAACAGGACAATGACCCAAAACACACCGCTAAAAACACCCAAGAATGGCTAAGAGGAAAAAATTGGACTATTCTAAAGTGGCCTTCTATGAGCCCTGACCTCAATCCTATTGAGCATCTTTGGAAGGAGCTGAAACATGCAGTCTGGAAAAGGCACCCTTCAAACCGGACACAACTGGAGCAGTTTGCTCATGAGGAGTGGGCCAAAATACCTGCTGAGAGGTGCAGATGTCTCATTGACAGTTACAGGAAGCGTTTGATTGCAGTGATTGCCTCAAAAGGTTGCGCAACAAAATATTAAGTTAGGGGTACCATCATTTTTGTCCATGCCTGTTTCATGAGTTTATTTTTTTACATAATTCTGTTGAAGCATGGTTGAAAAACAATGTCTGACTTTCATTGGTTAACATTTATAGAATTTTAATTTATTATTACTTTTGTCAGATTAAAGTTATTTCTGTGACCATTGTGACTTTTTCTTTCATTGACCAAAGGGTACCAACAATTTTGTCCACGTCTGTATAAAGTGTGTAAGAAGGAATAAGGGGCCGTCATTGACGGAAGAAACATGTCACTGAGGTTCCTGGCCTCGGTGAGGAAAGAACCAGGTTTTTCCCTGAAGTGTCAGTTTTGCAGTTGCAGTCTGACATTTCAGCTGTTAGTATGGCTGTAAAGCCAATCCAGGCCGGTTCTTATTGGGAGCAGCCAAAGAGCAGTGTGAGTGGCTGTTCCCCACAATTCCAGGCCGGGTTTTGGCTGGGATATAAAAATCCAGCCAGCACGTTCAGCTGGTGTGGAATATCCTCCATGACAGAGAAGCTGTGGAGTCTGTGTCTTGAGACACTGAGGCCATCTATTTGTGAGAGCCACATGCTGGGGAAACAGGCCACTAAAGCCTGCTGTGGACTGTGGGTGGAAAACTGCTGACCAGGTGAAGGCTTCTTGCACTGTGGACTGTGTGTGGTGTGAACAGGCACCAAAACTGAGCACAATTACTTTTGGCTTGTTTTTTATGTGTGAATAAACAAAACCTTGTTTTTGCCTCTATACTGCATCCGCTTACCCTGCCTACCAGAGCGAATCCCCACAAGTGCCTTTATGTTCATCAGCGTTCCTCTGGTGGAGTCGAGAAGTCATGGTCAATCCAGGCCTTGTTCATTTTTATAAGAGTCAAACTGTTAGCATTAGAGTTGAGCGAACACCTGGATGTTCGGATTCGAGAAGTTCGGCCGAACATCCCGGAAATGTTCGGGTTCGGGATCCGAACCCGATCCGAACTTCGTCCCGAACCCGAACCCCATTGAAGTCAATGGGGACTCAAACTTTTCGGCACTAAAACGGCTGTAAAACAGCCCAGGAAAGGGCTAGAGGGCTGCAAAAGGCAGCAACATGTAGGTAAATCCCCTGCAAACAAATGTGGATAGGGAAATTAATTAAAATAAAAATTAAATAAATAAAAATTAACCAAAATCAATTGGAGAGAGGTTCCATAGCAGAGAATCTGGCTTCCCGTCACCCACCACTGGAACAGTCCATTCTCAGATATTTAGGCCCCGGCACCCAGGCAGAGGAGAGAGGTCCCGTAACAGACAATCTGGCTTCATGTCAGCAGAGAATCAGTCTTCATGTCATAGCAGAGAATCAGGCTTCACGTCACCCACCACTGTAAGAGTCCATTTTCATAAATTTAGGCCCAGCACCCAGGCAGAGGAGAGAGGTCCCGTAACAGACAATCTGGCTTCATGTCAGCAGAGAATTAGTCTGCATGTCATAGCAGAGAATGAGGCTTCACGTCAGCCACCACTGCAACAGTCCATTGGCATATATTTAGGCCTAGCACACAGGCAGAGGAGAGAGGTCCCGTAACAGACAATCTGGCTTCATGTCAGCAGAGAATCAGTCTGCATGTCATAGCAGAGAATGAGGCTTCACGTCACCCACCACTGCAACAGTCCATTGGCATATATTTAGGCCTAGCACACAGGCAGAGCAGAGAGGTCCCGTAACAGACAATCTGGCTTCATGACAGCAGAGAATCAGTCTGCATGTCATAGCAGAGAATGAGGCTTCACGTCACCCACCACTGCAACAGTCCATTGGCATATATTTAGGCCTAGCACACAGGCAGAGCAGAGAGGTCCCGTAACAGACAATCTGGCTTCATGTCAGCAGAGAATCAGTCTGCATGTCATAGCAGAGAATGAGGCTTCACGTCACCCACCACTGCAACAGTCCATTGGCATATATTTAGGCCTAGCACACAGGCAGAGCAGAGAGGTCCCGTAACAGACGATCTGGCTTCATGTCAGCAGAGAATCAGTCTGCATGTCATAGCAGAGAATGAGGCTTCACGTCACCCACCACTGCAACAGTCCATTGGCATATATTTAGGCCTAGCACACAGGCAGAGCAGAGAGGTCCCGTAACAGACAATCTGGCTTCATGTCAGCAGAGAATCAGTCTGCATGTCATAGCAGAGAATGAGGCTTCACGTCACCCACCACTGCAACAGTCCATTGGCATATATTTAGGCCTAGCACACAGGCAGAGCAGAGAGGTCCCGTAACAGACGATCTGGCTTCATGTCAGCAGAGAATCAGTCTGCATGTCATAGCAGAGAATGAGGCTTCACGTCACCCACCACTGCAACAGTCCATTGGCATATATTTAGGCCTAGCACACAGGCAGAGCAGAGAGGTCCCGTAACAGACAATCTGGCTTCATGTCAGCAGAGAATCAGTCTGCATGTCATAGCAGAGAATGAGGCTTCACGTCACCCACCACTGCAACAGTCCATTGGCATATATTTAGGCCTAGCACACAGGCAGAGCAGAGAGGTCCCGTAACAGACAATCTGGCTTCATGACAGCAGAGAATCAGTCTGCATGTCATAGCAGAGAATGAGGCTTCACGTCACCCACCACTGCAACAGTCCATTGGCATATATTTAGGCCTAGCACACAGGCAGAGCAGAGAGGTCCCGTAACAGACAATCTGGCTTCATGTCAGCAGAGAATCAGTCTGCATGTCATAGCAGAGAATGAGGCTTCACGTCACCCACCACTGCAACAGTCCATTGGCATATATTTAGGCCTAGCACACAGGCAGAGCAGAGAGGTCCCGTAACAGACAATCTGGCTTCATGACAGCAGAGAATCAGTCTGCATGTCATAGCAGAGAATGAGGCTTCACGTCACCCACCACTGCAACAGTCCATTGGCATATATTTAGGCCTAGCACACAGGCAGAGCAGAGAGGTCCCGTAACAGACAATCTGGCTTCATGTCAGCAGAGAATCAGTCTGCATGTCATAGCAGAGAATCAGGCTTCACGTCAGCCACCACTGCAACAGTCCATTGTCATAAATTTAGGCCCAGCACCCAGGCAGAGGAGAGAGGTCCCGTAACAGACAATCTGGCTTCATGTCAGCAGAGAATTAGTCTGCATGTCATAGCAGAGAATCAGGCTTCATGTCAGCCACCACTGCAACAGTCCATTGGCATATATTTAGGCCTAGCACACAGGCAGAGGAGAGGTTCATTCAACTTTGGGTAGCCTCGCAATATAATGGTAAAATGAAAATAAAAATAGGATTGAATGAGGAAGTGCCCTGGAGTCCAATAATATATGGTTATGGGGAGGTAGTTAATGTCTAATCTGGACAAGGGACGGACAGGTCCTGTGGGATCCATGCCTGGTTCATTTTTATGAACGTCAGCTTGTCCACATTGGCTGTAGACAGGCGGCTGCGTTTGTCTGTAATGACGCCCCCTGCCGTGCTGAATACACGTTCAGACAAAACGCTGGCTGCCGGGCAGGCCAGCACCTCCAAGGCATAAAAGGCTAGCTCTGGCCACGTGGACAATTTAGAGACCCAGAAGTTGAATGGGGCCGAACCATCAGTCAGTACGTGGAGGGGTGTGCACACGTACTGTTCCACCATGTTAGTGAAATGTTGCCTCCTGCTAACACGTTGCGTATCAGGTGGTGGTGCAGTTAGCTGTGGCGTGTTGACAAAAGTTTTCCACATCTCTGCCATGCTAACCCTGCCCTCAGAGGAGCTGGCCGTGACACAGCTGCCTTGGCGACCTCTTGCTCCTCCTCTGCCTTGGCCTTGGGCTTCCACTTGTTCCCCTGTGACATTTGGGAATGCTCTCAGTAGCGCGTCTACCAACGTGCGCTTGTACTCGCGCATCTTCCTATCACGCTCCAGTGCAGGAAGTAAGGTGGGCACATTGTCTTTGTAGCGTGGATCCAGCAGGGTGGCAACCCAGTAGTCCGCACAGGTTAAAATGTGGGCAACTCTGCTGTCGTTGCGCAGGCACTGCAGCATGTAGTCGCTCATGTGTGCCAGGCTGCCCAGGGGTAAGGACAAGCTGTCCTCTGTGGGAGGCGTATCGTCATCGTCCTGCCTTTCCCCCCAGCCACGCACCAGTGATGGACCCGAGCTGCGTTGGGTGCCACCCCGCTGTGACCATGCTTCATCCTCATCCTCCTCCACCTCCTCCTCATCCTCGTCCTCCTCGTCCTCCAGTAGTGGGCCCTGGCTGGCCACATTTGTACCTGGCCTCTGCTGTTGCCAAAAACCTCCCTCTGAGTCACTTCGAAGAGACTGGCCTGAAAGTGCTAAAAATGACCCCTCTTCCTCCTCCTCCTCCTCCTCCTCCTGGGCCACCTCCTCTTCCATCATCGCCCTAAGTGTTTTCTCAAGGAGACATAGAAGTGGTATTGTAACGCTGATAACGGTGTCATCGCCACTGGCCATGTTGGTGGAGTACTCGAAACAGCGCAACAGGGCACACAGGTCTCGCATGGAGGCCCAGTCATTGGTGGTGAAGTGGTGCTGTTCTGTAGTGCGACTGACCCGTGCGTGCTGCAGCTGAAACTCCACTATGGCCTGCTGCTGCTCGCACAGTCTGTCCAGCATGTGCAAGGTGGAGTTCCACCTGGTGGGCACGTCGCATATGAGGCGGTGAGCGGGAAGGCCGAAGTTACGCTGTAGCGCAGACAGGCGAGCAGCAGCAGGATGTGAACGCCGGAAGCGCGAACAGACGGCCCGCACTTTATGCAGCAGCTCTGACATGTCGGGGTAGTTGTGAATAAACTTCTGCACCACCAAATTCAGCACATGCGCCAAGCAAGGGATGTGCGTCAAATTGGCTAGTCCCAGAGCTGCAACGAGATTTCGCCCATTATCACACACCACCAGGCCGGGCTTGAGGCTCACCGGCAGCAACCACTCGTCGGTCTGTTGTTCAATACCCCGCCACAACTCCTGTGCGGTGTGGGGCCTGTCCCCCAAACATATGAGTTTCAGAATGGCCTGCTGACGTTTACCCCGGGCTGTGCTGAAGTTGGTGGTGAAGGTGTGTGGCTGACTGGATGAGCAGGTGGAAGAAGAGGAGGAGGAAGCCGAGAAGGAGGAGGTGGCAACAGGAGGCAAAGAATGTTGCCCTGCGATCCTTGGCGGCGGAAGGACGTGCGCCAAACAGCTCTCCGCCTGGGGCCCAGCTGCCACTACATTTACCCAGTGTGCAGTTAGGGAGATATAGCGTCCCTGGCCGTGCTTACTGGTCCACGTATCTGTGGTTAGGTGGACCTTGCTACAGATGGCGTTGCGCAGTGCACACTTGATTTTATCGGATACTTGGTTGTGCAGGGAAGGCACGGCTCTCTTGGAGAAGTAGTGCCGGCTGGGAACAACATACTGTGGGACAGCAAGCGACATGAGCTGTTTGAAGCTGTCTGTGTCCACCAGCCTAAATGACAGCATTTCATAGGCCAGTAGTTTAGAAATGCTGGCATTCAGGGCCAGGGATCGAGGGTGGCTAGGTGGGAATTTACGCTTTCTATCAAATGTTTGTGAGATGGAGAGCTGAACGCTGGCGTGTGACATGGTTGAGACGCTTGGTGACGGAGGTGGTGGTGGTGGTGTTGGTGGTACATCCCCTGTTTGCTGGGCGGCAGGTGCCAACGTTCCTCCAGAGGCGGAGGAAGAGGCCGAGGCGGCAGCAGCAGAATAGGCCGAGGCGGCAGCAGCAGAAGAGGTAGCAGGGGGAGCCTGAGTGACTTCCTTGGTTTTAAGGTGTTTACTCCACTGCAGTTCATGCTTTGCATGCAGGTGCCTGGTCATGCAGGTTGTGCTCAGGTTCAGAATGTTAATGCCTCGCTTCAGGCTCTGATGGCACAGCGTGCAAACCACTCGGGTCTTGTCGTCAGCACATTGTTTGAAGAAGTGCCATGCCAGGGAACTCCTTGAAGCTGCCTTTGGGGTGCTCGGTCCCAGATGGCGGCGGTCAGTAGCAGGCGGAGTCTCTTGGCGGCGGGTGTTCTGCTTTTGCCCACTGCTCCCTCTTTTGCTACGCTGTTGGCTCGGTCTCACCACTGCCTCTTCCTCCGAACTGTGAAAGTCAGTGGCACGACCTTCATTCCATGTGGGGTCTAGGACCTCATCGTCCCCTGCATCGTCTTCCACCCAGTCTTGATCCCTGACCTCCTGTTCAGTCTGCACACTGCAGAAAGACGCAGCAGTTGGCACCTGTGTTTCGTCATCATCAGAGACATGCTGAGGTGGTATTCCCATGTCCTCATCATCAGGAAACATAAGTGGTTGTGCGTCAGTGCATTCTATGTCTTTCACCGCTGGGGAAGGGCTAGGTGGATGCCCTTGGGAAACCCTGCCAGCGGAGTCTTCAAACAGCATAAGAGACTGCTGCATAACTTGAGGCTGAGACAGTTTCCCTGGTATGCATGGGGGTGATGTGACAGACTGATGGGGTTGGTTTTCAGGCGCCATCTGTGCGCTTTCTGCAGAAGACTGGGTGGGAGATAATGTGAACGTGCTGGATCCACTGTCGGCCACCCAATTGACTAATGCCTGTACCTGCTCAGGCCTTACCATCCTTAGAACGGCATTGGGCCCCACCATATATCGCTGTAAATTCTGGCGGCTACTGTGACCTGAGGTAGTTGGTACACTAGGACGTGTGGATGTGGCAGAACGGCCACGTCCTCTCCCAGCACCAGAGGGTCCACTAACACCACCACGACCATATCCACGTCCGCGTCCCTTACTAGATGTTTTTCTCATTGTTATGGTTCACCACAACAACAAATATATTATTTGGCCCAATGTATTGTATTCAAATTCAGCGGGATATAAATTTGAGGCCTAGTATTTAGGCGCTGGGTGACCGGTATGGATTTAGTGACAGAATTAGACTTGGAAATGCACAGAAGCGTGTGTGTGTGAAGTTATTCTGAATGACCCAATGTGCACCTTGAATATTATATACCCTTTTAGGGATAGATTTCAAATAGCTCTGATATAGCAGAAACCACTAAATTATGAAATTGTTAAATTGGGAATTGTATTTAAACCCAGAACAAAAAATGTGCTTTGACGGACACTAAATAACTTTCCCAGCCACAACAGGACAGCGTTAACGAGAGATTTAGCAGGATATAAATTTGAGGCCTAGTATTTAGGCGCTGGGTGACAGGTATGGGTTTAGTGACAGAATTAGACTTGGAAATACACAGTAGCGGGTGTGTGTGAAGTTATTCTGAATGACCCAATGTGCACCTTGAATATTATATACCCTTTTAGGGATAGATTTCAAATAGCTCTGATATAGCAGAAACCACTAAATTATGAAATTGCTAAATTGGGAATTGTATTTCAACCCAGAACAAAAAATGTGCTTTGACGGACACTAAATAACTTTCCCAGCCACAACAGGACAGCGGTAACGAGAGATTTAGCAGGATATAAATTTGAGGCCTAGTATTTAGGCGCTGGGTGACAGGTATGGGTTTAGTGACAGAATTAGACTTGGAAATACACAGTAGCGGGTGTGTGTGAAGTTATTCTGAATGACCCAATGTGCACCTTGAATATTATATACCCTTTTAGGGATAGATTTCAAATAGCTCTGATATAGCAGGAACCACTAAATTATGAAATTGCTAAATTGGGAATTGTACTTCAACCCAGAACAAAAAATGTGCTTTGACGGACACTAAATAACTTTCCCAGCCACAACAGGACAGCGGTAACGAGAGATTTAGCGGGATATAAATTTGAGGCCTAGTATTTAGGCGCTGGGTGACCGGTATGGATTTAGTGACAGAATTAGACTGGGATATGGCCAAAAAATAACCACACTATTGCTGGTTAAATGCACTTGGTGACGGGCGCAGCTTGCCCCTGATTTAGTATATGGCCAAAAAATGAACAGACTTTTGCTGGTTAAATGCACTTGGTGTCACAGCTTGACGCACCACACTACTGAGGGTTAAATGCACTTGGTGACGGGCGCAGCTTGCCCCTGATGTAGTATATGGCCAAAAAATGAACAGACTATTGCTGGTTAAATGCACTTGGTGTGACAGCTTCACCCTGATGTAGGCTTTAGCCAAAAAACAACCACACCATTGAGGGTTAAATGCACTTGGTGACAGGCGCAGCTTGCCCCTGATTTAGTATATGGCCAAAAAAATGAACAGACTATTGCTGGTTAAATGCACTTGGTGTGACAGCTTCACCCTGATGTAGGCTTTAGCCAAAAAACAACCACACCATTGAGGGTTAAATGCACTTGGTCGCAGCTTGGATGCACTTGGTCGCAGCACCGCACAAGACACAAAATGGCCGCCGATCACCCCAGAAAAAAGTGACTGACAAACGGTCTGGGCAGCCTAAAAACAGTGAGTGAGCATTTGAATTTCAGCAGCTCAATGATGCACAGCTGCAGATCGATCGATTAATCAAGTGAAGTCCTTTGGAGGAGTTAATCTGCCTAATCTCGCCCTACTGTCGCATCCGCAACCTCTCCCTACGCTAATCAGAGCAGAGTGACGGGCGGCGCTATGTGACTCCAGCTTAAATAGAGGCTGGGTCACATGGTGCTCTGGCCAATCACAGCCATGCCAATAGTAGGCATGGCTGTGACGGCCTCTTGGGGCAAGTAGTATGACGCTTGTTGATTGGCTGCTTTGCAGCCTTTCAAAAAGCGCCAAGAAAGCGACGAACACCGAACCCGAACCCGGACTTTTACGAAAATGTCCGGGTTCGGGTCCGTGTCACGGACACCCCAAAATTCGGTACGAACCCGAACTATACAGTTCGAGTTCGCTCATCCCTAGTTAGCATTTTCAGTTGACAGGAAGATACGCTTATCTGTTATAATGTTACCAGCAGCACTAAATACCCGCTCAGATAAAACACTGGTGGCAGGGCAGGCCAGCACCTCCAAGGCGTAGAGTGCCAGTTTGTGCCAGCTTGGACACCCAGTAGTTGTGAGGCACTGAGGGATCATTGAGGATGCTGACACGGTCTGCTATGTACTCCTTCACTGTCTTCCAAAATTTTTCCCTCCTTGTGATACAAGAACACACATCAGGGTGAGGGTGCTGGCCAGGTCTCATAAAACTGTCACAGTAGTTGGGCAACTTTTACTAGAAAAACAAGGGTAAAGTGCGCACCATAGGGTAGTATGTTCACAGCTTAGTTAGAGTGAATAGAGCAAACAAAATGGAGGCTCACCTTCTCAGGTTGTGCTAGAAATAGGCATAACTACTGTTCGTTTTGTGAGTAAGGCGTGTCCGGTTGGGTGGATGCTGCTGCTGTATACAGAAGCTTCAGGAGACAGACTCCAAGACTTCTCCAAAGAGATATGTGGTATATATAGTCGTCTGGATCACAAATGGCACAAGTAACCAGCTCACCAGGCACTCATGTAGAGAATGAAAAATCTTCTTTATTGCATATTCTTTTTGCCATATAGAGCCCCCTTTATCAGGTTAAAGGCTTAATAAGAAATGGAGCATGAATCATAGGTATTTAAACACAAAAAGGGTGCCAAAAAATACCCGTAGGCAGTCCTCTGGGAGTGTCTCTCTCCCAGAGAACTAGCTAATTTGAATAAAATAAAACCATCATTGATACAGTCCTGATCAAAAGTTTAAGACCACTTGAAAAATGGCAAAAAAAATCTGATTTAGCATGGCTGGATCTTAACAAGGTTTCAAGTAGATCTCCAACATGCAACAAGAAGAAATGGGAGTGAGACAAAACATTTTTTGAGCATTCAATTTAACAAAAGCAACGAATAAACTGAAACAGGCTGTTTTTCAGCTGATCAAAATTTTAGGACCACATGCCTTTAAAAGGCCAAATCTGTGCAAAGATGTGGATTAATTGTCATTTTCTGTCAGGTAGTCACACGTTGTGATGGCAAAGGAAAAAAAACTCTCCCTTTTTGAACGTGGTCGGGTTGTTGAACTGCATAAGCAGGGTTTCTCACAGCATGCCATCTCTGCTGAGGTGGGACGCAGTAAGACAGTCATTTTGAATTACTTAAATGATCCTGAGGGTTAAGGAACAATAAAGTCAAGTGGAAGACCCATAAAAATGTTCTCAGCACTGAGCCGGAGGATCCATTTGCTGTCCGTCAAGATGCTGGATGATCCTCAACCCAAATTAGGGCCCTTACTGGTGCTGACTGCAGCCCCATAACCATCAGACGGCATCTGAGACTAAAGGGCTTCAAAAACAAAAAAGGTCTTCAAAGACCTTGTCTCCTTGAACGCCTCACAACTGCTCGTTTGGACTTAGCAAGAGAGCACCAAACATGGGACATTCAAAGGTGGAAGAAAGTTTTATTCTCTGATGAGAAAAAATTTAACCTTGATGGTCCTGATGGTTTCCAATGTTACTGGCATGACAAGCAGATCCGACCTGAGATGTTTTCTATGTGCCACAGTGGAGGGGGCGCCTTAATGGTCTGGGGTGCTTTTTTCTTCACTGGAACAATGTAGCTTCAGGAAGTGCAGGGGCATCAAACGACCGCTGGCTATGTCCAGATGTTGCAGAGAACATTCCTCATGACTGAGGGCCCTCGTCTGTGTGGTAACGACTGGGCTTTTCAACAGGACAATGCTACAGTACACAATGCCCGCAGGACAAGGGACTTCTTCCAGGAGAATAACATCACTCTTTTGGCCCATCCTGCATGCTCCCCTGATCTAAATCCAATTGAGAACCTTTGGTGATGGATGGCAAGGGAAGTTTTCAAAAATGGACAACAGTTCCAGACAGTAGATGGCCTTCGTGCGGCCGTCTTCACCACTTATAGAAATGTTCCCACTCACCTCATGGAAATGCTTGTATCAAGCATGCCAAAACAAATTTTTGAAGTGATAAACAGCGGAGCTACTCATTACTGAGTTCATGTTTGGAAGTTGGATTTCTGTTTTAGGGGGGTTTAGTTTTTTTTTGGAGGTGTGGTCCTAAACTTTTGATCAGCTGAAAAACAGCCTGTTTCAGTTTATTCATTGTTTTCATTAAATTGAATGCTCAAAAAATGTTTTGTCTAGATCCCAATTCTTCTTGTTGCATGTTGAAGCTCTACTTGGAACCTTGTTAAGATCCAGCCATGCTAAATATGTTTTTTTTCCATTTTTCAAGTGGTCTTAAACTTTTGATCAAGACTGTATATAAAACAAAGCACATGAACCTACTCAGAGGCTCAGGAGCAGTGGCAGTAGACATTGCAACACTTTTTTATACATTTTTATTTATACATTCTTGTATCTCCACACATTCAAGGATTTGTCCTGTAGTCATGTAATCGCGATCACGTGGTCCCGTTATGACTGGGCAGAGTGAGAGGATGTGGGCCGGACAAGGGTCACATGGTCTGACCCATACCACATATTCTCACTGCCAAGGAGACATTGGGATGCTGATGGAAGAGCGTGGGCGGCCGGGCATGGGTCACGTGATCTGACCCTTACCATGTGACCATGCTGTCAAGGTAATGCCGGTGTTCCGTTAGATTTCCCTACCTCGTGAGATTTCCCTACCCTCGTCACTTCCAGCCACACCGGACATGACGTGAGGAGGTGTGCCGCGCCGCGCAGGCGCACAATGAAGGGGTAGGGAAGGGAAAAATTAAGGGCCAGTGCTTTTTCCCTACCTTAAACGCTGGTGAGGCTCCCAGCGCATGCACAGTGTTGGCCAGTGTCCAGTTGAGAACATCCATCCGATCACCGCGCCTGCACACTGGCCCATAATTTTTCCCTACCCAAAATGCTGGTGAGGCTCCCGGCACATGCGCAGTGTCGGCCGGTGTCCAGCTAACTCTGCTGTGAAATTTCCCCACGCCGTTGCTGTGCACCTGCATGGTGTGGCACACCTCCTCACGTTATGTCCTGTGGGGCCAGAAGTGACGAGGGTAGGTAAATCTCACGAGGTAGGGAAATCTAACGGAACACTGGGACGGTACAAATGGAAGGGACGCTACTTACGGCGGTAAGGAGCGGTGTCCACAGGGTTGCCAGGATGTTTAAAAAAGGGTTGCAATGTCTACTGCCAGTTCTCCTGAGCCTCTGAGTAGGTTCATGTGCTTTGTTTTATATATCAACGATTGTTTTATTGTAAGCAAATTAGCTAGTTCTCTGGGAGAGAGCAACTCCCAGAGGACTGCCCAGGGGTGTTTTTGGGTGCCATTTTTGTGTTTAAATAACTATGATTTATGCTCCATTCCTTATTAAGTATTTCAACCTGATGAAGGGTGCTCTAGACCCCTTCTGAAACGCGTTGTTTTATACAGCAAAAAGAATATGCAATAAAGATGGAGATTTTTCATTGTTTACATGAGTGCCTGGTGAGGTGGTTACTTGCGCCATTTGTGATCCAGCCGACTATATATACCATGAAACTGTGCCAGTCTTTTTGAGAGTGTTGCCCTGCCTCTGTTGGAACTGCTGTGTGTTCCACTTGTCTCCCCTCCTTGGTTGCCCAAAGAACTACGGACTCTGCCGCCAGCATTGTCAGATGGAAATTTTTGGAGCAATTTTTCAAAAAGAACCTTCTGGTATTGCACCATTTTGCTCATCCTCTTCATCAGGTTGAACACTTGGGCTAGGCATGGGATGTGTGTGAGCTTGCCGAGCTCCAAAGCCGCCAACAAGTTACGGCCATTATCAGACACAACTATGCATGGTTTTAGGTTGAATGGCGAGAGCCACAGCTCAGTCTGGTCTCTTATCCCTTTCCTCAGCTCTGTGGCGGTGTGCTGTTTGTCCCCTAAGCATATTAGCTTCAGCACGGCCTGTTGCTGCTTCCCCACTGCAGTGCTACACTGCTTCAAGCTACCGACTGATGACTGACTGGTGTTGCACGCGGATAAATTGGAGGTGGAAGTAGAGGAGGAGGCGGAGGAGGAGAAGTAAGGTTTGGAGCCACTAACGTACAGTACAGACCAAAAGTTTGGACACACCTTCTCATTCAAAGAGTTTTCTTTATTTTCATGACTATGAAAATTGTAGATTCACACTGAATGCATCAAAACTATGAATTAACACATGTGGAATTATATACATAACAAAAAAGCGTGAAACAACTGAAAATATGTCATATTCTAGGTTCTTCAAAGTAGCCACCTTTTGCTTTGATTACTGCTTTGCACACTCTTGGCATTCTCTTGATGAGCTTCAAGAGGTAGTCCTGAAAATGGTTTTCACTTCAATGGTCTTCCAACAGTCTTGAAGGAGTTCCCAGAGATGCTTAGCACTTGTTGGCCCTTTTGCCTTCACTCTGTGGTCCAGCTCAAACCATCTTGATTGGGTTCAGGTCCGGTGACTGTGGAGGCCAAGTTATCTGGCGCAGTACCCCATCACTCTCCTTCATGGTCAAATAGCCCTTATACAGCCTGGAGGTGTGTTTGGGGTCATTGTCCTGTTGAAAAATAAATGAGGGTCCAACTAAATGCAAACCGTATCAAATAGCATGCCGCTGCAAGATTCTGTGTTAGCCATGCTGGTTCAGTATGCCTTCAATTTTGAATAAATCCCCAACAGTGTCACCAGCAAAGCAACCCCACACCATCACACCTCCTCCTCTATGCTTCACGGTGGGAACCAGGCATGTAGAGTCCATCCGTTCACCTTTTCTGCGTCGCACAAAGACACGGTGGTTGGAACCAAAGATGTCAAATTTGGACTCATCAGACCAAAGCACAGATTAAGGCATCATGCACACGACCGTTGTGTGCACCCGTGGCCGTTGTTCCGTTTTTCATGATTTTCTGCGGCTCCATTGACTTTCAATCGGTCAGTTGAAAACTCGGAAAATGCACCGTTTGTCATCCGCCTCCGTGATCCTATTTTTTTGACGGACATCGGTTCACGGACCCATTTAAGTCAATGGGTCAGTGAAAAAACACGGATGCACACAAGATTGGCATCCGTGTCCGTGATCCGTGGCCGTAGGTTACTTTCATACAGACGGATTCGAAGATCCGTCTGCATAAAAGCTTTTTCAGAGCTGAGTTTTCACTTCGTGAAAACTCAGATCTGACAGTATATTCTAACACAGAGGCGTTCCCATAGTGATGGGGACGCTTCTAGTTAGAATATACTAGGAACTGTGTATATGACTGCCCCTGCTGCCTGGCAGCACCCGATCTCTTACAGGGGGCTGTGATCCGTACAATTAACCCCTCAGGTGCCGCACCTGAAGGGGTTAATTGTGCGTATCATAGCCCCCTGTAAGAGATCCGGGGCTGCCAGGCAGCAGGGGGCAGACCCCCCTCCCTCCCCAGTTTCAATTTTATTGGTGGCCAGTGTGCGCCCCCCTCCCTCCCTCTATTGTATTTATAACATTGGTGGCCAGTGTGCGGCCCCCCTTGGCCCCTCCTACCTCCCTCTATTGTATTTATAACATTGGTGGCACAGTGTGCGGCCCCTCCCTCCCTCTATTGTATTTATAACAGTTTAATCGCTGGGGCTCCAATCGGTAACCATGGCAACCAGGACGCTACCGCACACTGTGCCACCAATGATATAAATACAATAGAGGGAGGGAGGGGGGGCCGCACACTGGCCACCAATGATATTCAAACTGGTGTTTGTAGTATATTCTAACTAGAAGCCTGCCCATCACCATGGGAACGCCTCTGTGTTAGAATATACTGTCGGATATGAGTTTTCATGATGGTGATGGGGACGCTTCAAGTTAAAATATACCATCGGATTGGAGAAAACTCTCATCCGATGGTATAAAAGGGACTCCTAACTTTGATGCATTCAGTGTGAATCTACAATTTTCATAGTCATGAAGACAAAGAAAACTCTTTGAATGAGAAGGTGTGTCCAAACTTTTGGTCTGTACTGTAGGTGCTGGAGGAAACCCTGATCGACGTAGGGACCGCAATCCTTGGCGTCCCTGGCCGAGTGCCCTTGTTCATGCGTCTGTGGTTAAGTGGACCTTTCCAGTAACTGCGTTGGTCAGGGCATGTGCGATGTTACGGGAAAAAAGTCAGTCTAATGCGGGCACAGCACACCTTGAAAACCACTGGAGGCTGGGGACTGCGTAACATGGGACGGCTGACAAAATCAGGCTGTGAAAGGCCTCAGTGTCCACAAGCCTAAATGTCAAAATTTGCAGGACCAGTAATTTGGAAAGCTGTGCATTTATTGCCATGGCCTGTGGGTGGGTGACTGGGTATTTGCTCTTGCGTTCAAAGACCTGTGGTAAGGACATTTGGACACTGGGCTGGGACACGAAAGTGGGTGTGGTCGCTGATGGTGCTTGCGAATGTCCAGCTGCAGAACGGGAGGCATCCGGGCCTGTGTCTTTGACAGGGGATTGGCCAGCACGTAGCATAGGGGAAGAGGAGTCAGTGGTGTGACCCGGAGACACAGATTGTGGACACAGGCATTCGTCCCACTTATTACAGTGCTTGGATGCCATGTGGCGGATCATGCTGGTGGTGGTGAGGTTGCTAGTGTTCACGCCCCGGCTCATTTTCGTATGGCACAAGTTGCAAACTACTATTCTTTTGTCATCCGCACTTTCCTCAAAAAAGCGCCATACAGCGGAACATCCACCCCTTGGTAAGGGAGATTTCCGCAAGGTGGTCCTTCGGGGAACAGTTGCGTGCCTGTTTGGCATGGCCCGCCTTTTCCCTTTTGGCACCCACTGCCTCTTCCAGCCTGTTGCGGTGCTGAAGATCCCTCCCCCTCTGTACTGCTGTCCTCGCTTGGCTTTCCACCATCCCAAGTTGGGTCAGTGACTTCATCTTCCACCACCCCCTCTTCCACTTCCTTACTCTGATCACCCTCCTGATTTGTTGATCTAACAACAACCTCAGTGATTGACAACTGTGTCTAATTCTCTTTATCAACCTCTTAAGACAGTAATTGTGGTTGACTCATTGGCAACTGTGTCTCATCATCATCCACCTCATTAAACACTAATTGCCGTTCCCCACCGTCATGTTCTTGTGACTGTGGATGCTTAAGAGGTTGGGAATATGGGCACATGATCTCATGTCCCTCTTCAAGCGTGTTTGGCGAGAGGGCTAAATCAAAGAATGGAGATGAAGAGGTCCTATGAATATCTGAGTGTGGGACCACTTGTTTGGCCAGACTGTACGTGGCGGGAGGAAGGATGATCAGGGTGAGGATTGTGTTTACCAGACTCTTTGCTACTGAGAGTCGACTTGGTGGAAGACAGGGTGGTGCTTAACCGACTGGAAGCATTATCTGCTGCAATCCACCAGACCACCTGGTCGCACTGATAACTGGGACATGAAGCTAGGTATCATGGATGTGGATGTGGCAGCAGGCACAGTTTCTCTGCGCAGGGCCACAGCATCTGCGCGCACCATCAGCATCACGGCCACTTCCCCATCCCTTACTGCTCACCTTCTTCATTTTAAATGTGATATATGCTTGAAAGTATGTCACACGTACAGTAATGTAGGATTTGGAGGTGTATGCGCAAAAAAATTTAAAAAGGCATTTGTGATTAGGAAACTTTATACAGGACAGGTACCACAGGTAATGTCACTGTTTGTAGTGTCTACGAAAAAAGTTACACTGGATGTCAATGATATTTTAGGGATGCACACACTTTAAACAGGAGATGTGGCATGGATATCCGCAGTGGCATTCAACTATCCGCAGTCGACACTGTGACGGACTGAACTATCACCGAGGCTGCTGGAAAAGCCTAAGAGCTAGCCTCCTTCCTACGGACTTTGGACCCAGAACTATGGAGACCTCCTCAGACCTTTTGGGGTTACAAGGAACTATAAACCCTGATTTATGTGTGGAATTTATATGCCACATATTTCCTATTGCCCATTAAAGATGCAGGGTGTGAATTCAGCAATACAAAAAGGGTTAACTCTCCACCGATTGTGTTAGTGATGGGATTAAGATAGCTAACTCTAGGAGTAGCCGATTCCGGTGAAGAGGAGTAGATCACCCTATGATACACGCAGGAGTTAATCCCATCACATGTGTCTCCTCTTTCCCTATTCATTCCTTATGGAGAGGGTGAAGATGTCTGTTTGCATGTTGTTCATGGTTGATTGATTTATGTTGTTAGACTTCTTGAACTGTATATATAATGAGCTGATCTTCAATAAAGTGAGTTCCTGTTTAGGCCTTCAACATAGAGCCTCGTCTCATGTGTGTGGGGATAGCTATACGCTGTATCCTCCCCTGGCTATAACCCCTAGCTCTTGTAAGAGCTGTTCCTGTTCCTTGCTCCTATGATGGTTACGGTGTCCAGTGGAGTGCTTGGAGCCCTCAGGAAGCACTAGGAGCATCCATCAACGGAGGTACCCATTCGGGGTGCCAGGAGATCTGCTACAGACACTGTCTACAGAAAAAGTGGACTTGATGTCACTGATACTTTAGGGAAGTGCACATTTTAAACAGGAGATGTGGCGCAGATAATTTAACTGTCCGCAGCGGACTATTACACTGTATTTAGCGCATGATGCGCTAAAAATATATATTGCTGCTGTCACACACAATGGTCCTTAAAAAGACTTTTTGGGTCTCTGAAAAGTTTTTGTATAAAAATTGTCCTATTACACTCCCTACACTGTCTGTCTCTTCCTATGCACAGCAGTCCCTAACACTGATCAATTTAGCGCAGGTTGCGCTACAAACATATATTGTTGCTGTCACACACAATAGTCCTTACAAGGACTTTTGGGTCTCTGAAACGTTTTTGTACAGATAAAATATTCAATTACACTCCCTACACTGTCTGTCCCTTCCTATGCTCAGCTTTTTCTAACTACGAATGAGCCGAACATGCGTCATCGGGTGCTATATAGCACCGATGACGTGTTCTGGCCACCCAATCACTGTAATGCCAGTACCCAATATGGCTACTGACATTACAGTGAGGGCAGTTCTTAGCCGCACGGTTATTGGTTGCGTAGCAGCCAAGAAACGTGCGGGAGGAGATTTGAGCATGGCGCTCGAGCACATGCGGTACTCGGCTGATTACCACCAGAATGGTAGATAATTTCTGCTCATGTATACAGGGAATGGCAATAATATTAAATACTGTATAACAATTAGTCACACTCACCATAAAGAGTCTAAATACTGTATCAAGAGAGCATTTGAGATAATATCAAGGGAGCATTAACATACATTAGTATACACATACTCTGTGACATGGCGAGCAAACTGAGGGAACAAGGCCCCAAGCGCAAGCACCTAATATTTAGTATTATTGGCATTTCTTGTATACATGATCATTATTATCTACCATTCTGACACTATTTCCACTAGGATCTGTCATAACTAGTGTTGAGCCAAGTGGACTGCGATTCGGATTTCTGGAAAATGTTGATTTGTCACAAAGCCAAATTTCCTCATGCTTCTTGGTAACTAATCATTTTTTTCTGAAATGGTTGTAAAAAACAAACAAATACATACTCACTTCACTCATTTGCTCACGGACAGGCCAATCACTGGCATCTTGATTGAAGAAAACGCACCAAATCTATGGTAAAACTGACCAGTTACTTTTATTCTCCAGGTCAATAAGAATCTGGCAATACCACATATATTTTTTTTTTCTTGTGTTTTTATATTGGAAAAAAAAAAACTTTTTTCTTTTAGTCACCATATTCTGACCCCCTATAACTATTTTGTAGTTATTTGTATGTGTACAAAGCTGTGTGAGGGCTCATTTTTTTGTAGCCCGATCTGTACTTTTCAGTAGTACCATTTTGGGGTGTGCTTGACTTTTTAATAAATTTTTATCCAATTTTTTGTGGAAGGAGAAGTGGCCAAAAATTGTGAATCAGCCATTTAGATTTTTGTTCTGTTTTGCTTTTTTCCATATGGGATAAATATTTTTATATTTTAATAGTACACGCTTTTTTGCACGCGTCAATACCCATGGTGTTTTGTTTTTGGGGGGTTAAAGAAAGGTGATTTGAATTATTATTATTTTTTTATAAAAACTATTTTTCCCCCACTTTTTTATAGTTCCCATAAGGAACTATAGCAAGCAATCATTGGATTGCTATCCTGATATACTCCAATGCATTAGCATTGGAGTCTATGAGGATTTTACTGTGTTTCTATGGAGCCCAGGCAGGAGCAACACTGGAAAATGCCGCGCTCTTCCACAGGAAGCCAGGAGCCCGGACCTCGCCCTGAACCTTGGGCGCACAGCGAATCCCAAAAGAAAGAAAAATGGTCCAGCTTCACTGAAAAATACTTGAGGCTTTATTCAATCCCGTGCAGATAAAAACCGACATACAGCAATGCACAGGCAGGGTCTCTATAGAAATTACTATGCAGCAGTCTCTTGCACACAGGAGAACAAGGGCTGCTGCTAACAAGCTCCGATTCTTCTAATTTCTGTCGGGGAGTGCCTTTCTGGGTTTTAACATGCTCTGATGCTGTGTTCAGGTTTGACCATGGCATCTGAAGTGTTAAATGACCGTGACCGGACACAGACCTTGGCTGTTGGTGCTCGATGGTGCCATGGCTATGGCGCCCACTACGCTCGCAGGCTGGCACTATTTTTAAATGCCCAATGTATTTTTACGTGGAGCAGTTGAGAAGTGGTTAATGAGTAAAAATTAAAAGTGATAGGATCACTATATAGGATCACATCAGAAATGTGGAGCAATAAACTATGGTAGTCATTTCTATAAACTGAATGGCAACATGGCTAATGACTTCTACCCTCTCTGTCAAATTAAAAAAATGTACCTACTACTTTATCCAATTCCCACTTTCTTTATGAAAAATGTCTTAAGAGTCATCATCCTAGTTCATGTTTTCTCAATTTTTCCCATTTCAGCATGTTTCAAGTCATTCACCTCTGTTATCATTAGAGTTGAGCGGACACCTGGAAGTTCGGTTTCAACGGGTTCGACCGAACGTTAAAAAAAGTTCATGACCTGAATTTGACCTGAACTTGAAAACCCTGCAGAGTCATCAAAAAGCATACAAGACTGCTGCATGACTTGGGGCTCAGACTGCTTGGCTAAATTGCAAGGGGGTGAGATGAAAGACTGATGGCCATGGGCAGTAGGTGCCAACTCTCAGTTTTCAGCAGAGGACTGGGTGGGAGAAAATGTGAAGGAACTGGAGACACTGTTAGCCACCCAATCTACTATTGCCTGTACTTGTTCTTGCCTCACCATTCGTAGAGCCGCATTCGGCCCTACGAAATAATGCTGAAGGTTCTGTTGCCTACTCTCAACTGAAGAAGGTGTTTCACTTGTACGTGTAGCTGGCACAGATCGCCAGGTCCTCTCCCTGCAACAGGAGCTCCACCAACATCAGCAGCATCACCATCTGGGCCATGTCCCTTATTTGACGCTCTCCTCATTCTTTGCATTCACCCACGAAACTAACAGATGCTTTATGTCAGGCGACAATGTAACCGCCAATAGTCAACACTTAAGTTCACTGACAGTAAAGCTATGCCAGTGTCATAAAGAGAAAAAATTTCTTGAGGTCACACAACAGTGTGACAGTTGAATTTAATACAAATACTTCACTGTAAAAAAAAAAGTGAATTTGTCAATGTATCATCAGTATTTACTGATTTTATTTGACTGGCAGAAATGCAGCATAGGCCGCAAATGTACTTTCAAGCAACAACAATTGCAATTTTTCAACAAAAAATGTAACTGCAGTATTTGGCGGTTTTATTGGACTGTCAGAAATGCAGCCCAGGGCAAAAAGGTACTTTATTGCCCAAAAGTACAAGGCAAAAAGGTACTTTATTGCCCCCCCAAAAAAGGGATTCTTTAACCATAAATGAAACAGATGGATTTAACTGAGATTATATTTCAATCTCACAAATTAAGCACAGGTTCGTTTGTTTTTTACATTAGAAAATGTGGATATGTCACCCCTACAATGGAACAGATGGATTTGCCGAATTTATCTGCCTGCCTGTCACATATGCAGTGCAGGCCTCAGAGTTACTTTGCAACAAAACATTTAAATATGTCACCCCACAATGGAACAGATAGATTTAACTGATTATATTTCACTCTCAGAAATGCAGCACAGGGGTACTTTACAGAAAAAAATGGGTATGTGTCACCCCCTGGGTCCCTGAACTCACAGACGATATTATTTTCCCTTCCCCGGCCCATATGCGGTGCAGGTGCGCTTTAAAAATGGGTATAATGACAGCCACTGAACTACAAGAACAGGATTAAATGATTGTCCCTTGCACATATGCAGTGCTGGTGCACTGATGTTGCACAAAATGGCCTCTGACGCCCACCTAACTAAAAGACGGATTAAAAAATCACTGGGCTTATGGCAGTGAACAAAAATGTTGCATTGCATCCCCAAATAAAAAACGCTGTAGATCATAGACTTCACACCAAATGAAGATATCATAGACTTTCCTAATCTCTCCCTTACAGCAGCAGCATCCTCTCCCTACAACTAGTAATAGCAGAGTGACGTGCAGCGCTACGTGACTTCAGCTTATATAGAGACTGGGTCACATGCTGCACTTCGCCATTAGTACTTGTTGATTGGCTGCCCTGCAATAAATTGTCAAACACCGAACTCCAACCCAAACTTTTACAGAAAAAATGTACGGGTCCAGGAACAAAAACCCTAAAGTTCGGTACAACCCAGGACTTTACAGTCTGGGTTCGCTCAACCCTAGTTGTCATTTAATTTGTAAGACAATTCTTCCCAAGATACAGTATTTCTGTAGACTAAATACAGTATAGTGCAAAAGTACCTTCCCTCTTCCAAGTATTCTTTTCTGATCTTCCATAAATGAAAACATTTATATGGAAATCATATAGCACAAGTTTTTAAAGCATTGCATTTACTTGATATCAGCCATGTGAAAAATAACTTTAACATATAATTGCACCTAGGCAAATAATGACTATACACATATTTTTGATTACTAAACTCTAATAGTGTTGGTCCAAAAACAAATCTTACAATTTGTCATTTAAGCAAAATTTTGTTCAAAATATGGCTTACACAAGCCAGGAAACTAGAGATAATGCTTACAGATCGAGCTGTCGGAGCAGCTCTCTGATGGATTCACTAAGAAGGAAATGCTGCAGATAAAGTGAAAGCTGTAGAGGATAAACTAATGAACATTTTTAATAAAGACCAATAGGAAAAATACTTTATGGAAAAAAGTTAAGTAGAAATAAGTAAAGTTCAATCATTAAAAAATGTGTCATTTAGGCTTCCATATATTTTCCACATTGTGATTGACTTTGGTTTTAAATAATAAAGACATTTTAAAGAGTTGATATTTGTAAGCTATAAAAGTTTTCACAAAATAGGATTTATTACCGGTATCTGAACTATTGGAGGCTGGGTTGGAAGATTAGGAGCTAATGAATACCCCGGACTTCTTTCTGACGGCCCATGACTCTTCCCCAGAGCACACTAACAACATTAAACAGCATTTGGCTGTACAACAATACTTACAGACCGCATGTCTATCAATATTTTATGCTGCCCCCAGTGAGCTCAGTATAAAGGCTTAGAACATTCCATAATATCCGCATGGGTAAAACGTTATCATTGTAGACATGCATTCAACTTCAAATGCAGAAAATGAAAGACATGATATGTTAGATGACTTTTATAGTAAACCTACCTCAAGGTAAACCACCCAGGGCATCACCAGTGTTGCCAACAAAAGATCAGCTACAGCAAGGCTGACAATTAGGTAATTGGTGGTGGTTTGTAGAGCCTTTTCCCTAGACACCGCCATGCAGACCAAGACATTACCAAAGACGATGACAAATATGAGGAGCGTAAGCAGCATGGCATAATAATTGTAGTGAGTCTTCTGATCAATAGCTGTGCCATTAGTGCCATTATTGTATTCATCATCATTGTACATGGACAGATTCTTTAGATCCATGGAGGTGAGAAGATCCCTCTCCAAATTAGCCCTGTGGAAAAGAAGAAACAGACAGTTAAGAGTAATGCATGGCACATTAATTTCCCATGTTTATATTCTGCACATAGTGTACTAGATATTAAAAAGATTGGCTGCAGCCAATCACTGGCTGTAATGGTAAGTCGACCAAGGTCTCAACTAAAGCTAGTGATTGGCTGCAGTGGTCATTCATCATGTTGACATATCATTGCTGGAGTGTAGAGAAAAGAAACCATTGAGATCCTAGCTTTCTAGAAAGCTCCAGAAACTAATTGTTAGGTTAATAATAACTCATTTTGTTATCTTACTGTATTGCAAATTGTAAAAAATCATGTATTCAATTACAGGTTACACTGTATCAAGTAGTATTCATAGATTGCAGAACTTTTTGGGATAGTCTATGTTCTTCTTCATCAAAAGAGTCTGAAACGTACCACTGGGTACTACTTTATACAATGTGTCCTATTTATCTGGACCAAATTAAATTAAATACTGAAAAAAGTCGATTCACTCTGAGCAGAAATGATGGCCGCCAATGATGGTGCTATGCATCAGCCACTGTTGTCAACAGACGAGCCTTTGGTGGTGGTTAGTGTTGATCGAGCACCAAAGTGCTCATGTAGAACACTTTGCAATGCTCGGGTGCTCTACAGAGGACCCGAGCACAATAGGCACCAAGCATTAAACCTGGCACCCCCTGCTCTGAAGAGGGGAGGGTGCCGGTTCCCACTGTGGTCTATGCAGAAGATCACTGCACAGTGAGAGGATCCCCCAATGTGAGTCTGCGTCTTAGGATTCCCTGCTCTGACTCCACATATAGTTATGTCCATATATGGATTCAGTGCTTGGGGACACCCAGTGTTTTTAAATCCAATGTAGCATCTATTTCTGAAAGAGTTCTGTGGGGATTTGAACTCACAACATTCTACATCAGAGGCAAGGACTTTAACCACTGAATTATAAAGCTGAATAATAAACTATGTCAGAAAAACCTCATAGTAGCTTGTCATGTAGTAAATATTCCTTTACAGCAGAAGTATAATTTCATATTTCAGTGTAGGTTAACATGTAGCTGTATAGCATAATGGTTAAAGTTCTTGGCTCTAATGTAGAAGGTTGTGAGTTCAAATCCCAGCAGACACGTTTCAGAAATAGAGGCTAACTTACATATATATATATATATATATATATATATATTTTACTATAAAAAATGTATGGCACAAAATAAATTTGCAATTAGTTAAAAAAATTATAAATAAAAAAATAATAATATATATATATATACATTACTTACTACATTACAAACTATTATGAGGTTTTTTTTCTGACACAGTTTATCAGTGGTTAAAGTCCTTGCCTCTAATGTAGAAGGTTGTGATTTCAAATCATGGCAGAAACTTTTCAGAAATAGAGGCTAAATTGGACATAAATACACTGTGTCATGACCACCCCCGCTTAATTCAGACCTACGACCACCAGGACGCCCAATCGGGGGGTAGACTGAGACGGGGGGGGGGGGTACAGAATTACCCAAACAGTCAATCCTGGACCCACCTTATTTTCTGCTGCCACCAGGGAACGAGTGTGTAATTGTAGGGTTAGGAGTTCAGACCACTCACAGATCAGCCCCGGTACCACGCTACAATCTAACACCAGTCAAGTCACAACCCAGTTATGTCTCTAATACCAGTTGATTATAAAACAGGTAGGTCTCTTCAAGGCGTACAAGTACTTTGCTGCAGTGGAGCTTAAAGCCATAAGAGAGAGACAACTTAAAAGATATAAAAATATCTTTTACTTTCAGTAACACAGAAGTGAAACAAACAAAGCATACAAAAATGTACAGAAAAGAATACAATAGCAAGCTGGGGAGCATGTGTAAAATAAACTGGGATAAAAAGAGAAATTACTATCTTGGACCTTGCCCATGCCAAATCCAGGCACAAACTTACGTTCCAACGGGCAGCCTATCAGCGGTGAGACCACAGGGCAAAAAAGCCCCCTTTTTCCTTGTGCAGGAATTTTTATGTTGCATATTCTGGGAGTGGCAGGGGTTTGGCCCGGCCAGTCACTGAACAGGGGAGGCTGTTCAGTGGGTGTTTCCTAAGGCAGGTCTGCTTCGCCTCCCTGCCACCCCCGGCCAGAGTTTTCCCATTTTTGCCAAAAGGGCCCATCATTTCGCCTGCACAATACTGTAGTTACGGAAAATCAGGTGCTTGGGTTGGTTTCCCCATGAATTTATGAACAATTCAGGAGACCATTACTCCATTTCTCATATGTGGGGGGCCCTAGCTCTGTCCTGTCTGGGTTCTGTCTGCTTCCCTCAATACAAGCTTTGTTTTGAGGGGGCTCCCATGCCGGTACCCTAATTCCGGCCTGAGTTATGGCCAAATATGTTTTCCTGGGTGAATAAGACATTGGCTCCCAGGCGCTCCCTGCGGACATCACATGCCATCCCTTTGAAGTGGACAGTGGAGGGGAGTGGGAAATGACCGTTCGATTACCCTGGGTGCCTATCAAAGAAGTTGGGAGACACATGTCTGAGGGTTTCCTTTGATGATACACTGAACATGTAGTCTAGGTGTAGATTCTCTCCTTTGAAGCCTGCCCCGAGTCAGAGATACTCTTAGCAGGGGGTAATAGCATATCATTGCTACAGGAACAGCCATATATGAACATCCTGTTCCCTGGCTAAGGTAGAACTCTAATTTTCACTGGAAGTGGTTCATATTAAACGGACAATCAGACCTCAGTCATAAATACATAAGTATGACTAATTTCCGGATGGTGGCACGAAATCGCATCACACACTGACTTGAGCATCGCGCTGCAGCACACGAGGTATTCGGACGAACACTGCAATGAGCCGAGGATCGCGATGCTCAAGCCGAACTGGTGTTCGGCCGAGCATGCTCGCTCAACACTAGTGGTGGTGTTACAGTGTGGGCAGGTGTGTCTAGTCAATACAGAACTGCCCTACACTTTGTGAATGGTACAATGACAAGCCCATACTACTGTAATAACATAATTTGTCCAATCATTGTGTCTCGGCATGAACAACGCAGGCCGAATTTCATCTTCATGGAAGACAATGCACCACCTCATCAAGGTTGCATCAATAGGGAATGGCTGCTTGAGACTGGAATACCTCTAATGAAGTGACCTGCACTTTCTCCAGACCTGAATCCCATTCAAAAACTATGGGAACAGCTGAGTCGCCATGTAGAGGCTTGTTACTCTGTACCCCAGAACTTCCATGACTGCAGGGCTTCCCTTTAGGAACAGTGGAATGCCATGCCTCAGCAGACAATAAGTCAACTCTAAAACAGCATGTGATGTCATTGTCAAGCCATAATTGATGCTCAAGGCTACAGGACAAGTTACTGAGACATTGACTTTTTTTGTGTTGTTATACCCACCACTGTTGGCTTTTGTTTCAATAAATTGTTTGAGTTTATATAATCACAATTGAAATCACCATATAATTTTTATCACACATTTTATATATATATATATATATATATATATATATATATATATTATACTGAATAAATCAAGTATTATTTTCTTTTCACTTCACACATACTTGCTATTTTGTATTGGTCCATCACATTTAAATATGTTTAAGCTTGTGGGTGTAACGTGATTTTTTTTAAAAAAAAAGTTCCAGGGGTGTAAATACTTTTTCAAGGCACTAGATAGCTAGATAGATAGACTTATCCACAACTCCTCTATAAGTTTCATAACAGTTACATCCATTGACAGCCAAAGTATCTTCATAACAGTGGCACCAGCAGTTGACTCGATAGCAGTGACATCCATAGGGGTTATGCAATGTAATTGGTTGTGTACCTGTAGACACACATGTTGGTAAGGCTGAGGTTCAGCCTGCATTTGTGGGAGGGGCTTGAGCCTTTTTAAACCCCCACTTACCTCATCACAGTGGGCGTTCCGGTTCTTGGTGATTCACTGGCTAGTGTTCGTGTGTTTCCTGGTACCTACGGTCGCCTCTTGCTGAGTTCGTGTCTCCTGGTGGCAAGTAGGGGGGCTCTTTCGCAGGGCAAGGGCTGCGGCGCTCTGGCACCCTCCCTCCGCCTCATGCTACAGGTGCGTTCCAGCGTGGAGCGCACGGGCTTCCGGGTCCCCCCCCTCCGCTCGTCTCCCTGTGTTCCTGGCGTATGGCGTCAGGGGGTGCACCCGGCAGCCGGTCCGGCTCACCCATGCCAGGGGAGGGGGTTCTCACAGGTCTGGCCGGCTCTCCTCGTTCCCGGCACGGCGCACGGAGGCGCGCGTTCCAGGGTGGAACGCACGCACTTCCGGCTGCCAGACCTCGCCGCTCCACTAGCTACCAGCGGCAGCATGGACCAACTGGCCCAACAGCGTCTCCCTGATCGTCGGGGGGGGGGGGGCGGTTTTGTCTTCCCGAGCAAAGCTGCACCTCGTGTCCGGCATAGCAGCCGGTGCACATGGGCGTGCGTTCCAGGCTGGAACGCACTCCTCTTCCGGCGCCTACCAATGACGTCACCCACCCCTGCCCGGTCTCCCTGGCTGCAATGTGAGCTTGCGTTCCACGCTGGGCACGGGCTCAGGGGCAGCCAGGCCAGACGGGAAGAGGGGAGGGGAGAGAAGAAGTGTCAAGAAATAAATTAATTATTAAATAAAGCAATATAAGTATGGGCAGCAAACCCATCACATAGTCTGTGTTAAAAAAAAAAAAAAAAAAAAAAGGGAATGAAAATAGAGGTACGTTCTGGAAAACCCGCCATATAGTCCGCATCAAAAAAAAAAAAGGGGGTATTTACAGGAAACCCGCCATATAGTCGGTATCAAAAAAAATAAAAATAAATGTAAAATTCATTTAAATATGATATTAGTTTTAATTAAGCCCATAAAAAATATTTGGGTGTCCACGTAGGACCGGTCTGGCTCCATCCCACCTCGGGCATCTGACCGGCAGACTGTGACCGGCAGACAAAGACTTGGCGACATGACAAAACACGATGGCCTGGGCGAACCAGGAAGACCAGACACCTCGGACGTGACGTCCGAGGTGTCTGGTCTTCCTGGTTCGCCCAGGCCATCGTGTTTTGTCATGTCGCCAAGTCTTTGTCTGCCGGTCACAGTCGGGTGTCCGGTCACGGTTTGGTGGCGCCCCCTCCTTCCCTGGTACACCCAGGGCTCGGCTCACTCCTGGTACGCCCAGGTCTTCACGTTTCTTGTCTATCACACGGGTTCACGCACCTGTCCTTCGGCTTTCAGGTCTCCCAAAGCGGCCATCTTCGGCTTCTCCCCTGGTCATTCTTGCTTTCCGTAAATCCGAGGTTCATGGCTTACCACTGCCCTTCGCGGGCCGCTGCTACGCGCAGCCTCTATTTCAGGGCTACGCGCCTTCTCTCCTGTCAAACCGCCTGGTACGCTCAGGCGACTCTCTTCGGTCAGGTGTCCCATCCGATGCGCTCGGATGGTCGCTTGGCCTTAGGGTGAGCCCCAGCCTGGCCAGTTCGCCTGGTTTCGCAGGTTGGTGGACACCCATGGCCTCTGCACTTTCAAATGTTTGTCGCCTGTTGCTTTATTTGCAGGAGTTTGTTCCCAGTTCTCCGTTCCTTTCGGTCCTGTTCAGGTAAGTTCGCACTGGCACCACCTCGGTCCCAGTCAAGTCTTAACCACGCGTTAATTATCTTCGTCTGTTCGGTTAGGCCAGGTTCGTCTGAGCCGTCTCGTGAATTCCGTTACCGGTACGTGTCTCTCTGTCGTGCACCAATCTAATTTCCAGTACGTCGTCACCCTCTCCTTTTTTTTTTCCTATCTCCCTTTATTTTGTCATGCCTTGTATTTTTTAGCTGCTCTGCCATGTCTCGAGCCTCGGATATGGAGGACGGCCTTTCCATCTCCGGCTCGATCGTGTCAAGCCAACCGGGTCCCTCATCCCTTCGGAGCTGGACCATCCCAAAACTGTTGGCCGAGTTAAACCGAAGAGGCATTCCACACCCGGCCACCGCAAGAAAGGCAGAATTATACAAACTGCTCATGACCAGCCCTAGCACCGCGGCAGTGCAACCGGAGGCGTCGGCCATCCAGTTGTCCCTGGTGCAGCTGCAGGCGACCCTGAATTCCCTGGTGGACTCGGTAGCGGACGTTTGGGCAAGGGTTTCGGAGCTCGAATCCCGGCCACCCGTTGTACCCCCGGCTCCCGTTCCACTGATGACGCCATCTACATCAGGCTGGCTGGCTACAGGTACGCCAAGACCCATTCCACAGGTGTCCCCCTCTCACTTAATTCCTGATAACCTTAAAAGAGACATCCTGGCGGGGAAAGATGTCAATCTGGCATCAATCCTCATTGCCGCTCAAGATGTTCCCGAGAACCAGGTCATCAACTGTGGTGATGTGTCGGTGGTCCTTCGGGCCAAGGATTCACGGCTCAACCGCAAGTTGACCATCCCGGAATTTGTCTTGGCCTTTAGCCTCTTCGGGGACATCGTCTGCACCGCACAGCCAGAGAGAAGAGAGGAACTGGACAGCTATTTGTACCTGGTCACTGACCTAGGGCACAAGTATGGTGGGTCGGCCTTCTATGACTACCACCGTTCCTTTGCAGCCAAGGCGGCGGCAGCCATGGCCCAGTTCCAGTATGTCACCAGCTAGTCCTTGATTGACACCAAACTTTTCTGCCGTCACTTCGCTGGCCTCAGGGTTCCCAACTGTGCGACATGTCAGTCGATTTTCCACTCCTCTGAATGGTGCCCCAATACCGCGCACCCGTCTCAGGACAGGGCCATCCCGTGGACCTTCTGATCGTTTCCATCCAACCCCTCCACAGACAAGCTCGGCAGACCTATTGTCTACCTGGGGTAGAGCCAGGTCTGCAATAACTTTAATTCAGGGGGGTGCTCATATGCCAGCTGCAGGTCACTCCACTTCTGCTCCCTGTGCTTCAGGGCCCACCCACGGTCCGCCTGCCCAAAGAAGTCTTCCAAAGGATCCTGACTAGCGGACATCAAGTGGACCTCTTGGCGGCAGTCCTTCGCGATCACCACGATCAGGACTTCATGGCGTTCCTGTTGGCAGGCTTCCGCCAGGGGGTCCACACAGGGCTCATCGCTCTGCCACAGGTGCCCTGGGAGGGAAGGAATCTGCTGTCCGCCACCCTGGACCCTCCAGCAACTAGCGAGTTGCTCCAGTCGGAGGTATCCAAGGGGTTCCTCATAGGCCCGTTCCCACGCATCCCGTTTTCCTCATGGCGCATTAACCCCATCGGCTTGGTGGCAAAGAAGAACACCAATAAAAAAAGATTAATTTATGATCTGTCCGCCCCTCATGTGTCCGGTATTCCGAGCTTTAATTCTCTGATTCCCTTCGGAAGAGTTTTCCATGCGTTGTTCCTCAGTGGACGACGCCATCCAGGCCATCCTGTCGCATGGTAGGGGTGCTTGGCTGGCAAAAGTTGACATTGCGGATGCATTTAAACTCCTTCCCATCCTGCCGCAGTTATGGCAATTCTACGGCATTGAGTGGGCCGGCCAGTATTTTTTCGCCAACAGGCTCACGTTTGGATCCAAGAGTAGCCCATGGTTATTCGACTAGCTGGCCAAGGCGCTACATTGGATCCTGATCCATCACGGGGGCCTCCGGTCGGTCATCCACTACCTCGACGATTTTCTTGTTGTCGAGGATCCGCAGGGCGGGTCCGGCATACTCTCCGTCCACCTCGGATTGTTTGCCAGTCTGGCTGTTCCGATCGCGGAGTCAAAGACTGAGGGTCCTGCCACGAGGAGTATCATTCTTGGGCATCGTCCTGGATTCAGTTCTGTTGCAAGCCAGCCTACCAGAGGAGAAACTCACTCAGTGTCGGGAGGTCATTTCCCATGCGGCAGCCACGGGATGCCTCACTAGAGTCGAGTTGCAGTCTCTTCTGGGGCGGCTCAACTTTGCCTCCAGGATTATGCCCCAGGGGAGAACCTTCGTGTCAAGGCTGCTCCAGCTTCTTCCCTCGGCACCCGAACAGGACAGCATCATCCGATTGGACGGCCAGGCCATGGCGGACCTGGCTATGTGGGAGTTGTTCCTGTCCCGATGGAACGGCGTCTCCTTTTTCGTATCACCTTGGTCTTCCTCCTGCCCGACCATTTTTTCAGACGCAGCTACATCTTGCGGCTACGCTGCCATTTGGGGTTCCCAGTGGCTAGCAGATCATTGGCCCAGTACCATCTTAGAGGAGGCTGAATCCATCCGCACCTCCTCTCTGTTGGAATTGTACCCCATTGTGGCAGCGGCTCAGGCATGGGGCCACCTCTGGGCTAACTTGCCGGTGATGTTTGTGACAGATAACCAGGCCTTGGTCGACATCTTGGCCAAGGGCAGGGCCAAGTCCCCCAAGATCATGGCGCTGTTGCGCTAGCTGGTTTGGCTGGCCCTGTCACATAACTTCCACGTGCATTGTAGCCACATCCCGGGGGAGAGGAATATAGCAGCCGACGCGCTGTCTAGATTAAATTTCGAACTTTTTTTCCAGGTCATGCCGGAGACCGAGCCGCGCAGATTTCCCACCCCGCCCTTCAGTTCCCTGGCAATGGACTAGGCAGAGTCGTCTCGTCAGCAAGGGACCTGGCGCAGCAGTCCCTTGCCCCCAACACGGCCAGGAACTACCTTTCAGGCCTGAAAACCTTCCAGGAGTTTTCACGTCTGCACCCGCAGGCTGGCCTGGCGGACATTCCTTACATCATGGCCTTCATCGCCCATTCCCACCACCAGCTACACCTCTCCTACAACACCATTAAGTTGTACCTAGCGGGCGTCCAACACCACACCATGCTCCGCAACCCAGGGGACGGGTCCATTTTTTCTGCGCATGCAGTGAAGGCCACCTTGCGAGAGGTCCAGAAAGGTGGGTCCAATCCCCCGTCCCGCAGGCAGGGCGTCACGGGGGAGATGTTCCGGAAATTATCTTCAGCCCTGGATGGTGCTCCTTTTGGGCCCTTTCCCAGCTTGGTCATCAAAGCTGCCATGTACTTAGCATTTTACGGCTTCCTTAGGCCAGGGGAGTTCACGTGCGGTACGGCGGGATGGTGCAGCCTGCACAGAGAGCAGCTGGTGAGGGTTATTGACCATTACGCGCTGAAGATAATTACCACCAAAACCAGTCAAACTGGCCCCCCGGTGGAGGTCCAGTTTTTTCCCACTAGCAATGAATGGTGCCCGATACAGGTGTTTGACCGGCTCATCTTCGCCCTCCGGGATGCGCCACCTCACAGCCCTCTGCTACCCCATTTGAAGGGAGCTCTCACCACGGCGCAATTCATCAGCCACATCCGCACGGTGGCTGCTGGCTTAGGATTGGACTCAGGAGCGATATTCGGTCATTCCTTCCGCATTGGTGCAGCCTCTGCGGCTTCCCGGCGGGGGGACCCCGCCCATGTCATCCGGAAGATGGGGAGATGGCGCTCGTCTTGCTTCGCCAGATACATACCTAACCCGCAGGTGGAGATTTCGCAGGCATTTCGGTCTTTGGTGTTATAACGTGATAAAGTCTTGCACCTTAACTATATTGTTGTCATTTTTGCCCCCTTTTAGGCTACTCTCATACCCGGCTCCAGGCACACCCCAGCCGGTTTAGGTTCCAGGCAGGCACGCTGCCCAAGTTTGGTATTTAGCCTTGACCACAAGTTAGTAAGGCTGAGGTTCAGCCTGCATTTGTGGGAGGGGCTTGAGCCTTTTTAAACCCCCACTTACCTCATCACAGTGGGCGTTCCGGTTCTTGGTCCCACCCACCCATTCCCATTTCGTATTTAGCCTTTACCACAAATATATATACAGTCATGTGAAAAAATTAGGACACCCTTTGAAAGCATGTGGTTTTTTGTAACATTTTTAATAAAAGGTTATTTCATCTCCGTTTCAACAATACAGAGAGATTAAAGTAATCCAACTAAACAAAGAAAACTGAAGAAAAGTATTTTCAAGATCTTCTGTAAATGTCATTCTACAAAAATGCCTATTCTAACTGAGGAAAAAGATAGGACACCCTTGCCCCTAATAGCGAGTGTTACCTCCTTTGGCTGAAATAACTGCAGTGAGACGGTTCTTGTAGCCATCTACCAGTCTTCGACATCGGTCTGAGGAAATTTTACCCCACTCCTCAATGCAGAACTTTTTCAGCTGTGAGATGTTTGAGGGGTTTCTTGCACGTACAGCCCTTTTCAAGTCACCCCACAGCATCTCAATGGGATTCAAATCTGGACTTTGACTTGGCCATTCCAGGACTCTCCATTTCTTCTTTTTCAGCCAATCTTTGGTTGATTTACTAGTATGTTTTGGGTCATTGTCATGTTGCATGGTCCAGTTCCGCTTCAGCTTTAATTTTCTAACTGATGGTCTCACATGTTCTTCAAGCACCTTCTGATACACAGTAGAATTCATCGTGGATTCTATGATGGTGAGCTGACCAGGTTCTGCTGCAGCAAAGCAGCCCCAAACCATGACACTTCCACCTCCATGCTTCACAGTTGGTATGAGGTTCTTTTCTTGGAATGCTGTGTTTGGTTTACGCCAAACATGTCCTCTGCTGTTGTGTCCAAATAATTCAATTTTGGACTCATCTGTCCAAAGAACATTATTCCAGAAGTCCTGGTCTTTGTCAACTTTATCTCTGGCAAATGTCAGTCTGGCCTCGATGTTTCTCTTGGAAAGCAAAGGTTTCCTCCTTGCACACCTCCCATGCAAGTTAAACTTGTACAGTCTCTTTCTGATTGTAGAGGCATGTACTTCTACATCAACAGTAGCCAGAGCCTGCTGTAGTTCTCGAGATGACACTTTAGGGTTTTTGGAGACCTCTTTTAGCATCTTGCGGTCTGCTCTTGGGGTGAACTTGCTGGGGCGACCAGTCCTGGGCATGTTGGCAGTTGTTTTGAAAGCCCTCCACTTGTAGACTATCTTCCGGACAGTGGAATGGCTGATTTCAAAATCTTTTGAGATCTTTTTAAATCCCTTCCCAGACTCATAGGCTGCTACAATCTTTTTTCTGAAGTCCTCTGACAGCTCTTTTGCTCTCACCATGGTGCTCACTCTCACTTCAACAGTCAGGAGCACACCAAACTAAATGTCTGAGGTTTAAATAGGGCAAGCCTCATTCAACATGCAGAGTAACGATCTACTAATTATGTGCACCTGGTGTGATATACCTGTGTGAGATCTGAGCCAATTTAAGAGGGAATACATGTGAGGGTGTCCTATCTTTTTCCTCAGTTAGAATAGGCATTTTTGTAGAATGACATTTACAGAAGATCTTGAAAAGACTTTTCTTCAGTTTTCTTTGTTTAGTTGGATTACTTTAATCTCTCTGTATTGTTGAAACGGAGATGAAATAACCTTTTATTAAAAATGTTACAAAAAACCACATGCTTTCAAAGGGTGTCTTAATTTTTTCACATGACTGTATACATATATATATATATATATATATATTTTTTTTTTATATATATATATATATATATATATATAGAAACGGATAGCACTTCCAATAGAATTTTTTTTTATTTATTCAGCCACAGTGGCACAGTGAGGCAACGTTTCGGCTCAAATACAGAGCCTTTCTCAAGCAAAAAAACATAAGGTATAAATAGACAAACATGATTAAGGGGTGGAACAGTCAATCAATATGATCATTACAGTAAAAAATACGTAAAAGATGAGTACCATGTGATGTGACATGATACAGTCTATAGCAGTAATAATACAACACATAATTATGTATAAGTTATAAAAAATTAATAATGATAAAGTGCAAACAATACATAAACTCTATAAATAGCACCCCTGTGACATTTGGGAATGCTCTCAGTAGCGCGTCTACCAACGTGCGCTTGTACTCGCGCATCTTCCTATCACGCTCCAGTGCAGGAAGTAAGGTGGGCACATTGTCTTTGTACCGTGGATCCAGCAGGGTGGCAACCCAGTAGTCCGCACAGGTTAAAATGTGGGCAAATCTGCTGTCATTGCGCAGGCACTGCAGCATGTAGTCGCTCATGTGTGCCAGGCTGCCCAGAGGTAAGGAAAAGCTGTCCTCTGTGGGAGGCGTATCGTCATCGTCCTGAATTTCCCCCCAGCCACGCACCAGTGATGGGCCCGAGCTGCGTTGGGTGCCACCCCGCTGTGACCATGCTTCATCCTCATCCTCCTCCACCTCCTCCTCATCCTCGTCCTCCAGTACTGGGCCATGGCTGGCCACATTTGTACCTGGCCTCTGCTGTTGCAAAAAAACTCCCTCTGAGTCACTTCGAAGAGACTGGCCTGAAAGTGCTAAAAATGACCCCTCTTCCTCCTCCTCCTCCTCCTGGGCCACCTCCACTTCCATCATCGCCTTAAGTGTTTTCTCAAGGAGACATAGAAGTGGTATTGTAACGCTGTTAACGGCGTCATCACCACTGGCCATGTTGGTGGAGTACTCGAAACAGCGCAACAGGGCACACAGGTCTCGCATGGAGGCCCAGTCATTGGTGGTGAAGTGGTGCTGTTCCGCAGTGCGACTGACCCGTGCGTGCTGCAGCTGAAACTCCACTATGGCCTGCTGCTGCTCGCACAGTCTGTCCAGCATGTGCAAGGTGGAGTTCCACCTGGTGGGCACGTCGCATATGACGCTGTAGTGCAGCTAGGCGAGCAGCGGCAGGATGTGAACGCCGGAAGCGCGAACAGACGGCCCGCACTTTATGCAGCAGCTCTGACATGTCGGGGTAGTTGTGAATGAACTTCTGCACCACCAAATTCAGCACATGCGCCAAGCAAGGGATGTGCATCAAACCGGCTAGTCCCAGAGCTGCAACGAGATTTCGCCCATTATCGCACACCACCAGGCCGGGCTTGAGGCTCACCAGCAGCAACCACTCGTCGGTCTGTTGTTCTATACCCCGCCACAACTCCGTTGCGGTGTGGGGCTTGTCCCCCAAACATATGAGTTTCAGAATGGCCTGCTGACGTTTACCCTGTGCTGAAGTTGGTGGTGAAGGTGTGTGGCTGACTGGATGAGCAGGTGGAAGAAGAGGAGGAGGAAGCCGAGTAGGAGGAGGAGGCAACAGGAGACAAAGAATGTTGCCCTGCGATCCTTGGCGGCGGAAGGACGTGCGCCAAACAGCTCTCCGCCTGGGGCCCAGCTGCCACTACATTTACCCAGTGTGCAGTTAGGGAGATATAGCATCCCTAGCCGTGCTTTCTGGTCCACGTATCTGTGGTTAGGTGGACCTTGCCACAGACGGCGTTGCGCAGTGCACACTTGATTTTATCGGATACTTGGTTGTGCAGGGAAGGCACGGCTCTCTTGGAGAAGTAGTGCCGGCTGGGAACAACATACTGAGGGACAGCAAGTGACATGAGCTGTTTGAAGCTGTCTGTGTCCACCAGCCTAAATGACAGCATTTCATAGGCCAGTAGTTTAGAAATGCTGGCATTCAGGGCCAGGGATCGAGGGTGGCTAGGTAGGAATTTACGCTTTCTCTCAAATGTTTGTGAGATGGAGAGCTGAACGCTGGCGTGTGACATGGTTGAGATGCATGACGGAGGTGGTGGTGTTGGTGGTACATCCTCTGTTTGCTGGGCGGCAGGTGCCAACGTTCCTCCAGAGGCGGAGGAAGAGGCCGAGGCAGCAGCAGCAGAAGAGGCTGAGGCGGCAGCAGCAGAAGAGGTAGCAGTGGGAGCCTGAGTGACTTCCTTGTTTTTAAGGTGTTTATTCCACTGCAGTTCATGCTTTGCATGCAGGTGCCTGGTCATGCAGGTTGTGCTAAGGTTCAGAACGTTAATGCCTCGCTTCAGGCTCTGATGGCACAGCGTGCAAACCACTTGGGTCTTGTCGTCAGCAGATTATTTGAAGAAGTGCCATGCCAGGGAACTCCTTGAAGCTGCCTTTGGGGTGCTCGGTCCCAGATGGTGGCAGTCAGTAGCAGGCGGAGTCTCTTGGCGGCGGGTGTTCTGCTTTTGCCCACTGCTCCCTCTTTTGCTACACTGTTGGCTCGGCCTCACCACTGGCTCTTCCTCCAAACTGTAAAAGTTTGTAGCACGACCTTCATTCCATGTGGGGTCTAGGACCTCATCGTCCCCTGCATCGTCTTCCACCCAGTCTTGATCCCTGACCTCCTGTTCAGTCTGCACACTGTAGAAAGACGCAGCAGTTGGCACCTGTGTTTCATCATCATCAGAGACGTGTTGAGGTGGTATTCCCATGTCCTCATCATCAGGAAACATAAGTGGTTGTGCGTCAATGCATTCTATGTCTTCCACCGCTGGGGAAGGGCTAGGTGGATGCCCTTGGGAAACCCTGCCAGCGGAGTCTTCAAACAGCATAAGAGACTGCTGCATAACTTGAGGCTCAGACAGTTTCCCTGGTATGCCTGGGGGTGATGTGACAGACTGATGGGCTTGGTTTTCAGGCGCCATCTGTGCGCTTTCTGCAGAAGACTGGGTGGGAGATAATGTGAACGTGCTGGATCCACTGTCGGCCACCCAATTGACTAATGCCTGTACCTGCTCAGGCCTTACCATCCTTAGAACGGCATTGGGCCCCACCAAATATCGCTGTAAATTATGGCGGCTACTGGGTCCTGAGGTAGTTGGTACACTAGGACGTGTGGCTGTGGCAGAACGGCCACGTCCTCTCCCAGCACCAGAGGGTTCACTAACACCACTACGACCATGTCCGCGTCCCTTACTAGATGTTTTCCTCATTGTTACCGTTCACCACAATAAGAAAAATATTATTTGGCTCAATGTATTGAATTCAAATTCAGGCCTTTTTTTACAGACTCCTAACACTATCTGGCTATCTATTTAGGTACCGTATTACACTAATCAAGGCACAACAGTAACGACAGATTTAGCTGAATATAAATTTGAGGCCTATTATTTAGGCGCTGGGTGACAGGTATACGTTTACAGACAGAATTAGACTTGGAATTGCACAGTAGCGTGTGTGTGAAGTTATTGAGAATGACCCTATCAGCACCTTAAAACTAATATACCCTTTTAGGGATAGATTTAAAGTAGGCCTGATACAGCAGAAACCGCAAATTTAGAGAATTGCTAAGTTGGGAATTGTATTTCAAGCCAGAACAAAAACTGTGCTTTGACGGACCCAAAATAACTTGACCAGCCTCAGCAATAACCACAGATTTAGATGAATATAAATTTGAGGCCTATTATTTAGGCGCTGGGTGACAGGTATACGTTTACAGACAGAATTAGACTTGGAAATGCACAGTAGCGCGTGTGTGAAGTTATTGAGAATGACCCTATCAGCACCTTGAATCTAATATACCCTTTTAGGGATAGATTTAAAGTACGCCTGATACAGAAGAAACCACGAATTTAGAGAATTGCTAAGTTGGGAATTGTATTTCAACCCTGAACAAAAATATATCCTTTGCCAGACAGCAAACAGTATTACAATTGGCTGGCCACAGCTGAAACACCAGATTTAGGGTACTGCTATTTTGGCAATTGTATTTCACCCCTCAATAAAATAGCAAGCACAGCCAAGCCCCTGATGTAGGATATAGCCAAAAAATAACCACACTATTAATGGTTAAATGCACTTGGTGACAGCTTGCCACTGATATAGGATATAGCCAAAAAATAACCACACTATTGATGGTTAAATGCACTTGGTGACAGCTTGCCCCTGATATAGGATATAGCCAAAACATAACCACACTATTGATTGTTAAATGCACTTGGTGACAGCTTGCCCCTGATGTAGGATATAGCCAAAAAATAATCTCACTATTGATGGTTAAATGCACTTGGTGACAACTTTCCCCTGATGTAGGATATAGCCAAAAAATAACCACACTATTGATGGTTAAATGCACTTGGTGACAGCTTGCCCCTGATGTAGGATATAGCCAAAAAATAACCACACTATTGATGGTTAAATGCACTTGGTGGCAGCTTGTGCTGGCGCACCACAAGACACAAAATGGCCGCCGATCACCCCAGAAAAAAGTGACTGAAAAATGCTCTGGGCAGCCTAAAAACTAGCAATTGAATAGCAGCAATTCAATGATCCACAGCTGTAGATCGATCACTGACTTAAGTGTTTTGGAGGAGTTAATCACTTCCTAATCTCGCCCTAACAGTCGCAGCTGCAACCTCTCCCTACACTCTTCAGAGCAGAGTGACGTGCGGCGCTACGTGACTCCAGCTTAAATAGAGGCTGGGTCACATGCTGCACTGGCCAATCACAGCCATGCCAATAGTAGGCATGGCTGTGATGGCCTCTTGGGGCAAGTTGTATGACGCTTGTTGATTCTCTGCTTTGCTCCTTTAAGGAGCAGATTGCTGTAAAGGCCAGTGTTAAGGGGGCGAGCCCTTGTGGAGGTCACTGCCAAGGGGGTGGCGTGCTGTGAAACTCACGGTTAACGGGGAAGGCTGCTGTAAAGGTCAAAGTTAAGGGGTCGGGCTGCTGTGGAGGTCCAATTTTATGGGACTGAGCACTGGCGGGGGGTCAGTGTTAAGGGGTGGGGGGTTGTGAAGGTCACTGTTAAGGGGGCGAGGTGCTGTAGATGTCACTCTTATAGTGGATACTGTCGATATCTTTTAATGACACAAACAAACATTAAATGAAATAGATTAAATATACACGAGTAATAAATAAAGGGAAGTCTCTGCTTGCACAGAGCGCAGCCTTCTCTTCAACCATCTGATCAGTGGGGTCCTGGCGATCTGATATTGATGACTTATCCTGAGGATAGGTCTTATCATAATAAAAGTCCAGGAAAACCTCTAAGTTAGGTGAGACAGATCAACCCCTTGCAGTCGTGACCACGTCACATGCTGGGTTAGTGCATACATGAAAGTTACTATAATTGTCTACCTTAATGGACTAGATAGCAAATATTTTGAACAATATACTAGTCATTGCAATGCTGCATAGCTTTGAAATAATATTTTACATAACATAGTTTGCACCATAGTCATTACATAATGATTTATATACTCCGTTTTAGCTCAAAACCCCTAAGGTGTGAAGATTTAGTGAAGAATCTAGATTGATGGGGGATGAATTATTTTTGTGCAGTTCTTGGACTTTATAGTTAACAAAGAAACACATTGTTCAATGAAAGCTTTGAAGTGTGTTCTGTATTGCGGATAAGAACTGAATGCCGGTAGGGGGCTGCTGTGCAAAATATCATATGATGCTTCGAGTGAAATAAATTGGATTATACTTTAATGAAAAAGACAAAGAAATAACATGGACTCTTTCCAGCCTTGCCAATGAAAGTGGGTCTAAACTTTAAGTAAGAATTATAATTGCAATTCATTAAAATAGTTCATGAAAAATAAGAAAAAAAACTAAAAAAATACTATTCTGCACTGCACAAATCCGATTAACTAAATAAATCACAAAGAGGACAGTTTTTTTTTTCTTCTTCTAAGCGATTCACCCAATCACAAAAATATAGAAATTGCAGATACATACATTAGTGGTGGGTGTCCAACCGCTGGGACCATCACTAAGCTCAAGAACAGGAATCCTTGAACATTGTTCATGAATGGGACAATGATCGGTAGGAGTTCCAGCAGTTGAACCCACACGATTCATATATTTTTCCACCTATCTCTGTGATGGCTGACCTCCGGCACTCCAGCTGTGGTAAAACTACAACTCCCAAGATGAACACTTGCTTGGCTGTTCTCAGAACTCCATAGAAATGAATGGAGCATGCTTGGAGTCGTAGTTTCACCACAGCTGGAGTGTCGGGAGTTAGCCATCACTGACCTATCCTGTGGCTAGATGATCAGCGTTGTTGCTGGGCCAACCTCTTTAGGGCTCATTCACACGACCATATGAGTGGGTCCGCATCCATTCTGCAATTTTGCTGAATGGGTGCGGACCCATTCATTTCAATGGGGCCGCAAAAGATGAGGACAGCACACCATGTAGTTCGGTTCTGCGGCCCTGCAAAAAATATAGAGCATGTCAGATACTTGTCCGCAATTGTGGACAACAATAGGCATTTTCTATATAATGCCATCCTTGTGTGTTCCACAAAATATGGAACACATACAGCCAGTGTTCATGTTTTGCAATCTGCAATATGCAGGCCGCAAAACATGGCAGTCATCTGAAGGAGCCCTTAGGCTGTAAACCATTAGAAAGCATGACTTAATATATACAAAGCAGTAATTATACGTTTCCCTTTGAAAACAATAAACTGTCCTCTTAATTCATAGATGTGACAGGTCCACCAAAGCATCTCTTGCATTTGTGCCTACAGTGCCTATGCAGATCTATGTGACTTCATGTTTACAATAAAAAAAATAAACAGTTTGAAGTCTGATCATATACAGAGGTGCTTAAAATGTTGTGAACCCATTATATTTTTCTATATTTCTGCATAAATTTGACCTACAACTACATCACACTTTCACACAAGTCCTAAAAGTAGATAAGGATAACCAAATCAAACACATGAGTCCAAAATATTACAGTCAATCATTTATTTATCATATGTCTTAGAGTACACAATTATTGAGTACCCCAGAATAGGTTGTTTGCAAACTATTCTTGTTAGGTAATGTTATTTATTGTATTAATGCATTGTAATTAGGGATGAGCGAACTCGAACTGTATAGTTCGGGTTCGTACCGAATTTTGGGGTGTCCGTGACACGGACCCGAACCCGGACATTTTCGTAAAAGTCCGGGTTCGGGTTCGGTGTTCGTCGCTTTCTTCGCGCTTTTGTGACGCTTTCTTGGCGCTTTTTGAAAGGCTGCAAAGCAGCCAATCAACAAGCGTCATACTACTTGCCCCAAGAGGCCATCACAGCCATGCCTACTATTGGCATGGCTGTGATTGGCCAGAGCACCATGTGACCCAGCCTCTATTTAAGCTGGAGTCACATAGCGCCGCCCGTCACTCTGCTCTGATTAGCGTAGGGAGAGGTTGCGGCTGCGACAGTAGGGCGAGATTAGGCAGATTAACTCCTCCAAAGGACTTGATTAACTGATCGATCTGCAGCTGTGGATCATTGAGCTGCTGATCCTCAATTGCTCACTGTTTTTAGGCTGCCCAGACCGTTTGTCAGTCACATTTTTCTGGGGTGATTGGCGGCCATTTTGTGTCTTGTGGTGCGCCAGCACAAGCTGCGACCAAGTGCATTTAACCCTCAATGGTGTGGTTGTTTTTTGGCTAAAGCCTACATCAGGGTGAAGCTGTCACACCAAGTGCATTTAACCAGCAATAGTCTGTTCATTTTTTGGCCATATACAAAATCAGGGGCAAGCTGCGCCTGTCACCAAGTGCATTTAACCCTCAATGGTGTGGTTGTTTTTTGGCTAAAGCCTACATCAGGGTGAAGCTGTCACACCAAGTGCATTTAACCAGCAATAGTCTGTTCATTTTTTGGCCATATACTAAATCAGGGGCAAGCTGCGCCTGTCACCAAGTGCATTTAACCCTCAATGGTGTGGTTGTTTTTTGGCTAAAGCCTACATCAGGGTGAAGCTGTCACACCAAGTGCATTTAACCAGCAATAGTCTGTTTATTTTTTGGCCATATCCCAGTCTAATTCTGTCACTAAATCCATACCGGTCACCCAGCGCCTAAATACTAGGCCTCAAATTTATATCCCGCTAAATCTGTCCTTAGTGCTGTAGCTGGGCGAGTTATTTAGTGTCCGTTCAAGCACATTTCTTGTTCTGGGTTGAAATACAATTCCCAATTTAGCAATTTCATAATTTAGTGGTTTCTGCTATATCAGAGCTATTTGAAATCTATCCCTAAAAGGGTATATAATATTCAAGGTGCACATTGGGTCATTCAGAATAACTTCACACACACCCGCTACTGTGTATTTCCAAGTCTAATTCTGGCACTAAACCCATACCTGTTACCCAGCGCCTAAATACTAGGCCTCAAATTTATATCCAGCTAAATCTGTCCCTAGTGCTGTAGCTGGGCGAGTTATTTAGTGTCCGTTCAAGCACATTTCTTGTTCTGGGTTGAAATACAATTCCCAATTTAGCAATTTCATAATTTAGTGGTTTCTGCTATATCAGAGCTATTTGAAATCTATCCCTAAAAGGGTATATAATATTCAAGGTGCACATTGGGTCATTCAGAATAACTTCACACACACCCGCTACTGTGTATTTCCAAGTCTAATTCTGGCACTAAACCCATACCTGTCACCCAGCGCCTAAATACTAGGCCTCAAATTTATATCCCGCTAAATCTGTCCTTAGTGCTGTAGCTGGGCGAGTTATTTAGTGTCCGTTCAAGCACATTTCTTGTTCTGGGTTGAAATACAATTCCCAATTTAGCAATTTCATAATTTAGTGGTTTCTGCTATATCAGAGCTATTTGAAATCTATCCCTAAAAGGGTATATAATATTCAAGGTGCACATTGGGTCATTCAGAATAACTTCACACACACCCGCTACTGTGTATTTCCAAGTCTAATTCTGGCACTAAACCCATACCTGTCACCCAGCGCCTAAATACTAGGCCTCAAATTTATATCCCGCTAAATCTGTCCCTAGTGCTGTAGCTGGGCGAGTTATTTAGTGTCCGTTCAAGCACATTTCTTGTTCTGGGTTGAAATACAATTCCCAATTTAGCAATTTCATAATTTAGTGGTTTCTGCTATATCAGAGCTATTTGAAATCTATCCCTAAAAGGGTATATAATATTCAAGGTGCACATTGGGTCATTCAGAATAACTTCACACACACCCGCTACTGTGTATTTCCAAGTCTAATTCTGGCACTAAACCCATACCTGTCACCCAGCGCCTAAATACTAGGCCTCAAATTTATATCCAGCTAAATCTGTCCCTAGTGCTGTAGCTGGGCGAGTTATTTAGTGTCCGTTCAAGCACATTTCTTGTTCTGGGTTGAAATACAATTCCCAATTTAGCAATTTCATAATTTAGTGGTTTCTGCTATATCAGAGCTATTTGAAATCTATCCCTAAAAGGGTATATAATATTCAAGGTGCACATTGGGTCATTCAGAATAACTTCACACACACCCGCTACTGTGTATTTCCAAGTCTAATTCTGGCACTAAACCCATACCTGTCACCCAGCGCCTAAATACTAGGCCTCAAATTTATATCCCGCTAAATCTGTCCTTAGTGCTGTAGCTGGGCGAGTTATTTAGTGTCCGTTCAAGCACATTTCTTGTTCTGGGTTGAAATACAATTCCCAATTTAGCAATTTCATAATTTAGTGGTTTCTGCTATATCAGAGCTATTTGAAATCTATCCCTAAAAGGGTATATAATATTCAAGGTGCACATTGGGTCATTCAGAATAACTTCACACACACCCGCTACTGTGTATTTCCAAGTCTAATTCTGGCACTAAACCCATACCTGTCACCCAGCGCCTAAATACTAGGCCTCAAATTTATATCCCGCTAAATCTGTCCTTAGTGCTGTAGCTGGGCGAGTTATTTAGTGTCCGTTCAAGCACATTTCTTGTTCTGGGTTGAAATACAATTCCCAATTTAGCAATTTCATAATTTAGTGGTTTCTGCTATATCAGAGCTATTTGAAATCTATCCCTAAAAGGGTATATAATATTCAAGGTGCACATTGGGTCATTCAGAATAACTTCACACACACCCGCTACTGTGTATTTCCAAGTCTAATTCTGGCACTAAACCCATACCTGTCACCCAGCGCCTAAATACTAGGCCTCAAATTTATATCCAGCTAAATCTGTCCCTAGTGCTGTAGCTGGGCGAGTTATTTAGTGTCCGTTCAAGCACATTTCTTGTTCTGCGTTGAAATACAATTCCCAATTTAGCAATTTCATAATTTAGTGGTTTCTGCTATATCAGAGCTATTTGAAATCTATCCCTAAAAGGGTATATAATATTCAAGGTGCACATTGGGTCATTCAGAATAACTTCACACACACCCGCTACTGTGTATTTCCAAGTCTAATTCTGGCACTAAACCCATACCTGTCACCCAGCGCCTAAATACTAGGCCTCAAATTTATATCCCGCTAAATCTGTCCTTAGTGCTGTAGCTGGGCGAGTTATTTAGTGTCCGTTCAAGCACATTTCTTGTTCTGGGTTGAAATACAATTCCCAATTTAGCAATTTCATAATTTAGTGGTTTCTGCTATATCAGAGCTATTTGAAATCTATCCCTAAAAGGGTATATAATATTCAAGGTGCACATAGGGTCATTCAGAATAACTTCACACACCCGCTACTGTGCATTTCCAAATCTAATTCTGTCACTAAACCCATACCTGTCACCCAGCGCCTAAATACTAGGCCTCAAATTTATATCCCGCTGAATTTGAATACAATACATTGGGCCAAATAATATATTTGTTGTTGTGGTGAACCATAACAATGAGAAAAACATCTAGTAAGGGACGCGGACGTGGACATGGTCGTGGTGGTGTTAGTGGACCCTCTGGTGCTGGGAGAGGACGTGGCCGTTCTGCCACATCCACACGTCCTAGTGTACCAACTACCTCAGGTCCCAGTAGCCGCCAGAATTTACAGCGATATATGGTGGGGCCCAATGCCGTTCTAAGGATGGTAAGGCCTGAGCAGGTACAGGCATTAGTCAATTGGGTGGCCGACAGTGGATCCAGCACGTTCACATTATCTCCCACCCAGTCTTCTGCAGAAAGCGCACAGATGGCGCCTGAAAACCAACCCCATCAGTCTGTCACATCACCCCCATGCATACCAGGGAAACTGTCTCAGCCTCAAGTTATGCAGCAGTCTCTTATGCTGTTTGAAGACTCCGCTGGCAGGGTTTCCCAAGGGCATCCACCTAGCCCTTCCCCAGCGGTGAAAGACATAGAATGCACTGACGCACAACCACTTATGTTTCCTGATGATGAGGACATGGGAATACCACCTCAGCATGTCTCTGATGATGACGAAACACAGGTGCCAACTGCTGCGTCTTTCTGCAGTGTGCAGACTGAACAGGAGGTCAGGGATCAAGACTGGGTGGAAGACGATGCAGGGGACGATGAGGTCCTAGACCCCACATGGAATGAAGGTCGTGCCACTGACTTTCACAGTTCGGAGGAAGAGGCAGTGGTGAGACCGAGCCAACAGCGTAGCAAAAGAGGGAGCAGTGGGCAAAAGCAGAACACCCGCCGCCAAGAGACTCCGCCTGCTACTGACCGCCGCCATCTGGGACCGAGCACCCCAAAGGCAGCTTCAAGGAGTTCCCTGGCATGGCACTTCTTCAAACAATGTGCTGACGACAAGACCCGAGTGGTTTGCACGCTGTGCCATCAGAGCCTGAAGCGAGGCATTAACGTTCTGAACCTGAGCACAACCTGCATGACCAGGCACCTGCATGCAAAGCATGAACTGCAGTGGAGTAAACACCTTAAAACCAAGGAAGTCACTCAGGCTCCCCCTGCTACCTCTTCTGCTGCTGCCGCCTCGGCCTATTCTGCTGCTGCCGCCTCGGCCTCTTCCTCCGCCTCTGGAGGAACGTTGGCACCTGCCGCCCAGCAAACAGGGGATGTACCACCAACACCACCACCACCACCTCCGTCACCAAGCGTCTCAACCATGTCACACGCCAGCGTTCAGCTCTCCATCTCACAAACATTTGATAGAAAGCGTAAATTCCCACCTAGCCACCCTCGATCCCTGGCCCTGAATGCCAGCATTTCTAAACTACTGGCCTATGAAATGCTGTCATTTAGGCTGGTGGACACAGACAGCTTCAAACAGCTCATGTCGCTTGCTGTCCCACAGTATGTTGTTCCCAGCCGGCACTACTTCTCCAAGAGAGCCGTGCCTTCCCTGCACAACCAAGTATCCGATAAAATCAAGTGTGCACTGCGCAACGCCATCTGTGGCAAGGTCCACCTAACCACAGATACGTGGACCAGTAAGCACGGCCAGGGACGCTATATCTCCCTAACTGCACACTGGGTAAATGTAGTGGCAGCTGGGCCCCAGGCGGAGAGCTGTTTGGCGCACGTCCTTCCGCCGCCAAGGATCGCAGGGCAACATTCTTTGCCTCCTGTTGCCACCTCCTCCTTCTCGGCTTCCTCCTCCTCTTCTTCCACCTGCTCATCCAGTCAGCCACACACCTTCACCACCAACTTCAGCACAGCCCGGGGTAAACGTCAGCAGGCCATTCTGAAACTCATATGTTTGGGGGACAGGCCCCACACCGCACAGGAGTTGTGGCGGGGTATAGAACAACAGACCGACGAGTGGTTGCTGCCGGTGAGCCTCAAGCCCGGCCTGGTGGTGTGTGATAATGGGCGAAATCTCGTTGCAGCTCTGGGACTAGCCAATTTGACGCACATCCCTTGCTTGGCGCATGTGCTGAATTTGGTGGTGCAGAAGTTCATTCACAACTACCCCGACATGTCAGAGCTGCTGCATAAAGTGCGGGCCGTCTGTTCGCGCTTCCGGCGTTCACATCCTGCTGCTGCTCGCCTGTCTGCGCTACAGCGTAACTTCGGCCTTCCCGCTCACCGCCTCATATGCGACGTGCCCACCAGGTGGAACTCCACCTTGCACATGCTGGACAGACTGTGCGAGCAGCAGCAGGCCATAGTGGAGTTTCAGCTGCAGCACGCACGGGTCAGTCGCACTACAGAACAGCACCACTTCACCACCAATGACTGGGCCTCCATGCGAGACCTGTGTGCCCTGTTGCGCTGTTTCGAGTACTCCACCAACATGGTCAGTGGCGATGACACCGTTATCAGCGTTACAATACCACTTCTATGTCTCCTTGAGAAAACACTTAGGGCGATGATGGAAGAGGAGGTGGCCCAGGAGGAGGAGGAGGAGGAGGAGGAAGAGGGGTCATTTTTAGCACTTTCAGGCCAGTCTCTTCGAAGTGACTCAGAGGGAGGTTTTTGGCAACAGCAGAGGCCAGGTACAAATGTGGCCAGCCAGGGCCCACTACTGGAGGACGAGGAGGACGAGGATGAGGAGGAGGTGGAGGAGGATGAGGATGAAGCATGGTCACAGCGGGGTGGCACCCAACGCAGCTCGGGTCCATCACTGGTGCGTGGCTGGGGGGAAAGGCAGGACGATGACGATACGCCTCCCACAGAGGACAGCTTGTCCTTACCCCTGGGCAGCCTGGCACACATGAGCGACTACATGCTGCAGTGCCTGCGCAACGACAGCAGAGTTGCCCACATTTTAACCTGTGCGGACTACTGGGTTGCCACCCTGCTGGATCCACGCTACAAAGACAATGTGCCCACCTTACTTCCTGCACTGGAGCGTGATAGGAAGATGCGCGAGTACAAGCGCACGTTGGTAGACGCGCTACTGAGAGCATTCCCAAATGTCACAGGGGAACAAGTGGAAGCCCAAGGCCAAGGCAGAGGAGGAGCAAGAGGTCGCCAAGGCAGCTGTGTCACGGCCAGCTCCTCTGAGGGCAGGGTTAGCATGGCAGAGATGTGGAAAACTTTTGTCAACACGCCACAGCTAACTGCACCACCACCTGATACGCAACGTGTTAGCAGGAGGCAACATTTCACTAACATGGTGGAACAGTACGTGTGCACACCCCTCCACGTACTGACTGATGGTTCGGCCCCATTCAACTTCTGGGTCTCTAAATTGTCCACGTGGCCAGAGCTAGCCTTTTATGCCTTGGAGGTGCTGGCCTGCCCGGCAGCCAGCGTTTTGTCTGAACGTGTATTCAGCACGGCAGGGGGCGTCATTACAGACAAACGCAGCCGCCTGTCTACAGCCAATGTGGACAAGCTGACGTTCATAAAAATGAACCAGGCATGGATCCCACAGGACCTGTCCGTCCCTTGTCCAGATTAGACATTAACTACCTCCCCATAACCATATATTATTGGACTCCAGGGCACTTCCTCATTCAATCCTATTTTTATTTTCATTTTACCATTATATTGCGAGGCTACCCAAAGTTGAATGAACCTCTCCTCTGCCTGTGTGCTAGGCCTAAATATATGCCAATGGACTGTTGCAGTGGTGGCTGACGTGAAGCCTCATTCTCTGCTATGACATGCAGACTGATTCTCTGCTGACATGAAGACAGATTCTCTGTTACGGGACCTCCCTCCTCTGCCTGGGTGCTGGGCCTAAATATATGCCAATGGACTGTTGCAGTGGTGGCTGACATGAAGCCTGATTCTCTGCTATGACATGCAGACTAATTCTCTGCTGACATGAAGCCAGATTGTCTGTTACGGGACCTCTCTCCTCTGCCTGGGTGCTGGGCCTAAATTTATGACAATGGACTGTTGCAGTGGTGGCTGACGTGAAGCCTGATTCTCTGCTATGACATGCAGACTGATTCTCTGCTGACATGAAGCCAGATTGTCTGTTACGGGACCTCTCTGCTCTGCCTGTGTGCTAGGCCTAAATATATGCCAATGGACTGTTGCAGTGGTGGCTGACGTGAAGCCTCATTCTCTGCTATGACATGCAGACTGATTCTCTGCTGACATGAAGCCAGATTGTCTGTTACGGGACCTCTCTGCTCTGCCTGTGTGCTAGGCCTAAATATATGCCAATGGACTGTTGCAGTGGTGGGTGACGTGAAGCCTCATTCTCTGCTATGACATGCAGACTGATTCTCTGCTGACATGAAGCCAGATTCTCTGTTACGGGACCTCTCTCCTCTGCCTGTGTGTGTGCTGGGCCTAAATATATGCCAATGGACTGTTGCAGTGGTGGCTGACGTGAAGCCTGATTCTCTGCTATGACATGCAGACTGATTCTCTGCTGACATGAAGCCAGATTGTCTGTTACGGGACCTCTCTCCTCTGCCTGTGTGTGTGCTGGGCCTAAATATATGCCAATGGACTGTTGCAGTGGTGGCTGACGTGAAGCCTCATTCTCTGCTATGACATGCAGACTAATTCTCTGCTGACATGAAGACAGATTCTCTGTTACGGGACCTCTCTCCTCTGCCTGGGTGCCGGGGCCTAAATATCTGAGAATGGACTGTTCCAGTGGTGGGTGACGGGAAGCCAGATTCTCTGCTATGGAACCTCTCTCCAATTGATTTTGGTTAATTTTTATTTATTTAATTTTTATTTTAATTCATTTCCCTATCCACATTTGTTTGCAGGGGATTTACCTACATGTTGCTGCCTTTTGCAGCCCTCTAGCTCTTTCCTGGGCTGTTTTACAGCCTTTTTAGTGCCGAAAAGTTCGGGTCCCCATTGACTTCAATGGGGTTCGGGTTCGGGACGAAGTTCGGATCGGGTTCGGATCCCGAACCCGAACATTTCCGGGATGTTCGGCCGAACTTCTCGAACCCGAACATCCAGGTGTTCGCTCAACTCTAATTGTAATGTAACGACATATCTCCGTATGGAGTAGTTGGAGTTAATGTTCCTGACTCATATGGGAGGCTGAGTGATGGACTTAAATCCGCCCCTAGCTCAGTTAGTAGTGTGCTAGTAAAAGAAGTGAAGGAAGCTACATGTGGTAATTCCTCTGAAGACTAGGCCTTCATCCCAGAGAATCACTATCTTTGAGAAAGGTACAAAGAGAAAACCATTGCTACTTTACAGTTCTCCAGAGAAAGAAAGATCTAGAAGGCCCAGAATCTGCATGGCCGAGCATTGAAGTCAGTCAGTAAGGTATTTGCTGTTTAAGGCTGACAAAGACCTCAGCTGGGAATTACAGACACATTTGGAATGATAAAGGGAAGGTGCACTACAGTTCTCATCCTGGTCTATATCCATACATTGCTATCTGGGAGGATTTGTACTGTCAAATGTTTGGAACTCCCATTCTTCACTTTAGTAAAGAGAGACATTCTCTGGCCACAGCACCTACATCTCCTGGATTGTCCCAGCGCCAAAACCCATATCACCAAAGGCACCTAAACTACCATTAGGTAGGAGCCTCAACATCAAGGTGTGCCCCGAGGGAAGAAAGGCTGTGGCCTCTTATCACTGTCCGGGCCCTTGAGAGCCACTGTAAATAATAATTACAGCCAGAGTACCTGGTGTGAGCCCCTTAGGCAGCAATAGCTGTAACTAGACATTTCTGGTAATTGTTGATTAGTCCTGCACATTGGCTTGGAGGAAATTTACCCATTCCTCACAAAACAGCTTAAACTCTGTATTAGTGGGTTTCCTCCAATTAACTGCTCACTTATGGTCCTTTTGAAAGTTATGGAAGTAGCAGGGCTTGTTCTGCTATGCTGTTTGCATAACTCCTATTAGCTACAGTGATAGTAACGACAACAGCAGAGCAACAGCTGTTTTCATAAGCCCCGCCACCTGGGGCCAGGGCTTAGACTCATCTCACTGTGGAAATAGTGAGATGGTACAACTAGTGTTGAGAGAGCATGTTCGGCCAAACACCAGTTTGGCTATAGCATCAAGATGCTAGGCAGATCGCAGTGTTCAGCCAAATACCTTGTGTGCTTGAGCGTGATGCTCAGGTCAGTGTATTTAAATCCAATTTAGCCTCTATTTCTGAAAAATTTCTGTTGGGATTTGAACTCATAACCTTCTACATTAGAGGCAATGACTTTAACCACTCAGCTATAAGGCTGAATGATAAAATGTGTCAGAAAAACAAAAAATGAGCCCTCACACATAGCTACAAAAAAGTTATACGGACAGCATATGGATATGAAAAAATAATTTTTCCTCAAAGGCTAATTTTATTTTTTCAGTATTAAAACGCAATAAAATTTACACAACTGTGGTATTGTTGCAACCGTACTGACCTGGAGAATGAAAAAAACAGGTCAGTTTTACCGCATAGTGTACAGTTTAAAAAAACAAAAAAGTAAAAGCCTTAAAATTGCATTTTTCCCAATTTTACCCCATTTGGAATTTTTTACCCCGCTCCCTACTACATGGTATGCAACCGTAAATGGTGCCATTAGAAAGTACAACTTGAAAATAAGCCCTCATAAGGCTATGTGAATGGAAAAATAAAAAAGTTAGGTCTATGGGAAGGTGGGGAGTGAAAAATGAAAATGCAAAAAATTGAAAATCCCAGGATCTTTAAGGGGTTAAACATATATATAAGTTTTTAGCCATGATATATTTTTACATATATTATTATATACTTAGAATATAAGTATATTAGTATATAATTACTACTATATATTAGTAATTGCACATTTATTTTGTGCCATACATTTTTTATAATTACAATATATATATATAAATATATATATATATATATATATATATATATGTATATATACAGTATATATGTAATTTAGCCTCTATTTCTGAAACATTTAACTCACAACCTTCCACATTAGATCTACTTTAACCACTACGCTATACAGCTACATAACCTGCACTGAAATATGAAATAATATTTCTGCTATATAGGAATACTTACTACATGACAAACTACTATGAGATGTTTCTGACATAGTTTATCATTCAGCTTTATAGCTGAGTGGTTAAAGTCCTTGCCCCTAATGTAGAGGGTTGTGAGTTTATTTACCGACAGAAACTTTTCTGAAATAGAGGCTAAATTGGATTTAAATACACTGTGTGTCTTCAAGCTCTGACCACATATGGACATATCTATATGTGGAGTTAGAGCAGGGACTCCTAAGCTGTGGACTCACACTGGAGGATTCACTCACTGTACAGCGATCTTCTGCATAGACCTTAGTGGGACCCCACACCCTCCCCTCTTCACAGCAGGGGGTGCCTGGTTTAATGCTTGGTTTCTTCCATTGACTTACATTGTGCTCGGTGGCTCGATCAACACTAGGTACAACCCCTTTAAATTACAAATCACATACTGTAAATGGGTTACACATTCTTATAAATTGTTAAAATTATTGAATGTAAAAGGACAGATATGGTAGTTCTGCTATTTAAAGTAGGTAAAAAGTTTCACATTGATCTTTCCTGCTTGTCCATGAAGTGAAGGCACTACGGTCCTCCCTCAGTATCTCCGCTACCCCACTAATATCCACATTTTATCTTGCTGTACAGTATTTGGATGCATTGACTCCTAGAACCCTAGAGATAACAAATCGGACTGTGCTCATTAAGCCGCACATTCCTTTTAGTCTTTGTATCTTGATCTTACATTAAAAGGCTTGTTAAATAAGTCCTGGCTGCAAATATAATTGCACCACACATGAGGAAGCACGCATTATTAAAACATTTATTGAAAATGCCAAAGACCGCGACACTAAAGTATTGTAAGGCCTCTGAAGCACAACCTCTGAACAATAAGCATATTCAAGTGTGCTGATGCTGTACCTTACCGTGAGATGATTAAGTAGATAGCAATGATGTGTCTGTATTTAAAAAAAAGCTTAAAAAACTATTGTGAATTGAATCATGGAAGAACATTTCAGAAGCAACTAAAGAAATGTTCATGGCTGCATTATGTAAGGGGAGGGGGGGAGGTCATAGGTAGCAGGGAGAATATAATCTGTAGGCTTTTAATAGCATTATTACCTTTATGAAAGAAGTCAACTGTTAGCATTAAATACATTTAATTCTATTATCACATTTTTTAACAAAAATCACTCTCCGGTTGACGGTCCTGCCATTCCAGGGCCACAGCTCCCATTCTGACCATTTCAGGTACCCGATGGGACAAGAATTGATAAGGTTCTGTGATCACAGCTGCAAATCACTGACCTCATTGGTCACAAATACAACAAAAGTTACTGGGGTAAAGTGATTGCCAGCAGTAGTCATAGGATATCAATATTTTGAGTCCAGTGAGGGCCCAAAATAGCCAGGACCAGGGGGCTGGAACAGGTAAAAAAAAAAGTATGTTTTTTTGCGGGGGCTACTGTTTCATTTTTTTATGTTATGTCTGTTAACCTCTTCAAAAATCAAGGAGTTGAGGACAGAAGGACCTCTCTCCTTCTGTACCAGTTTGTAACTCATCTTGTTTATGATTAGTACAATTGTCTGTGTTATGTATGTGCACCGCTTATCATATGTACAGTGCTATGGAATGAATGGCGCTTAAATAATAAATAATAATAATAATAATTAGAGGGAATTTATCATAGGCTGGCATTTTTACTCCAGTCTATGGTTTGTCCTGCGCTGCCTGGAAGATGTGCCCAATTTATGACAAGGCACATGCCTCATCATAAATTAGGCCATCCTCTGGCCATTTGTGAACCTAAACTGAAATATTTGCCAGGCTATGAGTTCAACAGAAAACTGCTGTCTCTGCCCCTTCCCTCGGTATGCCCCTTTCTCTGGAAAGTGGCAAGGGCAGCGTAGAAACATCACTTGCACCTACATTTAGGCACAAAAATTTTTTGTTGTAAATATGAGCTTTACACAAACTCTAGAGAGGACCCTGTCGGGGAAGGGTATATAATGTATCAAAAACGTCTGCCTATGCGGCTACTAACCACTCTTGTCCCAGACACTAAAACTTACCTTTTACTTCTTTATTAAAACAAGTGAAAAAGGTAAACACATGTGAGCTAACTGAAAGATTGAAACTAGCTATAACCCACAAAGTGCTCTTCAAGACTGGTATAGTAGGAGCGCAGGCAGGGGTGCACTGACCCGCACTGCCTTTCCCAGATCCCTGCTATATTAGCTGAGGTATTGCACTATGCCTAGTTATTAATAGCCCCCCATTATTGAGGCGTGAATTGTGGATTAAAACCTAAGCGCACAGAGTTAAGAGTTCAGTCTAGCAACGGTGAAGTACAACAATTAAAACCTAAATTCTGCCCCCAACATGTTTTACAGCTAATCTGGCTTCATCAGAGGTAGTGGGCAGACTTAGTAACTATTCCTATACAGCAGAAGTCTCATATTTTTGCAGCTCTATAGTGTAGTGGTTAACATTCTGGGCTGAAATGTAGAAGGTTGTGAGTTTGAATCCAGTCAGAAACTTTTCAGAAATAGAGGCTAAATTTAATTTAAACATATATATATATATATATATGTATGTTTTAGCCAAAATATATTTACATATATTATTATATATTTAAAAAATATAATATATATTATAATATATTATATATTCTAAATATATAATACTATATGTAAATATATTACGGCTAAACCATATATATATATATATATATATATATATATATATATACAGTACAGACCAAAAGTTTGGACGCACCTTCTCATTCAAAGAGTTTTCTTTATTTTCATGACTATGAAAATTGTAGATTCAAACTGAAGGCACCAAAACTATGAATTAACACATGTGGAATTATATACATAACAAAAAAGTGTGAAACAACTGAAAATATGTCATATTCTAGGTTCTTCAAAGTAGCCACCTTTTGCTTTGATTACTGCTTTGCACACTCTTGGCATTCTCTTGATGAGCTTCAAGAGGTAGTCACCTGAAATGGTTTTCACTTCACAGGTGTGCCCTGTCAGGTTTAATAAGTTGGATTTCTTGCCTTAAAAAAATGGGGTTGGGACCATCAGTTGCGTTGTGGAGAAGTCAGGTGGATACACCGCTGATAGTTCTACTGAATAGACTGTTAGAATTTGTATTATGGCAAGATAAAAGCAGCTAAGTAAAGAAAAACGAGTGGCCATCATTACTTTAAGAAATGAAGGTCTGTCAGTCCAAAAAATTGGGAAATCTTTGAAAGTGTCCCCAAGTGCAGTCACAAAAACCATCAAACGCTACAAAGAAACTGGCTCACATGCGGACCGCCCCAGGAAAGGAAGACCAAGAATCACCTCTGCTGCAGAGGATAAGTTCATCCGAGTCACCAGCCTCAGAAATTGCAGGTTGACAGCAGCTCAGATTAGAGACCAGGTCAATGCCACACAGAGTTCTAGCAGCAGACACATCTCTGGAACAACTGTTAAGAGGAGACTGTGTGAATCAGGCCTTCATGGTAGAATATCTGCTAGGAAACCACTGCTAAGGACAGGCAACAAGCAGAAGAGACTTGTTTGGGCTAAAGAACACAAGGAATGGACATTGGACCAGTGGAAATCTGTGCTTTGGTCTGATGAGTCCAAATTTTAGATCTTTGGTTCCAACCACCGTGTCTTTGTGCAACGCAGAAAAGGTGAACGGATGGACTCTACATGCTTGGTTCCCACCGTGAAGCATGGAGGAGGAGGTGTGATGGTGTGGGGGTGGTTTGCTGGTGACACTGTTGGGGATTTATTCAAAATTGAAGGCATACTGAACCAGCATGGCTACCACAGCATCTTGCAGCGGCATGCTTTTCCATCCGGTTTGCGTTTAGTTGGACCATCATTTATTTTTCAACAGGACAATGACCCCAAACACACCTCCAGGCTGTGTAAGGGCTATTTGACCATGAAGAAGAGTGATGGGCTGCTGCGAGATGGTTTGGGGTGAGCTGGACCGCAGAGTGAAGGCAAAGGGGCCAACAAGTGCTAAGCATCTCTGCGAACTCCTTCAAGACTGTTGGAAGACCATTTCAGGTGACTACCTCTTGAAGCTCATTAAGAGAATGCCAAGAGTGTGCAAAGCAGTAATCAAAGCAAAAGGTGGCTACTTTGAAGAACCTAGAATATGACATATTTTCAGTTGTTTCACACTTTTTTGTTATGTATATAATTCCACATGTGTTAATTCATAGTTTTGATGCCTTCAGTGTGAATCTACAATTTTCATAGTCATGGAAGTAAAGAAAACTCTTTGAATGAGAAGATGTGTCCAAACATTTGGTCTGTACTGTATATATATATATATATATATATATTTAAATTAAATTTAGCCTCTGTTTCTGACAGGGTTCAAACTCACAACCTTCTACAATACATCCCAGAATGTTAACCACTATACTAAAGAGCTACATGGCCCGTTGCTTAATAAAAAAATACAAATTAGACATCTGCTGTATAGGGATACGTAAGACTAGCAAGTATTCCTATGCAGCAGAAGTCTCATATTTTTGCAGCTTTCTAGTGTAGTGGTCAACATTCTGGGCTGTAATGGAGAAGGTTCTGAGTTTGAATCCTGTCAGAAACTTTTCAGAAATAGAGGCTAAATTAAATTTTTACATATATGTAAGTTTTAGCCAAAATATATTTGCATATATTATTATTTATTTATAATATATAATATATTATAATATGTGTAAATAGATTATTGCTAAAACATCAGTAGTAGTTTCCCACATATTACCCATTCATATATATCAAAAGTATATATATATATATATATATATATACTCATCAAATGATGAGGCAGCACTTCCAGCTTTTGGTGGTAGGGTGACGACCCCAATGAGGCCGAAACGTTGCTGGGAATAAAGTTTGGGGTCGTCACCCTACCACCAAAAGCTGGAAGTGCTGCCTCATCATTTGCTGAGTATATACCTTGGAAGAGAAGCCTACCTCTGTGAGGAATTTTGCACCCAGTGCTCAACTTCTGACTGTGCTGATGCAATATTTGTGGTATTATATATATATATATGTATATATATATATATACACAGGAAAAAAGGCGGCACTGGAACACAATCAAATATATATATCTTTAGTAACTACACATTTTTTACAATTACAAAAAAATATATAAAATAAGTACATTTCATTTAGTCTCTATTTCTGAAAAGTTTCTGATGGGATTCGAACTCACAACCTTCTACATTAAAGCCAAGAATGTTAACCACTACACTATAAAGCATGGCAAATTCCATAAAAAAAATAAAAAAAAGAGATTTCTGCTGTATAGGAATACTTAAGACTAGTAAATATTCCTATATAGCAGAAGTCTCATATTTTTCTTTTTTTCTTTTTTTAAAAAGCAATTGGCCGTGCAGCTCTTTAATGTAGTGGTTAACATTCTTGGCTATAATGTAGAAGGTTGTGAGTTCAAATCCCACAAGAAACTTTTCAGAAAAAGAGGCTAAATTAGATTTAAATACACTGACTCGAGCATCGCGCTTGAGCACACAAGATATTCGTCCGAGCATAGCGATGCTCGAGCCAAACTGCTGTTCGGCCGAGCATGCTCGCCTAACACTACTCATGACAGATGATAAATCTGGTGTACCTTTAGACTGTTTAGTCAAAATTTTTACTATTTATTATTTGGATTCCTTTGGGCCAAAAATATTTGGTGCATTTTTTGGCACACATTTTGCATGTTAAGCCATTCTCCTTTCTGGTTGGCCACTCCCCTTCCCCTTAGCCACGCCCCTTTGACAGAGAGGTTGAAAAAAGCTTGTAAAATGCTTAGTAAATGTGGTGCAAATGATGTACACTGGTCTTTTTGGTGCAATCTGATTAGGAAACCTCCCCCAATAGTCCATATGTGGTGTGACATTTAGTTTGTAAAGTAAAACATACCTCTTATAAGCTATAAAGTTTATAGCAAATGAAATAACCTCACACAGACACACTCACACAGGGCGTTGTACCTCAGAGGTAGTGATGACCAAGTTTACAAGTTTCTGTCAGTTTGCCATCTTAGTCTGCATGCAGGACTTATTTTCCATGTAAAAATCAGATCTCATGTGGAAATGGCTAAAATGTATGCCAAATGTGCTGGACTGAGGCTTCAAAAACAGGATCCTTTTTTTTCTTAATTTTTTCTGTCTTTCTGACGGATCAGAAGAACGGAAAAATAAACGGAAATGCGAATCCGGCCTTACTGACAACTTTTTCTTATTATCTATTATGGTACTATATTTGTGTTATTTAAGAGCTGAGTTTTGTCCTCTTTTGTCTTGAATAGAGGAAAATAATATAAAATTCTCTCCTCAGTAAACCGACAGAAAGAAAAAATAATAATCTTGCTTATTGCTAACTAGAATATACAGAGATGAAAGTGATACGGCAGCACAAATCTTTGTTTTGTGGCTTGCGGTGAGAAAACTTACCTTGTCTGTACTTTCTGTCATCTGTAGGTGCGACTCACACAATAATCTCCATTTAACTACAGCAGATCAACTGTTCTGGGTATTAGAAAGTACATTCCACACATTCCAACGATAAGAGAAATGACCTTTAGAAAGAATAAATGGTATAAGAGGATGAAATCCAAGGTGTTCCTGATGGGATTAAGTGTGGAAATAGGCTTGATTCTATCAATATTGTTTTGGTGGGTTAGGTATTCCTAAGAGAATGGAGGTGAGATTTGACTTTCTTTTTTTGGAGATTAGAAGAAGGTGGAGTTCAGCGCATGAAAACGGTTTATTTTTAGATCCTTTAAGAGCAAATGTGAGATTTTTCTCATTGCGATGTGAGAGTGGTGAGAGAGGAATGGTATATGACATAAGGTGATGGTGAAGAATAGGGGTCACAAGTTTCTAAAGCTTTTCTGACTGTACCAATACTTTTCCAGAAATAGTGTAAGTATATACTATATCCCTTGATAGGATTATGTAGAGGCATAAGTAATAAATAATAATTTATCATAAGGAGGTTTTGTTTGAGACTGGATTGCGTTATCTGCACCAAATGTAACCAATGTTGCACATTGTTTTGAAAAGTTTGGCTTTTTAAAATATATTAATCCAGTTTTCATGCCACCCCTCTACTGAAGCAAGATTGCCACACTTGTGTATCATTTGTGCTACTATTTAATTTCTTAAAGGCTATGTACACCTTCAGGGGAATTTTATGATTATAGTTTACTCATTATGGACAAAAAAAATATTTTTCAATTGCTATTTATTAAAAATGTTCATCCCTGTCTAAGTAACAAGGGTTAAAAAATCAGTCTGTTTTCCCCTGCCTCAGTTTCCCCACTCTTTCCTGTACTGTCAATATCCGCTTTGACGTCACTGCAATGACTGTCCACAACAGTAACCTGACGAGAGGATCAGGTGACCGTGGAAGTCAGTCATTGGTTGCTGTGGCGTCAAATTGGATGTGTACATCAGAGGACCTGAGCGCGGGAAGCCAAGGCAGGGTAGTGAAGGAGCCAGGATTGAGTTGTGGGGAGCAGCTAAGTATGCTTCCATTTTGACACTTTAATTCACAATTATAGACAAACCTAATTTATATAAGTTAGGGTCAATTCAGATGTTCGTAAGTGTTTTGTGATCCGCAAATTGCAGATCCGTAAAACACGGAACCAAACATTTGTGTTTCGCATTTTTAGGACCGCACATGGCCGGCCTGTAATAGAAATGCCTATTCTATGCCTATCCACGATTGCGGGGGGCATCAAAATGCACAGGAATTGGAGCACAGCAAGGATCTGGGCAGTGCCAGTATAGTAATGGTGGGGGATCAGGTGAGGTAAGTATAAGCTTTTTTTTTGCATTTGCAGCCCACCACAAACCTTTTTTTTTTCTGCTGGAATACAACATTAATCTATGAATCCCTCTTAACCAGCAATTACACCACCAAAACCTATAATTAAGATTTGTACAATACTGAGGAATAGGGTTGAGCAAACCCGAACTTTAGGATTTTTGGACTCCGGACCCGAATCCAAACATTTCAGTAAAAGTTCAGGTTCGGTATTCAGCGATTTCTTAGCGCTTTTTAACAGAGCAGCCAATCAACAAGCGTTTAACTGTGTGACCTTAGAGCCATCACAGACATGCCTACTAATGGCATAGCTGTGATTGGCCAATGCAGCATGTGACATAGTAACATAGTAACATAGTACATAAGGCTGAAAAAAGACATTTGTCCATCCAGTTCGGCCTGTTATCCCGCAAGTTGATCCAGAGGAAGGCAAAAAAAAAAAAAAAAAAACTGTGAGGTAGAAGCCAATTTTCTCCACTTTAGGGGAACATAAACTTCCTTCCCGACTCCAATCAGGCAATCAGACTAACTCCCTGGATCAACGACTCCTCTCTAGTAGCTATAGCCTGTAATATTATTACGCTCCAGAAATACATCCAGGCCCCTCTTGAATTCCTTTATTGTACTCACCATCACCACCTCCTCAGGCAGAGAGTTCCAGAGTCTCACTGCTCTTACCGTAAAGAATCCTCTTCTATGTTTGTGTACAAACCTTCTTTCCTCCAGACGCAGAGGATGTCCCCTCGTCACAGTCACCGTCCTGGGAATGAATAGATGATGGGATAGATATCTGTACTGACCCCTGATATATTTATACATATTAATTAGATCTCCCCTCAGTCGTCTTTTTTCTAAAGTGAATAACCCTAATTTTGATAATCTTTCAGGGTACTGTAGTTGCCCCATTCCAGTTATTACTTTAGTTGCCCTCCTCTGGACCTTCTCCAGCTCTGCTATGTCTGCCTTGTTTACAGGAGCCCAGAACTGTACACAGTACTCCATGTGTGGTCTGACTAGCGATTTGTTAAGTGGTAGGACTATGTTCTTATCACGGGAATCTATGCCCCTTCTGATGCAACCCATTATCTTGTTGGCCTTGGCAGCAGCTGCCTGACACTGTTTTTTGCAGCTTAGTTTGCTGTTTATTAAAATCCCTAGGTCCTTTTCCATGTCAGTGTTACCAAGTGTTTTACCATTTAGTATGTACGGGTGACTTGCATTTTTCCTTCCCATGTGCATAACTTTACATTTATCAGTGTTAAACCTCATCTGCCACTTATCTGCCCAAGCCTCCAATCTATCCAGATCCCTCTGTAGTAGTATACTGTCATCTTCAGTGTAAATTACTTTACACAGTTTAGTGTCATCTGCGAAAATTGATACTTTACTATGCAAGCCTTCTACAAGATCATTAATAAATATATTGAAGGGGGGCGTGGCCTGGTCGGGCATGTAAGCGGACGTGCTTAAGGGGAGCTCCTGACCTGCCGTCTGCAATCCTGAGTAATCCTGCATCTGCAGTAAGCGCCGCTGCTCAGAATCTCACTGGGGGACACCGGAGAGTGTGCGGATCCTACACAGACCATCATGACCCGCACAGGAAAGAAGGAGAGGGAGCTGAGAGAGGCCGGCACGTCCACGCCGGTCAAACAAGATGGCGCCGTATCAGAGGTGCGGGCAGCAGACCTGGCGGCCCGCCTGGGTAAATATGCCCGTTCAGCAGCAAGCCTACCTTCATCTGAAATGCCTGCTTCATCCCTGGATGCATCGGGGGAGTCAGCTGTGAGGAAGAAATCCTCGGCTTCACCGACATGGGGGCCTGAATGTGAACTCTCACAAGCAGGGGAGATGGCCGGAGCTTCAGCTTCTGTCCCTCTAGCTCCACCTAGTGGCCCTGCATCGCTATGTACTCTGCACACACAGCAAGGTCTACCTGATGAAAATACTGGTGAGCCTACTTCTACAGATATTTTTAAGGCAGTTCAGCAAAGCAACAGTGCGCTTGCTCTTCTTACCACCAATATGGGGAGCTTGCAAGAAAGTGTATCTTTTCTCCGTCAAGACCTTAAAAAAGTCACGGATAGGATGACTGAGGTTGAAGCCAGAGTGAGTTCAGTGGAGGATCAATTGCCCCCTGTTAAAAGAGATTTGGGCAGAGTTATCCACAATGTAACCCTGCTGATGTCAAAAACGGACGATCTGGAGAACCGTTCCAGGAGGAACAACCTCCGGTTGGTGGGGATCCCCGAGAAAGCTGAAGGTACTGATCCAGTATCCTTTTTTGAAGATTGGATTACAATAAAATTTGGCAAAGACTTGCTATCCAAGATGTTTGCTATTGAAAGGGCGCACAGAGTGCCGTTCCGCGCTCCACCACCAGGGGCCCCACCCCGTCCTGTTTTAATGAAGCTGCTACACTTCAGGGACAGGGACAATATACTTAAAAAAGCAAGAGATCATCCGGAGCTACTGATCAACGGGAGTAAAATTGCGATTTATCCGGATTTCTCAGCGGAGGTCCAACGGAAGAGAGTCAAGTTCCTGGATGTGAAAAGGCGCCTTCGGAATCTACAAATCCCGTACTCCATGCTGTATCCAGCCAAGCTCCGTGTAGTGGCACATGGAGAAGTTTGTTTCTTTGACACTCCCCTGGAGGCGGCACAGTGGATTGACATTAATGAGCCTTTGTTGAAGAATTCGGCATCTGTGGGATGAGTGTCCGGTCTATCCTAGAGCTGGAGCACGTGAGATTTGACAGCTATACTAAGGGACATGTGTGATATGTAATGCGTATTATTGCTTTGCGTATTGGTTGTTCCTCATGACTGTCTAACATTCTTATGACCGTATGTTTATGTTATCTGAAGGTTTATATCTAGGGTCCGTTGATCATGATGTTAAACTGGTGACGAGCTGTGGGTGTCACCTGCAACTGTTTTAATGTGTTTGTGCACTTTAACTATACTTAATGCACTGCAGATCCACCTACATGTGGGCAGGTCAGCATAGGCAACCCGATTTTTTGTTTATATTCTTCCACGGGTTTTCCTGTGGTAATAATTCCGCCATATATATGGCCGATCGCAGGGAAATTTTTTCGCCCTGGTTGTTGTTTCTTTTTTGGTAGGGTTCTTATCCTTGCCACTAGCTGTTTTGTTTTTGGGTTAGTTTTTGGGGTTGGGAATGGGTGGGCTGAGCGATGGAACGGGGTCCGAATACTTCCGAGGTATATAAGGAACATAGTGACAATGTGTAGATTGGCTGAGGTGTGCGTGGATGCCAAATATAATATGTGGTATCATGGCGAATAGTCTTAAGATAATAGGATGGAACGTTAGGGGTCTAGGTGAGCCGACTAAACGTACTGCGATGTTTGTGGCGCTACAACACTTTCACCCTGCTATATTGTGTCTGTCAGAGACCCATTTATCTACTAACACCACTACGGTCTTACGAAGGTCGTGGGTTGGTCACGCATTTCACTCTATATTTTCCTCACATTCTAGGGGTGTAAGTGTTCTGGTGCATAAATCTCTGCCATTTGTATGTCACTCGTCTTACATAGACGATAATGGTCGGTATATTTGTCTCCATTGTACCTGTTATCATTGGTCCTTTATATTAGTAGCAGTATACATTCCCCCTCCTTATAGTAGCGAGGTAATGAAAGAAATTATGAGATATGTTGAGGACTTACCCCAATGCCCTATATTGATAGTGGGTGATTTTAATACTTGCCCTTCGGTAGCATTGGACAGAGGTGGGATGTCGGGAGCAAGTAGAGATTCCAATTTTGCCAATGTATTGCGGGAACTGGACCTACATGACATCTGGCGGGTGAGGAACCCGAATGTGCGTCAGTTTTCTTGTTTTTCTAGTTCTCATCATTCGCTGTCACGGATTGATTTAGCTATAGGTTCACCTGAGGTGTTGTCGCTGGTGGCGGAAATTAAATACTTACCGAGAAGCCTCTCCGACCACTCCCCGATATTTATAGAACTACATCTGGGCAATAGGCGTCTCCCTGGGATCGGGACATGGAAACTTAACTCGTTTTGGTTACAGCTGGTTGATGGGGAAAATGGCATGGCGGAAGAATTGAAAGAGTTTTTTGCACAAAATGTTGGGTCGGCGTCGGTGAGCGTAGTGTGGGATACTTGTAAAGCGTACGTTAGAGGCCTTTACGTTCAAAAGATCAGTAGACACAAAACTAAATCCCGTGACGCCCAGAAAAAGCTGCAAGCTCTAGTAGTGGAGGCGGAGGAAAGATTTGTGAATACACCTGACAGGGCAAGTGAGGACTCCCTTATAGCTGCTCAGGCGGGGCTGAGGCAGCATATATTGCATACGGCGGACAATCGCAGATTTTTTGTGAAGCAGAAGTACTTTGAGGCGGGGGAAAGTTCTGGTAAGCTATTGGCAAGGGTAATTAGAGCCCAGGAAGGACCGTCCAAAATATTGTCTATCCAGAGGATGGATGGTTCTCTTGCCACGGCGGATGAGGAGATACTGTCAATTTTCCACAATTATTATGAATCCCTGTATAGGACTAAATTAAAGGTGGATTCTACCAATATAGCTAATTATCTTACAGGGATTGAGATCCCGAGACTATCAGCGACAAGTGTAGCATGCTTAGAAGGTCCCTTAACACTCAAGGAGCTGGAATTAGCCCTACAATCATTTCCCAATGAGAAAGCTCCAGGTATAGATGGATTACCGATAGAATTTTTTAAAAAGTATAGTAGTGTCCTTATGCCCCAATTACTGTCAGTTTTCAATGATTCCCTTCAGTTAGGAACTCTTCCTGCTTCTATGAAAGAAGCTATCGTAGTGGTCCTGCCCAAACCTGGTAAGGATCCCAGATCCCCTGACTCGTACAGACCAATCTCACTGTTGACCTCTGATATCAAGATTCTGGCGAAGGTTTTAGCGAATCGTCTACAGTCCGTCATTTCCACTATTATTCATAGCGATCAGGCGGGTTTCATGCCTGACAAGTCTACTTCAGTAAATCTTAGACGCCTTTTTCTTAATACTCAGAGAAGAGTTGAGTCTATCGGAGGTCGAGCCATTCTTTCATTAGATGCGGCTAAAGCCTTTGACAGTGTTGAGTGGAGCTATCTTTGGGAAGTGCTGCGGGTCATGGGATTTGGGAGGACCTTTATCTCCTGGGTCCAATTGTTATATAACGGCCCCTCGGCTAGGATACGGGCGAATGGGGGAACATCGGAGTCATTCAGATTGGGAAGAGGGACCCGTCAGGGATGTCCACTATCCCCCTCCTGTTTGCTATTGCAATTGAGCCACTGGCTTGCCTGCTGCGCTCGTCTGATAAGATTGTAGGGTTTCCATGTGGGTCTTGGGAGGAGAGAGTGTCCCTTTACGCTGATGACATGTTAATTTACTTAGGTAATGTGGAACAGTCGTTAAGTCCTGTCATGGCACTTATACGGGAATTTGGTGATAGGTCTGGGCTCCGTATCAACTGGGACAAGTCTATTCTCTTACCGTTAGATGACTCTGCTGTGAATCTCGTCCCCAGATCCAGTCCGCTGCAAATTGCGCATCAGGTCAAGTATTTGGGGATAATAGTTACAGCAAATCCTAACAGCTATATTAAACTTAACATAGAACCGCTCTTAATCACAATGTTGGATAAAATTAAGGCCTGGTGCAAGTTGCCGTTATCTGAAATTGGGAGGAGCAATCTTCTTAAAATGATTCTCATGCCCAAGCTCATGTATCTATTGCATAATTCCCCAGTATGGATTCCTCGTAGGATATTTATAAAAATTGATAGGTTATTTAGGGATCTGATTTGGCGCCATAAAAAAGCACGGATTAAACTAGATACTCTGCAAAGAGGAAAAGAGGAGGGAGGGCTAGCAGTACCGAATGCATGGCTCTACTACATTTCAGCACAGTTGCAACAGTTGAGGGGATGGGGGAGGACTCCTGGAGACGTTGCCTCAGCCAGATTGGTGGCGCACATTATCGGTCACGACTCACCGGTGGTCTTGTTGGAAAATAACGGAATTGTTGGTAAGCTGCCAGGGCATCCTACACTTTCCATGATGTACAAAGTTTGGCAGAAATGTCGGGCGCTGTTATCAGTAAAAGGATTTACACAGTTTTCCCCTATCTGGTGGAATCCGCATCTTCCTGAACTATTCCAATTAGATGGCTTCTCACCCTGGGAGCGCAAAGGAGTGAGGTATCTACGGCAACTACAGACTGCTGATGGCTTTAAGTCCTTTGAGCAGTTGAGAACTGAATTTGGTCTCCCAAATACGGCCTTCTATCAATTTTTGCAACTACGGCATGCCTTTCAGAAACAGGCTAGCTCTATATCATTGAAATGTACTACGGTCCCATTGTTTCAGCAACTTCTTACTAACAGTTCCTCGTGCGGTTTAATATCATCTACCTACAGGAACTTATATGTGAAGTCAATTAAACAAGAGGTTTTGGCAGTTAAATCTAAATGGGAAAGCGAGGTTGGGCCGATTTCAGAAGAGCAGTGGAAGATGATCCTAGCACTCACCCCGCAACTGTCAGTTTGTGAAGGGCAGCGCATGTCCCAGTTGTTTTTACTACACCGGGTGTATAGGACGCCAGATTTTTTGTGTCGGATAGGTGTTCGGGGGGATGCGGATTGTCCTAGATGTGGCTTGAGCCCTGCTACCTTAATGCACATGTTCTGGGATTGTGCGGAGCTCCGGAATTTCTGGTCCTCGGTTCTGGCCTTAATAAAAGACGCATTTAATATCACGGTTCCGCCTGGTCCGAGAACATGTATAGTAGGAATATTAGACATCAAAAATCGCCATCACCGTTTGGGAGTGCAGCGTCTGTTATTCCAGGCTAGGAAATTGATAGCCAGATTCTGGCTTAGACCTCAACCACCATCTAGGGGAGAATTCCTTAGTAGGATGTCAGTGGTAATACGCCTAGAAAAAGGTGTATATGTTAAAAGGCAATGTGTAACGAAATTTACCAAAATATGGGATAAGTGGGAGGAATTTCGGATACAGTGTCCGGATTAGCCTCTCGTCTTAGTTGAAATATGAGACGGTAGAGGCACAGTCCCTGATTTCTTCTGTTCTTCAGCTTAATCAGCTATAGACGTATGATGTATGAAAGTGATTAGCATTACACAGGATGGGTGTCAAGATGAATATTAAACAAATAGGAGAAGTACACCAAAGGCTATGATTAAGATACATTAATAAAATAGCTGATGTTGGAGTTCGGATCCGTTCCATCGCTCGGGTAAGGGGGGGGGGGGGATTGGGTTACAGTTGGGCAGGGAGGGTTGATCTTTTGTTCATTAATTACAATGGATGGAAAGGTGGTTTGTACATGGTATACTGTGTAACTAGATTACTTGATCTTAGGTGCCTCTCGTGTTATGCCTGTTGCCATATTACATACTAATGGAAGTGACTCTTTGGCAATCATGTAATGCTATGATACTATTATTATCAACTGATGCATGTATAATGTGCAGGCCAATTTCTTTCTTTGTATTTTTGTAATTTTCACAAAATTCCAAATAAAAATTATCTGATTTAAAAAAAAATATATATATATTGAAGAGAATAGGGCCCAATACTGACCCCTGAGGTACCCCACTAGTGACAGTGACCCAATCTGAGTGTGTACCGTTAATAACCACCCTCTGTTTTCTATCATTGAGCCAGTTACTTACCCACATACAGATGTTTTCTCCCAGTCCGAGCATTCTCATTTTATATACTAACCTTTTATGTGGTACAGTGTCAAATGCTTTGGAGAAGTCCAGATACACGACATCCATTGATTCGCCGCTGTCAAGTCTAGAACTTACCTCCTCATAGAAACTGATTAAATTAGTCTGACATGACCGATCTCTTACGAAGCCATGCTGATATGGCGTTATTTGCTTATTTCCGTTAAGATGCTCTAATATAGCATCACTCAGAAAACCTTCAAACAGTTTACCCACAACAGATGTTAAACTTACCGGCCTATAGTTTCCAGGCTCTGTTTTTGGCCCCTTTTTGAATATTGGCACCACATATGCCATGCGCCAATCCTGTGGGACATTCCCTGTCAGTATAGAGTCTGCAAATATCAGAAATAAGGGTCTGGCTATGACATTACTTAATTCCTTTAGGATACGGGGGTGTATGTCATCCGGTCCTGGCGATTTGTCTATTTTAATCTTTTTAAGTCGCTGATGTACTTCTTCCTGGGTCAGACAGGACACTTTTAATGGGGAATTTATTTTTGCATTCTGCATGTCATCTGACAATTTATTTTCCTCAGTGAATACACTGGAGAAAAAAATATTTAAGAGCTTTGCTTTCTCCTCTGTGCTCTCTGCGACTTCCCCCTCATTACTCTTTAAAGGGCCGACACCTTCAGATTTATACTTTTTAACATTTATATAATTGAAGAACATTTTAGGGTTAGTTTTACTCTCTTTGGCAATTAATCTCTCGGTCTCTAGTTTGGCCGCTTTTATTTGTTTTTTACATGTTCTATTTTTATCCTTATAGTTTTTCAGTGCTTCCGTGCTCCCCTCCTGTTTCAGTGAATGATATGCTTTCTTTTTGTCATTTATTGCTTTCGTTACAGTTCTATTTATCCACATTGGTTTCTTTTTGCTCCTTAACCTTTTATTACCATACGGTATGTACCTCTCACAATGAGATTTTAGGATGTTTTTAAAGATATCCCATTTTGTGGCTGTATTTTTATTTTTGAGGACTTTGTCCCAGTTAGTTTGGCCTATGGCCTCTCTTAGTTGGCTAAATTTAGCTTTTTTGAAGTTTGGAATTTTTGTTCCTCCCTGTAGAAATGCTCTTTTGAATGATAATTGGAAGGTTATTACTTTGTGGTCATTATTTCCCGGGTGTCCCCCAACCTGCACGTCTGTTGTTCTGTCCGGCCTATTGGTTAATAATAAGTCCAGTATGGCCGTCCCTCTAGTCGGGTCCTGAACCAGTTGGGAGAGGTAATTGTCTTTGGTTTTGCCAAGAACCTGTTTCCCTTATGAGATATACAAGTTTCAGTTTCCCAGTCTATATCTGGGTAGTTGAAGTCCCCCATAATAACCACCTCATTATGATTTGCTGCCTTGTCTATCTCGTTTATTAGTAGATTTTCTGTGGACTCTGTTATATTAGGTGGTTTATAGTAAACTCCTATTAGTAATTTATTGTTGTTTTTAGCTCCGTGTATCTCTACCCACACTGACTCCACATGTTCATGTCCCTCACTTATATCTTCGCGGAGTGTGGGCTTTAGACCGGACTTTACATAAAGGCAGACCCCTCCCCCTCTCCGGTTTTGACGATCCTTTCTAAACAGACTGTAACCTTGTACATTAACCGCCCAGTCATAGCTATCATCCAGCCATGTCTCAGTTATTCCCACTATGTCATAGTTCTCCTCACACATCACTAATTCCAGTTCACCAGTTTTATTAGTCAGACTTCTGGCATTAGTATACATACATTTGAGAGGTTTATGTATATTTTTTACCCTACACCTTTCCTTCTGAACTGTTCTAGTCCCTCCTTCCATTCCTCCCCCAGTCCCATTACCTTGCCCCCGGTCTCTATCTGCGCTATCTTCCCGTCCTATAACGTAATTACCCTCCCCCCAGTCCCTAGTTTAAACACTCCTCCAACCTTCTAGCCACCTTTCTCCCCAGCACAGCTGCCCCTTCCCCATTGAGGTGCAGCCCGTCCCTACGATAGAGCCTGTAGCCGATAGAAAAATCGGCCCAGTTCTCCAGGAACCCAAACCCCTCCTTCCTACACCAGTTCTTGAGCCACTTGTTAATCTCCCTAATCTCCCATTGCCTTTCTTGTGTGGCTCGTGGTACAGGCAGTATTTCGGAAAATACTACCTTTGAGGTCCTTGCCCTCAGCTTTTGACCTAAATCCCTGAAATCATTTTTAAGGACTCTCCACCTACCTCTAACTTTGTCATTGGTTCCGATATGGACCATGACCGCTGGATCTTCTCCAGCCCCTCCCAGTAATCTGTCAACCCGATCCGCGATGTGTCGAACTCTAGCGCCAGGCAGACAGCACACTGTTTGGCGATCATGGTCTTTGTGACAGATTTCCCTATCTGTTCCCCTAATAATGGAGTCGCCCACTACCAGCACCTGTCTGGCCTGCCCTGCTCTCCTGGTTCCCTGCTTAATGGAGCTGACATTCCCCTGACTGTGACCCAGCCTCTATATAAGCTGGAGGTACGTAGCGCTGCACATCACTCTGCTGTTACTAGTGTAGGGATAGGATGCTGCTGCTGTGAGGGAGAGAATCTTAAATCAGAACTCCAATTGAACTCAGCAATCTACATACATTTAGTTGTGTGGGTGCAGGGCACAAACTTTTTACCCTGCCCTGAGCCCAGTGACAGGGATTTTTATTTTTTATCCGTCTGTTAGTTAGGTGGGCGGCGGTGGCCATTTTATGCAAGCTCAGTGCACCAGCACTGCATCTGTGCTTTTGTGACATTCAAATCAAAACTTGAAATACTGCAATAATAATCTGGTTTAAAAAAAACACCCTTTTTTGGCAATATCCTCCATCTGGTGCCTTTGCAGCATTAGTCAGTGTGCGATTTAAGCTAGAAATACAGCTATAAATTTCAGTGTTTTAGAAAAAAAACACACCCTTTTTGGGCAAAATACACAATTTTGCAGCCCTTGCTGCATCTGTACGTGTGAAATTCAAGCGTTATATACTGCTGTCATATTCTGTTATAAAAAAAGAAAAACACCCATTTTGCGCAAAATACTAAATTTTACAGCCCTTGCTGCATCTGTACGTGTGAAATTCAAGCAGTCATATTCTGTTATTTACTGCCTCAGACCGCCTAACGCAGGATTGCGTCCTGGCGGCGGCCCTGTTATTCCTCTTGGACGCGCCGATGCGTCATCTCGCGAGAGGCGAGATTTCGTGTGAATGCGCGCACACAGGAGCGGGCGTTCACAGGATCCGGAGGTAAACGAGTGCATCTACAGCCTGCCAGAGGCGATCATTCACTGGAAGGCTGTAGATGCAATTTTTTTAACCCTTGAAAGGTATATCAGATGCTGTTTTGTTAACAGCATCTGATATACCTGCTACCTGGTCCTCTGGTGGTCCCTTTTGCTAGGATCGACCACCAGAGGACACAGGCAGCTCTGTAATAAGTATCACCAAGCACCACACTACACTACATCCCCCAGTCACTTATTAACCCCTTATTAACCCCTGATCACCCCCCTGTCATTGATCACCCCCCTGTAAGGCTCCATTCAGACGTCTGTATGTGTTTTGCGGATCTACGGCTCCGTGGATCCACGGATCCGCGGATCTGCAAAACACGGACACAGCGGATCTGCAAAACACGGACACTGGCAATGTGCTTTCCGCATTTTGCGGATCCGCACATTGGCAGAACTATATAGAAAATGACTTTTCTTGTCTGCAATTGCAGACAAGAATAGGACATGTTCTATAGGCTCTACAAAAAATGCAGTGTTCGCCCGATCAGGCCTGATCTTGTGTGCACACTTGCGTTCAGTCCGCCCCACCACAGTAACCGATTTTTTTTCTGATCACTGCAAAAACACCGTAAAATCGCTGCGGCGCTATAAAGATCACTTTTGAGGTGCATAGAAGATTTTTGGGGGGGCACAAGTTAGTGGAAATTGTATTTTTGTTTTTTCTTACAAAGTCTCATAATCCACTAACTTGTGACAAAAAATAAAATCTCACATGATCTCACCATACCCCTCACGGAATCCAAATGCGTAAAATATTTTAGACATTTATATTCCAGACTTTACACGCTTTAGGGCCGCTAAAATGCCAGGGCAGTATAAATACCCCATAAGTGACCATTTTGGAAAGAAGACACCCCAAGGTATTCCGTGAGGGGCATGGTGAGTTCCTAGAATTTTTATTTATTTTTTTGCACAAGTTAGCGGAAAATGTTTTTTTATTTTTTTCTCTTACAAAATCATTTTCCTCTAACTTGTGCTAAAAAAAAAATATTTAAGGAACTCGCCATGCTCACAATTTAGCCCCGCCCAAAATGCCAGAACAGTAAACACACCCCACAAATGACCCCATTTTGGAAAGTAGACACCCCAAGGTATTCGCTGAGGGGCATATTGAGTCCATGAAAGATTGAACTTTTAGTCACAAGTTAGCGGAAAGGGAGACTTTGTGATAAAAAATAAAATAAAAATTCCGCTAACTTGTGCCAAAAAGAATACTTCTATGAACTCGCCATGCCCCTCACAGAATACCTTGGGGTGTCTTATTTCCAAAATGGGGTCACGTGTGGGGTATTTATACTGCCCTGGCATTTTAGGGGCCCTAAAGCGTGAAAATCCAAATGCCTAAAAATGCCCTCCTAAAAGATACTCATTGGAATTTGGGCCCCTTTGCGGATCTTGGCTGCAAAGAAGTGTCACACATGTGGTATCGACGTACTCAGGAGAGGTAGGGCAATCTATTTTGGGCTGTATTTTTACATATACCCATGCTGGGTGAGAGAAAAAAGTTGTCTTTTAGAGAGATATATGTAAAAAGACACCCCAAAACACATTGCCCTACTTCTCCTGAGTACAGCGATACCACATGTGTGACACTTTTTTGCAGCCAAGATGCGCAAAGGGGCCCAAATTCCAATGAGTACTTTCAGGATTTCACAGGCCATTTTTGCACATTTGGATTCCAAACTACTTCTCACGCTTTAGGGCCCCTAAAATGCCAGGGCAGTATAAATACCCCACATGTGACCCCATTTTGGAAAGAAGACTCCCCAAGGTATTCAGTGAGGGCTATGGTTAGTTCATGTAAAATTATATTTTTTTGTCACAAGTTAGTGGAATATGAGACTTTATTTTATTAATTTTTTCTTACAATCATTTTCCACTAACTTGTGACAAAATATAAAAACTTCCATGAACTCACTATGCCCATCAGCAAATACCTTAGGGTGTCTACTTTCCGAAATGGGGACATTTGTGGGGTGTTTCTACTGTCTGGGCATTGTAGAACCTCAGGAAACATGACAGGTGCTCAGAAAGTCAGAGCAGCTTCAAAATGCGGAAATTCACATTTTTGTACCATAGTTTGTAAACGTTATAACTTTTGCGGAAACCAATAAATATACACTTATTGCATTTTTTTTATCAAAGAAATGTAGAACAATACATTTAAAAAAAATTATATTGAAATGTAGTTTTATTTGAAAAATTTTACAACTGAAAATGAAAAATTTTTCTTTTTTTTGCAAAAGTTTCGTTCAATTTCGATTAATAACAAAAAAAGTAAAAATGTCAGCAGCAATAAAATACCACCAAATGAAAGCTCTATTAGTGAGAAGAAAAGGAGGTAAAATTCATTTGGATGGTAAGTTGTATGACCGAGCAATAAACCGTGAAAGTAGTGTAGTACAGAATTGTAAAAAGTTATCTGGTCATTAAGGGGGTTTAAGCTAGGGGGGCTGAGGTGGTTAAAAAAACACCCATTTTGGGCAAAAAAAACCTGAACTGCATCATGTGATTTTTAAAAACAAGTTTGAAATACTTCAATAATTTTCTGGCTTTAAAAAAAACACAATTTTTAGCAATACCCTCCATCTTGGGCCTCTGCCGCATTAGTCAGTGTGCAATTTAAGCTAGATATACAGCTATAATTTTCTGGGTTTTAAAAAACACCCTTTTGGGGCAAAATACTAAATTTTACAGCCCTTGCTGCATCTGTATGTGTGAAATTCAAGTGTTATATACAGTACTGCAGTCATATTCTGTTATTAAAAAAACACCTATTTTGGGCAAAATACCTAATTTGCAGCCTTGTCTACATCTGTCAGTGTGAGATACACGCTTTTGATACTGCTGTGCTATTCTGGTATTAAACAAACACCCATTTTGTGCAAAAAATAATAATTTTGCAGTCTTTGCTGCATATGTCATTGTGAGATACACCCTTTAGATACTATGGTTCTATTCTGCTGTTAATAAAACACCCATTTTGGACAAAAATCTTTAATTGCAGCCTTGCCTGGATCTGTACGTGTGATATAGACCCTTTAAATGCTGTGGTTTTAGTCTGCTATTAATAAAACACCAGTTTTGGGCAAAAATCTTTAATTGCGGCCTAGTTTGTGTCTGTACATGTGAGATACACACATTACATACTGTGGTTCTATTCTGCTATTAATAAAACAACCATTTTAGGCAAAAATCTTTAATTGCGACCTAGTCTGGATCTGTACGTGTGAAATACACCCTTTAGATACTGTGGTTCTATTCTGCTATTAATAAAACACCCCTTTTTGGCAAAAATCTTTAATTGCAGCCTAGTCTGGATCTGTACGTGTGAGATCCACCCTTTACATACTGTGGTTCTATTCTGCTTTTAATAAAACACCCATTTTGGGCAAAAATCTTTAATTGCGGCCTAGATTGCATCTGTACATGTGAGATACACCCTTTGCATACTGTGGTTATATTCTGCAATTAGAAAAGCACCCATTTTGGGCAAAAGACATAATTTTGCAGCCTTTGCTGCATATGTAATTGTGAGATACACCCTTTAGATACTGTGGTTCTATTCTGTTATTTGAAAAACAGCCATTTTGGGCAAAAGAAAACTTTAATTGCGGCCTAGTCTAAATCTGTACGTGTGAGATACACACTTTGGATACTGTGGTTCAATTCTCCTATTAGAAAAACACCCATTTTGGGCAAAAATCTTTATTTGCGGCTAGTCTGGATCTGTACGTGTGAAATAAACCCTTTAGATACATATTTTTTCCAATTAGGATAATGGAATCAACACCTTTGACCCAATGCTGGGTATAATTACCAGATGTGGATTCAGTTACAAATTTATTCCCAGAATTTTTGTACAGTCACTCAGAATTGAGAAAGCTCGTTGGAAGAACGAGTGAAACGTTTTCAAGAAATCTACAGTACGTTCAGTTGCCTTGATTTATTCTTTACATATATATACCATGACCTGGATAAATGAGAACCTTCACAGACAGAAAAGCCACTAATTTCTCTAAACATTGCTTCAATGATCTCCTCCTCCTTCTCCTCTAGTTTAGCTCCCACAGGGCCAATGTAGCCTTGAGATCTAAGCACCATATCTCCAGTCTCCTGACCAGCCATATTTACCAGCATCTGTTCCAGGACATGAAGCAGTGAAATGAGGTTGTTCATCTCGTAGTCCTGGCGACTGACAAATAACGTGGCCTACTCAAAGGGCCTGAGCAAACGGCAGGTTTCATGCCTGAGCTGCCACTGGCTGACATCAAAGTTACACAGGGGATTACTCCTGTCCGCTTGGATCATCAAGAAATCGTTTATGGGCTTTCTCTGTTCATATAGTCAATCCAACATATGGTGGGTGGAATTCCAACAGGTGGAAACGTTGCATATTAGCCTATGTTGGGTTATGCTATTCTGCCGCTTCAGCTCAAAGAGGGCATGCTTTGCGGTCTATGAGTGTCTGCACCACTAACTTCTGGGCAGGTAGGCTCCTGCGAAGGGAGTGGTCTACCTCAAGCACGTTTGGCTCCCGACCTCCCACTGCTGCCACCCTGCTGACTCCCAGCCAGGCTAGCGACTTGCTGGCTCCGCTGCTGCCTCACGGGCAAGCTGCCACCCTTTTCTCCCGATGATGATGAAGCCCCTAATTCACCCAGTTTAGACTGCCTCTCTCACTCTCAAGGATTGGGAATAGTAGTAAGGTGTCCTCAACGTACCGCCTGTCCAGGAGAGGGCAGCCTCTGACTGTTCCTCGCTGACTATTGGACACGAGCCGCAATGGCAGAAACGGGGTCACCAGTGAAGCGCCGGCCCCAGCAAGGAAGACCAGGAAGGATGAGTATTACAAGCGCTTGCAGCTCTTCGCTTTCAACTCCCGGTACCTAATTCATACTAGTAAGCACTTCCATATAGGCGCTCACTAGTATTCGCTTTATAAGACGCAAGGCCATTTTTTGTCACCAATACACTCCAAAAAGTGCTTTAGAACATATAACTGCACCGCTGAACAACAAATATATATTTTTTGCACACTTCACCACACAACAGCAAATACATTTTTTGTGCCACTAGAACATATAACTGCACCGCTGAACGGCAAATAGGTCCTTATTTTTTTGCCACTAATGTACGCCAAAAAGGGCTTTAGAACATATAACTGCAGCGGTGAATGGCAAAACACATATATATATATATATATATATATATATTGTGCCACTAATACAAGCCAAAAAATGCTTAAGAACATATAACTGCACAGCACAATGGCAAATAATACATATAAATATTTTGTTGTAATAAACCCTGTTAATGCCTGTTTCAAACATCACTTGCACCCCAATAATGTGAGGTGGGGAAACAGCTTTCCTTGTCTGAACACTGTGTAGATTAAATTCAATGATCTGGACTGACATTCTGCTGGCCACTTAATGCCACTGTTCCCTAAACACAGCTAACAAGCTGCATATATTTCCATATTCATGAGAGGCCACAAGTGTTGCTAGTGTCCATTGCACGAACTCCATAACTTAAAGGGACATTTCACATTGTAGAGCTGAAAAACTTCCCACAAACTCAAGCCAGGCTGACGTTTTGCTCACAAGGAATACTCAGGCAGGTGCTACAAGACCAGTTATGGGAGGAGGAATCCTGTAAAGCTTTGTAAGATTGTAAGCTGTTGTGTAGCACCGCGGGCTAGCCTGTACCACACACCCATACAGTTATTCTTGTTTTTTTAGTGTAATAACAGGTAAAGTGTGGCGGTTTAGTCATGCCCGCCAGTAGGAAAATTACCACGCTTTACTCCTGCATCCATCGGAGGGTGCCGCACTGTGCAGCACAAGGGTCTCAGCCTTCGGGCTAGGTTTATGTAAATCTATTGGAAGTTTACAGCATTTGTGGTTGTGTTCATTACCACGTTTAAGTAAAATTCTGTTTTGGAAAAAGCTGGTGGTGGAGTTGTTTTCCTCATTCGTGACTTTGCTGTATCCTGGGCAGCCCACCCCGGTACACGGCTTACAATAACAAGAACAGTTTGCTGGAATTACCGAGTTGTATCATGGAAATTTGGATCTGCAGTCAGTGCAGCAAGGTGTTATAGGATTGTTCCTATTACCCAGGCGGTAAACACCCCTACTGAACCCTGTTCTGCTTCAATACTGTGGAATGATTCCTTCCTATCCTTTCCCTGAACTTCTATACAGCAAAATAAAAGTTTTAAAGTTTTTTCTATCACTGTCCCTAGTGCCTGCTGATGTCTCTCCCTGCACTAAGTACACTGGAAATTGGCTGAATCCAAGAAGGCTGAGGCTATTTATAGGGCTGTGACATCACAGGGCTGGCTGGCTGCTGCAATGGCATTGTCCCTCCTTCCCAGAGTTCCTTACTCCATGTCCTAATATGTGCAGCAGCCATTTTAGGAAAAAATGCAATTCATTAGCACGAAGCGTGAGGAAATTCGGATTCGGTCTAAAACATTTGGATCGATTTCCACTTTGTCAACTTTGTTTCGCTTATCTATAGAGACCAACACAGCCATCTTGATTGTAAAGCCCGCACAAAATCTCGTGCGCAGTGATGTATGATATAACCATCCACTATGTGAGATTTTGCTCGGTATCTTCAATTAAGATGGCCGTGGTGGCCTTTTCGCTCTAAAATGCATAAGGTGAGTATTATTTTTATTTGCGCTTTTTTTACGGATTAACACTTGAAAGCCCTCAGGTTCTCCACCATTGCACCTGCAAGGAATTTGTAACAAAGGAAATTTCTTTGTGAAAATTCGTTTGATGACTTATTATCATCGCCCAATGTTCCTTCTGCTTGAGAACATGGACTTCTGCCCTTGTTTGTGCCTGTAAAATGTTTTGATTGATGGTGCAAGTAATGCCTCAAGGCCTGGGCACCTAGCACTCAGTGAACTAACAATGAATATTAGGCTAGATGCACACGACCGTTGTGTGTTTTGCGGTCCGCAAATCGCGGATCCGCAAAACACGGATGGCGCCCGGAATCGTTCCGCAGTTTGTGAAACGGCATGGACAGCCTTTAATATAACTGCCTATTCTTATCCGCAAAGCACGGACAAGAATAGGACATGTTATATTTTTTTTTTTGCAGGGCCACGGAACGGAGCATCTTTTGCGGACCCATTGAAGTGAATTGGCCCGCATCCGAGCCACCAAAACTGTGGCTCGGATGCGGACCAAAACAATGGCCATGTACATGAGGCCTTAAGGTGTATCAAAATATTTTTGTGTGTGCTTCATTTATTTATTTTTTTATAAATCAGTCTGGCATGAAACCAGACAAAGACAGAACATGTGATTTGCTTTCTCCACAGAATGTTTGTTTGTAAAAAAATAAATCCATGTGAATTAACCTATTAACTTTAATGGGTCAGTTTTCAGTCTGGGTGCTGTCTGTGTTAAATGTTAATGACACCTGGGCATGAAAATCATTCATGTGCATTAGTGATTGGATGACAATCAGACCACATTTTATTAGTAATTTAAGCAGAAATCCAGATAATTCCAAACTCTTCATTTACCATTACTTGTAACTGTTGCACTATGTACAATATACTGCACACGCTAAAACATAATTGTAGAAATGTAATTGGACTTCTGTTTTACCTACTTATGGTTCCACTATGAGTAGTGTTGAGTGAAGCAAAGCATTTGTAGCAAATATGAATTTCCTCGCACTTCGTGGTAACTTGAGCATAGTGAGAGACGTGGCAAGCGCTCATGCGTTAGAGACAGTGTGCAAAGTGTTTTAAAAAAGCATATTGGAGAGATAGAGAGCAAGGAGAGTGCAGGGAGACTGCAGGGACAATGTATCGCCACATGCATCAATCAGGTTCTATAGCATAGACATTCAGATTCAATCTGCTATTTTAGTGATACAGTTACTGTGCCTCATTATTGAAGGCAGGTGTAATATATTGCCATATGCATCACATTCTAGTGCACTGACATATACTCTATTTTATCGATACAGTCACTGTGCTTCAGAATTAAAGGCAGATGTAAAATATCTCTGTATGGATCACATTCTAGTGCACCAGCATTCAGAGTTAATCCTTTATTTTAGTGATACAGTTACAGTATATTATGGCCAACAGACAGTTGTCTGGGTCCTCCAAAGGAATGGACAGTGCCAAAAATAATGTTGCAGCCAACACACGTAGCAGCAGAAGAAGGGGGAGTGGTAGCTGCGATCGTGTTTTGACCAACAATCCAGCTGTACTGGAATGGTTGACTTGCTCTTCACCATCATCTCAAGTGACAATAGATACACACAGCCAAGAATCAGAGGGTTCCTCTGACCCTATGATTAGTTGGCATTACTTTCCTGAACCTACCTCTTGCTCTTGACGCTACTTTTGATAACCAAGTTTTGATAGCAGCTCAGCATGAATGACCTTTATGAGGGCAGTCAGCAGTTACAGGCCATCCGGATTTGAAGGAGAGGTCCGCTGTGCGCTCCATTAGGCGTGCAACTAGCAATTAAGATAGTCGGGTGGGAGAACATGTTGCAAGAGGTCAGAGACATGCGCAGGAGACAGATGTGGGTGGCACAAGTAAAGAGCAAACATTTGTGGATGATGATGTAGGCGGATGAAGAGGGGAATCATCTTCAGACGGCGAGAGTGGCAGCATGCCTGTGAGACAGCAGGAAGGCAGTGTGCACATGAGCACAGCAGGGTGGCAGGGTGCCCATGAGCCAGCAGGTTGGAAGCTTGCCCATGAGGAAGCAGTGGGAGATATGGAGCCAAACATGGGATGGGTACACCACCTGCTACTTGGGAGGAGCCTGCTACCTGTGAGGAACACACTAGAAGTGCACAGGTTCATAAAAGCAGGCAGGTATAACACCGAGGTGGAGGAAAGATGTCATACATGGCAGTGTGGGAATTTTTCGCCATATCACTGGGGGATGTTAGTGTGGCGGTATGCAGGATGTGTGGGCAGAAGGTGAGGCACAGCCAAGGTGCAAATGTTGGCACGATGGCCCTGTGTCAACACATGGAAAGTCACCAGAAAGTGACTTGGAAAAACCATGCCACTCATTCAGTGTTACAGACTGATGCAGCAACCGCAGTCTGGGTTTGTCAGCATCAGCAGAAGGAAGCTGTCGTTCCTTCCCATCAACTCCTCCTACTCCTCGTCACTTGTTTTGACAGCAATTGACCGAGATTATTGCAAAAAGACAACAATATGTGTGCACTCATCGAATGGCGCAGAAGCTGAACGTGCCCCTGGCTAAGTTGCTGGCACTCCATCCATTTCCACATTTCAGAGAACTGAAACCTTGTGCCCAGTCAAGGTGGAGTCCTAAGACAACTTTACTTTTCCAAAAAAGCTATACCAGCTCCGTAGAAGTATGCTGAGCAGAAGGTGGCCCAGTCCTTGAGCCTCTCGGGGTCTGGTAAAGGTTATGCCAGTGCTGACATATTGAGTTGTAACTATGGCCAAGGATAATATACTGCATGTTGTTCACAGGTCACTGGGTAAATGTCATTCCGGACTAGGCACTATTACCTTGCAAAACACACCCTCCTTGAGCTGCAAAGGCAAAATGCTCTTCCCCAGCATCACCTGATATGCGATGTATCCACCCATTGGAACTACACACTCCATATGTTAGAGCACCTGTGCAAGCAGAGGAAGTCAGTCAGTGATTTCTTAATGCAGCAGACGGATAGGTTAACTCCTCGGTGTAACTTCCATGTGGCAGTTCATGCATGATTTGCTTATGGAGGCCACTTTCAGTCGGCTGCACTCCGGGATGAATTAGGTCATTCCACTTCTTAACATCCTGAAGGGAATGCTGGGAAATCTGATTAGGGAGGGGACAGAAGACGTGGCACCTATATTTCACGGGGGACCTGAGCCCTGAGGAGGATGAACAGGCAAAGGAGAAGGATGAGGAGGACGACATAAATGCCCAGGAATTTTATACGCAGCTAGGTGGGTTATCTGCCCAAGCAACAGGAGAAGAGCAGAAGGTGCATGAGGAGCTAGAAGGCAACGACGAAGACAACACAGATAACTCTGACAGACCGTGGCAGTATGCAGTGGAGATGGAGGCAGGGAGGCCCTCCGAGTCCCTTGCGCAAATGACCATATGCATGATTTTTTGTTTGCTTTGTGACAGTTGAATTGTCAGGAGGAATGACTACTGGCTATCAACATTGTTAGACCCTCACTACTGGTAAAAAAATAAATGAGTGAATTTCTTAGATCTTCTGAGAGGGATGCAAAATTGGACTACTACAGAGACATGCTATGCAGTTGGTTGGTCTCTGCCTACAAGAGCCATCACCTGTCCTCAGAAAGGTCTGACTGGGGGGACCCTCTGGGCCTACGCTTCACTGTCATGACTGGTGGGGAGGTGGCACCAGCTCCATAAGCAGCAAATTAAGCCAGGGGTCTATGATGACCAGTTTTCTTCAGCCACCTTCTGAAGAAACCAAACAGCAGCAGCAGCAGTAGGACATCCAGCAGAACCTCCACCAGCAGGTGGTGGCATACTTCGGCTGCACCCTGTCACCCATGATCTAAGATCCCTTTGACTACTAGGCATGCAAACTTGAAGTGTGGCCACAACTGTCCAAGTTTGCCATGGGCATGCTTTCCCTCCCTGCCAGTAGTGTGGCATCAGAGTGGGTGTTAAGTTCAGTGGGGAGCATAGTTACCTCTAAGAGAACTCACCTTTTCTCCCAAAATGTTAAGAGACTAATCTTCGTAAAGATGAATCAGGAGTGGATCAACCAGGTTTTCAGGCGTCGGTACCTGATGCAACAGAATAGATCATTCTGTCACTAATAATCATACTGTAATGTGCTGGCACACTGGAATATTGTGCAAAATGGTCCATTACTTCTGTCCATTAGTGATGAGCAGCAGGAACTATATTCGAATTCACAATATTTCACAAATATTTTACAGAATATTCATGGTATATTCTAGAATTTGAGATTATTTTATTTAATGCAAAAAATTGGCAATGTAAAAATCACATAATGTGGATTTGTAACGCAAAATACAGGCGTGGGTCAATTTGGCTACATTTTTCAAGCTGCTAGAAGTTTTATGAGTTTCTCCAGAGACTGGAGAAAATGGTTGGCACGGCAGAACACTACAATAGCTTTATACGCAGATAGAGTCAAGTGCTGCAATATATTCGCGATTGCGCTAATCGGCAGTGATTAGAATATTTTTTCGCACTATGTGCAACTTCACATTTTAGCAGGTCTGACTATAGATTACTGATTGGTGCACTAAGTATTGTTGTGAACTTGACATTGCTTCCTTCTCATTGGCCCACAAGCAAGAAGAAGAGAGGAATAATGTGTTCAGATGGAAAAAAATGAATATTTGATATAAAGAATATATAGCACTATATTCTAAATATTTATGAATTCTCGAAGTGGCGATATTCGCAATAAAAATTCACTAATCGAATACTTGTGCTCAACACTACTGGTGGTCATGTGCTGCTGCCACCATTCTGATGCTGCCACCCGCCTGCTGCCCCTACTGCCATTACTACAAAGGGGTTTCTTGGCCTACTGATATGTACATGTCGGAATTTAACAAGGATATGTATTTCACTGGCCCTTGCTATCACACTGCTGTTGCTGGGTTCTGCTGCTACTGTGATCTGCCACCACCTTGTGCTGTATGCACTGCTGATGCCCCCCCTCCCCACTCTGTCATGTGACCACTACTGTCATTTTTACTGACACTGCTGATGCTGCCACCTTCCCCACTATGTCATGGTGCCATTATTATCACTTTTAATGCCAGTGCTGCTGCTGTCACCCTCCACACTCAAGGGGCCACTACTGTTATTGCCACTGCTGCTGTCACCCTCCCTATTGTCACTGTAACTAACGATACTGCCACACTCCCCATGAGTAGAGTTGAGCAGACACCTGGATGTTTGGGTTTTATGGGTTCGGCGGAACTTCACAAAAAAGTTTGAGTTCGGGAGCCAAACACGAACCCCATTGAAGTCAATGGGTTTTATGGGTTCGGCGGAACTTCACAAAAAAGTTTGAGTTCGGGAGCCAAACACGAACCCCATTGAAGTCAATGAAGTCAAATGGCTCTAAAAATGTCATGGAAAGGGCTAGAGGGTTGCAAATGCCAGCAAAATGTGGTTAAGAGCATGAAAAGTGCTCTGCAAACAAATGTGTATAGGGAAATGACTTAAAATAACATAAAATATTTAAAAGTTAAAAATAATAATCTTGATCTAGGAAGGACAAGGTCCATATGGAGTAGAAGGTTGAGGAGGCAGTGGATGTGTGGGTGGAAGTGGCGGTGGAGGAGGGGGAGGTAGCCTACACTGTTTTATTGTTAATTTTTTTAATTTTATTTTTATTTGTGTACACCCAAAAACATTGGGAAATATAACCTGTCATAACACCCTCTAGCCATGCTAAACAAACGTTCAGACAATGCACTGGCTTCAGGGCAGGCCAGCACCTCCAAGGCGTAAAGGGCAAGCTCAGGACATGTGCCCAATTTGGAGACCCAGACCCATCAGTCAGTACGTGTAGGCGTGTGCACACATAATGCTTCACTATGTTGCACATCCCCGTGATGTCCACGATCCAATTGGATATCTGCTCTATTAACTTTCGATGTTCTTTTCTGAGCCTACCATGTTGATCCTGGTTAGCGGCGAATCAGGGTTCCACGCCAGAGAGGGAGCGTGAGAAAGGGAGACCACATCCAAGGGAGGTTAATTGTTAAAAGTGCAAATTTGGGACAAGTTCTTAAAGTTTAAACACTGAATGAAAGGAGGTGGTGCGCATCAGTTACAGAAGAATTTTAGAAATTTAATCCCTGTCAACTATGCAGAGCAGGGGTTTGTATACTGCAAAATTTGTAAAATGTCACCTGACAATGTAACAGACAATTTTTTTTAAAATTAATGTCCCTATCACCTATGCAGGGTAGGAGTTTAATCACAGCAAAAATGTTCAAATGTCACCCAAGAATGTAACAGACAAATAAGTGAAATGTTTTTACCTGTCTACTAGGTATAGCAGGGGTATATCACAGCCAAAAATTGGTGAATTTCACCCGAGAATGTAACAGACAAATTAGTGAAATTTGTTTACCTGTCTACTAGGTATAGCAGGGGTAGATCACACCCAAAAATTGGTGAATTTCACCCGAAAATGTAACAGACAAATTAATGAAATTTGTTTACCTGTCTACTAGGTATAGCAGTGGTATATCACGGCCAAAAATTTGTGAATTTAACCCGAAAATGTAACAGACTAATTTGTGAAATGCTCTTACCTGTCTACTAGGTACAGCAGGGGTATATCACACCGAAAAATGTGTTAATTTCACCCGAATGTAACAAATTAGTGATTTTTTTTTTTAACCTCTCTACTAGGTATAGCAGTGGTATATCACACCCAAAAATTGGTGAATTTCACCCGAAAATGTAACTAATTAGTTATATGACATAAAATAAAATACATACAAATTAAAAAAAATAAACTTGATTTATGAGGTGGAGGTCCATATGTAGTAGGAGTTTGAGAAGGCGGTGGACGTAGCGGTGTACGTGGAAGCGGCGGTGGAGGAGGACGAGGTAACCAACACTGTTTTTTGGTTACATTTACAGGTCCTTCTCAAAAATTAGCATATTGTGATAAAGTTCATTATTTTCTGTAATGTACTGATAAACATTAGACTTTCATATATTTTAGATTCATTACACACCAACTGAAGTAGTTCAAGCCTTTTATTGTTTTAATATTGATGATTTTGGCATACAGCTCATGAAAACCCAAAATTCCTATCTCAAAAAATTAGCATATCATGAAAAGGTTCTCTAAACGAGCTATTAACCTAATCATCTGAATCAACTAATTAACTCTAAACACCTGCAAAAGATTCCTGAGGCTTTTAAAAACTCCCAGCCTGGTTCATTACTCAAAACCGCAATCATGGGTAAGACTGCCGACCTGACTGCTGTCCAGAAGGCCATCATTGACACCCTCAAGCAAGAGGGTAAGACACAGAAAGACATTTCTGAACGAATAGGCTGTTCCTAGAGTGCTGTATCAAGGCACCTCAGTGGGAAGTCTGTGGGAAGGAAAGAGTGTGGCAGAAAACGCTGCACAACGAGAAGAGGTGACCGGACCCTGAGGAAGATTGTGGAGAAGGACCGATTCCAGACCTTGGGGGACCTGCGGAAGCAGTGGACTGAGTCTGGAGTAGAAACATCCAGAGCCACCGTGTACAGGCGTGTGCAGGAAATGGGCTACAGGTGCCGCATTCCCCAGAAACAGCGGCAGAAGCGCCTGACCTGGGCTACAGAGAAGCAGCACTGGACTGTTGCTCAGTGGTCCAAAGTACTTTTTTCGGATGAAAGCAAATTTTGCATGTCATTCGGAAATCAAGGTGCCAGAGTCTGGAGGAAGAATGGGGAGAGGGAAATGCCAAAATGCCTGAAGTCCAGTGTCAAGTACCCACAGTCAGTGATGGTCTGGGGTGCCATGTCAGCTGCTGGTGTTGGTCCACTGTATTTATCAAGGGCAGGGTCAATGCAGCTAGCTATCAGGAGATTTTGGAGCACTTCATGCTTCCATCTGCTGAAAAGCTTTATGGAGATGAAGATTTCATTTTTCAGCACGACCTGGCACCTGCTCACAGTGCCAAAACCACTGGTAAATGGTTTACTGACCATGGTATTACTGTGCTCAATTGGCCTGCCAACTCTCCTGACCTGAACCCCATAGAGAATCTGTGGGATATTGGGAAGAGAAAGTTGAGAGACGCAAGACCCAACACTCTGGATGAGCTTAAGGCCGCTATCGAAGCATCCTGGGCCTCCATAACACCTCAGCAGTGCCACAGGCTGATTGCCTCCATGCCACGCCGCATTGAAGCAGTCATTTCTGCAAAAGGATTCCCGACCAAGTATTGAGTGCATAACTGAACATAATTATTTGAAGTTTGACTTTTTTTGTATTAAAAACACTTTTCTTTTATTGGTCGGATGAAATATGCTAATTTTTTGAGATAGGAATTTTGGGTTTTCATGAGCTGTATGCCAAAATCATCAATATTAAAACAATAAAAGGCTTGAACTACTTCAGTTGGTGTGTAATGAATCTAAAATATATGAAAGTCTAATGTTTATCAGTACATTACAGAAAATAATGAACTTTATCACAATATGCTAATTTTTTTAGAAGGACCTGTATATATATTTTTTAATTAAGTTACACTCCAAAAGAATGGGAAATATCCAAAATACAACAATGAGCAATTGCGCTGTAGTATAACAATGGCTGATTAAGGCCGGTATACATGTCTATTCTGCACAAGGTACGGACAAGTCCTGTGGGATCCATGCCTGGTTCATTTTAATGATTGTGAGCTTGTCCACATTGGCTGTGGACAGGCCGCTGCGTCTGCCTTCTAAGGTGCTGGTGGTGCCCCAGCTGCGTTGGCGACCTCTTCTTCCTCCTCTGCCTTAGCCTTGCACTTCCACTGTGCCCCCGCTATCAGCTGGGAATGCCACTAGCAGCGAATCTACCATCGCGCGCTTGTTTTTGCACATCTTATGATCACGCTCCAGTGACAGACTGAAAGACGGTACGTTGTCCTTGTAACGGGAATCCAGCAGCGTGGCCACCCAGTAATCAGCACAAGTTAGAATGTGGGCAACTCGGCAGTCGTTGCGGAGACACTGCAGCATGTAATCGCTCATGTGTGCCAGGCTGCCCAGAGGCAACAAAAAGCTGTCCTCTGTGGGAAGTGCATCGTTTGTGTCATCTGTATCCCCCTAGCCACACAAAAATTGTGTACCTGGCGTTTGTGGGTGCAGTAACCCACCCTCGGAGCCACTTGTGAATGACTGGCCGGAAACTCTATGAAATGATCCGTATTCCTCCTCCTCCTTCTGTGCCACATACTCTTCCATCATTGCCAGCAGAGATTTTTCAAGGAGGCATAGAAGTGGGATAGTAACGCTGAGAACGGCGAGATCAGCACTGGCCATGTTGGTGGAGTACTCGAAACAGCGCAACAAGGAACACAGGTCTCGCATGGAGACCCAGTCATTGGTGGTGAAGTGATGCTGTTCCGCAGTGCAACTAACCCGTGAGTGCTGCAGCTGAAACCCCACTATCACCTGCTGCTGCTTCAGCATGTAGTCTGGCCAGCATGTGCAAGGTGGAGTTCCACCTTGTGGGCACATCGCATATGATGCGGTGAGCGGGTAGGCTGAAGTTACTCTGCGAGCAGCAGCAGGGTGAGAACACCGAAAGCGCGCACAGACGGCTCGCACTTTATGCATCAGCTCTGACATATCGGGGTTATTTTTAAGGAACCTCTGCACCACCAAATTCAGCACATGCGTCAGGCAAGGGTTGTACGTTAAACCGGCTAGTCCTAGAGCTGCTACGAGATTTCGCCCATTATTGCACACCACCAGGCCGGGCTTAAAGCTCACTGGCACCAACCAATCATCGGTCTGTTGTTCAAGGCCCGTCCAGAACTCCTGCGTGGTGTGGGGTTTGTTTCCCAAGCAGAAGTTTTAAAACTAGCTGCTGTCGTTTACCCCTGGCTGTGCTGAAGATGGCGATGAAGGTGTTACACTGACCGGATAAGGAGTCTGTAGAGGATGAGGAAGCAACAGAGGCAAACTGAAGCACCCTGCAATCCTCGGTGGTGGAAGGACATGCGCTAACTGCTATCCGCCTCAAGCCCGGCAGCCATTTACCCAGTGTGCTGTTATTCAAATATATCGTTCCTGACTATGCTTACTGGTCCACGTATCTGTAGTTAGGTGGACCTTGTCACAGATGGCGTTGCGCAGTGCACACCAAATTTTGTCCCCTACTTGGTTGTGCAGGGAAGGGATGGCATGCCTGGAAAAGTAGCGGTGGCTAGGCACAACGTACTGTGGGACAGCCACCGCCATAAGGCCTTTAAAACTCTCCGTCTCCACCAGACGGAATGACAGCATTTCAAAGGACAGTCAATTTGAAAATGCTGGCATTCAGGGCCAGGGATCGGGGGTGAGTAGGGGGGTACTTCCTCTTCTACTCCAGTGTTTGGGAGATGGGGAGCTGAACGCTTCTGTGGGACATTGTGGAGATGCTTGGTGACCCAAGTGGTGGTGTTGCTGGGAGATCCTCTGTTTGCAGGGTGGCAGGTGTCACTGTCACTCCAGAGGTGGATGAAGAGGCCGAGACTGCAGCAGAAGAGGAAGGAGGAGGAGCCAGAGACCTTTCTTGGTATTTGAGGTGTCTACTCCACTGCAGCTCGTGCTTTGCACTTAGATGCATGGTCATGCAGGTTGTGCTCATGTTGAGAAAGTTTATGCCTCGCTTCAGGCTTTGATTGCACAGCATGCAAACCACTCGTGTCTTGTCATCAGCACATTGTCTGAATAACTGCCACGCCAGGGAACTACGAGGAGCTGGCTTTGGTGTTCTCGGTCCCTTGCTGCAGTGGGCAGTAGCAGGCATACTGTTTAGGGGACGGCCAATCCGCTTTTGCACCCTGCTCCCTCTTCTGCTGTGCGACCCCCTCCTCTTCCTTCGAACTACACAGGCTCCTCTTCCTCCGAACTACACAGGCTCCTCTTCCTCCGAACTACACAGGTCACTCGCATGACCTTAATTCCATGTGGGGTTGAGGACCTCATCGTCCTCCACATCATCTTCCACCCAGTCTTCACTTCTGCCCTCCTTGTCGGTCTGCACGCTTTCAAAAGCCATAGCAGTTGGCACCTATGTTTTGTCATCATCCGAGACGTGCTGCGGTGGTCCTCCCATATCCTCATCTTGAAACATAAGTGGTTGGGCAACTGTGCACTCAATCTCTTCCACTTCTGGGGCAGGGCTAGGTGGATGGCCCTGGTAAACAGTGCTGGCAGAGTCATCAAAAAGCAGAAGAGACTGCTGCATGACTTGGGGCTCAGACTGCTTGGCTGATTTGCAAGGGGGTGAGGTAACCCGGGCCACGCCCCTTATTTGACGCTCTCCTCAAATTTAGGATCTTGCCCAAAATGGGTGTTTTTTTAATAACAGAATAGAACAACAGTATCTAACGTGTGTATTTTACACTGAAAGATGCAGCAAATGTTGCAATATTATGTACTTTGCACAAAATGCATGTTTTGCAGAATCTAACCGGTGTATCTCACACTGACAGATGCAGCCAAGGCCACAAATTTAGTATTTGGCCCAAAACAGGTGTTTTTTTTTTAAATAACAGAATATGACAGCAGTTGTACAACACTTGTATTTTACACTGAAAGATGCAACCAGGGCTGTAAAATTTTGTATTTTGCCCAAAAAGGGTGTTTTTCTATAACAGAATATGACAGCAGTATCTAACGCTTGTATTTCACACTGAAGGATGCAACATGGGCTGTAAAATTTAGTATTTTGCCCAAAAAGGTTTTTTGTTTATAACAGAATATGACAGCAGTATCTAACGCTTGTATTTCACATTGAATGATGCAACAAGGGCTGTAAAATTTAGTATTTTGCCCCAAAAAGGTGTTTTTTTTTAAACCCAGAAAATTATTGCAGTATTTCAAGCTTAAACTTCACACTGATGCTACTGTAAAATGTATTCTTTTGCCCTAAAAGGGTGTGTTTTTTTAAAACCCAGAACATTATTGCAGCATTTCAAGCTTAACCACCTCCCGACCGCATAACGCAGGGATGCGTCCGGGAGGTGGTTGATTTACTCCTCCTGGACGCATCCGTGCGTCATCTCGCGATAGCCGAGATTTCCTGTGAATGCGCTCACACAGGCGCACGCGCTCACAGGAACAGAAGGTAAGCGAGTGGATCTCCAGCCTGCCAGCGGCGATTGCTCGCTGGCAGGCCGGAGATGTGATTTTTTTAACCCCTAACAGGTATATTAGACGCTGTTTTGATAACGGCGTCTAATATACCTGCTACCTGGTCCTCTGGTGGTCCCTTTTGTTTGGATCGACCACCAGAGGACACAGGTAGCTCAGTAAAGTAGCACCAAACACCACTACACTACACTTCACCCCCTGTCACTTATTAACCTTTTATGAACCACTGATCACCCCATATAGACTCCCTGATCACCCCCTGTCATTGATCACCCCCCTGTCATTGATCTACCCCCTGTAAGGCTCCATTCAGAGGTCCGTATGATTTTTACGGATCCACGGATGCATGGATCGGATCCGCAAAACGCATACGGACGTCTGAATGGAGCCTTACAGGGGGGTGATCAATGACAAGGGGGTGATCACGCATATAGACTTCCTGATCACTTCCCTGTCATTGATCACCCCCCTGTCATTGATCACCCCCCTGTAAGGCTCCATTTAGACGTCCGTATGATTTTTACGGATCCACTGATACATGGATCGGATCCGCAAACCACATACGGACGTCTGAATGGAGCCTTACAGGGGGGTGATCAATGACAGGGAGGTGATCACCCATATAGATTCCCTGATCACCCCCCTGTCATTGATCACCCTCCTGTCATTGATTACCCCCCTGTAAGGCTCCATTCAGATGTCCGTATGATTTTTACGGATCCACTGATACATGGATCGGATCCGCAAAACGCATACGGACGTCTGAATAGAGCCTTACAGGGGGGTGATCAATGACAAGGGGGTGATCAATGACAGGGCGTGATCAGGGAGTCTATATGGGGTGATCACCCCCCTGTCATTGATCACCCCCCCCCCCCTGTAAGGCTCCATTCAGACATTTTTTTGGCCCAAGTTAGCGGAAATTGTTTTGTTTTTTTTGTTTTTTCTTACAAAGTCTCATATTCCACTAACTTTTGTCAAAAAATAAAATCTCACATGAACTCACCATACCCCTCACGGAATCCAAATGCGTAACATTTTTTAGACATTTATATTCCAGACTTCTTCTCACGCTTTAGGGCCCCCAAAATGCCAGGGCAGTATAAATAACCCACATGTGACCCCATTTCGGAAAGAAGACACCCCAAGGTATTCCGTGAGGGGAATATTGAGTCCATGAAAGATTTAAATTTTTGTCCCAAGTTAGCGGAAAGGGAGACTTTGTGAGAAAAAAAATAAAATCTATTTCCGCTAACTTGTGCACAAAAAAAAAAATGTATCTATGAATCTATAAACTCGCCATGCCCCTCATTGAATACCTTGGGGTTATCTTCTTTCCAAAGTGGGGTCACATGTGGGGTATTTATACTGTCCTGGCTTTTTAGGGGCCCTAAAGCGTGAGAAGAAGTCTGGGATCCAAATGTCTAAAAATGCCCTCCTAAAAGGAATTTGGGCACCTTTGCGCATCTAGGCTGCAAAAAAGTGTCACACATCTGGTATCACCGTACTCAGGAGAAGTTGGGCAATGTGTTTTGGGGTGTCATTTTACATATACCCATGCTGGGTGAGAGAAATATCTTGGCAAAAGACAACTTTTCCCATTTTTTATACAAAGTTGGCATTTGACCAAGATATTTCTCTCACCCAGCATGGGTATATGTAAAATGACACCCCAAAACACATTCCCCAACTTCTCCTGAGTACGTCAATACCACATGTGTGACACTTTTTTGCAGCCTAGGTGGGCAAAGGGGCACACATTCCAAAGAGCACCTTTAGGATTTCACCGGCCATTTTTTACACATTTTGATTTCAAACTACTTACCACCGATTAGGGCCCCTAGAATGCCAGGGCAGTATAACTACCCCACAAGTGACCCCATTTTGGGGTGCACCCAGCATGGTTATATGTAAAATGACACCCCGAAACACATTCCCCAACTTCTTCTGAGTACGGCGATACCAGATGTGTGACACTTTTTTGCAGCCAAGGTGGGCAAAGGGGCACATATTCCAAAGTGCACCTTTCGGATTTCGCAGGCAATTTTTTACACATTTTAATTGCAAAGTACTTCTCACACATTTGGGCCCCTAAATTGCCAGGGCAGTATAACTACGGCACAAGTGACCCCATTTTGGAAAGAAGACACCCCAAGGTATTCCATGAGGGGCACGGCGAGTTCCTAGAATTTTTTATTTTTTGTCACAAGTTAGTGGAATATGAGACTTTGTAAGAAAAAAATAAATAAATAACTAAATCATCATTTTCCACTAAGTTGTGACAAAAAATAAAAAGTTCTATGAACTCACTATGCCCATCAGCGAATACCTTAGGGTGTCTACTTTCCGAAATGGGGTCATTTGTGGGGGTTTTCTACTGTCTGGGCATTGTAGAACCTCAGGAAACATGACAGGTGCTCAGAAAGTCAAAGCTGCTTCAAAAAGCGGAAATTCACATTTTTGTACTATAGTTTGTAAACGCTATAACTTTTACCCAAACCATTTTTTTTTTTGCCCAAACATTTTTTTTTTATCAAAGACATGTAGAACAATCAATTTAGCAAAAAATTGATATATGGATGTCGTTTTTTTTGCAACATTTTACAGCTGAAAGTGAAAAATGTCATTTTTTTGCATAAAAATCGTTAAATTTCAATTAATAACAAAAAAAGTAAAAATGTCAGCAGCAATAAAATACCACCAAATGAAAGCTCTATTAGTCAGAAGAAAAGGAGGAAAAATTCATTTGGGTGGTAAGTTGTATGACCGAGCGATAAACGGTGAAAGTAGTGTAGTGCAGAAGTGTAAAAAGTGGCTTGGTCATTAAGGGGGTTTTAGCCAGCGGGGTTGAAGTGGTTAAATTGCACACTGACCAATGCTGCATAGGTCCCAGATGGAGGGTATTGCAAAAAATGGGTGCTTTATTAAACCAAGAAAATTATTGAATTATTTCAAGCTTATTTTTCACATTGACAAAACCTGCATAGGCTTTTATTGAACAATGACAGATGCAGCAAATGCCGCAAAATTAGGATTTTGCCCTAAATGGGTGTTTTTTTTTTTTTTTTAAATAACAGAATATGACAAAAGTATATAACGCTTGGATTTCACACTGACAGATGCAGCAAGGGCTGTACAATATAGTATTTTGCCCACAAAGGGTGTTTTTTAAAACCCAGAAAATTATTGCTGTATTTCAAGCTTAGATTGCACACTGACTAATGCGGCAGAGGCCCAAGATGGAGGGTATTGCTAAAAATTGGTGTTTTTTAAAACCAAGAAAATTATTAAAGTATTTCAAGCTTGTATTTAACAATGACAGATGCAGCAAACGCTGGAAATTCGGATCTTGCCCTAAATGGGTGTTTTTTTTATAACTGAATGTGACAGCAGTATCTAACGCTTGTATTTCACACGTACAGATGCAGCAAGGGTTGTAAAATGTAGTATTTTGCCCAAAAAGGTTGTTTTTTAAAACCCAGAAAATTATTGCTGTATTTCAAGCTTAAATTGCACACTGACTACTGCGGGATAGGCCCCAGATGTAGGATATTGCCAATATTGTGATTTTTTAAAACCCACAATATAATTGCAGTATTTCAAGCTTCTATCTGACCGTCACAAATGCACATATGCTGTGCTAGTGAACAGAACTTGCATAAAATGGCAGCCGCAGCCCAAATAACTACTAAAACAAATAAAAGTTATTTTTCTGGGTCACTGGGCTCAGGGCAGGGCAAAAAGATTGTGCACTGCACCCACAAAACAAAATCTAGGTAGATCGCTGAGTTAACAAGTACTTCTGATTAAAGATTTAGTCCTATTCTCTCCCTCACAGCAGCAGCATCCTATCCCTACACTAATCAGAGCAGAGTGACGTGCAGCGCTACATGACTACAGCTTATATAGAGGCTGGGTCACATGCTGCACTGGCCAATCACAGCCATGCCATTAATAGGCATGGCTGTGATGGCTTCTAAGGGCACACAATTAATCGCTTGTTGGTTAGCTGCTCTGCAGCCTTTCAAAAAGTGCTATTAACTCACCGAACACCAAACCCGAACCCAAACTATTACTAAAAGGTTTGGGTTCTGGTCCGGGGTCCAAAAATCCTAAAGTTCGGTACGAACCCGAACTTTATAGTACAGGTTCGCTCAACCCTAGTCAGGAGGCCACTACTTGAATATTGGTGTTCTAGACAGTTATGCACTTGATGATATTGTAAATTATGGCAGAGTCTGTAGCTCAACATTCTCCTAGTGCTGAGAGCTGAAGTTGTGCCCTGCTTTGTATTGCCCTTTGCAATTCATCCTTTGTATTCTACTCACTCTTTTCTCTTATGTGTTTCAAAATTCTTTCATTTTTCAAATTTTAAACATAATGTGCTTTTTTCTGCAAGAAATATGCCCATGAGTTTTAACATGTCACAATTTGCTAATTTCTTCCCGTAAAACACAATGTAGAGTCTGCAAACAGATCATACACAGCCCCTGGGAGGAACTGAGATGCTTTCTGCATATACTGTAAGAATTTCAGCTTTTACTCCCACACAATAGGAAGAAAGACACAACATCTCTTGTCATAGTGCCTTTATAGTTAGAACGATGTGGCTTACAATAAGGAATGCATTAGAAATCCCACATTTAATTCATGGATAGCAGATAAACACACAGGTTGACCTTTCTAAAGAGCTCATTTACTTGACCTGAAATGACGGCACTTTACCAGTGTGACACTCGTGTCATCGTGATGTGCTAAGCAAGAGTTGTGGATATATTAAAATACAGATTATCATTTCAGGATTGATTTCCCAAGAGAAGACAGTAAGCTAAATCAAATGAAAGCAATTTCACAATAAAGGTTACGTCCTTGACAGCAACTCAGTGGATACATCCTACTTCACAACAGTAGAAGACTTGGTCTTAACATTTAAAGGGGTATTTCACTTTTAAGGTTAAAGGAGTTGTTGGCCACTTTCTGGTTACTGTTGATCAATGTGCTTGCGAGATGACTATATGGCACTTACGAAACCTTTGTTGTAAATCTGCACCATTTTCTATATTTTCTAGGGTATGCTCCCTTGTTTACAAAGTCTTTTCTGCTGTCCACACAGAGATCCTTTCCATAAAATGACTGCTCATAGAGGGTCATGTCACCAGGAAAATCACCCAGTCACTCCATTTGAATACACTGCACCTGCCATCTGCACTTGTTCTGTTGGGAGTTTAGTGCATGTGCAGTGTGTTTGAAAGGAGGAGACATCACATGGAGGTGATTTGCCTGGTCATATGATCCTCCATCAGCAGCCATTTTATGGAGAGGACCTCTGTGTGCACAGCTCAAAATACCTAGCAAACAAAGGGGCACCAGTTATGAAATATAGAAAATGGTGCAGAATTGCTGCAAAGACTATATTAGCAATTGTCATATAATCATCTTACAAACACATTGGTCAACATTAACCAGAAAGTAGCTAATCCCTTTAAGGAAATAGAGATGAGGCAATTGATTCATACAATTGTACACCTACAAGGGGCTGTCATTGATGTTGTAGATGCTCCGTCTGCCTCTTGACTGACATTTATGGACACCTTTTTTTTTTTTTTTTTTTATTCAAAATACAAATTTACAATCTATCAATTCAATATCCAAAGAAATGTGATACAGCATCATTTCATTTTATGTTAAGTCTCCCTCTTATCTTTTCCCTTCTATCCCTCCCTCCACCCCCCTCCTTTCTCCGCGGAGCTACCGTCAGGTCACCAAATATCCTCATTTCCAATTACCCCATATCCGCAGCCAGGCTGCTTTTTTTCCTGATGTTTGAGCAAGACCATTTTCGTATTCCTTAACCCTATTCATGAGTTCCATCCATTCCTGGAAGTTTGGATATTTCCTGGAGCCCCAATGTTTGACTATGATTATTTTAGCCAAAGCTATACCCCGAAGCCAAAGTAGTTGCTCAGTTTTGTTATTATCTATTTCTGGGAATAGACCCAGAATAACATATTCAATACATAATTTATATTTCATAGGAGAACTATTCTGCAGTTTTCGGAATATTTTAATCCAGTAGTTTTTTATCACCGGGCATTCCCACAGTAGATGTTTGTAATCTCCTCTATCTTTGTTGCATTTATGACAATTCTGTTCTCTATCTTTGTAAATAGTATGCAATAGTACTGGTGTATAATAGAGACAGTGTATAATTTTCAAAAGAATCCATGTATGGGCAAGGGAGACCGCAGATCTATTGATGTTTCTATAAACAGTATTCCACGGGATGGATTCCACATTCTGCAAATCTCTCTACCATTTAATCTCACCTCTAAATGTGATTGATTTTGTGTATTCGTATTTTAACTTTGCGTAAATATGTGATATAGCGGAAGTGTTTAACGTCATATCGTGACAGAAGTCTAAAAAGGTGTCCCGTGCAATATTTAAATAATTCTTATTTTCCGTATAGTGTATAGCGTGTCGTAACTGTTCATATCGGAATTTATCAAGAAATCCTAAAGTTATATCTGGAAGGATTTCAGTTAGAGGCTTAACCTGTCCATTATAAAAAAAAACTGTGCAATTAAGTGTATCCCCTGTTCTTCCCAATACTCAGCATCCGTTAATTGCATAACTTGTGGTAAGTGTGCATTCCCCCACAAGGGGGTGTAGTGAACCGCTTGGGATACTCCGGCCATAAGCCTAGCTTGTTTCCAGATGTGCCCAAGCATTCTACTAAACGGATTCGTTATTATTTTATTCTCAAGAATGCCAGTTTCCAGAATGTGAAAAAGATCCTCCCAGGGTCTGCAGTTCTCCCCAAAAATAAGCTGTATACAGTTATTCTTTTGATTTCTCACACACCATCTCAACAGCTACGTAATATCCTTTTAGAAAAGGGACGGAAATTCCACCCTCATACCTTTATACAGGTATTGTATTTTGATTCTAACCTGTTTGCGCCCCCATATTAGTTCATTAAACAGAGTCTCTAATTTATTTTAAAAAATATCTTCAATCGTTATTGGGCTGGCATTTAGTACATAGAGTAGCATTGGTAATAATGTCATTTTTATAAGGGCTATACTATTGATTTGTGACAGAGGAAGTTTTAACCATGATCTATTTTTTTCCTTTACTTTGTCTATTATTGGGAGAATATTCAATTTCGTATAGTATTCCAGTTTAGTCCCTATGTTGATACCCAGGTATAATAAAGAGTCTGATGGGGCCAATGTACTGACCCGAGAGTGGTGACCCGGTGGAACTGGGCATATTAATAGGAGAAATTTTGATTTTTCCCAATTTATTTCATATCCTGAAAGGCATCCAAAGTTGTCCACTCTTTCCATCACCCTGGGCAGATTCATGTACCCCCTCCGTAGAAAGAGCAGAATGTCGTCTGCATATAAACTTATTTTATCATTTGCTCCCTCGCACCCGAAGCCCTGTATTTCCTCATCTGCTCTGATTTTACATGCCATTGGCTCCAGGAACAACGAGAAGAGCAGAGGGGAGAGCGGGCATCCCTGACGCGTTCCTCAGGTCAGGGGGAAAGGGGAGGAGTATTCCCCATTTTCTCGAACTCTGGATACCGGATTTTGATACAAAATGCAAACCCATCTAGAGAAGTATTCACCTATTTTCACCCGTGACAACACTCTCCAGAGAAAGGGCCACTCCACCCTGTCAAATGCTTTGGCCGCTTCCCAAGACAGGATGGAGCAGTCCTCCACACCCCCCATCTGTATATTCAGAAAGGCTCTCCTTACATTGTCCTGTATGTTCCTTTTGGGAATAAACCCGGTTTGGTCAGCATGAACAACTTTGTGAATGACGGTTTTTAATCTGTTAGCTAACAATTTGGCAAGAATTTTATAATCTGTGTTCAACAGGGAGATGGGGCGATAGGAAGTCACTAACAATGGGTCTTTCCCTTTTTGGGGGATTAATGTAATGATTGCTTCCATCCATGACGGAGGCAGAGAGCCCAATATCCACGATTGGTTTAATACCTCCATCATTTGGGGGAGAATAATTCCCTCATGCTTTCGATATAATTCGAATGGGAAACCATCCAACCCTGGAGACGTATTACCCTTAATAGATTTCAACTTGGTTTGTAACTCGATCAATTCAATCGGTCTATTCAACCAGTCTGTGTCTTTTTTATCGAATTCCGGAATCTTAATGTTGTCTAAATATTGATCTATTTTTTCTCCATAGTCTATAGGCCCAGCCTGGTATAACGTGGAGAAATATTGAGTAAATTCCCCTAGAATATCTTCAGGTTCTCGTAAAATATTTCCTGCCTCTGTCATAATTTCCGTAATGTTGTTACTCCCTCTTTGATTTTTTACTATTGTAGATAGCAATTTACTTGGTTTACCAGATTCACTGAAGGTCCTCTACCCCAAAAAGAACATTTTATTCTGTGCTTTTTTATATAGATATTGTTTATAATCATTTTGCGCTTTTTTTAATTTATTTTGTTTTTCAGTGATCTCATGCATTAACTGATTAAGCGTCCCTTCTATTACTTTTCGAGTTTGGGCAAAGGAGTTCTTCTGTTTCCAAATTTGATATGCATATATACCTCGGAGGAATGCCTTGAGCGAATCCCAGACCATATGAACGTGTGTTGAGTTAATGTTGTCACTCCAAAAGGACTTTATTCCTTCATTAATCTTATTCAATGTCATCCAGTGGGGATTGAGTTTAAAAATCCCAATTTTTTTTTTTTTTTTTTTGTAGCTATCAAATAGTACCATAACAGGGGAATGGTCGGAAATACCATGACTTTCTTAATTCATTTTTTTAACCCTATTGATAAGCCTGGGGCTAGCGAGAGCCAGATTAACTCGCAACATGGACTTATATGTGTTACTAAAGTAAGAAAATACTTGCTTATTTCCATAGAGGGATCGCCATATATCGACCAATGCCATTTCTTTATACATTCTAAATAATAATGTATTTGAACTTGCACTTTGTTCATAATTAGTTATGGTAGATGTCCTAACTATTTTTATGTCCATGACCGAGTTGAAGTCGCCCATCACCAACACTGGGCACTCCTCTCTTAATAAAGTATATTCCATCAATTTACATAGCACAAATACTGTGAAGGGGGGTGGTATATATATAAAGGCGATGATAGTCCTTTGACCCTGCCAATAGCAATGGAGGAAAATATACTGACCCTCCTGATCGAATAATTGTTCTATTGGGTTGTAGTCTACCTGTCTATGAACATAGACACTGATTCCACGTGAATATGTGGAGTAAAAGGAATGGTATTCGTGGGAGGCCCATCTCCTTCTGCCAAGCGCTGCCACTTTTTCACCTGATAGGTGTGTTTTTAACAAGGCCACTATAGCCGGTAGACGTCTTTAAACCAAGTCGAACACTGCACACCTCTTAATTCTATCCGCAAAACCGCGAATACTCCACGTCAGTATACTTGACTTTTTTTTTTTTTTACAACGCCAAGTGGAAGGACAGGGGCAAATCCATCAATACACCATCCATTCCCTGACAGCTCCCTGCGGAAAAGGAACCCCCCCTCCCCCTACTCCCGTACTGACCTGCGAGTTGCTGGGTGCAACTCATAGGTCTCTAACTATAGGCTATCCCCTCCTCCCCCTGCTGTCAACCCCCCCAGCTCCCCCTGTATTGCTGCAAAATAAATTATTTAATGCCCTTAGAGTCCATCCATTCTGCTGCATCGCTTGGATTAGAGAAAAATTGGACTGTTTCTTTATAGATAACCCGTAATTTCGCAGGGTACATCATAGAGTATTTTAGTTGGGCTTGTATGAGTCTCTTATTTACATCTTTATATTCTCTTCTTTTATCTTGTGTAATTTTAGAAAAGTCCGGGTATATCTCTATATTGGCATCGTTATATTTCGCCGTTTATGTCTCTCTTTTCCACCTGAGAATATCATCTCGGTCTCTTGAGGAAGCCATTTTAATTAACAGAGGCCTTGGTGCTGAACCTGGTGGTAATTTTCTTGTTGGGATACGATGCGCTCTCTCCACTATGTAGGTTGAGGCTGTTTCTACGGTGGATACGTTGTCATTTTTGAAAGAAGCCTGTAGGGTCATCTCGTTCTACTCCTTCCGGAAAGCCCACTAATTTAAGATTATTTCTGTCCTCCAAATCCGCCATTTTATCCTTAAGAGCCTTATTGTCACTTTCTACTATTTCAATCCTTTTTTTTATCTGCTTGGTTTCTTTTTGTAGTTCTGTGGTAAGCATTTCATACTCTTTTATACGCTGCCTCATTTTGTTTAGATCATCTCGGATTACAGAAATGTCAGACTGCACTGCTGCCACTGTAGTTGTCAGGGTACTTAGCGATTGATTAGTTGTTTTAACTGCGTACAATATGCCTGCTAATTTACGATCAATATTACTCATCTGGTTATCTGCTTCTGATGCCCTGTTTTCTCCTGCCCTATTCGGTGAATTTTCAATTTCATCATAATCCTCCACCATTTATGGACACCTTGACCGGCTCTGACAATATTGCGCCTGCGCTGCTGCTCTGGGTAACAGCCCATGCACAAAGGCTTTAATCACGCTATTGGAGCAGTGGCTCTGCCACTGCTGCCATGGGCGGGTTGGCCATAGACCCTACAGGGAAATTGGAGTCTACTGTGCTGGACTGTGGTATTTGCTTCTGCTGGGGTAGTATTTTGTTCTACACTATGATACTTCTGGCCCCGCCTACTTCTGCTGTTCCACCTTTTGTAAATTTGGACGCGCCAATAACATGGAGCCACTTTTAATTTTTTTTTTCCAGGGCCATTTCAAGTTGCCAATCTGCTCCTTGTATCTCCTACACAAGTAACAACAAATGAACAGTCGCTGCTCCGTAAGTGGAAGCAGAGCCTCTGTTCTTGGACTGCTACTGAGGGCAGGTGTAATATCATCTGGGCCAGCTGAGATGTCTGGCTCTGTCAATCAAAAAGCAGTAAGAGCATCTATTGCAGGGGGGAATAGTCCCTTGCAGGTGTAGAACTCTGCTTGATGAGACAAATAAATTCTTACAAAATTGGTCTAATCAGGTGTAGATGACCACAACAGGCCGTACACATTAGATTAATAATGGACAAACCTTACCAACAGGAGCAGAAGACCAGATTCCTGTGTAAGGATTAAAGGCTGAAAACCTGGAGACTGCTAGGATAACACCCTTAAGTCTAGCCCCAAATCAAACTAGTTACTTGGCGCATTGATTTTACACCCAATGACAGTAACACACCCCAAGTAGAATCTTCAAGGATGCATCTCAGTGACCAATATTAAAATTATAAGAATAAAATATTGAATTAATGGAAATTTTCTAAATTGAATTACTTTTAAATTCATTTCAGGCTCTGAGATCCCCATAAAAATCAAATTTTACCAAGGTAAGCTGCCACTGACTGTTCACAGTATTTTTTAGTATTACACACAGACATTCAAATGAATGATCTTCCTGTTAATTATCAAGTTAGTTCTCTGATAGAGCGGGTCACGAGTCTATGATCTCCCTTCATGGTCTTAGATGTCCTCATATAAGACAGAAGTAGAGTGAAAAATAATTGCAATAATGTATAGCTCTCATGTCATTGCTTAACCATTTGCAATTAGAGGATAATAATTGCAGTTAACCTGGGGTTAGTCTGATTGTCAATTATTGTTCATGATGATTATAATCTATTAGGAAGGATCATTAAAATTCCACATAAATGATTATTCCATTGTTTAAGCCAAGTTTATTAAGCTTCCTCAGTTGGTTGATAATGAGGAAAGGATGTGTTTCAAATAATGGTGCTGTAGCATAGATTTAATAGAAATCCCCCATGGGGAAATACATTATTATTCATGTGATGATAATTGAACATAGTGGACATAGTGGCCAAAAAACTCTTTGTTATATTAACTCCTTAAGGACCGGACTCATTTTCACCTTAAAGGGAACCTGTCACCGGAATTTTGTGTATAGAGCTGAAGACATGGGCTGCTAGATGGCCGCTAGCACATCCGCAATACCCAGTCCCCATAGCTCTGTGTGCTTTTATTGTGTAAAACAAACGATTTGATACATATGCAAATTAACCTGGAATGAGTCCTGTCCCTGACTCATCTCATGTACAGGACTCATCTCAGGTTAATTTGCATATGTATCAAATTGGGTTTTTTACACAATAAAAGCACACAGAGCTATGGGGACTGGATATTGCGGATGTGCTAGTGGCCATCTAGCAACCCATGTCTTCAGCTCTATACACAAAATCCCGGTGACAGGTTTCCTTTAAAACCCCTTAAGGACACATGACGTACCGGTACGGCATGTTTCCCGAGTCCTTAAGGACACATGACGTACCGGTACGTCATGGCTTTAAATAGCGATGCCGGCGCCGCGGGGGTTAATCGGAACGGGATGCCGGCTGAAATCATTCAGCCGGCATCCTGTAACAATGCAGGGGGGGGGTCATTTGACCCCCCCGCATCGACGATCGCAGAAAACCGCAGGTCAATTCAGACCTGCGGTTTGCTGCGCTTTTTGCAGTTTCTGATCCCCGCGGTCCCTGACTGCGGGGATCAGAAACTTTAGAGTGCCAAAAATCAATACAGTACACCCCCCTCTGCACCCCTGCATGATTTGATGGCGGCGGGTGGTGCAGGGGGGGTGTCGCAGGCGGTGGGGACGGTGCGGGAGGCGGGCGGTGCGGCAGGCGGGATCGCGATCCCCCGCCCGCCTCCTATTGCGTAATCGTTGGTGTACAGTGGGTATACCAGGGTGCCAGCACATTGCTGGCACCCTGGTATAAACGGCTGACATCGTTGATGCGATGTCAGCCGTTTAACCCTTTCCATACAGCGGTTAACAGTAAGAGGGAGCTCCCTCCCTCTCCGATCGGGGGGCTGCAGTGCCTTTACAGCCCCCCGATGGGAGAGGGAGAGAGCCCCCAGACAGCCCCCCCAGAGCCCCGTCCTTACCCTTCCCCGTCTGCGCAGTTCTGACCATAACTGAGCAGACGGGGAAGGTTCCCATGGCAACAGGATGCCTGCCTGCTCAGGCGTCCTGCTGTCCATGGTGCTGAACAGATCTGTGCTGAAAGCATAGATCTGTTCAGTGTAAGTAAAATACAGAACAGACACCTATATAGGTTCTGTACTGTATTTTACAGACATCAGACCCACTGGATCTTCAAGAACCAAGTGGGTCTGGGTCAAAAAATAAAAAGAATAAGTGAAAAAAGTTAAGATAAAAAAAAAAACATTTATCACTGAATAAAAATTAAAAAAATAAAATAAACTACACATCTTAGGTATCGCCGCGTCCGTAACGACCTGATCTATAAAACGGCCATGTTACTTTCCCCGCACAGCGAACGCCATAAAAATAAAAAAATAAAAACTATGAGAAAATTGAAATTTTGCCCACCTTACTTCCCAAAAAAGGTAATAAAAGTGATCAAAAAAGTCGCATGTACGCCAAAATAGTACCAATCAAACCGTCATCTCATCCCGCAAAAAATGAGACCCTACTCAAGATAATCGCCCAAAAACTGAAAAAACTATGGCTCTTAGACTATGGAAACACTAAAACATCATTTTTTTGTTTCAAAAATAAAATCATTGTGTAAAACCTACATAAATAAAAATAAAGTATACATATTAGGTATTGCCGCGTCCGTATCGACCGGCTCTATATAAATATCACATGATCTAACCCCTCAGATGACCACCGTAAAAAAAAAAAAAAAAAAACGGTGTAAAAAAAGCTATTTTTTGCCATCTTACTTCACAAAAAGTGTAATAGCAAGCGATCAAAAAGTCATATGCACCCCAAAAAAGTGCCAATCAAACTGTCATCTCATCCCGCAAAAAATTAGACCCTACTCAAGATAATCGCCCAAAAACTGAAAAAACTATGACTCTCAGACTATGGAGACACTAAACAATTTTTTGGTTTTAAAAATGAAGTTATTGTATAAAACTTACATAAATAAAAAAAAATTGTATACATATTAGGTATCGCTGCGTCCGTGACAACCTGCTCTATAAAATTACCACATGATCTAACCTGTCAGATGAATGTTGTAAATAACAAAAAAAAAAAACGTGCCAAAAAAGCTATTTCTTGTTACCTTGCCGCACAAAAAGTGTAATATAGAGCAACCAAAAATCATATCTACCCTGAACTAGTACCAACAATACTGCCACCCTATTCCGTACTTTCTAAAATGGGGTCACTTTTTTGGAGTTTCTACTCTAGGGGTGCATCAGGGGGGCTTCAAATGGGACATGGTGTCAAAAAACCAGTCCAGCAAAATCTGCCTTCCAAAAACCGTATGGCATTCCTTTCCTTCTGCGCCCTGCCGTTTGCCCGTACAGTGGTTTACGACCACATATGGGGTGTTTCTGTAAACAACAGAATCAGGGCCATAAATAATGAGTTTTGTTTGGCTGTTAACCCTTGCTTTGTAACTGGGAAAAAAAATATTAAAATGGAAAATCTGCCAAAAAAGTGAAATTTTGAAATTGTATCTCTATTTTCCAATAAATCTTGTGCAACACCTAAAGGGTTAACAAAGTTTGTAAAATCAGTTTTGAATACCTTGAGGGGTGTAGTTTCTTAGATGGGGTCACTTTTATGGAGTTTCTACTCTAGGGGTGCATCAGGGGGCTTCAAATGGGACATGGTGTAAATAAACCAGTCCAGCAAAATCTGCCTTCCAAAAACCAAACGGTGCACCTTTCACTCTACGCCCCGCTGTGTGGCCGTACAGTAGTTTACGACCACATATGGGGTGTTTCTGTAAACGGCAGAGTCAGGGCAATAAAGATACAGTCTTGTTTGGCTGTTAACCCTTGCTTTGCTAGTGGAAAAAATGGGTTAAAATGGAAAATTAGGCAAAAAAATGAAATTCTCAAATTTCATCCCCATTTGCCAATAACTCTTGTGCAACACCTAAAGGGTTAACAAAGTTTATAAAATCAGTTTTGAATACCTTGAGGGGTGTAGTTTCTTAGATGGGGTCAATTTTATGGAGTTTCTACTCTAGGGGTGCATCAGGGGGCTTCAAATGGGACATGGTGTCAAAAAAACTGTCCAGCAAAATCTGGCTTCCAAAAACCATACGGCGTACCTTTCACTCTACGCCCCGCTGTGTGGCCGTACAGTAGTTTACGGCCACATATGGGGTGTTTCTGTAAATGGCAGAGTCAGGGCAATAAAGATACAGTCTTGTTTGGCTGTTAACCCTTGCTTTGTTAGTGGAAAAAATGGGTTAAAATGGAAAATTAGGCAAAAAAATGAAATTCTCAAATTTCATCCCCATTTGCCAATAACTCTTGTGCAACACCTAAAGGGTTAACGGAGTTTGTAAAATCAGTTTTGAATACCTTGAGGGGTGTAGTTTATAGAATGGGGTCATTTTTGGGCGGTTTCTATTATGTAAGCCTCGCAAAGTGACTTCAGAGCTGTAGTGGTCCCTAAAAATTGGGTTTTTGTAAATTTCTAAAAAAATTCAAGATTTGCTTCTAAACTTCTAAGCCTTGTAACATCCCCAAAAAATAAAATATCATTCCCAAAATAATTCAAACATGAAGTAGACATATGGGGAATGTAAAGTCATCACAATTTTTGGGGGTATTACTATGTATTACAGAAGTAGAGAAACTGAAACTTTGAAATTTGCTAATTTTTCCAAATTTTTGGTAAATTAGGTATTTTATTATGCAAAAAAATTAATTTTTTTGACTTTATTTTACCAGTGTCATGTAGTACAATATGTGACGAAAAAACAATCTCAGAATGGCCTGTATAAGTAAAAGCGTTTTAAAGTTATCAGCACTTAAAGTGACACTGGTCAGATTTGCAAAAAATGGCCTGGTCCTTAAGGTGAAAATGAGCCTGGTCCTTAAGGGGTTAAGGACCAGGCCATCTTTTGCAAATCTGACCAGTGTCACTTTATGTGGTGATAACTTTAAAACACTTTGACTTATCCAGGCAATTATGAGATAGTTTTTTCGTCACATATTGTACTTCATGACACTGGTAAAATGGAGTAAAAAAAAAGCATTTTTATTTATAAAAAAAATACCCAAATTACCCCAAATTTGAATAAAATAGCAAATTTCCAAGTTTCAATTTCTCTACTTCTATAATACATAGTGATACCGACAAAAATAGTTTTTACTTTACATTCCCCATATGTCTACTTCATGTTTGGATCATTTGGGGAATTAAATTTTATTTTTGGGGGACGTTACAAGGCTTAGAAGTTTAGAAGCAAATACACCTGGAAAGTGTTGGCCAGGGAGGATCTGGGCATCTCCAGTTCCCGAGGTACCCCGGCCTGCTCTTTCCCATTCAGAAAAAATCAGGGCCTTGAGGACTGCCTCATAGAACTGCAGAAATTTCCCTGTGTTGCCAGCGCTCCGGGACAGCACAAAAGAGTTGTACAAGGCAACCTGTACCAAGTTGACCACAACTTTTTTGTACCATGCCAGGATTTTGCGCATGGCAATATATGGCTTGAGGACCTGATCAGAGAGATAAACTCCTCCCATATACCGATTGTAGACAATGATACAATTAGGCTTCAGGACCGCTGCTGCGGTTCCTCGCACAGGGACAGGGGTGATGCCGTTAAAGTGAATTGTGGACAGTACAAGGACATCCCTCTTGTCCTTATATCTTACCAGCAACAGGTTTCCACTGGTAAGGGCACAGGTTCTCCCCTGGGGATAGGTATCTGGAGGGGGTGGGTAGGGAGGCCGCGTAGATTTTTCCTCATGGTCCTACAAGCGGACGTGGATCTGGCGGCACGGGATTGGAACAAGGGGATACTAATATAAAAGTTATCCACGTACAGGTGGTAACCTTTATCTAGCAGTGGGTGCATAAGGTCCCACACAAGTTTCCCGCTAACACCCAAAGTGGGGGGACATTCTGTGGGTTGAATGCTGGAATCTCGCCCCTCATACACACAAAACTTGTAAGTGTACCCTGAGGTACTCTCGCAAAGTTTGTACAGCTTCACGCCATCCCTAGAGGGAACATACTGGCGGAAAAGCAGTCTCCCCTTGAACGCAATGAGAGACTCATCAACTGCGACCTTCCAGGTACATAGTCCTCCAAAAATTTGGCCCCAAAGTGATCGATGACCGGCCTGATTTTGTGCAGGCAGTCATAGGCAGGATCAACTTTGGGGGGACATGCTGCATTATCTACATAATGCAGGCATTTCTGGATGGCCTCAAACTGGATACGTGTCATGGCCGTCCTGTAGAATGGGGTCTGGTAAAGGACGTCCCCACTCCAGTAATGCCTGACACTCAGTTTTTTGACTAGGTCCATGTGCAGCACGAGGCCCAAAAACGTCTTCATCTCAGCTGCACTGACCAGAGTCCAGCCACCGCCCTAGCCAAAAAGGAGCCTGGGTGTTGAGCAATGAACTGTTGGGCGTACAGGTTCGTTTGCTCCACCATCAGATTCACAAAGTGGTCACTGAAAAAAAGACTAAAATAGTCATATTCAGTGAAGCCCACTGTGGGAATCTGGATTCCTGCTTGGCCAACAAAATCATGAATCACAGGCTCAAAATGCTCTGGGGTACACCAGACAAGGTCACAGGTAGGGGGCTCAGGTGGACATATCTGGTGGGACGGAAAACTAGTACGAGCCCTAGAGCTGCTCGTACTAGTGTGGGCCACAGAGTTCCTAGTATGGCGGTCCCCTTGCTCCGCCTGATGGCGTCTCCACCGCCTTGGGGGATCATAATCATCGCTAGATGATGAGGAGGACACGGATGACAAAAGGAAAGTTGGGTCATCCTTGTCCTCACTGGGGCTCTCGGAGTTGGAGGCAAGCAGGGAGTATATCTCCTCGGCCGAGAACGTCTGGCGGGCCATAGGGGAGTGTGTGTGCGTGCGTGAAAAACTAAATAAAAAAAGCAAAAAATAAATAAAAATTGTGCCCCAAAAATTGTGTGTGTGGGGGCAGGGGGGGGGGGGGCAAGCTGCAGCACCTCTGGGGGTCTGGGAGGTCTAGGGTCACACAGCTGAGTGCTGTGGACCCCAGGCACCCGATCCGGTGCTACAACCCAGTAAAAAAACGTTTTCTGAAACTCTCCCTCATTATCCCTTCCTAATCAACCTCTCCCTACCTCACCAAAATACACCGATTTGTTCCTGATGGCACAAAAAAAGCTCACAGTACAGCCGAGCTCCTTTCTCAGGCGCTCCACGGACCTGTATGAGTGGGGAGAGGAGCTCCGGCAATTTAAAACTGCCGCTCCGCCCACCCACGTGCCCAGCCGACCAATCAGAAGCGATCCTGAAAGGTGTATTATCACACCACCAATGACCGTCCTATTCCGGGTTATCGGGTAACCAGAGATCCGAATAACCTGGAAACGCAGCAAACCACAATGCTCAATGATTTGAGCAGGCACCTTGTTCCGCACACCGTGCGGCGGTGCTTGGAAATACAAAGGGCATACAGGTACACCCTGTGTCCTTAAGTACCAGGACATCAGGGCATACCTGTATGCCCTGAGTCCGTAACAGGTTAAAGTAACACATTTTTAGGAGTCTCAATTGATCTTAGTGGATTAGTGTATTGAGAATCTGAAGATAAATGACTTGCTCTAGCCTTTGTCCTTCTATCTTCTTCTATTATTTATTACCTATCACACAACATTTTAAACTAAGGGTACTTTCACACTTGCGGCAGAGGATTCCGACAGGCAGTTCCATCGCCATCAAAACGTATGCAAACTGATGCCATTTGTCAGACGGATCAGGATCCGTATGACAAATGCATTGAAGTGCCGGATCCATCTCTCCGGTGTCATCCAAAAAAACTGATCCGGATCAACCGGGCCGGATCCAGCATTAATGCACATCAATGGGAAAAAATTTAGACATTCCGACAATCGTTCTGGAATTATCTTCGTCTTGAAAAGGCAAAAACACTGAACTGAAGACATCCTGATGCATCCTGAACGGATTGCTCTCCATTCAGAAAGCATGGCAATAAAACTGATCAGTTCAATTCTGGTATTGAGCCTCTAGGACGGAATGCAATGCCAGAAAAGTATAACGCTACTGTGAAAGTACCCTAAGCTTATGAACATTTTAAATATAATTTTAAATTCAATATTAGAAACAATGAAACTGATTCAATGAAAATGTGCAATCATTGTGTACCTGAAATTAGACAAACAAGTGTTTTAAATTAATCAAAACCATTAGAAGTGGTCTGTGAAGAGATTGTATCTTCATCTGGGCTGACCCAACATTGGATCATCGATGCCTAGTCTTATGTTGTCTCCCTACTAGGTGGTTTATAATAGCATACAGTCGTGGCCAAAAGTTTTGAGAATTACATAAATATTGGAAATTGGAAAAGTTGCTGCTTAAGTTTTTATAATAGCAATTTGCATACACTCCAGAATGTTATGAAGAGTGATCAGATGAATTGCATAGTCCTTCTTTGCCATGAAAATTAACTTAACCCCAAAAAAACCTTTCCAATGCATTTCATTGTTGTCATTAAAGGACCTGCTGAGATCATTTCAGTAATCGTCTTGTTAACTCAGGTGAGAATGTTGACTAGCACAAGGCTGGAGATCATTATGTCAGGCTGATTGGGTTAAAATGGCAGACTTGACCTGTTAAAAGGAGGGTGATGCTTGAAATCATTGTTCTTCCATTGTTAACCATGGTGACCTGCAAAGAAACACGTGCAGCCATCATTGCGTTGCATAAAAATGGCTTCACGGGCAAGGATATTGTGGCTACTAAGATTGCACCTCAATCAACAATTTATAGGATCATCAAGAACTTCAAGGAAAGAGGTTAAATTCTTGTTAAGAAGGCTTCAGGGCTTCCAAGAAAGTCAAGCAAGCGCCAGAATCGTCTCCTAAAGAGGATTCAGCTGCGGGATCGGAGTGCCACCAGTGCAGAGCTTGCTTAGGAATGGCAGCAGGCAGGTGTGAGCGCATATGAACGCACAGTGAGGCGAAGAATTTTGGAAGATGGCCTGGTGTCAAGAAGGGCAGCAAAGAAGCCACTTCTCTCCAAAAAAAACGTCAGGGACAGATTGATCTTCTGCAGAAAATATGGTGAATGGACTGCTGAGGACTGGAGCAAAGTCATATTCTCAGATGAAGCCTCTTTCCGATTGTTTGGGGCATCAGGAAAAAGCCTTGTCCGGAGAAGAAAAGGTGAGCGCTACCATCAGTCCTGTGTCATGCCAACAGTAAAGCATCCTGAGACCATTCATGTGTGGGGTTGCTTCTCATCCAAGGGAGTGGGCTCACTCACAATTTTGCCCAAAAACACAGCCATGAATAAAGAATGTTACCAAAACACCCTCCAACAGCAACTTCTTCCAACAATCCAACAACAGTTTGGTGAAGAACAATGCATTTTCCAGCATGATGAAGCACCGTGCCATAAGGCAAAAGTGATAACTAGGGGACCAAAACGCTGACATTTTGGGTCCATGGCCTGGAAACTCCCCAGATCTTAATCCCATTGAGAACTTGTGGTCAATCCTCAAGAGGCGGGTGGACAAACAAAAACCCACTAATTCTGACAAACTCCAAGAAGTGATTATGAAAGAATGGGTTGCTATTAGTCAGGAATTGGCCCAAATGTTGATTGAGAGCATGCCCAAGTCAAATTGCAGAGGTCCTGAAAAAGAAGGGCCAACACTGCAAATACTGTCTCTTTGCATAAATGTCATGTAATTGTCGATAAAAGCCTTTGATACGTATGAAGTGCGTGTAATTATATTTCACTACATCACAGAAACAACTGAAACAAAGATCTAAAAGCAGTTTAGCAGCAAACTTTGTGAAAACTAATATTTGTGTCATTCTCAAAACTTTTGGCCACGACTGTACACCACAAAATGAATAGCCTGAACAGTGCATGAGTGTCAGAACATTACCAAAAGTATTTAGTTGTGAACTAGCATCATGCAAAATCAGACCTTGTATTTTACAGTTGTATCTTTGCTAATCTTTCCCTTTTGGCTCAACATAAGAGACGAGTGAATTGATTCGAAAATTTGGAAATTTTAGCCACATTTTTCACAATATTCTTATTCTAATGGATCTGATTTTGTTATTTGATCCTGGGGAATCAATCAGAGAGGGAGAGAAAGAGGAAGACTCATAACATATAGTGTTGGGCTCGAATATGCTAATAGCGAATATCATTCCCGAATATCAGCACTTCGAGAATTCGCTAGTATTTAGAATATAGTGATTTTTTAAAAAAAACGTAACTTCCCTTCTTGCTTGAGGGCCAATGAGAAGGCTGCAATGTCTTTGTCTGAGCTTAGCAACATCCCTAGGTAGTTAGTTAGTCAGTGTATATATATATATATATATATATATATATATAAAGCAGCACACATTAAAAAATGGGTGCAAATCCTTTCAAGGACCTGTGACCATATGTGTACCATATGTGTACATATGTTGAAAAAAGATGGCAGCACTACAACTTGTGATGACAAAAAGTGGATGGTTTATTAACCCATCTTACAGCAATATTTTAGCTCTCTCAATGGAGCATTTGTCCAGCTGAATAACATGTGCACAGTGTCATGCATAAATAGTGCAAGCAATTTACATAATGAACATCCATAATTAATTAATAAAGCGCTATAAAAATATCAAAGCGACTTTAAAAACCTAATTCATCTGTCAAAACATAGTGATATAATGATTCTTCAATCATAGAATACATAATAATACATATACAGTGCATATAGTGTAGAAATTGATGGTAGTGTTAATACATTTACATTATCAATAAATATATTTTTTTTAAAAACTGTGCTAAGGATATCAATTACAACTTGATTAGAACCTTAAAAACATGTGGAATCGTCACGCTTGGTCATGATGGCATGTTGGAACCAGCTTGGCATCCGGAAAAGTGGCTTGCATATGTGCCACTGCCCGTGCTCTCGCGAGACACGCGAATATATATTAAAGGGTATGGGAACCACATCAAAGATGGCCGCTCGCTCGACTGTGTTCATGCCCCTTATCCTCTGTTCGAGCAATATAAAGATATGCAGATGAACAAAAATGAACTTGGTAACTCATTGCCCCACATTTCACAATAGAACCAGCTGGTGGGACCACAGTGAACCCATAAGTGATCACCAGTTCCCGTGCCTCCACATTTAGTAGGGGGGCACTACAAAGCAGTGGCCGACAGCACACACCCATCCCAGACCCTCCAGCATAACTATACCCATGCTAACACTCCAAGGGTATATAGGGACCACCCAAGAGACGACTTGGAAGTGTCCCTGGAACCAATTAGGGCTGGGCACCAAGGTGTCACCTTTGTTTGATCCCGGGTGCCCACCGAATTCAAGGGGGAGCATAGGTCCATACGTGATCTGAGCATGATGAATCATGTAACTACTTCATAATGAACATCAGTTCCACGAGTCCGTCACTACCATATCCCTAGCCCCTAAAAAGGGGGGGGGGCAAAGGAGCAACGGAGTCAGAGACAAAGGCGACGAAAAATCTAAAGCGGTCCCAATTCATGTGGCCTCCCAACCAACACTACAAAAAACATATTATTAGAATCATGGATCGCCTGCATGGTCCCTCCACTCAACCCCCAGCATGACTGTTCCAGATGTGCAACCAGACAATCCTGTCCTGTAAATAACAACGACATTTATTTTTTTAAATTTAAAACAGCACATGTTGTTTCCCACATATTAGAGTTACAGAATATAACACATACTGTACATCAATGTTGGAGATTGTCTAAATAACCTTTAAATTCTACATTTAAGCCCTGAGGTTTCAGTGTTTCTAATGCATAAATCCAGTGAAGCTCTCTCCTCTTTAATAATGCAGTCCTGTCGCCCTCACTTCTTAGACTGGGTATTTGTTCTAGAACTCTAAATCGTAGATCTCATTCAGAATGTTTTGCCTCAGTGAAATGTTTTGATACTGGTAAATCAAATTTTTGCTTCCTGATCGTATACCTATGTTGATTTAACCGGGTTTTTTAAATCCCAAGTAGTTTTGCCCACATACAAAAGATGGCAGGGGCACATCAATAAGTAAATCACACAGGCCGAATCACGTTAGGTATTGCTTGATTTTTATTGTCTTTTCCAAAGTATGGTGAACAAATAATTCGCCTCATAACATGAGGGCGCAATTGACACAATTATAGCACGGATAACACCCTCTACGGGTGGACCGGAAGTATGTCTCACCAGTCAGACCTGTAGCGAGGGTCTAACATGGTGATTAGCCAGTAGTCATCCCTCTGTAAAATGTTGACAATTCGGCTGTCACTGTGCAAGCAAGTGAGCATGCATTGGGCAATTTTTGCAAGTGATTTGAAGGGACTCCCTGCCTCCATCTCCACTGCATTCTGCCATGGTGTGTCTGGGTCATCTGTCTCGTCTTCCTCATCTACCTCTTGCTCCTCCGGCTGATCCTGCTTCTCCTCTCCTGTCGACTGTGTAGAAAAAACACCAATTTCTCTACACATTTCTTGTGCTCCAATGTCCTCCTCCTCCAGTTCAGCCCCCACAGGGCTCATGTGGCCATGATATGTAGGCGCCACGTCTCCAGTCCCCTGACCAGCCAGATTTACCAGCATCTTTTCCAGGATATGAATCAGTGGAATCACGTTGTTCATCCCGTAGTCCTGGCGACTGACAAATAAAGTGGCCTCCTCAAAGGGCATGAGTAATTGTTTATGGCCTTTCTCTGTTCACACAATTGGTCCAACATATGGAGGTTGGAATTCCAATGTGGAAATGTTGCATATCAGCCTATGTTGCGGGACGCCGTTCTTCCACTGTAGCTCAAGGAGGGTGTGCTTGGCGGTGTAAGAGTGGCAGAAGTGCGTGAAAAATTTTATGACAATTTTTTGGATGTCTTGAAGATTGGTGGAAGACATCAGGAAATGCTTGACAACCAGATTTAACACGTGTGCCATGCAGGGTGCATAGCTTAGCGTTCCTTGACGCAGCGCCAGCACCATGTTCTTCCCGTTCTAAGTCACCATGGTTCTGATTTTGAGTTGTCGTGGATAAAGCCAGGATTTAATTTCTTAATGAAGGACGCAAAGCAGTTCTTTCCCTGTGTGACTCTGTTCGCCTAGGCAAACTAGGTGCAGAACAGCATTACACCGCAGCGCTCAGCACATGTGGTATGCTGGAGGGGCACTGTGAATTGTCCATGCAGTGGAGGTTGAGGACAAGGTGGAGAATGAGGAGGCAGAGGCGAACATTGTTGCAGGACCAACGGTGTAAGAACATGGAGGCGGAAGTGGCTTCACCTGGTCAAGTTGCTGGTTTGGCTGGGCAGGAACCATATTTACCCAGTGGGCTGTAAAGGACATATATTTTCCTTGACCATAGTTACAGCTCCACACATTGGCAATGCCGTGCACTTTGGCAAGCACTGACAGGCTCAAGAACTGGCCCACCTTCTGTTCTACATAAGTGTGCAGGGCTGGTACCTTTTTGGCAAAGAAATGACGGCTTGAGACTCTCCATTTGAGCTTGGCACAAGCCATCAGTTCTCTGAAAAGTGCACCACTTGGAAAGGGAGGGACTTCAGTACCAGAAACTTGGCCAGTAGAACGTTCAGTTTCTGCGCCATTGGATGAGTGCACCCATACTGTTGTCTCTTGGCAATCGCTTTGGTGATCGATTGCTGAAGGAATGACTGACTAGGAGGAGGAGGAGCATGAGCATCAGGACCAGCAGATGATGGGAAGGACAGACAGCTTCCTTCGGCTAAGGTAATGGAGCCTTGACTGCCTGAAATCGGGTGTGTCCCACTGGATGATGAAGCAGTTGTTGCAGCAGGCTGGACCACCACATTGCAGCCACGGTTCTCCCAGGCCACTTTATGGTGATGCTGCATATGCTGACTCAGGACCATGGTGCCAACATTGGCACCCTAGCCATGCTTCAATTTTCTCACTTCAACACACAACAGCTAACAGGCCCCCTTTTTTTCCCCCCTCACTAATGCAAGATATAAAACGGCTTTACAACATATATATATATATAACACTACTGCACAAAGGATAATAAGACCCCAATAACAAGTGCAGTTTGCTGGAATTACAAAGGTATTGCAAACCTGAAATGAGCAGCAGTATAATGGCAATTTGGATCTGCAGTCAGTACAGCAAGGTGTAATAGGATTGCTCCTACTACCCAGGCTGTAAACACCCCTATTGAACCATGATCTGCTTTAATACTGTGGAATAATTCATCCCTATCCTTTCCCTAAACTTCTAATGCTCTTTCCCTGAACTTCTATTGAGCAAAATATGTTTTCAAGTCTTTCCTAGCACTGTCACAGCGCCTGCTAATGTCTCTCCCTGTACTAAGTACACTGGAAAATGGTTGAACTCAAGATGGCTTAGGCTATTTATAGGGCTTTGACATCACAGGGCTGGCTGCTGATTGGCTGCATGCATGGCATTGTGGGTGATCCCTCTTTCCCAGAGTTCCTTGCTCCATGTCCTAACATGTGCAGCAGCCATTTTAGGAACAAATGCAATTTGTTACAATATGTTATTTAATACACGCCAAAAAAAGGCTTAAGAACATATAACTGTGGCCGTGAACGGCAAATAATATTTTTTTTTGCAAATAATACACACCAAAGGACTAATGACGCCGTGCGCTCCCGCTCACGGCCGTGTGCATTCGGCCTAAATCTGGGACTGGCGACACTTCCAGTGAAAATCCAAGGCACGGGTTTGAAAGGTTTCTAACTACCATGTTTCATTATACGGTTATAAAACCATATAAACAACTTTATTTTCTCTTGAATTATCCATCTAATAAAATGTCTCATGTGAAATAACTAAGATGTAAACTTTTGAGCTTCCTCTACAAATAAACTTACATTAGTGTTGAACTTAGTGAACCCTTCTCTTAAAATGTTATCTTTCAAAATGCATCCCCAATACACATTTATGTAAATCAGTAAATCAAGACTGAAGCTCAAGTATTTACAGTACTACAATTCAACTGGGATAGATCCTGATATCAGCACATTTTTCTTGAGTATATGCTCAAGGGCTTCAGGGATATGATTTTATTGTTCATGTACAATGCTGACATTGTATCCTATACCTGAGTGCATCGAGCAGCAGCCGTTAGGAACATCAGCAGTCGCAATGATTTAGATCACCAGTACGGCTTTTATTTTCTACTACAAAGCTCTCCATCAGTGAGTCACCAACAATGCTGAAATAACTGACAATTTGACACTAAACAGATTTTATATCAGTTGTATGGCTTCATATTGTATTTTCGCGTCATCATAGAAAACTGGGACTTTCCTAGACAAAAGGATTAGCCATTTGAAAAATACTGAAATACAGCGTTCTGCTGTTTCCATGCTGCAAATACTGTATATTACTATATTAATAAGAATTTCATACACAACCAAAACTACAAACTGACATCTGCTTTGCTGTTCACAGGATATCTCTGGTTTACACCAGTCTTGCATATATATGGTAAATGTGATTATAGTAGTTGTCATTTTATCCCCACACAAAAAAAGAAATAAGGGAGCTCCAAATAATGGCCATATTAAATTACACTTTTTGATAACTGAAGAAAAATGTGTCTTAACCAGGGACTGCAGGCTGCAAATAGTTACAGCCTAGTTCTCCTTCCCAATCTCATATTGATTGTAAAGCAGAGTGTTTTCTCATGGACCTCAGACAAATTACAAGACTTTGAGAAACATTTACATGAGAAGGAGGCAGCGGGATGCTCTGAGATCAGGAAGATACAGACCCCCACACATAGTTACAAAAGTTCAGGAGCCAACACCGTGAGTAAACAGAGACAGCCAAGACATTTCTCAGTTGCTTTCAAACATCCCTGCAGATGCTGTCTGTTTCAGCGTGATAGACCTAAAGAATGCACCCCCCCCCCCAGGGTTCTGTACTCTTGCAATACGTGGATGATTTGTTATTGTGCAGTATGTCAGAGGAGGCCAATGTAACAGATGGTTTATCTTTGTTGAAATGGTTGTCTGAATGTGGACACAAGGTGTCACGCAAGAAAATGGAATGGTGTAAAAATCAAGTTGAGTACTTGGGCTTTGTTCTCACAAAGGGAGAAAGGAGAATCAGCACAGAAAGAGTCCAGTCTGTTGCGGGCCTGGTCACCCCACACACCAAGAAAGAAATGCTATCTTTCCTTGGTATGATAAACTACTGCAGACAATGGATTCCTGATTGCTCCTTCTATGACAATGTAATGAGACAAGCCACTCTGGCAGACATGCCAGATCTCATTAGGTGGTCTGAGGGAATGTTTAATGCATTTGATTATTTGAAATATTCTTTAATGACAAGTCCAGGTTTGGGCCAAAATTGTAAAACCATGGCGGGTGTGCTGACACAATATCACGGAGGCAAGTTACATCCTTGTGCCTTTTTCTCAAAGGTGGTTCTGGCATCCATCCAAGGAATGCCGGCCTGTCTGAGATCTCTTGCAGCCTGTTCTATGATGGTTGAGCTTGCAACCCCACTCACAATGGGACATGAGACTATCCTGTACTCCACACATGATGTAGTAGGCCTTCTCAAAGGCATGCACACACAGCACATGTCCGCACAAAGACTATCTGGATGTGAGATTCTACTCCTCAGCAATCCCTCCCCCCAAATAAAATACGCAATACACACCTCAGGTCCAGCACCTATCTTGAATGCCCTATTAGGACTTAAAGGACCTGAGGATCACTTGACAGAGGCACATGATTGTATACACGCCATACAACATGAGACATCATTCTGCTCTGATTTACAATCTGTACCAGTAGAAGGGGCTACTGATGTTTTTGTTAAAGGATCCAGAAGCAGACCAAATGACAACACTTATCATGCAGGATATGCTATTGTTATACTACCCGATGTTGTCCTGGAAGCCAGACCCATCACATATCAATCTGCACGAGAGCATTCATACTACATGAAGGCAAGCCAGTCACCATTTACACTGACAGCAGGTACGCACATGAAGTGGTCTGGGACCACGGGGTAATTTGGCAAAGGAGAAGATTCATTGCAGCTGATGGAACCAACTCACCCATTCCAAGTGGGAAATATCGTGCTGATAAAGAAATTAAAGAAAGGAAAATTTGCAGGAGACTTCACCTACGGACCACCAACTACAGTGGTAGCCGTGACCCACACAGCTGTACTTACAAAAGAAGCACCTACCAGGGTCCACGCCACCAGAGTAAAACTGGTAAAGGAGGCACCCCAAAAGGAGGTAATAATGGGGAAAGACAGTCCTGACCTCGAAGTGAGGTACTAACAGGAGAAGACAGCTCTGACCTCCACCAGGATGCACTCCCTCAATTCTGGAAGATGGCACAGACGGCCCACTTGGACTGTGGGATTACTGACGATCCTAATGACTCTACCGGAGGATAACAAAGCTGAAGTTGCTATAACTCAGAAAGGTGGAATCACTACCTTCTGGTACAATTCCTCCAGTACTCACGTTACAACTTACTCCTTCTGTTTATGCAGCATAATGAAGTGCAGTCCTTCCACGAGATGAGGCAACCACTATAAGAATGGACAGGCTTATATCTGTATTACTGACCCTTATTGGGGTAATAGATGCGCATACTGAGGGTCAGTAGGATGGAATACAGGACAAGACTGGGGATATAAACCACAGAATGCCCTTAATCGAAATGATAAGAATGGTAAATCCTTGATTAGTAGAATGACAATTATCAACGGAGGGGACTGTCGCATAGATGTTAGCCTATATCCTACAGGGTGGGCATGCCCTAAGATTGTGTATGAGATGAAAATAATTAGAAAACCCCAACAAAGGTGATGAAGGAGATTACGTGCTGGGATGGTACTTTCACAACATGGGGGGGGGGGGGCAGATTTCAATGATCACCAAACACTTTGAAATAAGAGATATGTGTCAATCCTCAGAATGGACATACCCTCAGAAACAAACATACCCTCTAAAAACCCATATACCGTCCCTAGGAAACATACTGGCTATTTTTGACCCTACCTATGAGGATGCCCTGGCAACAGAAACTGGGTTCTCTGATGCCAACCTATAGTTAGAATGGATAAAGTACAGGGCAGCTTCAGTAAATAAAAGTAATTGTTATATATGTGGGGCCGCTAAGCCTCACCTAGGTACTGTGCCCTTAATATTGCCCTCTAGTGTTGAGGAATGTTTTTTTGCAATTATTCTCAAATTAATCTAGTAACCAGACTGCATGTGAAGAATGGAAGCAAAAATACCCACTCCTCATAATAACTCCCCGGCCTGGTGCAGGTATACATATCTATCCTGGTAACTATACCTGCCACAAAGGGGGAGATCAAGGAAGATCCCTGGGTAATTTCACTGAAGGATACTGTGCAACTTACAGTGAAACAGAAACCTCCCTCACACAGAATCAAGAGAATCAAGTATACTCGATTGGAGATGTCTATTGGATCTGTGGGGATGGAAAGATAAGATCTAGACTAGAGGGTTCCTGGAAAGGTGAATGTGCTCTTGCTAAAGCCATAATGAGTATACACATATTTAGTGAACAAGAGACACCTAGTGTAGGAAGAGTGACAAAGACCAAAAGATCACTCCCCATGGGTAGTTTTCATCCTCATGTGTATATAGACGCAATAGGTGTCCCAAGAGGGGTCCCTGATGAATTCAAGGCCAGAGGTCAGGTGGCAGCAGGATTTGAATCCATAATTCCCCACATATCAATCAACAAAAATGTAGACTGGATCAATTATATTTACTATAATCAACAAAAGGTTTGTAAACTACACCAGGGATGTGTTACAGGGTGTAGCAGAACAGTTACAGGCAGATCCCATTATGACATTTCAAAACCGCATGGCACTCGATATGATACTTGCAGAAAGAGGTGGTGTCTGTAAGGTATTGACGGATCCCTTATCCTGCTGCATGTTCATACCCAACAACACCGGCCCTAATGGTCACACTGGCAATAAAGAAACTCAAAGATTTATCAATCGAGCTCAGAAGAAACTCAGGTATCGATAACCCTTGGGATAAGTATTTTGTCTGGTTCACTAACTGGAAACAGGCACTTGTACAGTTTGGAATCATTATCCTGATAATTATTATACAGGGAGTGTAGAATTATTAGGCAAGTTGTATTTTTGAGGATTAATTTTATTATTGAACAACAACCATGTTCTCAATGAACCCAAAAAACTCATTAATATCAAAGCTGAATATTTTTGGAAGTAGTTTTTAGTTTGTTTTTAGTTTTAGCTATTTTAGGGGGATATCTGTGTGTGCAGGTGACTATTACTGTGCATAATTATTAGGCAATTTAGCAAAAAACAAATATATATCCATTTCAATTATTTATTTTTACCAGTGAAACCAATATAACATCTCAACATTCACAAATATACATTTCTGACATTTAAAAACAAAACAAAAACAAATCAGTGACCAATATAGCCACCTTTCTTTGCAGGGACACTCAAAAGCCTGCCATTGATGGATTCTGTCAGTGTTTTGATCTGTACACCATCAACATTGCGTGCAGCAGCAACCACAGCCTCCCAGACACTGTTCAGAGAGGTGTACTGTTTTCCCTCCTTGTAAATCTCACATTTGATGATGGACCACAGGTTCTCAATGGGGTTCAGATCAGGTGAACAAGGAGGCCATGTCATTAGATTTTCTTCTTTTATACCCTTTCTTGCCAGCCACGCTGTGGAGTACTTGGACGCGTGTGATGGAGCATTGTCCTGCATGAAAATCATGTTTTTTTTGTAGGATGCAGACTTCTTCCTGTACCACTGCTTGAAGAAGGTGTCTTCCAGAAACTGGCAGTAGGACTGGGAGTTGAGCTTGACTCCATCCTCAACCCGAAAAGGCCCCACAAGCTCATCTTTGATGATACCAGCCCAAACCAGTACTCCACCTCCACCTTGCTGGTGTCTGAGTCGGACTGGAGCTCTCTGCCCTTTACCAATCCAGCCACGGGCCCATCCATCTGGTCCATCAAGACTCACTCTCATTTCATCAGTCCATAAAACCTAAGAAAAATCAGTCTTGAGATATTTCTTGGCCCAGTCTTGACGTTTCAGCTTGTGTGTCTTGTTCAGTGGTGGTCCTCTTTCAGCCTTTCTTACCTTGGCCATGTCTCTGAGTATTGCACACCTTGTGCTTTTGGGCACTCCAGTGATGTTGCAGCTCTGAAATATGGCCAAACTGGTGGCAAGTGGCATCTTGGCACCTGCACGCTTGACTTTTCTCAGTTCATGGGCAGTTATTTTGCGCCTTGGTTTTTCCACACGCTTCTTGCGACCCTGTTGACTATTTTGAATGAAACGCTTGATTGTTCGATGATCACGCTTCAGAAGCTTTGCAATTTTAAGAGTGCTGCATCCCTCTGCAAGATATCTCACTATTTTTGACTTTTCTGAGCCTGTCAAGACCTTCTTTTGACCCATTTTGCCAAAGGAAAGGAAGTTGCCTAATAATTTTGCACACCTGATATAGGGTGTTGATGTCATTAGACCACACCCCTTCTCATTACAGAGATGCACATCACCTAATATGCTTAATTTGTAGTAGGCTTTCGAGCCTATACAGCTTGGAGTAAGACAACATGCATAAAGAGGATGATGTGGTCAAAATACTCATTTGCCTAATAATTCTGCACTCCCTGTAGTAATAGCAATAGTTGCAACATGTATCATACCATGTGTACGGACACTGATAATGAAAGGAGTATCAAATATGTCATTTTATGAGACTCTACTGCCTAATCCTGAAGACAACTCACATGAAGGATATAGAAAATATCTGGCGGTATACAGGGAAAAGGGCAAGGGTAAGAACCATGTTATCTAAGAAATTTGGTTCTAAGAGGGGATTGAAGAGAAATGTGTCTCCATCTTGTCTTCTCTAAATATGTAAAGAATTGTTGTAACATCTCACCCACGCACTGTTTCACCTTCCCCTGCTGTGAGTGAGGTTCACTTATCTGTCCCAGGACAACATTCTGTGAATCTCCTAGACCTAGCACAAACGTTCTTGCCTTATTCAGGGTCATTCGGCACAACTGCGTACATTCTTATTTGTGACTGATTAAAACCTATTCTTTTCACTCATTGCACACACAAATACCATAAACGGATGTTCTGGTTGTATCTGTATGAGCACCAATGTTTATCTTTATGATTGGTTTAAATGCTGTTGTTATGCAAACTTTTCTACTGCCTATATAAGGCCAAGCGATAGTATAATAAAGTTAGAGTGTTTCTCAGTGATACCAGTGTGTGTCTGTTATTGCCAACTAAGAAACATCTCTCCTGACGTCAGTGTCTCAAACCAAGGTTGTTGTAGAGGTCCAGAAAGGTCCAAATCCTTTCAATAACCAGTGGCATACCTAGCATGGTGGCATGACCCCCTATGGCAGTGATGGCAAACCTTTCAGAGACCGAGTGCCCAACCTGCAACCCAAAACACACACTCTCCCGCTTGCATTTATAAACTCAGTTATGAGCTTCTATTGCAATCTCAAGGATCTGCCTTGATAAGTCAATCCAGATCTTACTTCAGCACAACGACCTTTGCTAATTAGGTCAGCTGAAGGTATGGCATCACCCCACATATTATCACATTGTCTTAATTCAATTGCTTAATAAGTGGCAGCAAACCCCAGTGTTGTTCCAAACACATATGCTTTCAGTACACTACATTATGTAACGTCTGTGCAATACATAAACAGTTATGTGTGTTTCCCTTGTGAGAGATTTCTGTAATGTTCATTACAATCTATATTGGGAACAGGAGAAGCTGTTCAGTGCTGCCTTCCCTCTTAGACCCCATAGGGCAGTTTTGGTGAACCTATGGCACAGGTGCCAGAGGCAACACTTAGAACCCTCTCTTTGGGTACCCGTATGGAAAAAGGCTATGGTGTACCAATATGCCTTAGAGTTTTCCTGCCATTCACCAGCACAGGATTCACTATGATCAGCACAGGTAGCGCATTGAATGTAAGCGGGTTTTATAGCGAAATGCTAAAGTACAAGGAAGATATACTATATTGGACTGTAGTATTCCGGTTAAAATGCTGTGTTGGCACTTTGCGATAAATAATTGGGTTTTGGGTTGCAGGTTGGGCACTCGGTCTCTAAAAGGTTTGCCATCACTGCCATAGGGGGTCATGCCATCATGCTAGGTATGCCACTGGTTATCATGATCCAAAAGTGTAAAGACAACTACTATAATCACATTTACCATGTAGATGCAAGACGTGTGAAACCCAGAGATATCCTGTGAACAGCAAAGCAGATGTCAGCTTGTAGTTTTGGCTGTGTATGAAATTCTTATTAATATAGTAATATAAAGTATTTCCAGTATGGAAACAGCAGAACGCTGTATTTCAGTATTTTCCAAATGGCTAATCCTTTTGTCTAGGAAAGTCCCAGTTTTCTATGATGACTCGAAAATACCATTTGAGGCCATACAACTGATATAAAATCAGTTTAGCGTCAAATTGTCAGTTATTTCAGCATTGTTTGGTGACTCACTGATGGAGAGCTTTGTAGTAGAAAATCAAAGCCGTGCTGGTGATCTAAATCATTGCGACTGCTGATGTTCCTAACGGCTGCTGCTCAATGCACTCAGGTATAGGATACAATGTCAGCATTGTACATGAACAATAAAATTATATCCCTGAAGCCCTTGAGCATATACTCAAGAAAAATGTGCTGATATCAGGATCTATCCCAGTTGAATTGTAGTACTGCAAATGCTTGAGCTTCAGTCTTGATTTGCTGATTTACATAAATGTGTATTGGGGATGCATTTTGAAAGATAACATTTTAAGAGAAGGGTTCACTAAGTTCAACACTAATGTAAGGTTATTTGTAGAGGAAGCTCAAAAGTTTACATGTTAGTTATTTCACATGAGACATCCGTTCTGGATTGTCCGAAAATCGCCTAATGGATAGTGATGGCCTTCCGGTTTTCCCGGCGGTCGGTTTGCAGCGAACTTTGCTCGTTCGCGATTCGCCGAACATAGAAACATATGGCGATATTCGCGCCCGCCATATTCTTTCACATTATGAAGAACTTTGACCCATGACACATCCACCGGTGGTACAGGACAGCCAATTGAAAAGTTTCAGCACATGGACATACCCCCTACCTTATAAATAAACCTGATCTGGCTGCCATTTTACATTCAGTCTTTTGTCAGTGTAGGGAGAGGTTGCTGTGTGGAGCAGGGACAGACAATCGCAATCAGAAAAAATAATTATAACTGGTGTGATATACCAGTCGCCCCACAAAAAAACTTGTTATATACCAATAATATACTTTCTATATAGTGCAATACTACCTCTATTCTTCCTATGATTACACCAAATGGACCTAACATTTAAAGCATAACCATCTACAGATGTATGACAGCATGTGAGCAGTGGATAGTAGGGGGTAGACAGAATTTAGTCTACTTTAACACTCGCGTTTTGTGCGGATCCATCATGGACGGATCCGTTTAGATAAAATAGCCGTCTGCATCCATTCAGAGCAGATCCGTTTGTATTATCTGTAACATAGCCAAGATGGATGTATCTTGAACAGCATTGAAAGGCAATAGAGAACGGATCCTTTTTCTATTGTGCCAGATTGTGTCAGTGAAAACAGATTCGCCCCCATTGACTTACATTGTGTGCCAGAACGGATCTGTTTGGCTCAGTTTCATCAAGCAGACAGCAAAACACTGCAGGCAGCGTTTTGGTGTCCGTCTCCAAAGCAGAATGGAGACTGAACTGATGCAAACTGATGCATTCTGAGTGAGCGGATCCTTTTCCATTCAGAATGCATTAGGGCAAAAAAACGGATCCGTTTTGGAACGCTTGTGAGAGCCCTGAACGGATCTCACAAACGGAAAGCCAAAACGCCAGTGTGAAAGTAGCCTTACAGAGCTGTTCACCCTTACTTTAGCTTGAAAATTCACAAATTCAAAACACTATTGTGGAATGTAAGAAAAACCCTCTTCAGGCTGCAATATGTGATGGCCAGTACATGTGAGCCCACAGTACCAACTAACTGTTTGACTTTGGACTAATCTATAGGGCATTATTCTGGCTATTCCCTGAATTTTACTCTTTAACCCCTATACAGGGATCTGGCCTTCACTGCAGGGGACCCACCAACCCCACTCCTTTTCATAATACTCCCGGTGTAGTTGGATGCTGACTAGAGATGAGAGAATCAAAGCTGATGAAGTGAAATTCGATCCTAATTTCAGGAATTATTTGAATCGCTCTAAATTTCCTTACGTTTCGTGGTAACAAATCACATTTTTTCCTAAAATAGCTGCTGCACATGTTATGACATGGAGCAAGGAACTCTGGGAAAGAGGGATCACCCACAATGCCATGCACGAGCCAATCAGCAGCCAGCCCTGTGATGTCACAGCTCTATAAATAGCCTCAGCCATCTTGGATTCAGCCATTTTCCAGTGTACTTAGTGCAGGGAGAGACATCAGCAGGCATAGGGACAGTGGTAGGAAAAACTTGAAAACATATTTTGCTGAATAAAAGTTCAGGGAAAGAGCATTAGAAGTTTAGGGAAAGGATAGGGATGAATTATTTGACAGTATTAAAGCAGATTATGGTTCAATAGGGGCGTTTACAGCCTGGGTAAATCCTATTACACCTTGCTGTACTGACTGCGGATCCAAATTGCCATTATACTGCTGCTCATTTCAGGTTTTGCAATACCTCTGTAATTCCAGCAAACTGCATTTGTTATTGGGGTCTTATTAGCCCCTGGGCAGTGCAGTTATATATATATAGCTGTTGTGTGGGGAAGTGAGAAAATTAAAGCCCTTCTTGGCGTGTATTAGTGGCAAAAAAAAATATTATTTGCCATTCACGGCCGCAGTTATATGTTCTAAAGTGCTTTTTGGTGTGTATTATTGGGGGGAAAAAAGGGGCTTATTAGCCATTGTGTGGTTCAGTGGGAAAATGAAAGCCCTTTTTGGTGTGTATTAGTGGCAAAAAAAAATTTGATTTGTCGTTCACAGCCGCAGTTATATGTTCTAAAGCCTTTTTTGGGATTAAATTAGCTGGTGGAAAATATGGGCTTTTAGCTGATGTGTGGTGAAGTGAGAAAATGAAAGCCCTTTTTGGCATGTATTAGTTGAAGGAAAAAAGGGGCTCATTAGCAGTTGTGTAGTAAAGTAAGAAAATGACAGCCCTTTTTGACGTGTAAGGTGGTGTGGCAGCAGGGGTCACTTCAAGAGGCCTGAGCTTTCAGTATCAGCTAGCAGTTGTGTCTTGACCAGCAACCCAGTGGTTCTTGAATGGTTGACTCGATCTTCAACTTTGTCGTGACATCTGATACCCCCAGCCAAGAGTCGGTGGGTTCATCAGACACAACCCTTTGTTGGCATGGCCCAGGAGCAGGCACTGTGCCTTCACCTGTCCTCAACCTGCCTATGTCCTTTTCTGTTCCCTCAGCCAGAGAAGTACTATACGCTGTGGGCTCAGCTCCACTATACAGCGAGGACGAGCTACTAGAAGACAGTCAGCAGCTACTGCCCAGCCAAGATCCGGAGGAGACATTAACCCCTTCTTTTGGTAGGCGGGCAAGTAGAGATGAGGAGAGTGGCGTGGGAGCTCATGTTGCGAGAGGTCAGGCTCCTGGCTCAGAGACCCTTGAGGAGGACATCAATGACATGCAGACAGTACTCAATGATGATGTAGCCAATCACAATTGGGAGCTGGGTGACTAAGGGGCTTCATCATCTGGAGAAGAGGGTGGCAGCTTGGGCTTAAGTAAGCGGCGGAGCCAGCAAGTGAGTAGCGAGTCCGGGAGTCAGCAGGGTGGCAGCAGTGGGAGGTCGGGAGCCAAACGTGCCCGGGGTAGACCACAGGCTTCACAGGAGCCTACCAGCCAGGAAATTAGTGGTGCAGGAGTTCACAGAGGCAGTAGCATTAGCAGTCAGTCAGTGCCGAGTGTTGGGGGTAAAATCACCTACTCGGTGGAGTGGCAGTTTTTTGTTAAGCCGCCGGGAGAGGTGAACATGGCCATTTTTTTCAAATCTGTGGGCAGGAAGGTGAAGCATGGCCAGGGTGCCAATGTTAGCACCATGGCCCTGAGTCAAGAAATACAGCGTCACCATAAATTGGCCTGGGAGAACCATGGTTCCAATGTTGTGCTCCAGCCTGCCGCAGCAACAGCTGCATGACCCAGTGGCACACACACGATTTCAGGCAGTCAAGCCTCCACCACCTAAGCCAAAGGAAGCTGTCTTTCCTTTCCATCATCTATTGGTCTTGATGCTTCTGCTCCTCCTCCTCCTAGTCAGTCATTCCATCAGCAATTGATCACCAAAGCGATTGCCAAGAGACAACAGTATGCGTGCACTCATCCAACGGCGCAGAAGCTGAACATGCTACTGGCCAAGTTGCTGGTACTGAAGTCCCTCCCTTTCTAAGTGGTGGGCTCTTCATCTTTCAGAGAACTGATGGCTTGTGCCAAGCTGAGGTGGAGAGTTCCAAGCCATCATTTCTTTGCCAAAAAGACAGTACCAGCCCTGCACAATTATGTAGAACAGAGGTGGGTGTCACGGCCTTTGCTGTGTGCGCCGTTACACTTGTGCCATGCTTGCGGTTGCCGGTGGCAATGTGTTGCTGTTATGGCATGTGGTGGCAGTGTCTTGGCTTTGGCTGTGTGCGCCGTGACATGGTTGCCACGAATGCTGTTGCTGGTGGCAATGTTGTGGCTGGTGTGTGCACTTCCCATTTAAGTTGTAGCCTTCCCCTGTCCGGTGCTGTAAGGGTTAACCTCCTGACTGGGTGTGGTCGCTTGGCTTATATCTTCTGTGGTTTCCTGGCTGGAGTCAGTTGTACTTCAGCTGTTGTTGGGGCTGGAGCTCTGCTCCAGTCCAGGGTGTTCCAGTCCAGTGAGGGCCACCCTTGTGGTCATCAATGTAATCCTGGTGTCTCCTTCCCTTCCTGTCCCTATTTGTATGGAGTGGGTTATGTTCAGGGTGTTTGTATGTCTAGTTTGGTGTTACATGTCTGGTGGTGTTTGGTGTCATGTTTGCTAGACATTCCCCTGTTTCATGTTTATTGCAGCTATGGGTGTCCTGGGTTCCTGTGTGGTTTGTGGTGTGTGCTGTGTCCTTTAATGTTGTTGTGGATGGCAGCACTTGTGCACGGGTTCCAGTAAGTGTGTCTGTGGCAGGTAATTAAGTGTGTTATTGGTTTTGCTTACCTGCCATCTCCTTAAGCTGTATGTGTTCCCCTCTCCTTGCAACCTGGCCTCAGATAGAGACTCCTGTTCCTCCATGAGTGGGATGAACAGGTCGTCTTTTCCTGCTCCTTGGTGAGGGATTACCAGGGCGACTCAGGGTCTCTAGGAATCAGATGTATGAGCCATCCTGCCATCTGGGTCCGCTTATATGGTGAGAAGTCAGGGAGAGGATTAGGGACGCTGTAGGAGGGGACCGGCTTCCTTATAACTCCTTTTGGCCAGGCTGATCCCCTTTCACCCTTTGACACCTCATGGTTTGGGGTTTCCCCCACTGCCCACCGTGACATTGGGCAAGTTCTTGAGCCTGTCAGAGTCAGACAAAGTGCAAGGCATTGCCAATGTGTGGAGCTGTAACTATGGTCAAGGAAAATATATGACCTTTACAGCCCACTGGGTAAATGTGGTTCCTGCCCAGCCAAACCAGCAACTTGACCAGGTGAAGCCGCTTCTGCCTCCATGTTCTTACGCTGCTGGTCCTGCAACAATGTCCGCCTCTGCCTGGATAATGTCCACCCATTGAAATTCCACCCTCCATATGTTGGACCGACTGTACGAACATAGAAAAGAAACAAACAATTTCTTGATGATACAGGCAGACAAAGATACTCCCCTGTGCAACTTCAATGTTAGACAGTGGCAGCTCATATGTGACACCTGCCGTTTGCTTGTGCCGTTTGAGGAGGCCACTTTATTTGTCAGTTGCCAGGACTACTGGATAAACAATGTAATTCCACTGATTCATATCCTGGAAATGATGCTAGTAAATTTGGCTGGTCAGGGGACTGGAGACGTGGTACCTACATCTCATGGCCACATGATCCCTGTGGGGGCTGAACTGGAGGAGGAGCATTTTAGGGCACAAGCAATGTGTAGCAAAATGGGTGGTCTTTACACACAGGTGACAGGAGAGAAGGAGCAGCCAGAGGAGCTTCATGGCGATAAGGAAGATGAGGCAGAGGACCCAGACACACTGTGGCAATATGCTTGCGTAGTGACAGATGAATTATCACCATTCGACAGAGGGATGACTACTGGCTCTCCACCTAGTTAGCCCCTTGCTACTGGTCCAAAATGTGGGCCTTCTTTACACCCGCTAAGAGGTAGGGTAAAAAATGAACTAGAGACATCCTATGTAGCCAGTTGGCCGCTGCCTATCTGCGCTCACGTTCCACTGTCATGGCTTCTAGGGGAAGGGGGTGGCAGGAGCTGTACCAGCTCAATCAGCAGCAGCCTGAGTCTATAGTCGCTGATGAGCAGCCTTTTCACCCTCATAGTGAAGAAACTACTCACCAGCAGCTAGCCGTAGAGCAGAATCTGAACCAGTAGTGGTGGCATACTTGGAGTGCACCCTGCCAGCCATCATTGAAGAACCACTGGACTACTGGGCAGCCAAACTGGATTTGTGGCAGCAACTGGTCAAGTGTTCCTTGGAAAAGCTGTTCTGCCAGGCCAGTAGTGTGGCATCAGAGTGGCAGGGGCCATAGTTACCCCAAGGAGAACTCGCCTGTTGACACAAAATGTGGAGAGATTGGCCATTTTCAAGATGAACCAGTCATGGATCAGCCAGAATTTCCACCCAACAATGCCTGAGAAATTTGCTCATCTCTAATTATAGCATATCGTATATATATTTAAAATGCATGCAATTGTTGGATGATTGTGAGGAGATGTGTAGTAATTTAAACAATATGTGAAAAGAGCAGGTGGAGGCACTGAGTCACAGAAGAAGAAAAAATACGTAAAACTCCCCTATAAGTTAGAGAAGTAGTCAGGGGTGTTACATGTATGTTCACTAATGTGGTTGAGACAACCTGTAATTATTGAGACCATGACTGGAAAGTATAGTGATGATGATGTCATGATGCCACAGGCAGACCTTTACAGTGTACTGACTGACTTATTTTGTAGAATCTAATAGACATTGCAAAAACTGGGCAGTTGAAGGACCTTTAAGGTAATGATCATAAGGTTCTATGGTATGCAGTGAAAGCTCAAGGCAGATGGCATAGACAGCCGTGCTCTGCATGTCTCATAGTCAGTAGTAGGCAGGAAATGGAACAGTTAATTGTTAGCTGCTGTTGGAGACATATCCAGCACTTATTCCTGCATTTAACTCGCTGAAGTGGTTGATAATATCAACAGGAATATAAGAGCCCAGGGTTTAGCTAGGGACTCTAAAGTTGAATCCCACAGAGGTGCTAAAGCCAGCCATGAGGGGTACTGAAAAGCCACCTTGTCCATCCATCCTTCAAGATAAGTCTGTAAGAATTTCATCCAACCTGCAGCCTGTAAACTAAACTGTTTGAGACTTAGTGCAATACTGTGTCTGATGAGGAAGAGATTCCACTACTGAGAATAGTGTGACCAGCGGTTGTATAGAGAGTTCATATTAGAGATTGGGCAGATTGTGCACAGTCCGTGCTACATGGAAAGGAAACCAACCAGCAATTTACATACCAGCCACACAGAGGAGACATATAGGTGGGTGCATATCAAGCCTGAGGTAGAGTGACTTCAAGGGACAGTGTTATATTTGCCTGTTGCCATTTGTACTCTACCAAAATATCATAGTGCCCCTAACTAAAGGCTGCATTAGAAAAGCAGATGAGGCAGATGTGTTGTTTTTTTTTTGGGGTGGGGGCGTTCCTTCCTGACAATCGTCTGTTCGCTAGTGGAGGAGGCCGCTGTGATCTCCTCCACAGCATGGGGAGGAGTGGTCGTTATGCCATTGCTGTCCAGTTGTGTGCTGGCAGCAGATTGTAATAAGAAATCTTGATTGCCTGATGGATGCATGTTTGCTAGGGAAATTGGCAGAAGTATTACACTGTACAATCTTAGATAATATGTGTTCCTGCAAACACTCGTTAACGATAAACTGCCCAACAACTGGCCAATCTAATATAGGCTTAAGCATGTGCCCTCACTGAGAGACTGTAACTTTAAGACTGTTGTCTGCAAAAACTTTTGTGATCATAAATGATCTTAAATGAGATTATATGAGTCAAAGAAATATGGATAGATAAGCTAGACTGTACTAGACTGTACTGAGATATTATTAACTTGAATTTTCAAGCTGTCCTCAAACAGCATCTCGAGCTTGGAATGTAATACAAGACTCTCCTGTCTTAAATTAGTTTCCTGATACAGTCTCCTTCCTTAGAATGTCCCCATTATCAATCGAATTTCATTACTTCAATTTCTATCAGTCAGTTTTAATTATTTTGAATAGTACAGTAAACTCCCAGAAACAGATATGTCTTCGTTGACATTCAACATTTCTGAATGCTTTCCCTGAGCTCTTTTACTTTACTTTAAATTCAATTAGCATCTAATACATACAGTATAAAATACAGAGGTATCAAAATTATCATGAAAAGTTAAACCATAGAATATATCACTTAACCACCTGTTTTCCCCGAATCCAGCTGGGGCAGTGGGAAAAGTAGCTAACTGTTCTGCACGAGCTAGACTCGGGCAGAAAGTGGAGGGGGAGGGCTGCTTTAGATGCTGCTATCTCCTGAATGGTAGCAGCTAGAAACATGCAACTGGTCATGTTTGAAAGCTGACATTCCATCTATATTAATATAATCACTCATAGCAGCCAGCCCAGCAGGCCACTATGCAGTAGGCTTTCCCCAAGAGCAGAGGGCCCCAGCACTTTTTGCTGACGCCGGTCCTGCATATGGGCAACCTGCTATAATCTTTAATTTTAATTTTAAAACTCCAGGAATATAAGGGGAGATTTATCAACCCACATACACCAGAAAATTGGTTTAAAAAAGACACAAACTTCAAGGAATACAGAAAAATCTTGTGCGAATGGCATTTTACACCGCTTTCTGAAAAGGGGCAAGTCCATCGGCCATGGAAGATTTATCATCATTTACACCAGTTTTCTGCTGCAAGTGATGACTGACACCTAAGCCAGCTACAAGCAGATGTTGGTTTCATTGTAGGCACAGGAACTACCAGAGGATGTGCTTTAATTTATGACAAGACATGATCCCCCTCATCATAAATTGCATAAAATGCATCCACCAGTAATGCAGGGGATATCAAGATCAGTCTTGATTCATCTCCTCTATGATATGCTAAAGTACTATAGTAGTATATTCTAGGATTGGCCAAGAGTCCACACATGTTGTGGCTGTGACAAGTGCCAAACCCTCAACCACATGATGCCTCTTGGCCAATTAGACAAGGAGACATGGTAATAATCATATAATTCAATGATGCCTTAAAGGGAAGCAAGCTACAACCATCCAGCTGTTGGAAGACTACAACTCCCAGCATGCGAGTTGTCATAAATTGCCTTGCCATAAATTAAAGCACATCCTCTGGTAGTTCCTGTGCCTAAAATGAAACCAACACCTGCTTTTATCTGGCTTAGTTGTCAGCCATCACTTGCACCAAAAAACTGGTGTAAATGATGATAAATCTTCCATGGCCAATAGCCTTGCCCCTTTTTCAGAAAGCGGTGTGAAATGCCATTCGTGCAAACTTTTTCTGTAATCCTGGAGGTTTGTGTCTTTTTAAACCTATTTTCGGGTGTATGTGGGTTGATAAATCTCCCCTTATATTCCTGGAGTTTCAAAATAAAAATGGAAGATTATAGCAGGTTGCCCATATGGAATTTCAGCTTTCAAACATGACCAGTTGCATGTTTCTAGCTGCTACTATTCAGGAGATAGCAGCATCTAAAGCAGCCCTCCCCCTCCACTTTCTGCCCGAGTCTAGCTCGCGCAGAACAGTTAGCTACTTTTCCCACTGCCCCAGCTGGACTCGGTGAAAACAGTTAGGTGGTTAAGTGATATATTCTATGGTTTAACTTCTGATGATAATTTTGATACCTCTGTATTTTATACTGTATGTATTAGATACTAATTGAATTTAAAGTAAAGTAAAAGAGCTCAGGGAAAGCATTCAGAAATGTTGAATGTCAACGAAGACTTAATTGTTTCTGGGAGTTTACCATAATATTCAAAATAATTAAAACTGACTGATAGAAATTGAAGTAATGAAATTAGATCGATAATGGGGACATTCTAAGGAAGGAGACTGTATCAGGAAACTAATTTAAGACAGGAGAGTCTTGTATTACATTCCAAGCTCGAGATGCTGTTTGAGGACAGCTTGAAAATTCTAGTTTATAATATCTCAGTACAGTCTAGTACAGTCTAGTTTATCTATCCATATTTCTTTGACTCATATAATCTCATTTAAGTTTATGATCACAAAAGTCTTTGACAGACAACAGTCTTAACAGTTACAGTCTCTCAGTGAGGGCACATGCTTAAGCCTATATTAGACTGGCCAGTTGTTGGCCAGTTCATCGTTAACGAGTGTTTGCAGGAACACATATTACCTAAGATTGTACAGTGTAATACTTCTGCCAATTTCCCTAGCAAACATGCATCCATCAGGCAATCGAGATTTTTAATTACAATCTGCTGCCAGCACACAACTGGACAGCAATGGCATAACATGCTGTGGAGGAGATCACAGCGGCCTCCTCCGCTAGTGAACAGGCGATTGTCAAGAAGAAACGCCCACCAGCCCCCAAAAAAATAAAATAGAAATTGGCCTGATCTGGTTTTCTAATGCAGCCTTTAGTTAGGGGCACTATGATATTTTGGTAGAGTGCAAATGGCAACAGGCAAATATAACACTGTCCATTTAAGTCACTCTCCCTCAGGCTTGATATGCACCCACCTATATGTCTCCTCTGTGTGGCTGGTATGTAAATTGCTGGTTGGTTTCCTTTCCATGTAGCACGGACTGTGCACAATCTGCCCAATCTCTAATATGCACTCTCTATACAACCGCTGGTCACACTATTCTCAGCAGTGGAATCTCTTCCTCATCAGACACAGTATTGCACTAAGTCTCAAACAGTTTAGTTTACAGGCTGATGGCTGGATGAAATTCTTACAGACTTATCTTGAAGGATGGATGGACAAGGTGGCTTTTCAGTACCCCTCATGGCTGGCTTTAGCACCTCTGTGGGATTCAACTTTAGATGCCCTAGCTAAACCCTGGGCTCTTATATTCCTGTTGATATTATCAACCACTTCAGCAAGTTAAATGCTGGAATAAGTGCTGGATATGTCTCCAACAGCAGCTAACAATTAACTGTTTCATTTCCTGCCTGCTACTGACTATGAGGCATGCAGAGCACGGCTATCTGGCATGAGCTTTCACTGCATACCAAAGAACCTTATGATCATTACCATAAAGGTACTTCAACTGCCCAGTTTTTGCAATGTCTATTAGATTCTACCAAAGAAGTCAGTCAGTACACTGTAAAGGTCTGCCTGTGGCATCATGACATCATCATCACTATACTTTCCAGTCATGGTCTCAATAATTACAGGTTGTCTCAACCACATTAGCGAACATACATGTAACACCCCTGACTACTTCTCTAACTTATAGGGGAGTTTTACATATTTTTTCTTCTTCTGTGACTCAGTGCCTCCACCTGAGTCTTGATATGAACCTGTGAGGTATGCAGGAGGATTTATCTCTTCTGCCAGGGATTAATTCAGAAAACCTCTGCCCAGCTCGATACACACAATACACTATAAGATGATATGCTCACAAAAAAATGTTAACTGAATCTACAGTAGATATAAAATGTAATGTTTGAATAGTAAACAATATAGGACTTTGGTAACGTTAGAAGTTAACAATGAATAGTAACATAGTACATAAGGCCGAAAAAAGACATTTGTCCATCCAGTTCGGCCTGCATCCTGCATGTTGATCCAGAGGAAGGCAAAAAAAAAAACTGTGAGGTAGAAGCCAATTTTCCTCACTTTAGGGTAATAAAAATTCCTTCCCGACTCCAATCAGGCAATCAGAATAAATCCCTGGATCAACGACCCCTCTCTAGTAGCTATAGCCTGTAATATTATTACACTCCAGAAATACATCCAGGCCCCTCTTGAATTCCTTTATTGTACTCACCATCACCACCTCCTCAGGCAGAGAGTTCCATAGTCTCACTGCTCTTACCGTAAAGAATCCTCTTCTATGTTTGTGTACAAACCTTCTTTCCTCCAGACACAGATGATGTCCCCTCGTCACAGTCACAGTCCTGGGGATAAATAGATGATGGGATAGATCTCTGTGCTGTCCCCTGATATATTTTTATATAGTAGTTAGATCTCCTCTCAGTCGTCTTTTTTCTAAAGTGAATAACCCTAGTTTTGATAATCTTTCAGGGTACTGTAGTTGCCCCATTCCAGTTATTACTTTAGTTGCCCTCCTCTGGACCCTCTCCAGCTCTGCTATGTCTGCTTTGTTCACTGGAGCCCAGAACTGTACACAGTACAGTTATTATTATTATTTTACAGTATATCGTTTTTCTCCCCCTTATGGTGAGACAATCAGAAATAAGAATGGGATATTCAGATAAGACAAATGGTACTGACCAAAATGATATAATATTGATGATATGATATTAAGCTCTTGAAAATGGCTCTGCTTCTTTCACATACTGTTTATATCACCACACATCTCCTCAGAATCATTCGACAATTGCATGCATTTTAAATATATACAGTACAGACCAAAAGTTTAGACACACCTTCTCATTCAAAGAGTTTTCTTTATTTTTATGACTATGAAAATTGTATAATTCACACTGAAGGCATCAAAACTATGAATTAACACGTGGAATTATATACATAACAAAAAAGTGAAACAACTGAAAATATGTCATATTCTAGGTTCTTCAAAGTAGCCACCTTTAGCTTTGATTACTGCTTTGCACACTTTTGGCATTCTCTTGATGAGCTTCAAGAGGTAGTCACCTGAAATGGTCTTCCAACATCCACCATCTAAATTGGGTTCAGGTCCGGTGACTGCGGAGGCCAGGTCATCTGGCGCAGCACCCCATCGCTCTCCTTCATGGTCAAATAGCCCTTACACAGCCTGGAGGTGTGTTTGGGGTCATTGTCCTTTTGAAAAATAAATGATGGTCTAACTAAACGCAAACCGGATGGAATAGCATGCCGCTGCAAGATGCTGTGGTAGCCATGCTGGTTCAGTATGCCTTCAATTTTGAATAAATCCCCAACAGTGTCACCAGCAAACCACCCCCACACCATCACACCTCCTCCTCTATACTTCACGGTGGGAACCAGGCATTTAGAGTCCATCCGTTCACCTTTTCTGCGCCGCACAAAGACACGGTGGTTGGAACCAAAGATCTTAAATTTTGACCTATCAGACCAAAGCACAGATTTCCACTGGTCTAATGTCCATTCCTTGTGTTCTTTAGCCCAAACAAGTCTCTTCTGCTTGTTGCCTGTCCTTAGCAGTGGTTTCCTAGCAGATATTATACCATGAAGGCCTGATTCACACAGTCTCCTCTTAACAGTTGTTCTAGAGATGTGTCTGCTGCTAGAACTCTGTGTGGCATTGATCTGGTCTCTAATCTGAGCTGCTGTTAACCTGCGATTTCTGAGGCTGGTGACTCGAATGAACTTATCCTCCGCAGCAGAGGTGACTCTTGGTCTTCCTTTCCTGGGGCGGTCCGCATGTGAGCCAGTTTCTTTGTAGCGCTTGATGGTTTTTGTGACCACACTTTCAAAGTTTTCCCAATTTTTTCGGACTGACTGACCTTCATTTCTTAAAGTAATGATGGCCACTTGTTTTTATTTACTTAGCTGCTTTTTTCTTGCCATTATACTAATTCTAACAGTCTATTCAGTAGGACTATCAGCTGTGTATCCACCTGACTTCTCCACAATGCCACTGATGGTCCCAACCCCATTTATAAGGCAAGAAATCCCACTTATTAAACCTGACAGGCACACCTGTGAAGTGAAAACCATTTCAGGTGACTACCTCTTGAAGCTCATCAAGAGAATGCCAAGAGTGTGCAAAGCAGTAATCAAAGCAAAATGTGGCTACTTTGAAGAACCTAGAATATGACATATTTTCAGTTGTTTCACACTTTTTTGTTATGTATATAATTCCACATGTGTTAATTCATAGTTTTGATGCCTTCAGTGTGAATCTACAATTTTCATAGTCATGAAAATAAAGAAAACTCTTTGAATAAGAAGGTGTGTCCAAACTTTTGGTCTGTACTGTATACAGGGTGGGCCATTCATATAGATACACCTTAATAAAATGGGAATGGTTGGTGATATTAACTTCCTGTTTGTGGCACATTAGTACATGTGAGGGGGGAAACTTTTCAAGATGTGTGGTGACTATGGCCGCCATTTTTAAGTCGGCCATTTTGAATCCAACTTTTGTTTTTTTTCGATAGGAAGAGGGTAATGTAACACATCAAACTTATTGGGAATTTCACAAGAAAAACAATGGTGTGCTTGGTTCTAACTTAACTTTATTATTTCATGAGTTATTTACAAGTTTCTCTTTGTTTACAGCCATTGACATGTCGCCGAGGTTAACACGTGCGGAGCGGATAGAAATTGTGTTGATGTCTTGTGATGTCGTGGGCCAGTTGAAAGTCCCCCAAGGTCTCCCGATCTGACCCCCTTAGACTTTTATCTTTGGGGTCATCTGAAGGCAATTGTCTATGCTGCGAAGATACGAGATGTGCAGCACCTGAAACTGATACTGGAAGCCTGTGCTAGCATTTCTCCTGCGGTGTTGCTATCAGTGTGTGAAGAGTGGGAGAAGAGGGTTGCATTGACAATCCAACACAATGGGCAGCACATTGAACACATTTTATAAGTGGTCAGAAACTTGTAAATAACTAATGAAAGAATAAAGTTACGTTAAAACCAAGTACACAATTGTTTTTCCTGTGGAATTCCCAATAAGTTTGATGTGTCACATGACCCTCTTCCTTGAAGTTGGATTCAAGATGAGCAAATTTCTCAGGCATTGTTGGGTGGAAATCCTGGCTGATCCCCGCCTGATTCATCTTGAAAAAGGCCAGTCTCTCCACATTTTGTGTGAACAGGTGAGTTCTCCTTGGGGTAACTATGGCCCCCACTGCTCTGATGCCACACAACTGGTGGGTAGGACAGCTTGTCCAGGGAAAACTCGACCAGTTGCTGCCACAAATCTAGTTTGGCTGCCCAGTAGTCCAGTGGTTCTTCAATGATGGCTGGCACGGTGCACTCCAAGTATGCCACCACCGGCTGGTTCAGGTTCTGCTCTACGTCTAGCTGCTGGTAAGTATTTTGTTCACTATGCGGTTGAAGAAAGCTGCACATCAGCGACTATGGACTCAGGCTTCTGCTGATTAAGCTTGTACTGCTCCTGCCACCCCCTTCCCCCAGCATCCATTGACTGCTCCCTGTGTCCTTACAGCACGCACCACGTGCTGCAGCCGGGTCAGAATACCCCAGCTACATCAGCCTCACCACTGCAACAGCATTGCCTAACCAAGTATAATAGCAAAGCCACAGCGCTTCAGCCACATCTAATTCATCTCTGGCAAAGCATTGTACTACATTGTCAGCAAAAGTGACCGGGGAGCATTAGACGAACAGCAAACATCCAGCTGCACCTGCAGCACACCAGACTTGATAAAGGGGTCATGCGCACCCCGAAACACGTTGTCTCTCAATAAACCCGTACTTGTCAAAACCGGTTGTGATTTGTGCCTCACGTCCACCAGCTCTCCAGACCACAAAGGTCCTGACGGGCACTGTCAGTATTTCCCCAGCATCCATGACAGTGGAATGTGAGCGCAGAGGGCCCCCCCAACTGACTACATAGGATGTCTCTATGGTAGTTCTTTTTGTCCTACCTCTCAGCGGGTGTAAAGAAGGTCCACATTTTGGACCAGTAGCGAGGAGCAAACTAGGTGGAGAGCCAGTAGTCATCCCTCTGTTGAATGGTGATAATTCGTCTGTCACATTGCAAGCAATTGAGCATGCATCGGGCCATTTGTGCAACTGACTCAGTGGGAATCCCTGCCTCCATCTCCACTGCATACTTCCACGGAGTGCCTGGGTCCTCTGCCTTACCTTCCACATTGCTGTGTAGCTCCTCTGGCTGCTCCTGCTCCTCCTCTCCTGTAAAGACCACCCATTTCGCTACACCTTGATTCTGCTTCAAAATCCTAGATGTAGGGGCCACATCTCTAGTCCCCTGACTAGCCAGATTTACTAGCATTGTTTCCAGGATATAAATCAGTGGAATGACATTGTTCATCCAGTAGTCCTGACAAATAAAGTGGCCTCCTCAAAGGGCACAAGCAAACGGCAGGTGTCACACATGAGCTGCCACTGGCTAACATCAAAGTTACATAGGGGAGTACCTCTGTCCGCCTGTATCATCAAGAAATCGTTTATGGCCTTTCTCTGTTCGTACAGTCGGTCCAACATATGGAGGGTGGAATTTCAATGCGTGGACATTATTATCCTATGTTGGGGGATGCCGTTCTGCCACTGTAGCTCAAGGAGGGTGTGCTTGTCAGTGTGAGTGGCTGAAGTGCATGCAAAGTTTCCTGGCCATTTTTTGGATGTCTTAAAGATTGGTGGAATACTTCAGGAAATGTTTGACAACCAGATTGAATAAGTGTGTCATGCAGGGTGCATGGCTCAGCCCTCCTTGACACAGTGCCGACACCATGTTCTTCCTATTGTCAGACACCATGGTTCCAATTTTGATTTGTCGTGGAGAAAGTCAGTATTAGATTTCTTGATAAAGGACGCAGAGCAGTTCCTCCCCTGTGTGACTCCATTCGCCCAGGCAAACTATTTGCAGAACAGCTTGACAACGCCATTCCCTTCACATGTGGTATGCTGGTGGAGCACTATGAATTTTCCCTGCAGTGGAGGCTGAGGACAAGGTGGAGTATGAGGAGGCAGAGGCAAACATTATCGCAGGACCAACGGTGTAAGAACGTGGAGGCCGAAGCGGCTTTATCTGCTCAAGTTGCTGGTTTGGCTGGGCAGGAACCACATTTACCCAGTGGGTTGTAAAGGACATATATTGTCCATGACCATAGTCACATCTCCACACGTTGGCGCTGCCGTGCACTTTGGCAGACACCGACAGACTCAATGACTGGCCCACCTTCTGTTCTACATATGTGTGCAAGGCTGGTACTGCCTTTTTGGCAAAGAAATGATGGCTTGAGACTCTCCAACACTCCACGGTGGCTCAGCACAAGCCATCAGTTCTCTGAAAAGTGCAGAGCCCACCACTTAAAAAGGGAGGGACTGCAGCAGCAGCAACATTGCCAGAAGCACGTCCAGCTTTTTCGCCGTTAGATGAGTGCACGCATACTGTTGTCTCTTGGCAATCGCTTTGGTGATCGATTGCTCATGGAATGACTAACTAGGAGGAGGAGCAGGAGCATCAGGACCAGCAGATGATGGGAAGGACAGGTGGTGGAGCCTTGACTGCCTGAAATCGAGTTCATGCTACTGGGTGATGCAGCAGGCTGGACCACCACATTGGAGCCACGGTTCTCCTAGGCCACTTTATGGTGGCGCTGCATATGTTGACGCAGGGCTGTGGTTCCCACATTGGAAATCTGACCACGCTTCACCTTCTGCTCAAAAGATTTGATAAATGGCCATGTCCACCTGTCCAGGCAGCTTAACCAAAAACTGCTATACTGCAGAGTATTTGATTTTACCCCAACACTCCGCACTGATTGACTGCTACAACCACTGCATCCACAAAACACTGCACCACTATATTAAGGGCCGGTAGGCTTCTGCAAAGCAAGTGGTCTACCCCGGGCACGTTTCGCTCCCGACCTCCCAGTGCTGCCACCCTGCTGACTCCCGGCCACACTACCAACTTGCTGACTCTGCTGCTGCCGCACGAGCAAGCTGCCACCCTCTTCTCCCGATGATGATGAAGCCCCTTTGTTACCCGGCTCCCAATTGTGGTCGGCTAGATAATCATCAAGTACTGTCTGCATGTCACTGATGTCCTACTTAACTCTCTTTGAGCCAAGAGCCTGACCTCTCACTACACCCTCTCCCACGCCACTCTCCTCATCACTATTTGCCCGCCTACCGAAGGAAGAGGTTAAAATCTGGCAGTAGCTACTGACTGTCTTCTAGTAGCTTGTCCTGGTTTATAGTGGAGCTGAGCACACAGCATATAGTACTTCTCTGGCTGAGGGAACAGAAAAGGACAGAGGCAGGTTGAGGACAGGTGAGGGCACAGGGTTGTGTCTGAAAAACCTACCGACTATTGGCTGGGGGTGTCTGATGTCACTTGCGACGAAGTCAGAAATCGAGTCAACCATTCAAGAACCACTCGGTTGCTGGTCAACACAATGACCGCTAGCTGACAATGAGAGCTTAGGCCTCTCAAAGTGACCTCTGCTTCCACATCCCGCTACTCTGCTGCGACCTGTGCCTGCGCCAGAAACATTAAGACCTGTGCCCCTCTCCTGTGCAGGGCCTGTCACTTCTTTTTCTAACATACTGTTGGATCAAATAAGTAAATAAAAAGGAAATTAATACATGCCAAAAAGGGCTGTAATTTTCTCACTATTCACACTACACCACATAACGACTAATAAGCCCCTTTTTTGAGGTTATAAAATAGGCTTTAGAACATATACAGAGCTGCACCGCACAAGGGCTAATAAGACCCCAATACCAGTACGGTTTTCTGGAATTATAGAGGTATTGCAAACCTGAAATGAGCAGCAGTATAGTGGCAATTTGGATCCGTAGTCAGTGCAGCAAGGTGTAATAGGATTGTTCCTATTACCCAGGCTGTAACCACCCCTATTGAACCATGGTCTTTTTCAATACTGTGGAATAATTCCTTCCTATACTTTCCCTACACTTCTAATGCTCTTTTCCTGAACTTCTATTGAGCAAAATAAAAGTTTTGAAGTCTTTCTTAGCACTCTCCCTAGCGCCTGCTAATGTCTTTCCCTGCACTAAGTACACTGGAAATGGCTGAATCCAAGATGGCCGATGGTATTTATAGGGCTGTGACATCACGGCACTGGCTGCTGATTGGCTGCATCCATGGCATTGTGGGTTATCCCTCGTTCCCAAAGTTCCCTGCTCCATGTCATAACATGTCCAGCAGCCATTTTAGGAAAAATGTGATTTGTTACCACTAGAGATGAGCAAATTTTTCTAAAATTAAGGTGCTCTCTCTCTAAGGAGAGTTAGTTCCCCCCTGACCCGGACACAGGCCTCTCACCCAGTTAAGCCAGTACTCTCTGCTCTGCACTGATGAGGGGTAATCACCCTGAAATAGCTGTCTGCAGATGAAGTGCTGGATTATTTTAAGAGCTGAACATTGACCTATAGGATAGCTGCTTTACATCTGGTAGCATTAGAGGCAGAGCTTAAGAGCTAATTTGCATCCCTCCCCTCACCTCCCAAAATTACAGAGAAGCATGTATGGCCTATAAGTCTCCTCACACTGATTAAGGTGCTCTCTTTCTTTGGAGAGTTAGTTCCCCCCTGTGCCAAGAAGAAGCACACTCCTTTTACACCGTTGCCAGCTGATTCCACATAGATGTTATCAAAACCTGTTCTATTAAACACGTATACAAGTAGAGCCCCCCTGACAGAGTGGAGAGGGTGTCAGCAGTAATTGTGTGTTGACATCACTGATTAATTTGCCCTTCCTCTGATCTGTCAGAACAATAACCCACAAAAAACAGATCCTGTCTGTCGAGCATACACCTTCACTCGGTCAGCATTTGCTCAATAATCCATCAGTATTGCTAATGCCCCCAAAAAATGGAGTGGATCTAAAGTTGAGATGACACATGAAAGGAATATTTGCATGTCTTCGGTGTTTTGTACCTACTCCTGATTTTGGCTACCAAATCATAAGCCAATTCTGATAGGACCATACAGGCCTTACAGCTGCTACACAGACAGTATCCATTGTGAGTCTCATTTTTCCTTCCTTATGACAGATCAGAAGAAAGGTCAAATAAATGATGATGTCAGCCAGGCCGAAAGGCAAAATAGTGGCCCAGTCATGAAGTGGGGAGGGTAGGAACAGCATGAGAAGTCCACAGATTTGACCTATGACATATTGATGAGGTGGAGGCAGCATGAGGATACCACAGAGTGGCCCAATGACAGAGTGTGGAGGTGGCGACAGCAGCAGCATCAGGAGGATACCAGAGAGTGGCAAGGTGACATAATGTGCAGATGGCAGCAGCAGCATCAGGATACCACAGAGTGGCAAGGTGACAGTGTGGAAATGGGAGCAGCAGCATCAGGATACCACAGAGTGGCAAGGTGACAGTGTGGAGATGGCAGCAGCAGCAGTATCAGGATACCACAGACTGGCAAGGTGGCATAGTGTGGAGATGGCAATAGCAGCAACAGCAGGAGGATAACACAGAGTGGCAAGGTGACAGTGTGGAGATGACAGCAGCATCAGGATACCACAGAGTGGCAATGGCAGAGTGACAATGAGGAGATGGCAGTAGCAGCAGCAGCATTAGTGGACCACAGAGTGGCAAGGTGACATAGTGTGGAAATGGCAGCAGCAGCATCAGGATACCACAGAGTGGCAAGGTGACAGTGTGGAGATGGCAGCATCAGCAGCATCAGGATACCACAGAGTGGCAATGGCAGAGTGACAGTGATGAGATGGCAGTAGCAGCAGCAGCATCAGGAAACCACAAAGTGGCAAGGTAACATATTGTGGAGATGTCAGCAGCAGCAGGAGCATACCACAGAGTGGCAAGGTGACATAGTGTGGAGATGGCAGCAGCAACAGGAGGATACCACATAGTGACAAGGTGACATAGTGTGGAGATGGCAGTAGCAGCATCAGGATAGCACAGAGTGAAAAGGTGACATATTGTGGAGATTGCAGTAGCAGCAGCAGCAACAGCAGCAGCATCAGATACCACAGAGTGGCAAGGTGACATAGTGTGGAGATGGCAGCAGCAGAATGAGGATACCACAGAGTTGCAAGGTGACATAGTGTGCAGATGGCAGTAGCAGCAGCAGCATCAGGATACCATAGAGTGGCAAGATGACATAGCGTGGATATGGCAGCAGCAGCATCAAGATACCACAGAGTCGCAAGGTGTCATAGTGTGGATATGGTAGTAGCAGCAGCAGTATGAGGATACCACAGAGTGGCAAGGTGACATAGTATGTAGATATCAGCAGCATCTGGAGACCACAAAGTGACTCGATGACAGTGGGTTGGTGGGTTGCAACACCAGTACCCACTGACGACGATTGGTGAAAGAAGTAGCCCTTGGCTAGTGATGGACGAACATCGGCTTTCAACAGAAATAACTGCAACAGTGCAGTGCGTATATATTTGTCTTTTTTTTTACTGAAATACGCCCCTACACGCTTTCAACAGAAATAACTGCAACAGTGCAGTGCGTATATATTTTTCTTTTTTTACTGTAATGCGCCCCTATACACCTCCACCAGAAATAACTACAACAGTGCAGTGTGTATATATTTGTATTTTCCTACTGTAATACGCCCCTATACACTTTCACCAGAAGTAATTGCTAGTGATGGACGAACATCGGCTGGGACGTTTAACGAACGCGTGTTAGCCATCAAATGTTTGTGAACCACGCGTTCGCGGTGGGCTCCTTTCACTTTAATGGCAGGTGAACCAGAAAAAACCTTCAGGTCATATTTACAGCCACCATATACTTACTAGAAGTGCACAAATAGTCCCACAACATCGATAGTGACATACCAGAGGGGGATCAATGGCAAAAATTCCCACCAAAAATATGTATTTTAATCAGGGGCAATTTTTATGCGTCTTAAAGGGAAACTCTCAAAAATGTGCCCTGCTGGAGCCAAGAAAAATTGCATTTTAGGCCACAAGAGTACAAGCCCCAAAACTTAAGCATTCACCTGACAGAAAAGAACAAGTGATTATGTTGCTGGAGGTACATTGGCCCACAAGCAACTTAAGCAGGGAGGAATCATGACTTCAGGTGGAAAAAAAATTATGAATATTCAAAAAAAAAAACAATATATAGCATCATTGCTATATATTACCTTTTTTAGGATATTCTTCAATGACAAATATTCTAAATAACTAAAATATAGCAATAGTGCTATATATTCGATTTTTAGCATAGTTGTTATTTTTTTCCATCTGAAGTGAACACAACCATTCCCTGTTTTGAGATTGTGAAAACTCAGATCTGATGGTATATTCTAATCCTGAGGCATTCCCATGGTGATGTGACGCTCCATGCGCATGGCAACGGGCACTGACTGGAGAGGGCTGAAATCCTAGGGAGTCCGGACAGATAAGAACAGTTTTTTTGGGAACCACACACCTTAAGCAGGGAGGAATCATGTGTACTGTTCACTTCAGATGGATGATGAAAAATGACGAATATTCTAAAAATGAATATATAGCAATATATTCAGTATATTGCTATATTCTTTTTATTTCTTTTTGGAATATTCACCAATATATGACGAATATTCTACAAAATATTAGTCAAAAATGGCAAATTGAAATATAGCCCTTGCCGCTCATCACTATAGGCCAGTACAGGCCCCAAAAATTAGGCATTCACCTGACAGAAAAGAACAATTGATTATGTGTCTGGAGGTACATTAGGTGGTCAATGAAAAACAATTTTAATGTAAACCAGTAAAGTACAGACCACAAAAATTAGGCGTTCACCTGACAGAAAAGAATAAGTAATTATGTGGCTGGAGGTACATTAGATGGTCACTGGATAACTATTTTACTGTAGGCCAGTACAGGCCCCAAAAATCAGGTATTCACCTGACAGAAAAGAACAAGTAATTATATGGCTGGAAGTATATTAGACGGTCACTGGATAACAATTTAACTGTAGGCCAGAACAGGACCCAAAACTTTGACATTCACCTGACAGAAAAGAACAAGTGATTATGTAGCTGGAGGTACATTAGGCAGTCACTGAATAACAATTTAATTGTAGGCCAGTACAGGCCCCAAAAATTAGGCATTCACCTGACAGAAAAGGCCTTTTATGCCGCTGTATATACAAAAGACAAGGACCACTCTTTGCTCTGGGTGATGGCGGATATGTGTGGGTTGTCATGAGGAAATTCAATCACACGTGGTCGTCACAGGTGTTAAATTCCCCCGAGATCCATGCCTCATTCATTTCTAGAAATGTGAGGTAGTCCACACTGTCGTGAGCTAGGCGAGTCCGCTTATCGGTCACGATCCCCCCTGCTGCGCTGAACGTCTTTTCGGACTGGACACTCGATGAGGGGCAAGCAAAGAGTTCCATGGAAAATTGTGCCAGCTCTGGCGACAGGTCAAGCCGGCACACCAAGTACTCCAGGGGTTTCTCACTTCTCACAGCGTCCACATCGGCTGTTAACCCGATGTAGTCGGACACCTGTCGGTCTAAGCATTCCCTGAGGCTGGATCCGGAAGGACTTCAAGAATGATCCGAAGGGACCAACACATCTTCAAACTGCCCTCTTCTTGCAGGCGCAGTAGGACTGTTACCTGCACCTGTTTCTCTGTGGGTGGAAATTCCTCTGCCAGCGCCCGCAACACCAGAATGCAGCAAGGCCTGGAAAGTCTGCATTCTGACAGCCCTATGCTGATAACATGTCCGCCATTTTGTGTTTGTGCCAGTAGTCTAAGTACGTTGACACCCAGTACTGGTCCTTGCCCTTTATGCTGTTTATACGGCGGTCCTCTTCAAACACTGGAACATGAAGGCCTATTTGCACTAAAATGGAAGCGATTGAGCGCCCTGGCTCGTGCTCATTGCCCAGGAGAAGCAGGTATATCAAACCCCTTAATAAGGATTTCGCTGAGGCAGGTATTTTGCACCCCTCAATCAGTATTTTGTGGTAGCAGGTATATCAAACTTCTTAATCAGTATTTTGTGGAAGATGTTGTATCACAGGTCTTAATCAATATTTTGTGAAAACAGGTATATCATTCCCATTAATCAGTATTTGTGGAAGCAGGCATATCACAGGCGTTAATATTTGGTGGAAGCAGGTATATCAAACCCCTTAATCAGTATTTTGTGGAAGCTGGTGTATCACAGGCCTCAACCAATATTTGGTGGAAGCAGGTATAACAATCCCCTTAATCAGGGACGTCGTTAGGTCAAAACATTCAGGGCTTGAGCCCCGGATGTTTTGACTAGTGCCCCAAATGTTATGCTGGCAGTCATTTCCACACAATCTCCTGCACAGCCTAGAGCCTGACTCCGCCCACTCATGTGACTGATCATGTGCTCCTGACATCATGAAAGGTCCATTTGCCCACTATGAACTATCATCTCCTGAAGTAAGACATGTGAATGGAGCATTTCTAGGTGCATGTTTTGGCTGTATTCTGCCCCCTGCCCTGTACTGTACCCCCTATGCTGCACTGTGTGTGACTGCCCTATACTGCCCCCTGCCCTGTACTGTACCCCCTATGCTGCACTGTGTGTGACGTCTGCCCTGTACTGTACCCCCTCATGCTGCACTGTGTATACCCCCTGCACTGTACTGTACCCCCTATGCTGTATTTTGCCCCCTGCCCTGTACTGTGCACCCCATGCTGTATTCTGCCCCCTGCCCTATGCTACACTGTGTGTGCCTCCTGCCCTGTACTGTACCCCCTATAATGCACTGTGCCCCCTATGCTGCACTGTGTGTGCCCCCTGCTTTATACTGTACCCCCTATAATGTACTGTGCCCCCTAGTCTGCACTGTGTGTGCCCCCTGCCCTGTATTGTGCCCGCTATGCTGTACTGTCCCCCCTGCCATTTAGTGTGCCCCCTATGCTGCACTGTGTGTCCCCCACCTTACCCTGTACTGTACCCCCTATACATTGCAGCCTCCCTTCTCTGTCTCTAGTGCTTGCCACTTGGCACTATCATGGCACACTAAGGCCGGTTTCACATCACGTTTTGTCATTCGTCCAGCTGTTGTGAAAATACAACTCCCAGCATGCATTATTGCTCTGCTCTTCTCATAACTCCCATAGAAATTAATAGAACAAGTTGGGAATTGTGGTTTCGCAACAGTTGGAGTGCCGAAGGTTTCTGACCCCTGGAAATGTATAGATAAAATGTTTATGTTAACAGGTGACTCAGACTGACACAATAAAAAATATATATACACTTTCAAAGTTTTCCCAATTTTTCGGACTGACTGACCTTCATTTCTTAAAGCAATGATGGCCACTCGTTTTTCTTTACTTAGCTGCTTTTTTCTTGCCATAATACAAACTTAGGCCCCATGCACACGGCCGTGTTTCACAGCCGTATGCAGGCCGTGGAACCGCGGCCTGGATCCCTCCTGAGAGCAGGAGCGCACAGCGTCACTGGTTGCTATGACGCCGTGCGCTCCCTGCTGCCGGCACAGTACAGTAATACACTGGTATAGATCATACCAGTGTATTACTGTATTGCGGCGACAGCAGGGAGCGCACGGCGTCATAGCAACCAGTGACGCCGTGCGCTCCTGCTCTCAGGAGGGATCCAGGCCGCGGTTCCACGGCCCGCACACGGCTGTGAAACACGGCCGTGTGCATGGGGCCTAACAGTCTATTCAGTAGGACTATCAGCTGTGTATCCACCTGACTTCTCCACAACGCAACTGATGGTCCCAACCCCATTCATAAGGCAAGAAATCCCACTTATTAAACCTGACAGGGCACACCTGTGAAGTGAAAACCATTTCAGGTGACTACCTCTTGAAGCTCATCAAGAGAATGCTAAGAGTGTGCAAAGCAGTAATCAAACAAAAGGTGGCTACTTTGAAGAACCTAGAATATGACATATTTTCAGTTGTTTCACACTTTTTTCTTATGTATATTAGGCTACTTTCACACTAGCGTTCGGGCGGATCCGTTCTGAACGGATCCGCTCATAATAATGCAGATGGAGGCTCCGTTCAGAACGGATCCGTCTGCATTATATTAGCAAAAAAAAGCTAAGTGTGAAAATAGCCTGGGACGGATCCGTCCAGACTTTCAATGTAAAGTCAATGGGGGACGGATCCGCTTGAAGATTGAGCCACATTGTGGCATCTTCAAACGGATCCGTCCCCATTGACTTACATTGTAAGTCTGAACGGATCCGCACGGATACGCACGCCTCCGCACGGCCAGGCGGACACCCGAACGCTGCAAGCAGCGTTCAGCTGTCCGCCTGTCCGTGCAGAGGCGAGCGGAGCGGAGGCTGAACGCCACAAGACCGATGCAGTCTGAGCGGATCCGCTCCATTCAGACTGCATCAGGGCTGGACGGCTGCGTTCGGGTCCGCTCGTGAGCCCCTTCAAACGGAGTTCACGAGCGGACACCCGAACGCTAGTGTGAAAGCAGCCTAATTCCACATGTGTTATTTCATAGTTTTGATGCCTTCAGTGTGAATCTGCAATTTGCATAGTCATGAAAATAAAGAAAACTCTTTGAATGAGGTGGTGTGTCCAAACTTTTGGTCTGTACTGTACGTAACTTGCTGTGCATTTTATGGACTGTCATCAATGCATAACCTCTGGACTTAGGATTGCGGGCCTTGATTTGGTACGCACAAATTTGAGGGGAGGGTCGGCCACTTCCCAGCTACTACGCTTAGCATCCAAATGGATTTTTACCTTGGACACAGTGGCCCATCATGGACTAAATGAAGAACTGTTTTCTACAGTACCTGATTTTGGGCCTCTCACAATGATTTGTGGAGGGTCATCTATTCATTGACCTGGGGTTCTGCTGTTAGGTACCAATCTAGGTTCAATAGGTTGTATACCATGTCAGGTTAGTGTGTTCTGCATTGTCAGGGTATCAATGTTAGGGGCCAATTAGGAAGTGCTTGGCTTATAATTACAGGAGTGTGTCTTGGGGACAGTGTTGACACATGCACGTGTTTACATGTGTTATACACTGGTATCTATTAAGCACTAGTCACTTTACATATATAAAAAAAAACTATTTTTGGATATCATTGTTGATCAATGATTTTATAAATTAGTGGGTGTTGTTTTCATAAGAATTTTTATTTTTTATTTTATATATTTTTTATGTTATATCCATGTATTTAATAATTCATTAATTCTTTACAGGTTCACATTTACTCACTTGATTTGCACCTTTCTCTTTCTTTTTTCTTCCTTTCACTTTAATGCGTGTACACATCACTTCACCATTTTCACTCAGTTTATTTATTATACACTTTACTGTCACTATTATTCTAATATACTTATTTAATTCTAATAATCATTACTATCATTATTGTTCACGTAGTATGTATCACATAACTTTGTATAATTGATTATCAAATATGTTTTATGATTCTTCATGATTTTTATGAATTCATACTGGTGTGACACCAATTTAATATATATATATTTTTTTTTTCTATTTATATATAAGTTCAATCATGAATTAATTATTATTGGCCCCTGCCCTATATTCTTATATATTTTAGTATATCAAATATCCAATATGTATACATGGTGCACATTTATTCCAGGCATATGCAATGACCCCCATTGGCCACAAGAAACCCTCCCCCATCTTTCCAAGTGCAGCCTGTAGTCCATAGCAATTCATTCTGCTTGTGGAACGCATTATGCGTTCCATTCACGTCTGTGGAGCACATTATGCGTTCCACTGCGGCTCCTCACTTCCGGTCATGTGCTCACCGCACATCCGCGACTCAAGGACTGGCCAACCTTCTGTTCTACATATTTGTGCAGGGCTGGTACTGCCTTTTTTGCAAATAAATGATGGTTTGGGACTCTCCCTCCACTTAAGCTCGACACAAGCATCAGTTCTCTAAAAAGTGCAGAGTCCACCACTTGGAAAGGGAAGGATTTCAGCACCAGCAACTTGTCCAGGAGCACGTTTAGCTTCTGCGCCGTTGGAATAATGGACGCATACTGCTGTTTCTTGGCAATCGCTTGGTGATTGATTGCTGACGGAATGACTGACGAGGAGTAGGAGGAGGAGGAGTAGGAGCAGGCGCATCTGGACCAGCAGAAGATGGGAATGACAGACATCTCTCTTTAGCTGAGGTGGTGGAGCCTTAACTGCCTGAAACCGGGTGCGTGCCACTGGGTGATGCAGTGGTTGCTGCGGCAGGCTGGACCACCACATCGGAGCCATGGTTCTCTCAGGCCACTTTATGGTGACGCTGCGTATGTTGACGCAGGGCCGTGGTGCCAACATTGGCACCCTGGCCAAGCTTCACCTTCTGCCACCATATTCTACATATGGCCATGTTAGCCTCCTCCGGTGGCTTAACAAAAAACTGCCACACAGCAGAGTAGGTGATTTTACCCCCAACAATCCGCACTGACTGGCTGCTACCGCAAACCCCTGCACCAATTCTTTCCGGGAAGGTAGGCTGCTGGGAAGCAGGTGGTCTACCCCGGGCACGTTTGGTTCCCGGCCTGCAACTGCTGCCACCCTGCTGACTCACAGCCATGCTACCACCTTGCTGGCTCAGCCGCTGCCTCACAGGCAAGCTGCCACCCTCTTCTCCTGATGATGATGAAGCCCCTTTGTTACCCGGCTCCCAGTTGTGATCGGCTAGATAATCATTGAGTACTAGAAAAGTTCAGAGATCCGCTCACCTCTATTCCCCCAGGGTAGGTGCACCAACCAAAATTTGAGAACACCCCTCAAAAATGGATAGAAATATTGTAAAAATATATGGATGGGCACTCATATATGTGGATATAGGACACACTTTATTCATAAAACTTACAATAAAATAAGTTTTCAATAAAAATACGCAATATAAGAAAATATAGTAAAAACAATACAATAGAGAAAGAATCAATAGATGTGCCGTCTTTGGGCTGAGGCTGATGACTCTAAGAATCCTCACCTTGGATTTTCAAACACAGGTCCGTTGGGTCCTGAGATTTATGTGTTAGTTAGGAGGAAGGATGAATGAAGCAGTCAGCCTCTGCTCAATTCGCTATATTCTCCTATAATTTCATAGGCATATTAATCACACACCAATACTTAAAAAGTTTCCACCTATAGTGGTATGATCGGTCCTATTTTAAATAAGAAACACACTAGGAACAAGCCACTAGGCTCCTATAGTCAGCAAGTCAGTCTGTAGCTGTGTTAACAGAAATAAATTGCTCGACGCGTTTCTCTTGTCCAACTTATTTGTTGGTTCATCAGGAGCAGGTTAATAAGTCCACTGCTGTCACTGCATATCACCCCCTCACACCGGGTGCATCACAGAGCAACAGGGAACCTCACAACATTTGACTGTAAACATGCTGCATGCAACTGATGTCATGCATGCAGCACTACTCAATCACCAAGTCCACTGTCACCGCTTGGATGTTATCCCCTCACACTGGGCATAGCGGTTGACAGGGAACTCAGGATCGTTTTAACAGAAAGTATGCTGCACGCTACTGATAACGTGCGTGCAGCTCCCTGTCAACCGCTATGCCCAGTGTCCATACAAATTCATTATCCCTGTTTGAAATGTCACATAAAAGTTGTTGTCCCATTCATTAGCTCATTGATAGCTCATTTACATGGGGAAATTGTTGGGAAGGAACAGTAATTCCCCTAAACCCACATAAAAGTAGCAAAACACCAATATATTAAACTTCTGATTACTTTAGTCAACAACTTTAATTAAACCAAAGCTACTCCATTTCCACTACTGAGATCTGCAATATAAGTTCTATCCAATGCAAGAAGGTGACAATGCGTCCATGGTTACAGACAGTAAACATTTTAGGCAATTTCAGAAGACTAGCATAACACCTGTTTTCTTAAACCCTCTGTAAATATCACCACTGTCATGTAATCTTATTTTCTATGCTGCTAGTAGGATGCTTGGATGTGCTCCCTTTTCTTTCATCATAAAACCACATTGTGAAATGTATGTAAAAGCACAATATTTGTTTAGGTAAAATAATTAGAAAATAAAATCTAAATTAATATGGTCTACGGATCCGTTTCTGTACCAAAAATTTAATTTTTAATGTTCATGTTTAGGATTGTTTTTTTTAATGAATATTAACTCTTTCTTGACAAAGGGTCGTTAATGCCCCAGTGTCCAGGTCACATTTTACAAATCTGACATGCATCACTGTATGTGTCCGTAAACTGATGTAAGAGTGCACGGCAGGGCGGAGAAGAAAAGGAGCAGTTTTTGGAAGGCAGATTTTGCTGGACTGGCTTTTAGATGCCATGTCCCATTTAAAGCCCTCCTGATGCAACCCTACATGTAGAAACTCCCAAAAAGTGACCCTATTTTGTAAACTGGGGGATAAGGTGCCAGATTTATTGGTACTATTTTGGAGTACATTTGATTTTTATTTGTTCTATATTAAGTTTTGTATATAAAAGTATATAAAAAAATGTCTGTTTTAGCACCGTTTTGTTATTTTTAATATTTTACAAGATTAATCTGACAGGGTAGATCATGTGCTATTTTTATAGAGCAGGTTGTTACGGATGCAGTGATATCAAATATGTATACTTTCTTTGTTTGTTTGTTTTAAATAATAAAGCATTTTTGAAAAAGAATTTATGTTTTTGTGTGTCCATTTTATGAATGCCATATTTTTTTAAATTTTCTGCCGATCGTCTTGTGCAGGGGCTTTTTTTTGCAGAAAGAGTTGAGGTTTTTATTGGTACAATTTTTGGGTACATAGGATTTTTTGATCATTCATTATTACACTTTATTACACTTTATGACCAACAAATTGGCTGTTTTGGAACAGTTTTTATTTATTTATCTTTACAGCGTTCATCTGAGGGGTTAGGTCATATGACAGTTTTATAGAGCAGATCATTAAGGATGTGGCAATACCTAATATGTCTACTTTTTCTTATTTATTTAAGTTTTACACAATAATAGCATTTTTTAAACAAAAAAAAATATGTTTTAGTGTCTCCATAGTCTGAGAACCATAGCTTTTTTATTTTTTGGGAGATTGTCTTAAATAGGGTATCATTTTTTACGGGATGAGGTGATGGTTTGATTGGTACTATTTTGGGGGGCATATGCCTTTTTGATCGCTTGGTGTTGCACTTTTTGTGATGTAAGGTGAAAAAAAATTGCTTTTTGGCACTGTTGTTATTTTTTACGGTGTTCATCTGAGGGGTTAGGTCATGTGATATTTTTATTGAAAATGTTGTTACAGAAGCGGCAATATCTAATATGTACACTTTTTTTTTTTTATTTCACTTCGCACAATAATAGCATATTTGAAATAAAAAATGATGTTTTAGTGTCTCCATGTTCTGAGAGCTATAGTTTCTTTGTTTTTTTTGAGCGATTTTCTTATGTAGGGTCTCGTTTTTTGCGGGATGAGGTGACGGTTTTATTGGTACCATTTTGTGCGACATAAGCCTTTTTAATCGCTCGGTGTTGCACTTTTTGTGGTGTAAGGTGACAAAAATTGCTTTTTTGACAAAGTTTTTATTTTAATTTTTTTATGGTGTTTATTGGAAGGGGTCGATCATGTGATATATTTATAAAGACGGTCGTTACGGGCACAGTGATACCTAATATGTGTAGTTTGTTTTTTTACTTTTTAATTTTTAATAGGAAAAGGCTATTTTTTTATTACATTTTTATTTATTTATTTTTACTTTTATTATTTTCACTTTTTTTTTAATCAAGTCCCACTTGGATCTTGAAGATCCAGTGGGACTAGTGGCTGTACTATACTTTGCAATGCTTTTGCATTGCAAAGTATAATACTATCAAATGTCCTGTAGATGGCAACATCGGGCGCTGCCATCACTGCGCGGCAGCCCCGATAGTTGAGAGAGGGAGCCCCCTCCCTCTATTATCACCATGGATGCCACTGCCGCGGCATCTAAGGGGTTACAGCAGGGTGTCAGCATACATCTGACACTCGCTACTGATGTCGGCTGCTCAGAAATGGAGCCACTGACATCAAATAAAGCAGGGGGACCGCCTGGGGGCAGGGGGCAAAGATTGGTGCAGCGCTGTAAAGGGGGGGGGGGGCACAGCCAGCAAGAGGGGGCACATTTGGGGGCCGGATGCATGCATGGGGCGGGGAGGACCGCATCAGGGGTACGATACATGGATGGGGGATGGGGACTGCATTCGCGGCAGGCGGAGGCAGGGCTCACAGGAGGTGAGGGGGGTTGGAGGTGCACAGGAAGGGGGCACAGATCAGGGGGCTTCAGGACACATTACCTGATTTCAGGCTCTGATCTGCAGAGCGCAGATCAGAGCCTGGAACAGGCACTTTTTCACTGCCGCGATCCGATTGGTTAGTCTGCACAGACTGACCAATTGGATCGATTGCCGGCAAGGGATTACTCTGATTGGTCCCTTGCCAACATTACTGAACTGTATGCTGTCCGTGCAGCATACAGGGCAGGGGCAGAAGCTTTAATCCGAGCGCTTTTCAGCACTTGGATTAAAGAGCTGCCTGCCGTCTATACACATGCTATCTGCACGGGGTATGTGCAGATAGCACGTATATAGCCGTATGGCAGTCGGGAAGGGGTTAAACATTTAAAGGGATTTTCTGGGCTCCTGATATTGATGACCTGTCTTAAGAATAGATAATAAATGTCCTATCAGTGTAAGTCTGACACTCAGTACGTCCACCAACTAACACTTTGAACACAGCTCTGTTTCAAAGCGTAGTGGTCATGCTGGGTTAATGTAGCACAATTAGATGCTGCAAACAGCTGATCTATGGGATGTTGATTGGATATTGATGACCTATCCTGAGAAAAGGCTGCCATTATCAGGATTCTGTAAAACTTCTTTAATACTGATATCGAAAAGCCTTACATTTTGAGGTGAAAAAGTATTTCTATAAGGGCTCACGTAAACAAGCGTATCAAGTCTCAACCTTTGACTTGTTTGGTGTCATGTTATAGCACCTATAGGCAGCGCTGGGCTTAGGGGTGTGCAACCTGTGAGGTGACTCATTGTGCTTTATAGTTGCAAAGATAAGGGGACACTCCGATAACTATCTCACATCAGCTTTCACCAATTCTCTCCTGCTTTCTCTCACTGGTGCTGCACTTATGTTTATGGTGGATTAAAAGGGTTGTCTCACTTCAGCAAATGGCATTTATTATGTACTGAAATGTAATATATTACATATTGCCTCCTTTTCTAGTGCTTGGTGATTGAGCAGAGAAGTTGAACTGACTCTGTCCAGTAAGGGTTGCTACCTAGTATACAGTGGGGGAAATAAGTATTTGATGCACTGAAAAAACTAACAGGTCTGTGAGAGCCAGAATTCTTGCTGGTTGGTAGGTGATCAAATACTTATTTCATGAAATAAAATTCAAATTAATTATTTTAAAATCATACAATGTGATTTTCTATTTTTTCTTTTTCAATTCTGTCTCTCACAGTTGAAGTGTACCTATGATAAAAATTACAAACTTCTTCATTGTTTGTAGGTGGTTATTTTCCCCACTGTATTTGATCACATTTTCTGGTGAGAAACCCATTTAAAGTGATTTCCAGGACTTTTAAAGGGGTTGTACAAGAGTAGAAAGTAATTTCTATTGGGCTGGACACAGTTTAAAATGAAAAAAATAAAAATAAAATCATTGAACTTAGGGATGAGCGAACTCGAACTGTATAGTTCGGGTTCGTACCGAATTTTGGGGTGTCCGTGACACGGACCCGAACCCGGACATTTTCGTAAAAGTCCGGGTTCGGGTTCGGTGTTCGTCGCTTTCTTGGCGCTTTTGTGACGCTTTCTTGGCGCTTTTTGAAAGGCTGCAAAGCAGCCAATCAACAAGCGTCATACTACTTGCCCCAAGAGGCCGTCACAGCCATGCCTACTATTGGCATGGCTGTGATTGGCCAGAGCACCATGTGACCCAGCCTCTATTTAAGCTGGAGTCACATAGCGCCGCCCGTCACTCTGCTCTGATTAGCGTAGGGAGAGGTTGCGGATGCGACAGTAGGGCGAGATTAGGCAGATTAACTCCTCCAAAGGACTTCACTTGATTAATCGATCGATCTGCAGCTGTGCATCATTGAGCTGCTGAAATTCAAATGCTCACTCACTGTTTTTAGGCTGCCCAGACCGTTTGTCAGTCACTTTTTTCTGGGGTGATCGGCGGCCATTTTGTGTCTTGTGCGGTGCTGCGACCAAGTGCATCCAAGCTGCGACCAAGTGCATTTAACCCTCAATGGTGTGGTTGTTTTTTGGCTAAAGCCTACATCAGGGTGAAGCTGTCACACCAAGTGCATTTAACCAGCAATAGTCTGTTCATTTTTTGGCCATATACTAAATCAGGGGCAAGCTGCGCCCGTCACCAAGTGCATTTAACCAGCAATAGTGTGGTTATTTTTTGGCCATATCCCAGTCTAATTCTGTCACTAAATCCATACCGGTCACCCAGCGCCTAAATACTAGGCCTCAAATTTATATCCCGCTAAATCTCTCGTTACCGCTGTCCTGTTGTGGCTGGGAAAGTTATTTAGTGTCCGTCAAAGCACATTTTTTGTTCTGGGTTGAAGTACAATTCCCAATTTAGCAATTTCATAATTTAGTGGTTCCTGCTATATCAGAGCTATTTGAAATCTATCCCTAAAAGGGTATATAATATTCAAGGTGCACATTGGGTCATTCAGAATAACTTCACACACACCCGCTACTGTGTATTTCCAAGTCTAATTCTGTCACTAAACCCATACCTGTCACCCAGCGCCTAAATACTAGGCCTCAAATTTATATCCTGCTAAATCTCTCGTTACCGCTGTCCTGTTGTGGCTGGGAAAGTTATTTAGTGTCCGTCAAAGCACATTTTTTGTTCTGGGTTGAAATACAATTCCCAATTTAGCAATTTCATAATTTAGTGGTTCCTGCTATATCAGAGCTATTTGAAATCTATCCCTAAAAGGGTATATAATATTCAAGGTGCACATTGGGTCATTCAGAATAACTTCACACACACCCGCTACTGTGTATTTCCAAGTCTAATTCTGTCACTAAACCCATACCTGTCACCCAGCGCCTAAATACTAGGCCTCAAATTTATATCCTGCTAAATCTCTCGTTACCGCTGTCCTGTTGTGGCTGGGAAAGTTATTTAGTGTCCGTCAAAGCACATTTTTTGTTCTGGGTTGAAATACAATTCCCAATTTAGCAATTTCATAATTTAGTGGTTTCTGCTATATCAGAGCTATTTGAAATCTATCCCTAAAAGGGTATATAATATTCAAGGTGCACATTGGGTCATTCAGAATAACTTCACACACACCTGCTACTGTGTATTTCTAAGTCTAATTCTGTCACTAAACCCATACCTGTCACCCAGCGCCTAAATACTAGGCCTCAAATTTATATCCTGCTAAATCTCTCGTTAACGCTGTCCTGTTGTGGCTGGGAAAGTTATTTAGTGTCCGTCAAAGCACATTTTTTGTTCTGGGTTTAAATACAATTCCCAATTTAACAATTTCATAATTTAGTGGTTTCTGCTATATCAGAGCTATTTGAAATCTATCCCTAAAAGGGTATATAATATTCAAGGTGCACATTGGGTCATTCAGAATAACTTCACACACACACGCTTCTGTGCATTTCCAAGTCTAATTCTGTCACTAAATCCATACCGGTCACCCAGCGCCTAAATACTAGGCCTCAAATTTATATCCCGCTGAATTTGAATACAATACATTGGGCCAAATAATATATTTGTTGTTGTGGTGAACCATAACAATGAGAAAAACATCTAGTAAGGGACGCGGACGTGGACATGGTCGTGGTGGTGTTAGTGGACCCTCTGGTGCTGGGAGAGGACGTGGCCGTTCTGCCACATCCACACGTCCTAGTGTACCAACTACCTCAGGTCCCAGTAGCCGCCAGAATTTACAGCGATATATGGTGGGGCCCAATGCCGTTCTAAGGATGGTAAGGCCTGAGCAGGTACAGGCATTAGTCAATTGGGTGGCCGACAGTGGATCCAGCACGTTCACATTATCTCCCACCCAGTCTTCTGCAGAAAGCGCACAGATGGCGCCTGAAAACCAACCCCATCAGTCTGTCACATCACCCCCATGCATACCAGGGAAACTGTCTCAGCCTCAAGTTATGCAGCAGTCTCTTATGCTGTTTGAAGACTCCGCTGGCAGGGTTTCCCAAGGGCATCCACCTAGCCCTTCCCCAGCGGTGAAAGACATAGAATGCACTGACGCACAACCACTTATGTTTCCTGATGATGAGGACATGGGAATACCACCTCAGCATGTCTCTGATGATGACGAAACACAGGTGCCAACTGCTGCGTCTTTCTGCAGTGTGCAGACTGAACAGGAGGTCAGGGATCAAGACTGGGTGGAAGACGATGCAGGGGACGATGAGGTCCTAGACCCCACATGGAATGAAGGTCGTGCCACTGACTTTCACAGTTCGGAGGAAGAGGCAGTGGTGAGACCGAGCCAACAGCGTAGCAAAAGAGGGAGCAGTGGGCAAAAGCAGAACACCCGCCGCCAAGAGACTCCGCCTGCTACTGACCGCCGCCATCTGGGACCGAGCACCCCAAAGGCAGCTTCAAGGAGTTCCCTGGCATGGCACTTCTTCAAACAATGTGCTGACGACAAGACCCGAGTGGTTTGCACGCTGTGCCATCAGAGCCTGAAGCGAGGCATTAACGTTCTGAACCTGAGCACAACCTGCATGACCAGGCACCTGCATGCAAAGCATGAACTGCAGTGGAGTAAACACCTTAAAACCAAGGAAGTCACTCAGGCTCCCCCTGCTACCTCTTCTGCTGCTGCCGCCTCGGCCTATTCTGCTGCTGCCGCCTCGGCCTCTTCCTCCGCCTCTGGAGGAACGTTGGCACCTGCCGCCCAGCAAACAGGGGATGTACCACCAACACCACCACCACCACCTCCGTCACCAAGCGTCTCAACCATGTCACACGCCAGCGTTCAGCTCTCCATCTCACAAACATTTGATAGAAAGCGTAAATTCCCACCTAGCCACCCTCGATCCCTGGCCCTGAATGCCAGCATTTCTAAACTACTGGCCTATGAAATGCTGTCATTTAGGCTGGTGGACACAGACAGCTTCAAACAGCTCATGTCGCTTGCTGTCCCACAGTATGTTGTTCCCAGCCGGCACTACTTCTCCAAGAGAGCCGTGCCTTCCCTGCACAACCAAGTATCCGATAAAATCAAGTGTGCACTGCGCAACGCCATCTGTGGCAAGGTCCACCTAACCACATATACGTGGACCAGTAAGCACGGCCAGGGACGCTATATCTCCCTAACTGCACACTGGGTAAATGTAGTGGCAGCTGGGCCCCAGGCGGAGAGCTGTTTGGCGCACGTCCTTCCGCCGCCAAGGATCGCAGGGCAACATTCTTTGCCTCCTGTTGCCACCTCCTCCTTCTCGGCTTCCTCCTCCTCTTCTTCCACCTGCTCATCCAGTCAGCCACACACCTTCACCACCAACTTCAGCACAGCCCGGGGTAAACGTCAGCAGGCCATTCTGAAACTCATATGTTTGGGGGACAGGCCCCACACCGCACAGGAGTTGTGGCGGGGTATTGAACAACAGACCGACGAGTGGTTGCTGCCGGTGAGCCTCAAGCCCGGCCTGGTGGTGTGTGATAATGGGCGAAATCTCGTTGCAGCTCTGGGACTAGCCAATTTGACGCACATCCCTTGCTTGGCGCATGTGCTGAATTTGGTGGTGCAGAAGTTCATTCACAACTACCCCGACATGTCAGAGCTGCTGCATAAAGTGCGGGCCGTCTGTTCGCGCTTCCGGCGTTCACATCCTGCTGCTGCTCGCCTGTCTGCGCTACAGCGTAACTTCGGCCTTCCCGCTCACCGCCTCATATGCGACGTGCCCACCAGGTGGAACTCCACCTTGCACATGCTGGACAGACTGTGCGAGCAGCAGCAGGCCATAGTGGAGTTTCAGCTGCAGCACGCACGGGTCAGTCGCACTACAGAACAGCACCACTTCACCACCAATGACTGGGCCTCCATGCGAGACCTGTGTGCCCTGTTGCGCTGTTTCGAGTACTCCACCAACATGGCCAGTGGCGATGACACCGTTATCAGCGTTACAATACCACTTCTATGTCTCCTTGAGAAAACACTTAGGGCGATGATGGAAGAGGAGGTGGCCCAGGAGGAGGAGGAGGAGGAGGAAGAGGGGTCATTTTTAGCACTTTCAGGCCAGTCTCTTCGAAGTGACTCAGAGGGAGGTTTTTGGCAACAGCAGAGGCCAGGTACAAATGTGGCCAGCCAGGGCCCACTACTGGAGGACGAGGAGGACGAGGATGAGGAGGAGGTGGAGGAGGATGAGGATGAAGCATGGTCACAGCGGGGTGGCACCCAACGCAGCTCGGGTCCATCACTGGTGCGTGGCTGGGGGGAAAGGCAGGACGATGACGATACGCCTCCCACAGAGGACAGCTTGTCCTTACCCCTGGGCAGCCTGGCACACATGAGCGACTACATGCTGCAGTGCCTGCGCAACGACAGCAGAGTTGCCCACATTTTAACCTGTGCGGACTACTGGGTTGCCACCCTGCTGGATCCACGCTACAAAGACAATGTGCCCACCTTACTTCCTGCACTGGAGCGTGATAGGAAGATGCGCGAGTACAAGCGCACGTTGGTAGACGCGCTACTGAGAGCATTCCCAAATGTCACAGGGGAACAAGTGGAAGCCCAAGGCCAAGGCAGAGGAGGAGCAAGAGGTCGCCAAGGCAGCTGTGTCACGGCCAGCTCCTCTGAGGGCAGGGTTAGCATGGCAGAGATGTGGAAAACTTTTGTCAACACGCCACAGCTAACTGCACCACCACCTGATACGCAACGTGTTAGCAGGAGGCAACATTTCACTAACATGGTGGAACAGTACGTGTGCACACCCCTCCACGTACTGACTGATGGTTCGGCCCCATTCAACTTCTGGGTCTCTAAATTGTCCACGTGGCCAGAGCTAGCCTTTTATGCCTTGGAGGTGCTGGCCTGCCCGGCAGCCAGCGTTTTGTCTGAACGTGTATTCAGCACGGCAGGGGGCGTCATTACAGACAAACGCAGCCGCCTGTCTACAGCCAATGTGGACAAGCTGACGTTCATAAAAATGAACCAGGCATGGATCCCACAGGACCTGTCCGTCCCTTGTCCAGATTAGACATTAACTACCTCCCCATAACCATATATTATTGGACTCCAGGGCACTTCCTCATTCAATCCTATTTTTATTTTCATTTTACCATTATATTGCGAGGCTACCCAAAGTTGAATGAACCTCTCCTCTGCCTGTGTGCTAGGCCTAAATATATGCCAATGGACTGTTGCAGTGGTGGCTGACATGAAGCCTGATTCTCTGCTATGACATGCAGACTAATTCTCTGCTGACATGAAGCCAGATTGTCTGTTACGGGACCTCTCTGCTCTGCCTGTGTGCTAGGCCTAAATATATGCCAATGGACTGTTGCAGTGGTGGGTGACGTGAAGCCTCATTCTCTGCTATGACATGCAGACTGATTCTCTGCTGACATGAAGCCAGATCGTCTGTTACGGGACCTCTCTGCTCTGCCTGTGTGCTAGGCCTAAATATATGCCAATGGACTGTTGCAGTGGTGGGTGACGTGAAGCCTCATTCTCTGCTATGACATGCAGACTGATTCTCTGCTGACATGAAGCCAGATTGTCTGTTACGGGACCTCTCTGCTCTGCCTGTGTGCTAGGCCTAAATATATGCCAATGGACTGTTGCAGTGGTGGGTGACGTGAAGCCTCATTCTCTGCTATGACATGCAGACTGATTCTCTGCTGTCATGAAGCCAGATTGTCTGTTACGGGACCTCTCTGCTCTGCCTGTGTGCTAGGCCTAAATATATGCCAATGGACTGTTGCAGTGGTGGGTGACGTGAAGCCTCATTCTCTGCTATGACATGCAGACTGATTCTCTGCTGACATGAAGCCAGATTGTCTGTTACGGGACCTCTCTGCTCTGCCTGTGTGCTAGGCCTAAATATATGCCAATGGACTGTTGCAGTGGTGGGTGACGTGAAGCCTCATTCTCTGCTATGACATGCAGACTGATTCTCTGCTGTCATGAAGCCAGATTGTCTGTTACGGGACCTCTCTGCTCTGCCTGTGTGCTAGGCCTAAATATATGCCAATGGACTGTTGCAGTGGTGGGTGACGTGAAGCCTCATTCTCTGCTATGACATGCAGACTGATTCTCTGCTGACATGAAGCCAGATCGTCTGTTACGGGACCTCTCTGCTCTGCCTGTGTGCTAGGCCTAAATATATGCCAATGGACTGTTGCAGTGGTGGGTGACGTGAAGCCTCATTCTCTGCTATGACATGCAGACTGATTCTCTGCTGACATGAAGCCAGATTGTCTGTTACGGGACCTCTCTGCTCTGCCTGTGTGCTAGGCCTAAATATATGCCAATGGACTGTTGCAGTGGTGGGTGACGTGAAGCCTCATTCTCTGCTATGACATGCAGACTGATTCTCTGCTGTCATGAAGCCAGATTGTCTGTTACGGGACCTCTCTGCTCTGCCTGTGTGCTAGGCCTAAATATATGCCAATGGACTGTTGCAGTGGTGGGTGACGTGAAGCCTCATTCTCTGCTATGACATGCAGACTGATTCTCTGCTGACATGAAGCCAGATTGTCTGTTACGGGACCTCTCTGCTCTGCCTGTGTGCTAGGCCTAAATATATGCCAATGGACTGTTGCAGTGGTGGGTGACGTGAAGCCTCATTCTCTGCTATGACATGCAGACTGATTCTCTGCTGTCATGAAGCCAGATTGTCTGTTACGGGACCTCTCTGCTCTGCCTGTGTGCTAGGCCTAAATATATGCCAATGGACTGTTGCAGTGGTGGGTGACGTGAAGCCTCATTCTCTGCTATGACATGCAGACTGATTCTCTGCTGACATGAAGCCAGATCGTCTGTTACGGGACCTCTCTGCTCTGCCTGTGTGCTAGGCCTAAATATATGCCAATGGACTGTTGCAGTGGTGGGTGACGTGAAGCCTCATTCTCTGCTATGACATGCAGACTGATTCTCTGCTGACATGAAGCCAGATCGTCTGTTACGGGACCTCTCTGCTCTGCCTGTGTGCTAGGCCTAAATATATGCCAATGGACTGTTGCAGTGGTGGGTGACGTGAAGCCTCATTCTCTGCTATGACATGCAGACTGATTCTCTGCTGTCATGAAGCCAGATTGTCTGTTACGGGACCTCTCTGCTCTGCCTGTGTGCTAGGCCTAAATATATGCCAATGGACTGTTGCAGTGGTGGGTGACGTGAAGCCTCATTCTCTGCTATGACATGCAGACTGATTCTCTGCTGACATGAAGCCAGATCGTCTGTTACGGGACCTCTCTCCTCTGCCTGGGTGCTGGGCCTAAATTTATGACAATGGACTGTTGCAGTGGTGGCTGACGTGAAGCCTGATTCTCTGCTATGACATGCAGACTGATTCTCTGCTGACATGAAGCCAGATCCTCTGTTACGGGACCTCTCTCCTCTGCCTGGGTGCTGGGCCTAAATTTATGAAAATGGACTCTTACAGTGGTGGGTGACGTGAAGCCTGATTCTCTGCTATGACATGAAGACTGATTCTCTGCTGACATGAAGCCAGATTGTCTGTTACGGGACCTCTCTCCTCTGCCTGGGTGCCGGGGCCTAAATATCTGAGAATGGACTGTTCCAGTGGTGGGTGAGGGGAAGCCAGATTCTCTGCTATGGAACCTCTCTCCAATTGATTTTGGTTAATTTTTATTTATTTAATTTTTATTTTAATTAATTTCCCTATCCACATTTGTTTGCAGGGGATTTACCTACATGTTGCTGCCTTTTGCAGCCCTCTAGCCCTTTCCTGGGCTGTTTTACAGCCGTTTTAGTGCCGAAAAGATCGGGTCCCCATTGACTTCAATGGGGTTCGGGTTCGGGACGAAGTTCGGATCGGGTTCGGATCCCGAACCCGAACATTTCCGGGATGTTCGGCCGAACTTCTCGAACCCGAACATCCAGGTGTTCGCTCAACTCTAATTGAACTCTTCCAGATCCTGTGCCAAGCAACAGAAGTGTGACATCCAGTCAATACAGACATAACCACTGCAGGCTAACTGCTTCAGCTGCCATGTGCAGTTTCTGATGCATTAACTTTGAGGCCATTGATTGCCCCATATATATAAAAATGAGTTTCTCTCTGTCTGTCTAGACGTCTGTTTGGACGTTCTTTATGCACGACCAAACGACTGGACCGTTCTTCACCAAATTTGGCACACAGGTACATCAGGTGTCCAGGAAGGTTTTAGACCAGGCCTCAGCTCTCTAGGACTTACGTTCCTGAGATATTCCCCAAAAATGACCTGCATTAGCCAATAGAAGCCTGCAAGCCTTTCACTTAAATCTGAACTGCCATTTACACGGTCACATGTGCCTTATTAGCCAATAGAAGCTTGCAGGTCCTACTCCAAGTTGCCATAACAACTGATCACAGGTTTTAGCAGTTTGAAGTTCCTTAAATATTCAGTCTACATGCATGGGGGGCAGGGGCCACTATTAAACGGACGGCCGCTGTGAAGTTCACTGTTAAAGGGGCAGGCAATGTGGAGGTCACTGTTAAAAAGGTGGTCATTGTTAAAGGTGCGGGCACTGTGGTGGTCACTGTTAAAAGGATAGTCACTGTTAAAGGGGCGGGCATTGTGGAGGTCACTTTGGAGGTCATTGTTAAAAAGGCAGACAATGTGGAGGTCATTATTAAAAGGGTGGGCATTGTGGGGGTCACTGTTAAAGGGGCGGTCACTGTGGAGGTCACTATTAAAGGAGAGGGCACTGTGGAGGTCTCTGTTAAAGGGGTGGGCAATGTGGAAGTCACTGTTAAAGAGGGGCGGGCACTATGGATATTCCTGTTAAAGGGCGGCCATTATGAAGGTCACTGTTAAAGGGGTGGTCAACGTTAAAGGGGCGGGCACTGTGAAGGTCATTGTTAAAAGGGCGGGTACTCTGGAGGTCACTGTTAAAGGGGCGGGCGGTGTGGAAGTCACTGTTAAAGGGGCAGGCACTGAGGAGGTCACTGTTACAAGTGTGGGCACTGTCGAAGTCGCTGTTAAAGGGGTAGGTACTGTGGAAGTCACTGTTAAAGGGGCGAGCACTACGGAGGTCAATGTTAAAAGGGCGGGCATTGTGGGGGTCACTGTTAAAGGGGCAGGCACTGTGGAAGTCACTGTTAAAGGTGCTGGCACTGTGAAGGTCACTGTTAAAGGGGTGGTCAATGTTAAATGGGCAGGCACTGTGGAGGTCACTGTTAAAAGGGTGGACAATGTTAAAAGGGCGGCACTGTGGAGGTCACTGTTAAAGGAGAAGTCAATGTTAAAGGGGCGGGCCCTGTATAGGTCACTGTTAATGGGACGGGCACTGTGAAAGTCACTGTTAAAGAGGCGGGCACTGTGAAAGTCACTGTTAAAGGGGCAGCCACTGCAATGTGGAGATCAATGTTAAAGGGGCGGCCACTGTGGAGGTCACTGTTAAAGGGGCGAGAACTGTGGAGTGAAGGTCAATGTTAAAGGGGCAGGCACTGTGGAGGTCATTGTTAAAGGGGTGGGTACTGTAGAGTTCAACTTTTTACAACACACGGAAACATGAAATGAAATAGATTAAATATGCTGGTCTCTTATATATATATATAAAAATGAGTTTTTGTCTCTCTGTCTGTTCTTTATGCGCGACCAAACGACTGGACCGAGCTTCACCAAATTTAGTACACAGCTACATCCGGTGTCCAGGGAAGTTTTAGACTGGGTCTCAGCTCTCTCGGACGTACCTTTCCTGAGAGTCTCAAAAAAATGACCTGCATTAACCAATAGAAGCTGCAGGGGCCACTATTAAACGGACGGCCGCTGTGAAGTTCACTGTTAAAGGGTCAGGCACTGCAGAGGTCACTGTTAAAGGGGTGGGCCCTGTGGAAGTCACTGTTAAAGGGGCTGGTACTTTGGAGGTCACTGTTAAAGGGGTGGACACAATGAGGTCACTGTTAAAGTGGTGGTCAATGTTAAAGGGGCGGGCACTGTGGAAGTCACAGTTAAAGGGGCAGGCACTGGGAAGATCACTGTTAAAGGGCTGCCACTATTAAAGGGACGTGCAATGTGGAGGTCACTGTTAAAGGGGCAGGCACTGTAGAGGTCAGTGTTAAAGGGGCAGGTACTGTGGAAGTCACTGTTAAAGGGGCAGGCTCTGTGAAGATCACTGTTAAAGGGCAGCCACTATTAAAGGGACCTCCACAGTGCCTGCCCCTTTAACAGTGAACTTCACAGTGCCCATCCGTTTAATAGTGGCCCCTGCCCCCCTGCATGTAGCAGTGTAGATTTGCCGTCATACGTCATATGACTGAATATTTCAGGACCTGCGAACTGCCAAAACCTGTGATCAATTGTTATGGCAACCTGGAGTAGGATCTACAAGCTTTTATTGGCTCATAAGGGACATGTGACTGTGTAAATGGCAGTTTGAATTTAAGTGAAAGGCTGGCAGGCTGGTATTGGCTATTGCAGGTCATTTTGGGGGAATATCTCAGGAACGGTACATCCTAGAGAGATGAGATCCCCGCAAGATTTCTTTCCAGGTAGCAAGGGATGTGTATACCAATTTTTGTAGAAATGGGTGGTTGCGTTTCGCGGAACATACACACACACACATACTGTACATACATACATACATATATACATCCTTTTATATATATATGGTGTATATATATACCTATACATACATCTTTCAGACTGACAATCATACAAGTGCAATCACTCTGCATTTACATTTTATTGGGTAAAATGCTCATAGCAAGGAAAGCGTCAATGAGAATTCGTCTCACCATCTCAAATCAATAATGGAAGGTTAAATGGTTTACAAAGTCTTTCAGTTCTGAATACCTATGTGGTTGCCTTGGATTTCCAGCTTGTGAACATGCAAGCTGTCTTTTATAACTGAAATTTCATGCTGAGAGGCTCTTTGCTCTTGATTTTCATGAATTTTTAATCAACAAAACAGGCAGGAAATTTAAGCAGACTCCAAATCTCTGTGTCTCGTCTTTCATTTCTTGGATGTAATGCAGTGTACGACTGTGCGCAAGATAACAGCTTTGCCTCTTAATCTCTCCTTGACTGCCCTGGCATCTCAGTGCTCGGTGTGGAATATTTTGTACATTCAGTTTAAGGCAAAATTATGACCACTGCCTCATAGCAGAGCATTGTGTAATGTTGTGTAGGTTCGCATATTTGGGCAGATATATTAAGATTTAGGTTTATTAGGCTTATTTTGCCGGCACCATTTTTAGTTTAAACCAAATTTATGATTTGGATTGTTAAATGTGTCTAAATGTGGGAAGTTGTCTTAAAAAGTGGTGAAGGGAATAGTAGACACACTGAACCACAAAAATTCCAATTTGCTAAGTATTGTGCCATATAAGACGAGGCGCAAGAAGTGCTAAACAAAAAGTTGTCTAAAGGGTGCGCCACACATTCCAACACAAATGAAGACATTTTCCAGGCGCAGTGACATTGCTGTAACCGCCTCATTTTGTCCCAATTGAGGCCTTAATAATAAAATCTGCAAAAAATGATGCCTTCTGTTTTGTAAATTCAGTCTTTTTTTTTTCTCACTGCCATCACTAGAAAGGGTCATTCTCATCTGTAGGAATGAACAGGAATAGGATCAGTGCTGAGAATTTCAGATCAGGCACATGGATCAATGAAAAAACAGATGTGTGTACCGACATAGACAAGAGTGCATGGGGTGGTGTGCTGTCCGTGAAAAAATAGCACGCTGAAGAAAAATATAGTCGTGTGCAGGAGCCCTTACAGAAAAGTAAGAGAAAAAGGAAAATATTGGGGGTCATTTATTAATAACCCTTTCCTGTCCACTCCACGCCCCCTTTTTTCAACCTGGCATAAGTGGGGAAAAGTCACAGATTGCAGCACAACTAATCTACATTTTGTAAAATTTTGAGGCGGATATAAATAAAAAAAACTGCTGATAGTATTTGGGAGTGTTTAGAGATGAGAACATTTTTCAAAAATTCGATTCGCCGATATGCCGGTTTGATCCGAATATATTTGCGGTGAATTACGTTAAAAAATCGCTATTTCCTGCCTGAAGAGAGCCTTTCTAGTGGTGTAGAACACTGTGCCTTGCAGTAACACGCATAGGGAGTCTGCTGTGGTAGTGAAATAATACTGTGAGTCAGTATGACATGCAGATGTCAGGCGTCGCTCTTAGAATCACTGCACACTTCACTTATTTGGGCATTTACGGGACCAAAACTGACCAAATAACTCAAGTATGATGTTAGCGTCAAGAAGAAGCACACTTCTTTTACACCGTCCCAGCTGAATCCACACAGATGTTATCAGAACTAGTGTTGGGCGTGAATATTAATCACGAATATCGGCACTTTGAGAATTTGCGAATATTTAGAATATAGTGAGATACAGTATATTTGTAATTTCGAATATTCTAGATTTTCTCTTCATCAGTAACCTCCCTTCTTGCTTGTGGGCCAATGAGAAGGCTGCAATGTCTTTGTCTGAGCTTAGCATCATCCTTAGCAACCAATAGGAAAGTTGCCTACCCCTTACTATATAAGAACCTCCCCAGCAGCCATTTTCTGCAGTTTTATGGAGTTCTGAGAGAGACAGAGCAGTGACATTGCTGTGCTTTGTGCTTTGCTGTGTCATTACATTAGAAAGTTAGTTAGCTTATATATATAATACAGATAGTTAGTGGGAGATAGTCAGTGTAGGTTAGATAGTGATATAGTGTAGCTGTCCATACATACATACTGCATATTAAAGCTATTGTAATGTTCTGCCATGCCAACCATTTTCTCCAGTCTCATGAAACTTCCAGCAGCTTGAAAAATGTAGCTATAGCGACCCACACCTGTATTTTGCACAAATTGCGCGAATATTACATTGACGATTTTTCACGATCAAGAAAATAATCTCGAATTCGCAAATATATTCTTCCAAATATTTTCAAAATATCACAAATTCGAATATTGCCCCTGCCGCTCATCAATAATCAGAACCTGTTCTATTAAACGCATATACAATAGAGCCCCCCGGACAGAGTCATTGATTAATTTGCCCTTCCTCTGATCCGTCAGAACAATAACCCACAAAAAACTGTGTGGATATGGCAGAAGCAGCAGCATCGGGAGACCACAGAGTGGCAAGGTGACATAGTTTGGGGATGGCAGCAGCATGAGGAGACCACAGAGTGGCAAGGTGACATAGTGTGGATATGGCAGCAGCAAGATACCACAGAGTGGCAAGGTGACATAGTGCGGAGATGGCAGCAGCATCAGGATTTCACAGTGGCAAGGCGACATAGTGTGGATATGGCAGCAGCAGGATACCACAGTGGCAAGGTGAGATAGTGTGGAGATGGCAGCTGCATTAGGATACCACTAGTTTTGATCGCGAATATTCTAATCGCTAATTTTTATCGCGAATATTGGGACTTCGATAATTCACAAATATCTAGAATATAGTGCTATATCTACGTAATCGTGAATATTCTAGATTTTTTTTCATCAGTTCCCATGATACCTCACTGCTTCTTGCTTGTGGGCCAATGAGAAGACTGCAATATCTTTGCCTTTAGAAGTAGTGTTGATTGTGAATTTTCGTATAGCAAATTTTTGTATCGCAAATTTTTATTGTGAATTTTCTGATTGCCGATTTTTGCAATCAAGACAATAATGACTGGATATCTTGAAATCGCAAATATATGATGAATATTCGCCCAAGTATTCGCAAAATATCGCAAATTCAAATATTGCCTCTACCGGTCATCACTGGATACCACAGAGTGGCAAGGTGACATAGTGTAGATATGTTAGCTGCAGCATGAGGAGACCACAGAGTGGCAAGGTGACATAATTTGGAGGTGGTGGCAGCATCAGGAGGCCACAGGGGACACAGTGTGGATATGGCGGCAGCAGCATACCACAGAGTGGCAAGGTGACATAGTGTGCAGATGGCAGCAGCATGAGGATACCACAGAGTAGCAAGGTAACATAATGTGGAGATGGCAGTAGCAGCAGCAGCAGAATCAGGAGACCACAGAGTGGCAAGGTGACATAGTTTGGAGATGGCAGCAGCAGCTGCATTAGGAGACCACAAAGTGAACCAGTAACAGAGTGGGGCGGTGGGTGGCAATGCCATTACCTGCTGACGAAGGTGGGTGCAAGAAGGAGCACTTGGCATCAGATGTGTGGCATCAGGCGGGTTGCATCATCAGAATAGTAGCTGAGGCAGGTAGCTAGAAGAAACCTGCCTCTTTTGTCAAATTGTTGGTGTGGCACCATGGATGATCTAGTCTGATGCATCAGGCATTGGTGTATGGAAATCCTGGCTGATCAAGGCCTGATTCATCTTGATGCAGTATCCTGCTAAGTGCTATATGTGGGTACATGTGGGCATTTTAAACTGTTGCTAAATGTCATATCAAATGTATTGTGGTATCATGCTGTAATTCCCTTTAACAGGCTGGCAGTGTCATTTACCTTTTTTTGCCCCTAAGCGCAGCGCTGAACGTTGAATAAAATGTATTTTTCCACCAAAATACTTAAAGATTTTACCACATATAACGGAGCATGAAGATGGAAAGGGTCTTTCCCCCGCACTATACAGATGTCTCAGAAATGAACCGCTGCTCCTGACAGCAGCTCCAGAAAAGGTCATGGAGTATCCCAGTCATCCGGCATCTATTCCCTCCGCTGAAGGATTATTTTGAAAGTGTGAAGCCACAATGGGCCCCCACGCTGCAGATTTATCATGGAGACATAATGGAGATTTAACCGCATATAACCGCAGAGCTGAACACTGAATAAATTACGGCTTTTTTACCAAAATAATTCAATAAACATTTTACCACATATAACTGCCGCACTGACTGACTGCTACCGCTGCTACTTCCGTGAACCCCTGCTACAGTACTTCCCGGTTAGGTAGGCTGCTGCGAAGCAGGTGCTTTGCCCATGGCACGTTTGGCTCCCGACCTTCCACCCTGCTGACTCCCAGCCATGCTTTCAACACATTTAACCCCCGACGTGAACTGAGAATATATTTTTCTTTTTATACTGAAATAGGCCACTAAACGCTTTCAGCAGAAATAAATGCACCAGGGAAGTGCGTATATATTTTTCTTTCTGTACTGAAATAGGCCACTGAATGCTTTTGCCACAAATAAGTGCCCCAGTGAAATTGGTATATATATATTTTTTTTTTACTGTAATACGCCCCTATACACTTTCAACAGAAATAACTGCAGAAGTGAACTGAGCATATATTTTTCTTGTTGGACTTTTATAGGCCACTATACACTTTTATCAGAATTAACTGCAGAAATGCACTGAGAATATATTTATCTTTTTTTTTACTGTAATACGCCCCTATACGCTTTTGCCAGAAATAACTGCAGAAGTGAACTAAGCATATTTTTTTTCTTGCTGGACTGTAATAGGCCACTATACGCTTTCACCAGAATTAACTGCAGAAATGCACTAAGAATATATTTATCTTTTTTTACTGTAATACACTACTATACGCTTTCACCAGAAATAACTGCAACAGTGCAGGGCGTATATATTTTTCTTATTTTACTGAAATACGCCCCTATATGCTTTCACCAGAAATAACTGCAACAGTGCAGTGCGCATATATATTTTTTATTTTACTGAAATGCGCCCCTTTTCAATTTCACTAGAATTAACTGCAGAAATGCACTGAGAATATATTTTTATTTTTTTACTGCAATACGCCCCTATACGCTTTGACCAGAAATAACAGCAGAAGTGACATGATAATATATATTTCTTGTTGAAATGAAATAGGCCACTATGCTCTTTAACCAGAAAACAAATAGTGCAGTGCGTATATATTTCTTATTTTACTGAAATGCGCCCCTATACGCTTTCACCAGAAATAACTGCAACAGCGCAGTGCGCATATATTTCTTCTTGTTGTACTGAAATATGCCCCTATACGCCTTCAGCAGAAATAACTGCAGAAGTAAAATGCATATATATTTTTCTTGTAGTACTGAATAAGATACTAAGACATAATCCTCTAAAGGCTTTCCAACATAAAACTTGCAGCCCAATAACAAATAGCTGGATGAAATGACAGAGCTGTATAATGACTATTTGGATCCCCAAATAATCTTTCCCTGCTGCACTTGTAAATCACTTTCCTATCAATGTCCCTAGCACCTTCTGACATCTCTCCCTGCACTAAGATGCTGTGAAATGATTCCTCCCTATCCATTCCCTGCACTTATAAATCGTTTTTTTCTGTCTTTTTATTTCCACAATCGTTTTTCCAACAGCTGTCCCTAGTGCCTTCACACGTCTGTCCCTGCACTGTGAACGCTGGAAAATGGCTGCCGTATTTATAGGGCTGTGACATCACAGGGCTGGGTGGCTGCTGATTAGCTGCATGCAGGCATGTTAATCTGGGTGATCCCGCCTTCCCAGAGTTCCTTGCCCCATGTCCTCAGTCCTCATACGTGTAGCCGCCATTTTAGGAAAATTGTGATTTGTTACCACGAAGAGTGAGGAAATTCACATTCATTGTGAATCAAGTTTTTCCTGAAATTCTAAAAGAATTCCACTGTCAGCTTCGATTCGCTCATCTCTTGTAGTGTTGATGGTGAATATTCTAATCGCTAATTTTTATTGCGAATGTCAGCACTTCAAGAATTTGCGAAGATGTAGAATATAGTGCTATATATTCGCAATTGCGAATATGCAAGATTTTTTTTTTCATCAGTAACCTCTCGTCTTGGTTGTGGGCCAATAAGAAGGCTGCAATATCTATGTCAGAACTTAGCAACATCCCTAGCAACCAATAGGATAGTTGCCTACCCCTTTACTATGTAGGAAACTCCCCAGCAGCCATTTTCTGCAGTTTTTGTGCAGTTCTGAGAGAGAGAGAGAGCAGTGTCATTGATGTGCTGTGCTTTCATCTAGATCCTATTCATTATCCAATTACATTAGATAGCTCATATACAGGTCCTTCTAAAAAAAATTGCATATTGTGATAAAGTTCATTATTTTCTGTAATGTACTGATAAACATTAGACTTTCATATATTTTAGATTCATTACACACAACTGAAGTAGTTCAAGCCTTTTATTGTTTTAATATTGATAATTTTGGCATACAGCTCATGAAAACCCAAAATTCCTATCTCTAAAAATTAGCATATCATGAAAAGGTTCTCTAAACGAGCTATTAACCTAATCATCTGAATCAACTAATTAACTCTAAACAGCTGCAAAAGATTCCTGAGGCTTTTAAAAACTCCCAGCCTGGTTCATTACTCAAAACCGCAATCATGGGTAAGACTGCCGACCTGACTGCTGTCCAGAAGGCCATCATTGACACCCTCAAGCAAGAGGGTAAGACACAGAAAGAAATTTCTGAACGAATAGGCTGTTCCCAGAGTGCTGTATCAAGGCACCTCTGTGGGAAGTCTGTGGGAAGGAAAAAGTGTGGCAGAAAACGCTGCACAACGAGAAGAGGTGACCGGACCCTGAGGAAGATTGTGGAGAAGGACCGATTCCAGACCTTGGGGGACCTGCGGAAGCAGTGGACTGAGTCTGGAGTAGAAACATCCAGAGCCATCGTGTACAGGCGTGTGCAGGAAATGGGCTACAGGTGCCGCATTCTCCAGGTCAAGCCACTTTTGAACCAGAAACAGCGGCAGAAGCGCCTGACCTGGGCTACAGAGAAGCAGCACTGGACTGTTGCTCAGTGGTCCAAAGTACTTTTTTCTGATGAAAGCAAATTTTGAATGTCATTCGGAAATCAAGGTGCCAGAGTCTGGAGGAAGACTGGGGAGAGGGAAATGCCAAAATGCCTGAAGTCCAGTGTCAAGTACCCACAGTCAGTGATGTTCTGGGGTGCCATGTCAGCTGCTGGTGTTGGTCGACTGTGTTTTATCAAGGGCAGGGTCAATGCAGCTAGCTATCAGGAGATTTTGGAGCACTTCATGCTTCCATCTGCTGAAAAGCTTTATGGAGATGAAGATTTCATTTTTCAGCACGACCTGGCACCTGCTCACAGTGCAAAAACCACTGGTAAATGGTTTACTGACCATGGTATTACTGTGCTCAATTGGCCTGCCAACTCTCCTGACCTGAACCCCATAGAGAATCTGTGGGATATTGGGAAGAGAAAGTTGAGAGACGCAAGACCCAACACTCTGGATGAGCTTAAGGCCGCTATCGAAGCATCCTGGGCCTCCATAACACCTCAGCAGTGCCACAGGCTGATTGCCTCCATGCCACGCCGCATTGAAGCAGTCATTTCTGCAAAAGGATTCCCGACCAAGTATTGAGTGCATAACTGAACATAATTATTTGAAGGTTGACTTTTTTTGTATCGAAAACACTTTTCTTTTATTGGTCGGATGAAATATGCTAATTTTTTTAGATAGGAATTTGGGGTTTTCATGAGCTGTATGCCAAAATCATCAATATTAAAACAATAAAAGGCTTGAACTACTTCAGTTGTGTGTAATGAATCTAAAATATATGAAAGTCTAATTTTTATCAGTACATTACAGAAAATCATGAACTTTATCACAATATGCTAATTTTTTTAGAAGGACCTGTATATATGTATAATACAGATACCCGTAGCTAGTGGGAGATAGTCAGTGTAGTTTAGATAGTGATATAGTGTAGCGGTTCCAGTGCAGGGTGTTAAGTAGTGTGATAGGAATTATTGTTTCTCTGCTGTCCATACATACATGTTGCAGACATAGTGCTATGATGTCACAACAATCCTTGCACCAAACAGTAATATCTACTCAGACCTGAGAAAATGTGAAGTTGTGTGTATTATGCAATATGCACATTATTAGTGCCGATTTGGGTAATCATGAAAATAATGACTGTAGATCACGAAATCTAGAATTTGCTAATGTATTGTGAATATTATGCGAAAAATTTCTAAAATATCATAAAAATGAATATTGCCTATGACTCTCATCACTATTTAGGAGGATTTTGGAGAGAGAGAGTAAAAGTACAAGTCTTAGACCTCAGAGTGCTATACACTAGTGTTGATCGAGCACCATAGAGCTCAGTGCTCTGGGGCTCAGGCCAAACACATCGGGATGCTTGGGTGCTCGGTAGAGTATAATGGAAGTCAATGAGAGAACCCGAGCATTAAACCAGGCACCCCCTGCTCTGAAGAGGGGAGGATGCCTGGTTCATAGGTAAAGTTCAGAAATTGATGGAAACACCACCAAAATGGTTTGGGAACAGCATGGGGAGGATGTCTGGATGCATCTTGGACTCCTAAGTCACTGCTGGGAACGATGTTGTCCAAGTAGTACGCCACTTCTACAGACTGACAATAATACGCACAAAACCAAATATAAAATCGATTTTAGAGGAAAAATTGTTAGGAAACATTTTTCCCTGTATATTTACTTGTATATAAAGTGCACGTTCTGCCAAAAATTACAAGGAAGAGGCATTCCAATATAACCTGTAGGGGGCCTAATTCACATTGTGGTACAATCGTTCAGGTAGTGGGACTCCTACAATCATAAAGACTATGTACTAAGTGAAAGGGCTGCCAAAAATGTCAAGGAACCGGCACTACAATACACCCTTTGTTACACATAAAGGAGGGCATCCTACACAGCCTTGAAAAATTATGATTAATGGCCTGCTGGTGACCCACAAAAACATTTGTAGCAAGGGCCTGCTAATCTGACCATCTAAAACATTATGGGCGAGCACCTGCTGCCGCTTTGGTGACTCTAGATAACCTGGGGCATGTCCCAGTGACGGCTACGATCCATTCAGATGCATGCCCTATCAACTTTCAATGTTATTTTCAGCCCAAACCATGTAGACCATGGGTAATGGAGGAATCATGGTTTGACTCTGAAAATTACCTATTAGGTATAATTAGGTGAGGGCCTGCAGTTTATCTGACCCTGTAAAAGATTTTAGGTGTGGGCCTGCAGGTGAGCTGACCCTGTAAAAGATTGTATGCGAAGTCCTGCTGGTGAGCTAACACTGTAAAAAATTATATGTGACGGCCTGCTGGGGAGCTTTACCACATATAGTAGAAAGAAAATCCCAGCAGACGTGTCTTCAATGCTAATAGAATTTATTTTGCAAGTAGCAATATGTCCATGAATAGGACGCATTTCGGCTCAGTAGCCTTTCTCAACAGATAAGTATACAAGGTCAACAGCTCATATATATACACACAAACGTTAATGATGAGAACCTCCCAGTAGTGAAAACGCCCAAGAAGGGGCGGTACATATGTGATCATGTGATAACGTAATCAAAATAATCAATCAAGGAATCAAAAGCGCAACGGGTGTCTGAATACATGTCAGTAGTAATGTTGGTAAATATTATGATTAAATACCGATACGCTTGAGGGACTCCTTCGTTTATGTAATCGATGTCTAAAAGAAATATATAATAGAAGAAGTTACAACCATAGAATAAGACAGTGAACAGGAAATAACATTAATAGAAGTCAGATGTGCATAATTTCATAGTCGCGGTTCAGTCCTCTTGGATGAAGGGTATCAAGGGTGTGAATCCAGTAAGCCTCCCGACGTAAAAGAAGTTTTTTGATGTCGCCTCCTCGCCTAGGTCTAGAAATTTGTTCTATGACCTGGAACTTTAATTGGGCAATTGTATGGTTAAATTTGTCAAAGTGGGAGGGAACCGGTAAAAGTAGATTTTTTGTCCTAATCGTGGATTTGTGTTTTCCAATCCTATCTTTCACACTCTGCATGGTTTCCCCAATGTATAGCAACCCACAAGGACATTTTATTAAATAAATGACATTTGCTGATTCGCATGTAAAAAAGCCATTAACTGCGTATGTCCGTCCAGTATGTGGGTGGTACACATTGGAGCCTTTGATGACATTCGAACATTGGAAACAATGGAGACACGGAAAGGTACCCTTCCGTTGTGTAGCCAGTACCCCCTGTTTGAGAGTACCACGGGTACTACCCAATGTCCGCTCGTACCAACTTATCTCTATAACTAGAGTTTTTTTTGTTACAAATAAGGGGCGGATTTTGGAATTCCCTAATTTGGGGGTATGCTTTACCCAACAAACACCAGTGTTTCTTCACCACATTATCCAATTTGGAATTAAATGGGTGGTACTTATGGACCAATGTCACTCGTGGGCTTTTATCATGTTCTTTTCTAGAACTCTGAGAGGTCTCTAACTCGTTCAAGGTGTTAGTTAGGATAGATGGTGGATACCCTCTTTCCTCAAACCTTGTGGTCATCTCTTCTATTCTAGGTCCCAGTACTGATGGACTAGAGACAATGCGTCTAATCCTCTGGTACTGGGACTTTGGAATAGCTTTTTTGAGAGCAGGTGGATGGGCGCTAGTGAAGTGGAGGATACTGTTTCTAGGGGGGGAGCTGACACTGTAAAAAATTATATGTGAGGGCCTGCTGGTGAGCTGACCCTGTAAAAAATCTTAGTTGCGGGCCTGCTGGTAAGCTGACCCTCTAAAAGGTTGTAGGTGAGGGCCTGCAAGTGAGTTGACCCTCTAAAACATTATATGCAACGGCCTTCAGATGAGCTGAACCTGTAAAAGATTTGAGGTGCAGGCCTGCTGGTGAGCTGACTCTGTAGAAGATTTTAGGTGCGGGCCTGCTGGTGAGCTGACCCTCTAAAAGGTTGTAGGTGAGGACCTGCAGGTGTGCTGACCCTCTAAAACATTATATGCAAGGGCCTTCAGGTGAGCTGACCCTATAAAAGATTGTAGATGAAGGCCTGATGGTGAGCTGAACCTGTAAAACATTATATGCCAGGGCCTGTTGGTGAGCTGACCCTCTAAAAAATTATATGCGAGGGCCTGCTGGTGAGCTGACCCTTTAAAAAGTTATATGCGAGTGCCTGCTGGTGAGCTGACCCTGTAAAACATTGTAGGCGAGGGCCTGCTGGCGAGCTGACCCTCTTAAAAATTATATATGAGGGCCTGAAGCTGAGATGATCCTGTAAAACATTATATGCGAATAGCTTATTTGTGAGGAGAAGGAGGATGAGAAAAGGATGATTCAACCATATAACCTTGTTTGTGGTGAAAGGGTGCATGGGAATAAAGTGTATTGAGTACATTATAAACAACACATTTAAAATGTCTGTGAAGGTTCTTGAATCTACATTTAAAATGCCTTTATGTTTATCAGCTTTCCTCTGTTGGAGTCGAGAAATCATGGTCAATCCAGGCCTTGTTCATTTTATAACCTGTCAGCATTTTCAGTTGACAGGCGGATACGCTTATGTGTTATAATGCCACCAGCTGCACTAAATACCCACTCAGACAAAACACTGGCGGCAGGGCAGGCAGCAGCTCCAAGGCGTAAAGAGCTAGTTCATGCCACGTGTCAAGCTTTGGCACCCAGTAGTTGTAAGGCACTGAGGGATCATTGAGGACACTGACACGGTCTACTATGTACTCCTTCACCATCTTCCAAAAATTTTCCCTCCTTGTGACAATAGGCCTCACATCAAGGTGAGGATGCTGGCGGGGTGTCATGAAACTGTTCCAGGCTTTGGAGAGTGTTGCCATGCCTCTGTTGGAACTTCTGTGCGTTCCCCTTGTCTTCCCTCCTTGGTTAGCCAAGGAACTACAGACTCTGCCGCCAGCGTTGTCAGGTGGAAAGTTTTGGAGCAATTTTTTAACAAGAATCTTCTGGTATTGCACAGTTTTGTTCGTACTCTCCACCAGAGGAATGAGAGATGAGAAGTTCTCTTTGTAGCGGCGGTTGAGAAGGGTAAACAACCATTAATCTGTGTTGTCTAAAATGTGTATAATGCACGGGTTGCGGCAAGGCAGTCTAACATAAAGTCAGCCATGTGTACCAGAGTACCAATAGGCAAGACTTCGCTGTCATCATCAGGAGGAACACTCTCAATCTCCTCATCCTCTTCTGCCCACACACGCTGAACAGATGGAATTAAACTTCCATGGGTACTACCCTCTGTAGCGGAGGTAACTGTGTCCTGCTCCTCCTCCTCTTCCTCATCGTCCAATTCTCGATGAGAAGACAGACTGAGGGTGGTCTGGCTATCACCCTGTGTAATGTGTTCCCCCATTTCCGCCTCTTCCACATGCGTCATCTTAATTGTGAGCATCGAGCGTTTGAGTAGACACTGAAGTGGGATGGTTACGCTGATAATAGTGTTATTGCCTCTCACCATCTGTGTTGATTCCTCAAAGTTGCGTAAAACCACACAGAGGTAAGACATCTATGCTCACTCTTCGCTTGTGAATAGCGGAAGCTGACTAGAAAGGCGATGCCCATGTTGCAGCTGGTATTCTGCTACTGCCTTCTGCTGATCACAAAGCCTGGCCAACATGTGGAATGTGGAGTTCCAGTGCGCGCTCATGTCGCACAACAGCCAATTTCAAGCGCTGCTGCAGCGTTGACAGACCGGCTGAGGTTGTCGATGACTTGCAGAAATGTGCACACAAGCGGCGCACCTTCACCAGTAGCTCAGGCAAATTAAGGGTAGGTTTTGATATACTGCTGAACCACTAAGTTTAAGACGTAGGCTAGGCATGGGATGTGTCTGAGCTTGTCGAGCTCCAAAGCCGCCACCAAGTTATGGACATTATCAGACACAACCATGCCTGTTTGTAGGTTGAGTGGCGAGAGCCACAGCTCAGTCTGGTTTCTTATCCCCTGCCATAGCTCTGTGGTGGTGTGCTGTTTGTCCCATAAGCATATCAGCTTCAGCGTGACCTGTTGCCAGTCAGCACTGCTACCAGCTACTGACTGATGACTGACTGGTGCTGCATGCGGATGAAACGGAGGTGGAAGTGGAGAAGGAGGCAGAGGAGGAGTAGTGGGGGTTGGAGCCACTAACGTAGGTGCTGGCGGAAACCCTGATCGACGTAGGGCCCGCAATCCTTGGCGTCGGTAGCACCTGTGTCATCCCAGGGTACGACTCGTGCGGGGAGAAGACTCGAGCATTGTGCTCGAGCACATGCGGTACTCGGCCGAGTACCGCCTTGTGCCGAGCATCGAGATGCTCGAGCCGAATAGGTGTTCGGTCGAGCATGCTCGATCATCGCTACTATACACCAATTTTCAGGCCAATTGGAGCACTTTTGATTTGGATAGAACCGATTTAGACTTGAATTAGATGTTGAGTGTTTTTCTCATCTCTATTTTTCAGTTATTTTCTACTGCAGAGATGATTAAAATTCTATGCAGACACCATAAGTGTTGTCAGTTAATGTCAAATTGATCTAGTCTGTTGATAATCCATACAAATGTATGCATATTTTACACAGGCTTTGGGGCTTACAGTAATTATGAGACCTGTAATGGCTTTCAATGGCCTAGATTTTAAAGTAATTTTGGGATTTGAGGGGGGTGGGGGTAGGAATTCTTTAAGACATATTAGAAAATAGCTACAATGATATAATAGTGGAACTGTAGATTTAAAGGGGTTTTCTGAGATTTATTTACTGATGACCTATCATCTGGACTAGAGATGAGCGAATCTAAGCTGATGAAGTGAAATTCGAATTTCAGGAATATTTCATTTTGCAACTGATACAAATTTCCTCATGGTAACGGATCGCAATATTTCCTAAAATGGCGGCTACACTGGCGACTACACGTGTGAAGAACATGGGACAAGGAACTCTGGGAACGCGGGCTGACCCATAATGCCAAGCATGCAGCCAATCAGCAGCCAGACCTGTGATGTCACAGCCCTATAAATACCCACAGACATCATGGATTTAGACATTTTCCAGCGTTCAGAGTGCAGGGACAGACATTGCAGGCGCTAGGGAGAGTTATACTGAAAACCTCATTGTGAAAAAAAATGCAATTTACAAGTGCAGGGAAACATTATTCAAATTTCAGGGAAACGATAGGAATCATTTCACAGCATCTTAGTGCAGGGAGAGACGTCTGAAGTCACTAGGGACAGTGCTAGAAAAACCTCATTGTTAAAAAAATTGTGATTTACAACTGCATGGAAACATTATTTGGGGATCCAAATAGCCATTATACAGCTATGGCATTCCAGCAATTTGTTCTTGTTATTGGGGTGCAAGTGCTATTTTGAAAAGCTTTAGTGGCTTATATCTGTGGAAAAAGAAAATATATACGCATTTCACTTCTGCAGTTATTTGTGTAGAAAGAGTTTAGTGGGCTATTTCAGTACAAAAAGGAAAAATATATACCCATTTCACTTCTGCAGTTATATGTGGTGAAAGCGTTCAGTGTCCTATTTCCGTACAAAAAGGAAAAACAAATACATCCTTTGCTGTTGCATTTATTTGTGGTGAAAGAGTTTAGTGGCCTATTTCAATACAAAATGAAAAATATCTTCTCAGTTCACTTCTGCAGTTATATGTGTTGAAAGCATTATTGGCCTATTTCAGTGCAGTGCCTTATTTCTGCTAAAAGCGTTTAGTGGCCAATTGTCACGGCTTGGATGTAGTTTGCCATGACACTTTCGCCGTGCATGTTGGTTGCCGGTGGCAACATGTTGTTGTGTTGCATGTGTGTGTGCTTTCCCTTTTAGGCTGTTGCCCATCCTTTCTGGTGTGCGCGGGGTTAAGGTGTGAGCAAGGTGGAGCTGGGTGTGCTCTCATTTCTCTTCATATACTGTTGATGTAAGACTGAGATCATTTTTATGTCTGCCTTTGCATGAGAAGGAGCTTGCTTCTCTCTTGGATGGTATCTGAGGGCCATCCTAGTTTGACTTCAATGTCATCTGCTATGTCATCCCCTTGTCTTCCCACTGTTTTTATTCCTTTACCTACCGTCACTTGTTGTTTTGAGTATGGTGTGTGATGTACAGGGTATTTGTTGTATTTCATTTTATGCTCCATGTCTGGTCTATTTGGTATTTGTTGTCAAGCATGGTTGTTTGACATTTCCCTTGTTTGTCTGTACTTCCAGAACGGGGTCCCTGGGGTTCCCTGGAGTGGGTACTACAACTCAGTTAAGCAGCGCTGTCTGGGTAGGCCTTGCATCTTTGTTTGGTGTTGGTACTGGGTCCAGATTTGTGTGTTTGGGTTTCAGTGTTGTTCACAGGATCCAGTGGTTGTGGTGTGGACGACTCATTCCTTTTTGTTGTGTGGGCAGGTAAGTGAAGTTGTGGTCCTGTGGTCTGTTTCATTCTTGCACAGGACACTTACCTGTCGAGTTTGTCCTCTGCTTACTGTCTGCTCCTTTCCTTTCTGTTAGGCCTGCAGAGACTCTTGCTCTTCCATGTCTTAGAAGAACAGGTTGTCTCTGGCCCTCACCTTATTACCAGGGATCATCAGGGTTAGTAGGTTTCCTGACAATGAGCCGCCTTACCTTCTAGGTCCGCTCATGCAGTTAGGAGTCGAGGCGAGAATTAGGGATGTGCTAGGAGGTCTCCTGCTCCCTTATCCTTGGTTTCAGGCCTGGTGGCCAATGATGGCCAGTTTGCATTGTTCGCCCGTGAACACATGCAAGCTGCCATCTTAAATCACAAGTCCGGCGAGGCACAGGTAAGTCCTTACCTGTGCCTGCGCTGCGAGCCGTATTAAAACAAATGTGGTCACCGGGAGCAGGCAGTTCCGAGAACAGCCGCCGGGGGCCTTCATCGCGCTGTTCTTGGAACTGCCTGCTCCCGGTGACCGCATTTGTTTCAGATCGGCTCGCGGCGTAGGCACAGGTAAGGACTTACCTTTTGCAGTTCTGAGAGAGATAGCAGCGTTTTTTTTAGGCTCTGTGGTTTTCTGTGTCATTACATTAGATAGTTAGTGGGAGATAGTCAGTGTAGGTTAGATTGTGATATAGTGTAGCTGATATACACATATATGCTATACACTACGTGCAGAATTATTAGGCAAATGAGTATTTTGACCACATCATCCTCTTTATGCATGTTGTCTTACTCCAAGCTGTATAGGCTCGAAAGCCTACTACCAATTAAGCATATTAGGTGATGTGCATCTCTGTAATGAGAAGGGGTGTGGTCTAATGACATCAACACCCTATATCAGGTGTGCATAATTATTAGGCAACTTCCTTTCCTTTGGCAAAATGGGTCAAAAGAAGGACTTGACAGGCTCAGAAAAGGCAAAAATAGTGAGATATCTTGCAGAGGGATGCAGCACTCTTAAAATTGCAAAGCTTCTGAAGCGTGATCATCGAACAATCAAGCGTTTCATTCAAAATAGTCAACAGGGTCGCAAGAAGCGTGTGGCAAAACCAAGGCGCAAAATAACTGCCCATGAACTGAGAAAAGTCAAGCTTGCAGCTGCCAAGATGCCACTTGCCACCAGTTTGGCCATATTTCAGAGCTGCAACATCACTGGAGTGCCCAAAAGCACAAGGTGTGCAATACTCAGAGACATGGCCAAGGTAAGAAAGGCTGAAAGACGACCACCACTGAACAAGACACACAAGCTGAAACGTCAAGACTGGGCCAAGAAATATCTCAAGACTGATTTTTCTAAGGTTTTATGGACTGATGAAATGAGAGTGAGTCTTGATGGGCCAGATGACTGGATTGGTAAAGGGCAGAGAGCTCCAGTCCGACTCAGACGCCAGCAAGGTGGAGGTGGAGTACTGGTTTGGGCTGGTATCATCAAAGATGAGCTTGTGGGGCTTTTTTGGGTTGAGGATGGAGTCAAGCTCAACTCCCAGTCCTACTGCCAGTTTCTAGAAGACACCTTCTTCAAGCAGTGGTACAGGAAGAAGTCTGCAAGGTAAGAAAAACATGATTTTCATGCAGGACAATGCTCCATCACACGCATCCAAGTACTCCACAACGTGGAAAGGGTATAAAAGGGTATAAAAGAAGAAAATCTAATGACATGGCCTCCTTGTTCACCTGATCTGAACCCCATTGAGAACCTGTGGTCCATCATCAAATGTGAGATTTACAAGGAGGGAAAACAGTACACCTCTCTGAACAGTGTCTGGGAGGCTGTGGTTGCTGCTGCACGCAATGTTGATGGTGAACAGATCAAAACACTGACAGAATCCATGGATGGCAGGCTTTTGAGTGTCCTTGCAAAGAAAGGTGGCTATATTGGTCACTGATTTGTTTTTGTTTTGTTTTTGAATGTCAGAAATGTATATTTGTGAATGTTGAGATGTTATATTGGTTTCACTGGTAAAAATAAATAATTGAAATGGGTATATATTAGTTTTTTGTTAAGTTGCCTAATAATTATGTACAGTAATAGTCACCTGCACACACAGATATCCCCCTAAAATAGCTAAAACTAAAAACAAACTAAAAACTACAAAAATATTCAGCTTTGATATTAATGAGTTTTTTGGGTTCATTGAGAACATGGTTGTTGTTCAATAATAAAATTAATCCTCAAAAATACAACTTGCCTAATAATTCTGCACTCCCTGTAGACATAGTGTTGTGATGTCTCAAGTTCACAACAATACATAGTGCACCAATCAGTAATATGTAGTCAGACCTGCTAAAATGTGAAGTTGCACGTATTGCGCCAAAATATGCGCATCATTAATTGCCAATTTGCGCAATCACGGATATATTGGAGCACTCTATCTGCATATAAAGCTATTGCAATGTTCTCCTGTGCCAACCATTTTCTCCAATCTCAGGAAACTTCTAGCAGCTTGAAAAATGTAGCAAAAGTGAAGCAATACAAGCATATTACATTGCCGATTTTCGCAATCAAGAAAATAATGGAGAATTCTCAAATTCTCAAATTTATGACAAATATTTGCCCAAATATTTGTGAAATATCGCAAATTTGAATATTGCCCCTGCTGCTCATTACTACCCACCGCTATGTCATAGGTCCACTCTATGGACTTCTTATGCTGTTTACACCCTTCCCACTTTATGACTGGGCCACTATTTTGCCTTTCGGCCTGGCTGACATCATCATTTATTTGACCATTCTTCTGATCTGTCAGAAGGAAGGAAAAATGAGACACACAATGGATCCTGTCCAGCTGTAAGGCCTGCATGGTCCCATCAGAATTGGCTTATGATTTGGTAGCCCAAAGCAGGAGTGGGTACAACACACAGAAGACATGCAAATATTCTATTCACAAGTAATTTCTGTTTTAGATCCACTCCTGTTTTTTTGGCATTAGCAATACTGATAGATTATTGAGAAAATGCTGACCGAGTGAAGACATATGCTCCACAGACAGGATCCGTTTTTTGTGGGTTATTGTTCAGACGTATCAGAGGAAGGGCAAATTAATCAGTGATGTCAACAAAAACTTACTGCTGACACCCTCTCCACTCTGTCCGGGGGGCTCTACTTGTATACACATTTAATGGAACAGGTTCTGTAGACATCTATGTGGAATCAGCTGGCGACTGTGTAAAAGGAGTGTGCTTCTTCTTGGTGCTAATATGGACCTATAAGGCTGAGTTCATACTTGAGTTATTTGGTCAGTTTTGACCCCGTAACTACCCTAATAAGTGAAGTATGCAGCGATTCTAAGAGTGATGCCTTTCATCTGCATGTCATATGGACTCACAGTATTATTTCACTACCAAAGCAGACTCCCTATGCGTGTTACTACAAGGCACAGTGTTCTACACCACTATACAGGCTCTATGCAGCCAGGAAATAGACGTTTTTTAATGTAGTTTGCCGCAAATATATTCGGATCAAACCAAACTTCTCCCCAAAAATTGGGCGAATCAGTGAATCAAATTTTTGAAAAATTTGCTCATCTCTTATCTGGACCTAAATTAACAAACACTTTGCTTTTTCATCAGGTGACCTGCGGCACCGAATTTAGGGAATGATCATTTGTATGAACATTAGTGCTTGATAATCGGCCCAACAATGGGGCAGTGTAATCCCACCATGGCAGATCTTGTCATGGCAGATCATCACGTCATTAATCTGAAATTTCTGCAACAAAACCTGTGTGTATGTTTTCTTACTTGTATGTGTCTTATACCTTTTGCATATCTTTCACACTTTAGTAATATATATATATATATATATATATATGTGTATATATATATATATATATATATATATCTACATACTAATTATATGAGGGCCACTTTATTTTTACAAGCCTTCAATCCAATGAACAACCATGATCAAAACAGCATTGAAAATAATGTTAACTTGGTTAAAAACCATATACTGCCAATTTATACGTCCTGAATAAGATCACAGCCTGCAGAACACATCTCTTCTCCTCTCTATACTTATTTGTTGACTGAATTAACCCCAAAAAAAGGAAAACAGAGCAGCAGATATATAGTACAATGGATAACAAATTTTATTGGACTAGTAATTTAAAAGATACAATTACATATATACAGTTGATTTAAAAAGTTTACACACCCCTGTTAAAATGTCTGGTTTCTGTGATGTAAATAAATTAGACAAAGATAAATAATTTCAGAACCTTTTCCACCTTTAATGTGACCTATAAACTGTACAACTCAATTGAAAAACAAACTGAAATATTTTAGGTAGAGGGAAGCAAAAATATAAAAATAAAATAATATGGTTGCATAAGTGTGCACACCCTTAAACTAATACTTTGTTGAAGCACCTTTTGATTTTATTACAGCACTCAGTCTTTTTAAGTATGAGTTGATCAGCATGGCACATTTTGACTTTGCAAGATTTGCCCACTCTTCTTTGCAAAAATACTCCAAATCTGTCAGATTGTGAGGGCATCTCCTGTGCACAGCCCTCTTCAGATCACCCCACAGATTTTCAATCAGATTCAGGTCTGGTCTCTGGCTGAGCCATTCCAAAACTTTAATCTTCTTCTGGTGAAGCCATTCCTTTATTGATTTGGATGTATGCTTTGGCTTGTTGTCATGCCCGAAAGATTAAGTTTTTCTTCATGTTCAGCTTTCTAGCAGAAGCCTGAAGGTTTTGTGCCAATATTGACTGGTATTTGGAACTGTTCATAATTCCCTCTAGCTTAACTAAGGCCCCAGTTCCAGCTGAAAAAAAAAACTGCCCCAAAGCATTATACTGCCACCACCATGCTTCACTGTGGGTATGGTGTTCTTTTGGTGATGTGCAGTGTTGTTTTTGGTCCAAACATATCTTTTGGAATTATGGCCAAAAAGTTCAACCTTGGTTTCATTAGACCATAAGACCTTGTCCTACATGCTTTTGAGAGACTTCAAATGTGTTTAAGCTTTGGAAGCTCTCTGTGGACCATGGCTTTTGCTGTGGAATGCAACTAAGAACATTTCAGAAAAGACCAACTAGAGTGTTTTAGATGTGGGAAGAATAATCACTGTCTATGTGGGCTGATTTTTCATTAGCTATTGTGTTATTTTCTATTGTATTTTCTACACTGTGGTTTACACTTTGACATCCATTCCTTTATTATATTTGTGGTTAATGCTATGATTTTAAAAGTGGGATGTATTGTTTTATTTTCTACAGTTTACAATTTGCTTTAGGTTTTTCAGTAGCCTGAGTTGTACCCATTTTACCAAGCCCTTTTTATTCACTTACTTTTTTATTATTTAGCCAAACATAGAGATGAATACAAAGAAGAGGAGCCGCATCAGCCTGTCCTTTAGCCTTCATGCACATGAAGGTATAGTTTGTAGATTACACAGACCCATTCATTTATGGTCTGCCAAAATGTGTCAGCTGTGATAGCGCTGCTCCCGTCATTGTATCCCTCAGATGCCGCGTTCATACATGATCGCAGCATTTGAGTTTAAAAACTATGTAAAATTAACAATAAAAAAACAATTACATCAAACTTACTGCCTGCATTTGCTTGCGTCGGGCCGGCTGCTGCCATCTTGCTTGAAGATCTCAGCTAAAATCCTGTGCGGCACGAGATTCCGTCATCACACCGGCTAGCGTGGTAACATATGACATCCTCACGCTGGCCAGAGTGATGATGTAATCTCGAGTCGCACAGGAATTCGGCCAAGATCTTCAAGCAAGATGGAGGCTGGCGGCCCGTCGTGAGAAAATGGAGGCGGTAAGTTTTTTTTAATACTATTTCAAGATAAATTGATTTGCTGAAGCGAAGCACAAGGAAATTCTGCTTGTAGGCGAATCGAATTTATCCTGAAATTTGAATCGAATTCCAGTTTGTGGGATTCAATTTGCTTATATTAATTTGTCATAAATTGCTATGTTAAAACCCTATTTAGCCTTTCAATCAATAGGACCGTTTTACATCTGTCTAAAACGGTAACACGCTATTACAATATGGGAGCTCCCGCTCAGCGCAAGTCCTTCGGCAGGTCTTTTCCACTCAAGAGACGAGGGTTCCTGCGTGAGCAAGTGGATGGAGCGAGTTTTTCTTTCCATTCTTTCTAAGACAACTCTAGACACCATTTTCGGAACAGCGAGGAAACTTGGTGAATCAAATTTTTCCTAAACTTCGGATCTAATTCCACTTCAGAAGCTTCTATTTACTCAACACTACTTAAAACTATTGCATGTCTTCTTCAAACACAATAAATCAAGAAGACTAAAAGTAGGAATGAATTATTAAAAAATTCATATATAGCATACTGCTTCTCTGCCTCTAAAATATACATGCAAGGGACATTGAAATTCATTACCTACGAGCCTTAATAACAGCTAATTGAAAGGAACCCTGACAAGCCTGTGAAGTTTAGTTGATTATTCTATGTATTTTTGCTTGCTAGCTGACAAGGTGTCACAATTTAATTAAATGTTAGGAGCAAGTGACTCAAAGCTGAGCTTGTGAGAGAGGGGGAGGAGGTTTTTATGCTAAACAAAGAAACATTTTCTTTTTTTTTTCACCTTTTTTTTTTGCAAACAGACGCTGAACATCGCATCCAGTTTGTTTATGTCACCACAGGTTGCTGTAGGCAAGAGATGAAATCTGATCTGCTTTTAGATTGGGAATTTGGTACGTGTGCAGATAATTTTTCATAGTTCATTAATGGTGATTGGTTTTAGATGCAGGAAAGACTGCTATAAATTATGTTATCACACATATCTCTTCTAATTTTGTCTACTTAAGGCTTCATTCAGACGTCCGTAGAATGGGTCCGCATCTGTTCCACAATTATCCGGAACGGGTGCGGACACATTTATTCTCTATGGAGCCAGAAGAGATACACACTATGTGCTCTCCGCATCCGCATTTCCAGAACGCGTCCCCGATCTTCTGGTCTGCAGCTCCGCAAGAAAATAGAGCTTGTCCTATTGTTGTCCTCAAGTGCGGACAAGAATAGGCTTTGCTATGGGGGTGCCGACCGGGTGTATTGCGGATCCGCAATGCACTACGGACGTCTGAATGGAGCCTAAGATTGCTCTTTCTCTCACTCAAACGCCAAAATAAAAAGTAGCGAGCCACTGAAAAAAGCCTCCAAATCTAGAAAGACCATAAATCTATTTCACAAGAAGCCGCAAGGGTAAAGTTGAAAGTGGTTGTCTGCCTTTTACTTTTGATGACCTATCCTTAGGATAGGTCTACAATATCAGATCAGCTGTTTGACAAGAAAGCAGCGCTCATACGGGCGCTGCCTTGTCTGCTCTGTTTACCTGCTGCCCACAACAATTACAATGATGAGGAGGTTTAGTTACAAGTACAGGTATGGCGTCGACATTCACTTCTATGGGACAGCTCTGCGGTGTTCGCTTGAACAGACAGAACCATCCCATAGAAGTGAACGGGAATGCCATACTTGTAATTATGGCTGCTCCTCAGTGCAATTGCTGCGACGAGCAGGTAAACCGATCAGAGAAGGCAGAGCCCTGCCTTCTCTTCAAACAGCTGTTTGGCGGGGGTGCGACAAGTTGGACCCCGCAGATCTGATACTGATGACCTATCCTTATCCTGAGGATACATTATCAATAGTAAAAAGCAGACAACCCTTTTAACAATGAGCTGTCTGCTCCCTAGTCTCTGTTTGGCAGACTAGTGCTTGAAGCTTACAGGGAGTCAGTCAGCAGTTTTGTTCACAATAAACTGTTGACAGCACCTGGCAGGGGCTGGAGAGAGTAGTACAAAAATATTTGTTGCAGAGGTTTTTTTTTTTTTGTTTTTTTTTTACAGCGTTCACATGACAGGATAAATCACGTTTTTTTTTTATTATTTTTTATAGAGCAGGTTGTTACAAATGCAACAATACCAAATATGTCTATTTTAATTTTTGTTTCAGTTTTACACAATCAAAGCATTTTTGGAAAAATGTTTTTTTCTTATTAAAATTATTTTTATTGGGTTTTGACAAACATCGATACAGATATGAACAGGGTTGTACAATACACTCCACTCATAAACAGCACTGATAATGAGCAAAACTAATGTTATCACACAGATTATTGTTTAATAAAGCAGTTTTAGCAATTATATCATTATGCTATCAGCAAGAATTATAGTCTTTGTATATTTGCACCTGTATAAAAGGTAAGAACCCATTAAAGAAAATATAAACTCGAACGAAGGTGTGAACATGAACATAGGATAGAGTTTCCCATATTATACTCATAAGTTTAAAGAATGGCCAGGTTATGCTGTGTATCTAAGCCATAATACCTATGCCGGGTATAGGACATATAAATATAAATATGTTAAGTGGATCAAGGTTCTTGAAGGTCTAGGTGTAACCTTATCTATTGTGACTACTTAAAATCGAAAGTATTGAGGGACCCGCTTTGGCGAGCTAGAAACCTTTTACATATGTAGCTATCGTATGCAATAGATTGTACCTAATACCTATAGAGGGTATTGACGGGGATTTCCAATGTCTAGCAATAGTGAGTTTTGAAGAATGTAATAAATGACACATGGTAGTTCTGACCTAACGTGGAAATGAATCAATATTAATTAACATGAGGGCTATTTCTGGAGGTAGCTGAACTAGGAAAGGGTTCATTGGTTGGAGAAGCTTGGTGATTGACTAACAAAAGGGTTTGAGTTTTGGGCAATCCCAGAATATGTGAAGCAAAGAGCCATTTTGACCACATTGTCTCCAACATTTTTGCAAGACGTTGGGATATATGCATGCTAAACACTCCGGAGTGTAATACAAATGTCATAGCATTTTGCAATATTGTTCCCAATGTGTAGCACACTTCATAGATGAGTGTGCCCAGAGAATAGCTTGGCACCAAGCTTCCTCTGTTAGCTTTATAGAGAAGTCTTCCTCCCATGCTAATATTGCAGAGTTTTTGTGGCAAACACTGCTATGTGTCAGAGAAGAATAAAGTAGTTTAACACCCTTCCTTCTTGAGCAACCTCTAGTATTCAGTATATCATTCATGATGGTAGGGATATCAACAGTTGGTGGCATTTTAGATGTAAGAAACAATGCAATTCTATTAAATGTGTTCTGCTCAGTACCAGGCAACTGAAATGTTTCCAGAATTTTATGGAATTACATCAACATCTTGTTTTTGTAAACATCTGATAAAAAATACTATTTGACTGTCTGCCCATCAGTCCATAGTGAGATATGGCATATATGCTTTTAAGGCTTCCAGCCATACTCGGACCTTAATTCTAGGTTCTGTATTCTAAACAATGGAGCAAATGAAAGTGAAGTTTCCCACCTGGATTTTTGCTTGGTCGGGCTAGCTGTACTGGAGCCCCCTCACTGTGGAATGGCCTCTGTGTGGTAGGTCGGCTGGTTAGGCCCTTCCTTGGCCTCTTGATTCCTCTTTAGCTTATGTCCTACCTCTTACCTCAGTGAGGGGGACTAGCGTTGCACCAGGGCTGGCGGGCTGGTGTCATTTAGGTCAGATGGAGATTCTGGCAAACTAGTTGGAGAACCCAACAGTTCGTTTGAGTTGTCTTCTTCGGCAACCTGTCTTTCCTGCTGGGTCTAAGTCACACAGATCGCAATGGATTCAGGGCGGCCGCCATTACTACCTGCGGCATGTGCCAGAAAGAACTATGTAAGGAGCTTTGGCGCTTCTTTTTTGTTCTCTTTCGACACTCTATGATTTGGGGTGGCTTTAGAGCTCTTTTTCAGAGTGCTCAAGGCCATATTTTCTAGCTATAACCAATACTAAGCAGGATGACTGTGAGGAGCTACTCTTTCAAGCAGCCATCATGCTCCCCTGCCAGGCCACGCCCCCATGTGGAGGTTCTGCTCCTGCAATTACCCAGGAAGCATTGCTTAACTGTTAAATGATGTGTTCTTTGCATTGAGCTACTTAATAGCCCCCCCCCCCCAACCTCTATTCTAAGTGAGCTGTAGTGGTTTTGTGGTTGCATGCTATAGCTGTCTCTTCGAACAGAGAGGATGGCTGAGATGCAGCCTGCTGCAGACAGCACTTCACATTAGTGCTTTTTTGGGGAGCAGTGTCTGGCAGAATAAAAGTTCATATTCACACAACTCCTGCTAGTAAAAGTTCCACAAATGTTTGTTCTACTCTCCCAGTTCCTCTGTAGTGCTATCAGCAGTTTATCATGGTCAAAACTGCTGCTGATGAACTCCCTTTATATTTTTAAGTCAGGATCAACCAGGAGGAGAATCTAGGTTGCAAGAAGACAACAAACCTGATAGCAACATAAATAATAATGCACACCAATAAGTGCAACCTGCAACATAAGAAATCATAAATCATAATACCACTCTATTATGGAGAGCTCACAATGAAAATGTTAAAACATTATGTACCATGGACAATTAACCAGGACTAATAACTGGCATTATAACAATTCCTCATATTAATGCTAACCCAGAAGGCCAGGGCTAAGTTAGAGGTAAGAGCACTTCAGATGATACAGTGTGAAAATTGTTAAAATATTTGTAGTATAGTAGCTATTGGGTTAATGAAGGGACAGAGAAAGGCACAACACAGGGTGATAATGCTTGAGAAAAAATAATGGGGGGAGGCATACATTTTTGGGTTGTGCTAGGATAGACTAGCTATTGAAGACTTGTAAAAGTTGAGGTTCAGTGTGCCAAGGAGTGCTACTACAGGTCCAATGCCTCTGGTGGAGATTCCCAGTTCCCTCCAGAGGATAGGTATAGAGGAAAAGAAAGATGGCTGGAGGATATTTTCAGAACTTCTCTTTATTGGAATTTAAAAATATATAACTAAAGTAAATGTATTTAATTTAATGTATTAATTTATTTTATTTCAGTTATTCATTTTCAACTTCGAATAAAGAGAAGCTCTGAAAATATCCATATGCTGTATTTCCTCCGGTTACAGGATACCAACCTATCATGTCAACAATGTCCAGTCATGTAAAAAAATACAGTCAGATCCATAAATATTGGGACAGCGACACAAATCTAACATTTTGTGGCTCTATACACCACCACAATGGATTTGAAATGAAACAAACAAGATGTGCTTTAACTGCAGACTGTCAGCTTTAATTTGAGGGTATTTACATCCAAATCAGGTGAACGGTGTAGAAATTACAACATTTTGCATATTTGCCTCCCACTTGTTAAGGGACCAAAAGTAATGGGACAATTGGCTTATCAGCTGTTCCATGGCCAGTTGTGTGTTATTCCCTCATTATCCCAATTACAATGAGCAGATAAAAGGTCCAGAGTTCATTTCAAGTGTGCTATTTGCATTTGCAATCTGTTGCTATCAACTCTCAAGATGAGACCCAAAGAGCTGTCACTATCAGTGAAGCAAGCCATCATTAGGCTGAAAAAACAAAACAAACCCATCAGAGAGATTGCAAAAACATTATGCGTGGCCAAAGCAACAGTTTGGAACATTCATAAAAAGAAGGAACGCACCGGTGAGCTCAGCAACACCAAAAGAGCCGGAAGACCACGGAAAACAACTGTGGTGGATGATCGAAGAATTCTCTCACTAGTGAAGAAAACACCCTTCACAACAGTTGGCCAGATCAAGAACACTCTTCAGGGGGTAGCTATATGTGTGTCAAAGTCAACAATCAAGAGAAGACTTAACCAGAGTGAATACAGAGGGTTCACCACAAGATGTAAACCATTGGTGAGCCTCAATAACAGGAACGCCAGATTAGAGTTTGCCAATTGACATCTAAAAATGCCTTCACAGTTCTAGAACAACATCCTATGGACAGATTAGACCAATATCAACTTGTACCAGAGTGATAGGAAGAGAAGAGTGGAGAAGTAAAGGAACTGCTCATGATCCTAAGCATACCACCTCATCAGTGAAGCATGGTGGTGGTAGTGTCATGGCGTGGGCATGTATGGAACTGGTTCTCTTGTATTTATTGATGATGACACTGCTGACAAAAGCAGCAGGATGAATTCTGAAGTGTTTATTATCTTCTCATATTCAGCCAAATGCTTTAGAACTCATTGGACGGTGCTTCACAGTGCAGATGGACAATGACCCAAAGCATACTGCAAAAGCAAACAAAGAGTTTTTTAAGGGAAAGAAGTGGAATGTTATGCAGTGTCCAAGTCAATCACCTGACTTGAATCCGATTGAGCATGCATTTCACTTGCTGAAGACAAAACTGAAGGGAAAATTCCCCAAGAACAAAGGATGCAAAGGATTTGCAACCAAGTATTAAAAAGTGAAAGTTTGATTTATGATTATTATTCTGTCCCATTACTTTTGGTCCCTTAACAAGTGGGAGGCACATATGGAAACTGTTGTAATTCCTACACCGTTCACCTGATTTGGATGTAAATACCCTCCAATTAAAGCTGACCGTCTGCAGATAAAGCACATCTTGTTTGTTTCATTTCAAATCAATTGTGGTGGTGTATAGTGCTAAAAATGTTAGAACTGTGTTGGTGTCCCCATATTTATGGACCTGACTGTATTTACAATGTTGCATGGATTGAACCAATTGATTTTCCAAGTGGTAGAGGCCCTGCCTGTTTAAGATGCTTATGATAATAAATTGTGCAGCCTGCTGCACGTGGCAGACCATACCCACTAGTGACAACCAGTGGCAGCATGATTTGGCTACAAAATATTGGCTGTCATGGGTGGGCATGGCCTGCTGCACAAAGTCCTCCACACCATTTGGTTTAACTCTTACATAAATTAAATCCTAATCAACAAAGTTGGTACCACAGATCTCACTCAGTTTCCACAGCAACCAACTCCACTAATAGTGGGACTTGATTGCCCTATTATGGAGCAGAGATGCCAGACCAATTAAGCACAGTGCTAAAGTCATGTGCTTCCTGTCAGAGGGCTATTTAAACAGGCAACTGTTGGCCATAGTTGGCAGTGATTGGTCTTATTAGCCTCACTAGCATGTATTGTACTATTGTTTGGATCCCTGGTATTCTGAATTGAATTGACCCTGACCTTGCTTCTAACTGCAGTTCCTGGATTTGTCTGTCTGGTTCTGACCTCCTTCTGTTTGACTCTGCTTTAGGCCCCTAGGTTTAGGCTCCTGCACTTAATCAAGTTAGAGACTGTTGCCAAGTTGGAGGTAGCTATTTAGCGTGGATCTCCAAGTAGGTAGGGACAGTGGTGTGGGTGGAGTACAGGGATGCACTCCAGGCTTGCATGCAATTTCTATTGTATGTTCTGACTGGCATCTCAATGATAATCATACACCATAAACACTATAGGGGGAGATTAATTTATCTAGTGTGAACTAAACATGGCTTAGTTGCCCATAGCAACCGAGTAGATTCCAAATTTCATTTTTCAGAGCTCCTTTGGGAAATAAAAGATGGACTCTGGGCAACTTAGTCAGTTTTCCTTTACACCAACTTTGTTAAATCTCCCGCTATAAATACATTTTGGAACTGGATACAACATGGCTAAGCTTGCAGTACCCCAACAAAGATTTCTAAAGATGTATTAGTGAAATCACAAAAGTACCACCATAACAGAGTCTCCATAAAATTGACATCCACATTGCTATCCATAGAACCCCAGTCCTATTGCCTAATATGGAACTTTAGAACAGTCCCAGCCTGAGAGTGTGCAGACTTATAAATGCTTAAAAGGAGTCTGTCACTTCCAAAATCAGCTTCAAAGTAGGCACACCATGTAGGGTTGATGCCTGAAACATATCCATTATCCAGACAAGCCTTCTAATCCTGAAAAATAATTATTTTTATTTTAATGCAAATAAGATTTTCAGTGCACAGTGTGAATTTTCTCCACCATCACTACACCAGTAATGCTGCTCACACCTCCCTTTCTTATTTGAAGGTGTGAAAGAAATTATTGTCCGTGGAGCAATTTATGAATGGGTTGTCTGAAACCTAGGTTTATTGTGATTCTTCTGTGGCAAATTAGACTGATGTGTGTGAGAATGAACAAGTGGAATGTTGTGTTGCTGTGTGGCCTGAAGGTGGAGGCTGTAAAAGAACAAGATACTGTGTACTGTGGTTTTCATTACATTACAAAGAACTGTAAGTTAAAGAGTAGTCCAGTACAGGACAGTACAGAAAGCAAGAAAGCAAAGGTCCAGAGTTTAGTGGTAGGAACTAGAAAGTGGGAGAAAACTAAGAGAGATTTGAGTAACTGTTCCTGCATGTAGTCAGTGAACCACTAAGGTGCCTGTCCCTTCCAGGAACCCAAAATACCCAATCTGGAGAACTGTGTGTGAGCAGGGTTGGAAGCCCAGTCCGGGACTGAGGGGGATCGGTCTGTAGAACTGTGTGTGAGCAGACTAGTGATAAGTGGCATAGGCAATATTCAAATTTACAATATTTAGCACATTTTTGGCCTAATATTTGCAAATTTGATAATTTGTAATCTCCAGTCATTGTTTACTTGATTGCGAAAAATCAGCAATGTAGTATATTCGCAATAAATTCGTGATAAATTTGCGATTAGAATATTCAACACTATTCACGAATACGAATATATAGCACTATATTCTAAATATTTGTAAATTCTCAAAATGGCGATATTCGTGATAAAAATCTGCAATTTCAATATTCGTGCTCAACACTAGAGCAAACTGGCGAGGCAAATTATCGGATTTGCGTGTTGGAAGAAGGGTTGGATCCACTCTTCTTCAATGGAAACCAGACAGTCAAATGCTCTGAAAGAGGGACGCCCCTCAGGGAGGGAGGTGAATGCAGTACATATCATAGAGAGACAGCGTGGAGGAGGGGCATTGAGAGAAATAAACAAAATATTCATATTCAAGAGAGCAGGTATGCCAAAAGATGGTTGTTTAAATCTGGAAAGATGGTAAGAGTTCCAAAGGTAGAACAGATACTGGATAGACAGAAATGGAATGCAAATCAGGGAGAAGCAACCCACCCACCCCAATAGATACTTTAGTCCATTCAGTAACATAGTAACATAGTAACATAGTACATAAGGCCGAAAAAAGACATTTGTCCATCCAGTTCGGCCTGTTATCCCGCAAGTTGATCCAGAGGAAGACCCCTCTCTAGTAGCTATAGCCTGTAATATTATTACGCTCCAGAAATACATCCAGGCCCCTCTTGAATTCCTTTATTGTACTCACCATCACCACCTCCTCAGGCAGAGAGTTCCATATTCTCACTGCTCTTACCGTAAAGAATCCTTTTCTATGTTTGTGTACAAACCTTCTTTCCTCCAGGCGCAGAGGATGTCCCCTCGTCACAGTCACAGTCCTGGGGATAAATAGCTGATGGGATAGATCTCTGTACTGACCCTTGATATATTTATACATATTAATTAGATCTCCCCTCAGTCGTCTTTTTTCTAAAGTGAATAACTCTAATTTTGATAATCTTTCAGGGTACTGTAGTTGCCCCATTCCAGTTATTACTTTAGTTGCCCTCCTCTGGACCTTCTCCAGCTCTGCTATGTCTGCCTTGTTTACAGGAGCCCAGAACTGTACACAGTACTCCATGTGTGGTCTGACTAGCGATTTGTAAAGTGGTAGGACTATGTTCTTATCACGGGAATCTATGCCCCTTCTGATGCAACCCATTATCTTGTTGGCCTTGGCAGCAGCTGCCTGACACTGGTTTTTGCAGCTTAGTTTGCTGTTTATTAAAATTCCTAGATCCTTTTCCATGTCAGTGTTACCGAGTGTTTTACCATTTAGTATGTACGGTTGACTTGCATTTTTCCTTCCCATGTGCATAACTTTACATTTATCAGTGTTAAACCCCATCTGCCACTTATCTGCCCAAGCCTCCAGTCTATCCAGATCCCTCTGTAGTAGTATACTGTCCTCATCAGTGTAAATTACTTTACACAGTTTAGTGTCATCTGCGAAAATTGATACTTTACTATGCAAGCCTTCTACAAGATCATTAATAAATATATTGAAGAGAATAGGGCCCAATACTGACCCCTGAGGTACCCCACTAGTGACAGTGACCCAATCTGAGTGTGTACCGTTAATAACCACCCTCTGTTTTCTATCACTGAGCCAGTTACTTACCCACATACAGATGTTTTCTCCCAGTCCGAGCATTCTCATTTTATATACTAACCTTTTATGTGGTACAGTGTCAAATGCTTTGGAGAAGTCCAGATATACGACATCCATTGATTCGCCGCTGTCAAGTCTAGAACTTACCTCCTCATAGAAACTGATTAAATTAGTCTGACATGACCGATCCCTCACGAAGCCATGCTGATATGGCGTTATTTGCTTATTTCTGTTGAGATGCTCTAATATAGCATCTCTCAGAAAACCTTCAAACAGTTTACCCACAACAGATGTTAAACTTACCGGCCTATAGTTTCCAGGGTCTGTTTTTGGCCCCTTTTTGAATATTGGCACCACATATGCCATGCGCCAATCCTGTGGGACATTCCCTGTCAGTATAGAGTCTGCAAATATCAGAAATAAGGGTCTGGCTATGACATTACTTAATTCCTTTAGGATACGGGGGTGTATGTCATCCGGTCCTGGCGATTTGTCTATTTTAATCTTTTTAAGTCGCTGATGTACTTCTTCCTGGGTCAGACAGGACACTTTTAATGGGGAATTTACTTTTGCATTCTGCATGTCATCTGACAGTTTATTTTCCTCAGTGAATACATTGGAGAAAAAAATATTTAACAGCTTTGCTTTCTCCTCATCGCTCTCTGCGACTTCCCCCTCATTACTCTTTAAAGGGCCGACACCTTCAGATTTATACTTTTTAACATTTATATAATTGAAGAACATTTTAGGGTTAGTTTTACTCTCTTTGGCAATTAATCTCTCGGTCTCTAGTTTGGCCGCTTTTATTTGTTTTTTACATGTTCTATTTTTTTCCTTATAGTTTTTCAGTGCTTCCGTGCTACCCTCCTGTTTCAGTGAATGATATGCTTTCTTTTTGTCATTTATTGCTTTCGTTACAGTTCTATTTATCCACATTGGTTTCTTTTTATTCCTTAACCTTTTATTCCCATACGGTATGTACCTCTCACAATGAGATTTTAGGATGTTTTTAAAGATATCCCATTTTGTGGCTGTATTTTTATTTTTGAGGACTTTGTCCCAGTTAGTTTGGCCTATGGCCTCTCTTAGTTGGCTAAATTTAGCTTTTTTGAAGTTTGGTATTTTTGTTCCTCCCTGTAGAAACGCTCTTTTGAATGATAATTGGAAGGTTATTACTTTGTGGTCACTATTTCCCAGGTGTCCCCCAACCTGCACGTCTGTTGTTCTGTCCGGCCTATTGGTTAATACTAAGTCCAGTATGGCCGTCCCTCTAGTCGGGTCCTGAACCAGTTGGGAGAGGTAATTGTCTTTGGTTATTGCCAAGAACCTGTTTCCTTTATGAGATATACAAGTTTCAGTTTCCCAGTCTATATCTGGGTAGTTGAAGTCCCCCATAATAACCACCTCATTATGATTTGCCGCCTCGTCTATCTCGTTTAGTAATAGATTTTCTGTGGACTCTGGTATATTAGGTGGTTTATAGTAAACGCCTATTAGTAATTTATTGTTGTTTTTAGCTCCATGTATCTCTACCCACAGTGACTCCACATGTTCATGTCCCTCATTTATATCTTCGCGGAGTGTGGGCTTTAGACCGGACTTTACATAGAGGCAGACCCCTCCTCCTCTCCGGTTTTGACGATCTTTTCTAAACAGACTGTAACCTTGTACATTAACCGCCCAGTCATAGCTATCATCCAGCCATGTCTCAGTTATTCTCACTATGTCATAGTTCTCCTCACACATCACTAATTCCAGTTCACCAGTTTTATTAGTCAGGCTTCTGGCATTAGTATACATACATTTGAGAGGTTTATGTATATTTTTTACCCTACACCTTTCCTTCTGAACTGTTCTAGTCCCTCCTTCCATTCCTCCCCCAGTCCCATTACTTTGCCCCCGGTCTCTATCTGCACTATCTTCCCGTCCTATAACGTAATTACCCTCCCCCCCAGTCCCTAGTTTAAACACTCCTCCAACCTTCTAGCCATCTTTCTCCCCAGCACAGCTGCCCCTTCCCCATTGAGGTGCAGCTCATCCCTACGATAGAGCCTGTAGCCGATAGAGAAGTCGGCCCAGTTCTCCAGGAACCCAAACCCCTCCTTCCTACACCAGTTCTTGAGCCACTTGTTAATCTCCATAATCTCCCGCTGCCTTTCTTGTGTGGCTCGTGGTACAGGCAGTATTTCGGAAAATACTACCTTTGAGGTCCTTGCCCTCAGCTTTTGACCTAAATCCCTGAAATCATTTTTAAGGACTCTCCACCTACCTCTAACTTTGTCATTGGTTCCGATATGGACCATGACCGCTGGATCTTCTCCAGCCCCTCCCAGTAATCTGTCAACCCGATCCGCAATGTGTCGAACTCTAGCGCCAGGAAGACAGCACACTGTTCGGCGATCACGGTCTTTGTGACAGATTTCCCTATCTGTTCCCCTAATAATGGAGTCGCCCACTACCAGCACCTGTCTGGCCTGCCCTGCTCTCCTGGTTCCCTGCTTACTGGAGCTGACATTCCCCTGACTGGCAGAGGAAGTGTCCGGCTGCAGCAGTGCCATCCCCGGACTGACATCCCCCTCATCTGCCAAACGTGCAAACTTGTTGGGGTGTGTCAGATCAGGGCTAGCCTCCCTGGCACTCTTCCCTCTACCCCGCTTTCTAACTGTTACCCAGCTAGCTACCTCACTTTCCTCAGCCTCCTCTCTGTCACCCTCCCCCTCATCTACCCCAAAGAGTGCTTGCTCGGTGAGAAGCAAACTCTTTTGCAAATTATCAATGCCTCTCAGTGTTGCAACTTGCCCGTTTAGAGACTCGATTTGCGATTCCAAACGGGTTATTTGCTCACATCTAGAACAAAGATATGCACCCTTGAACTCCTGTTCCAGGACTGCATACATCATGCAAGATGTGCACTGGACTGCGTTGTAAATTGTGCAACACATACTAAATGGGGTTTACAACAGTAAAAAAGTAAAAAAGTAAAACAGTATATATGATTCAGACCTAGACCCTGTCTGCTGTAGCCGAAGGGCTACGCTAAACCAAGCCAACAACACACAAGGAAATTATATCCAACCTTAGTTTCCAAACTCCTTTTCTTAAACTCCTTGTTTTTTTAACTCCACTTAATAAGAAGCCCACTTAGTACAGCAAGCCCCAGGAAGAGCAGGCTCTACAGAGTTTTAGTGGGTTAATTTATAGCACCTGGTTGCCCAGGGCACTCCCCTTAATTAAGCAGAGAAAAAAAAAAAAAAAAAAAGGTTTAAATGGCAGTACTAGAATACCAACACTTAACTTTCAATGATCTCTGCTGCAATCCACACTCAGCCACCTGCAATCACTCCCACAAAACCACACACAGCACTAGAACTCCTTGTTTTTTTAACTCCACTTAATAAGAAGCCCACTTAGTACAGCAAGCGGTGAGATAATCACTTTTTATAGGTGCCCTGCAGAGGAAGAGGGACCAAGAGGAATATTCCCTGTTGTAGTGCAAGAAAAAGTAGGACCAGTATGAAAGGTTTATAGAACTTGGTCCCCATCTGATCAGATTACAAAAGGAAAGTATTTTCAAATTATTTGACACTTAAAAAGTAGACTTAGCGGAGGTTAATTGCCAGCCAATAAAATATAGACTGCTGATCAAGGTGATGTTTTTAGCCAGGCTTCTTATATCTCCAGACAGCAACAACTGGCTGGGTTTGGTAGAGAAAGTGAAATGCTATGAGAAGATTCTGTATAAACAAAGAGGATCCTACTCAAAGTGGGGCAAACTGTGGAAGGATTGGGGCAGGGTCCATTAATCCGGTCTCCTCTTTTTCTTTTTCCTTTTCTTCTTTTTTTTTTTTTTTCTTTTCCATGCAAGGTGGGGAGGGGGGTGGTTGTGGGGTGGGATGGGGATGATCTTATTACTTTGGTTTTTTCTATATAAATTGTAACTTGTTGAGATGATAAAAATAAAATGAAAATTATAATAAAAAATAAATAAAAAAAAGTAGTATAATTTAAGAGCCAGTATTTTATTTGTCAGCCGCAGCTATTGCTAATTAACACAGTGAGATTTAGCATGGCTGCCATAGCTGATCCGGGACGGCTCTTACTGGGAGTAGTCAGAAGTGCTGGGTGGGTGACTACTCCCCATGTTCCAGGCCGGGTTTTGCCGGACATAAAAACCAGCCAGCACTGCCAGCTGTGGTGGATTTACCTCCCTCTGACAGTGGAGCTCATGAGTCCGTGTGCTGTGAACTGAGGGATGTGCTGGGATTTGAGGTTTGAGCAGGGCTGGGGGACTCAGGCCCCTCTAAAGGCGAACAGGCCGCCTATGGACTTGATGAGGCTGAACTGCTTACAGTTCCTTGTGTGTGAACAAACACCAAGCCACCTGCGTTTTGTGATACACCTTATCTGCATTTTGTTATACACCAATGTGTGAATAAACACCTCTGTTTGATTCAAGAACTGTGTACTTTGCCTCTATAATGCATCTGCTAGTCCTAACTACCAGAGCAAATCCCCAGAATTGGTGGAGGATGCATGCAGACACAGTGAGGCTCGCGTGAACGCCAATATGTTTTTTGGTTTAAATTTTTGGCCACAGTTGTATGTTTTACTTAAGACCATCTGTATTACGACCCGTGCCCCACGACAAAATAGAGGCTGTTGTGAAGGCCCTCATGGAGGCTAATTTGCAGCAGCGAGAGACCAACCTGCACCAACGGGAGGCTAATAAGCAGCAGCAAGAGACTAGTGTCGAGCAACCAAATATAATGGAAGTCAAAGGAAGAACGCGAGCATTAAACCAGGTACCTGGTTCATAGGAAGGAAGGTGCCTGGTTCATAGGAAAATTTCAGAAATTTATGGAAACACCACCAAAATCATTCTGGAACAGCATGGGGAGGATGTCTGGATGCATCTTGTACAGGTCGCTGCTGGGAATAAAGTTGTCCGACTAGTACACCACTTTTAAAGACTGATAATAATACACACAAAATCGATTTTAGAGGAAAAATTGATAGGAAACATTCTTTCCTATAAATTTACTTGTATATAAAGTGCAAGTGCTGCAAAAAAATTACAAGAAAAAGGTACCCCAATACAACCTGTATATCACATAAAGGAGGGCCTCACTCACATTGTGGTACAATTGTTCATGTAGTGGGACTCCTACACTCATTAAGCCTATGCACTAAGTGAAAGGGCTGCCAAAAATTACAAGGAACCGGCACTCCAATACACCCTTTGTTACGCATAAAGGACGGCATCATACACAGCCCTCAAAAAGCCACCATATGCGGCCCTCAAGAACATTTGGGGCAAGGGCCTGCTGATCTGACCATCTAAAACATTATGGACGAGGGCCTGCTGCCGCTTTTGTGACTCTAGATAACCTGGGGACCATCGCACGTCCCTGCGACGGCGACAATCCATTCAGGTGTCTGCCCTATCAACTTTCAATGTTATTTTCAGCCCAAACCATGTAGAACATGGGTAATGGGAGAATCATGGTTGGATTTCGGAGAGGGAACCTGAGAAACAGCTCAGGCTACCACATCCAAGCAATGCAGCATGTGTGCAAATTACCTATTAAGTATAATTAGTGAGGGCCTGCAGGTGAGCTGACCTTGTAAAAGATTTTAGGTGCAGGTCTGCAGGTGAGATGACCCTGAAAAATATTTTAGGTGCGGGCCGGCTGGTCAGCTGACCCTGTAAAAGATTGTAGGTGAAGGCTGCTGGTGAGCTGAACCTATAAAAAAATTATATGCAAGGGCCTGTTGGTGAGCTGACCCTGTAAAATATTTTTGGTGCGGGCCTGATGGAGAGCAGACCCTCTAAAACATTATATGCAACGGCCTTCAGGTGAGCTGACCCTGTAAAACATTATATGCAAGGGCATGCAGGTGAGCTGACCCTCTAAAAAATTTAATGCGAGGGCCTGTAGGTGAACTGACCCTGTAAAATATTTGAGGTGAGGGCCTGCTCGTGAGCTGACCCTGTAAAATATTTTATGTGTGGGCCTGATGGTGAGCTGACCCAGTAAAAGATTGTAGGTGAAGACCTGCTGGTGAGCTGATCCTCTAAAAAATGATATGCGAGGGCCTAAAGGTGAGCTGACCCTGTAAAAGATGGTAGGTGAGGGCCTGCTGGTGAGCTGACTCTCTAAAAAATTATATGTGAGGGTCTGCAGCTGAGCTGACCCTCTAAAAAAATAATATGCGAGGGTCTGTATGTGAGCTGACCCTGTAAAACATTATAAGCGAAGGGCATATAGTATATGCGAGGGCATTATTTGTGACGAATAATCATGTTGATATGATGGAAAAATGGGGAGGAGGAGAAGAAAAGTAAGATTCAACCATATACCCTTGTTTGTGGTGGAAGGGGTGCATGGGAATACAGTGTTTTGAGTACATTATAAACAACACATTTAAAGTGCCTATATCTTCAGCTGCTTTCCTCTGGTGGAGTCGAGAAGTCATGGTCAATCCAGGTCTTGTTCATTTTTATAAGAGTCATCCTGGCAGCATTTTCAGATGACACGCGGATACTCTTATCTGTTATAATACCACCAGCAGAACTAAATAGCCGTTCAGAAAAAAACGCTGGCGGCAGGGCAAGCCAGCACATCCAAAGCATCAGTTTGTGCCATGTGTCCAGCTTGGACACCCAGTAGTTGTAAGGCACTGAGGGATCATTAAGGACGCTGACACAGTCTGTTATGTACTCCTTCACCTTCTTCCAAAATGTTTCCTTCCTTGTGACAATAGACCATGCATCAGGGTAAGGGTGCTGAAGGGGTTTCATGAAACTGTCCCAGGCTTTGGAGAGTGTTGCCCTGCCTCTGTTGGAACTGCTGAGTGTTACTCTTGTCTCCCCTCCTTGGTTGGCCAGGGAACTACGGACTCTGCCGCCAGCATTGTCAGATGGAAATTTTTGGAGCAATTTTTCAACAAGGATCTTCTGGTATTGCATCGTTTTGCTTGTCCTCTCCACCACAGGAATTGTTGTCTGAAATGCGTATAATGTGCGGGTCGCGGGAAAGGCAGCATAACATTAAGTCAGCCATGTGTGCCAGAGTACCTACAGGCAAAACTTTGTTGTCGTCATCAGGAGGATCACTCTCAATCTCCTCATCCTCTTCTTCCTCTTCTGCCTACCCATGCAGAATAGATGGAATTAAACATCCATGGGTACTACCCTCTGTAGCAGAGGTAACCGTCTTCCTCCTGTTTATCATGCAATTTTCGCAAAGAAGATGAACTGAGGGTGGTCTGGCTATCACCCTGTGTATTGTCTTCCCACATTTCCACCTCCTCCACATGCAAAGTGTCATCCTTAATTGTGAGCAGCGAGCGTTTAAGTAGACACAGAAGTGGGATAGTTATGCTGATAATAGAGTTATTGTCACTCAGCATCTGTGTTGATTCCTTAACCCCTTAAGGACACAGCCTTATTACACCTTAGGGCCAGGCCATTTTTTGCTAATCTGACCAGTGTCACTTTAAGTGCTGATAACTTTAAAACGCTTGATATGAAGAAAAGGTCGGCACTCCTTCTGGTATGATTTTCAATATTTTATTCGCCACTCTTGGATAGAAGTGACGCGCGTTTCGGCACGTTCAAGTGCCTTTCTCAAACTCATGCATATGGCAAATGGCAATGAAATGAATATCAACACATGTTTAAATAGCCCGCCCCTCATCACATGATAGAACTTCAGGTCATCTGATTCAGGCGTCATGTTGGCAAGGCAACCAAGGTATGTTTACAAACATCCGAAATACAAACATGGATGCGATCCCTCTGTATCGTCAGGGATCGCAAGATTAGTTACACTGTGGAAACACATAAAGAATATGAAGACAAAAGTAGTCATTAATACAAATTTAAACGGATAATTACTCACAAGATTAATTCATATGTATTCTCATAAGAAAACTGCTGACCGCGTACTCACGATTCAACCCCTTGGGTGTCAGCGTTTGTAGGCGGTGTATCCAGTAGGCTTCACGTTTTAACAATAACTCCACCCTATTCCCTCCTCTTCGAGGGGGTAGTACCTCCTCGATAATTTGAAACCTAAGCTGGGCCACATTATGTTTTTGCTGCGAAAAATGCAAAGGAATTGGCAATAATAAGTTTTCATTACGAATGGTCGATTTGTGTTTTGCAAATCGATCTTTCATTCTCATCGTAGTCTCCCCTACATAACAGAGTCCACATGGACATTTCAATAGATATATAATAAAGGAACTATTACATGTGAAGTGGCCCTTTACGGGAATTTGTTCCCCACTGTGTGGATGTGAGATATAAGGGCCTTTTATTATGCTGGAGCAGTGAATGCAACTTAAACAAGAGAAGGTGCCCTTCCTGACAGTAGAAAATGTCATTTGTCGGGGGTCCTTTTTAGCTGTGCCCGCTTATAACATACAGTCATGTGAAAAAATTAGGACACCCTTTGAAAGCATGTGGTTTTTTGTAACATTTTTAATAAAAGGTTATTTCATCTCCGTTTCAACAATACAGAGAGATTAAAGTAATCCAACTAAACAAAGAAAACTGAAGAAAAGTCTTTTCAAGATCTTCTGTAAATGTCATTCTACAAAAATGCCTATTCTAACTGAGGAAAAAGATAGGACACCCTCACATGTATTCCCTCTTAAATTGGCTCAGATCTCACACAGGTATATCACACCAGGTGCACATAATTAGTAGATCGTTACTCTGCATGTTGAATGAGGCTTGCCCTATTTAAACCTCAGACATTTAGTTTGGTGTGCTCCTGACTGTTGAAGTGAGAGTGAGCACCATGGTGAGAGCAAAAGAGCTGTCAGAGGACTTCAGAAAAAAGATTGTAGCAGCCTATGAGTCTGGGAAGGGATTTAAAAAGATCTCAAAAGATTTTGAAATCAGCCATTCCACTGTCCGGAAGATAGTCTACAAGTGGAGGGCTTTCAAAACAACTGCCAACATGCCCAGGACTGGTCGCCCCAGCAAGTTCACCCCAAGAGCAGACCGCAAGATGCTAAAAGAGGTCTCCAAAAACCCTAAAGTGTCATCTCGAGAACTACAGCAGGCTCTGGCTACTGTTGATGTAGAAGTACATGCCTCTACAATCAGAAAGAGACTGTACAAGTTTAACTTGCATGGGAGGTGTGCAAGGAGGAAACCTTTGCTTTCCAAGAGAAACATCGAGGCCAGACTGACATTTGCCAGAGATAAAGTTGACAAAGACCAGGACTTCTGGAATAATGTTCTTTGGACAGATGAGTCCAAAATTGAATTATTTGGACACAACAGCAGAGGACATGTTTGGCGTAAACCAAACACAGCATTCCAAGAAAAGAACCTCATACCAACTGTGAAGCATGGAGGTGGAAGTGTCATGGTTTGGGGCTGCTTTGCTGCAGCAGGACCTGGTCAGCTCACCATCATAGAATCCACGATGAATTCTACTGTGTATCAGAAGGTGCTTGAAGAACATGTGAGACCATCAGTTAGAAAATTAAAGCTGAAGCGGAACTGGACCATGCAACATGACAATGACCCAAAACATACTAGTAAATCAACCAAAGATTGGCTGAAAAAGAAGAAATGGAGAGTCCTGGAATGGCCAAGTCAAAGTCCAGATTTGAATCCCATTGAGATGCTGTGGGGTGACTTGAAAAGGGCTGTACGTGCAAGAAACCCCTCAAACATCTCACAGCTGAAAAAGTTCTGCATTGAGGAGTGGGGTAAAATTTCCTCAGACCGATGTCGAAGACTGGTAGATGGCTACAAGAACCGTCTCACTGCAGTTATTTCAGCCAAAGGAGGTAACACTCGCTATTAGGGGCAAGGGTGTCCTATCTTTTTCCTCAGTTAGAATAGGCATTTTTGTAGAATGACATTTACAGAAGATCTTGAAAAGACTTTTCTTCAGTTTTCTTTGTTTAGTTGGATTACTTTAATCTCTCTGTATTGTTGAAACGGAGATGAAATAACCTTTTATTAAAAATGTTACAAAAAACCACATGCTTTCAAAGGGTGTCCTAATTTTTTTCACATGACTGTAGCATTGGTGGACTTTGAAATTCTGTGATCTGAGGGTAAGACCTAGTGATAATATTCCAATGCTTATTAATTACCGCTCTAACACGGTTAATCCAAGGATGGTACTGTATAACTAGGGGGAGTTTTTTAGAGGTAGTGTTTCGTTTTATTGGCAATGTTTCACATTTGTTACGTTGATCTGTAAGTAGCCATTCGGGATAGCCCCTTTGCCTAAACTTATTGGTCATTTCTCTAAGACGAATATCCCGAGTAGAAGGATCACTGACTATCCTATTGACCCTCTGGAATTGTGAATAGGGAATAGACCTTTTCGTTGCCGGTGGGTGATTGCTATCATAGCTAAGGAGGCTATTGCGGTCTGTACTCTTAGTATATAGATCTGTTTGACAAACCCCATCCTGGCCCTTTATAACCCAGGTGTCCAAAAAAGGTATTTTGAAGAGATCTGTATGTGCTGTGAATTTTAATTCGGGCCATATATTAATAATAAAAGAAAAAAACTCTTGGAGGGTCTCAATGTCGCACCGCCATATGCAAAACACATCGTCTATAAAACGCTTCCAAAAAATGCAATGCTCTTGAAAAAGTAAATGAGGATATATGAAATCCTGTTCGAATTGAGCCATATAGCAGTTTGCATACGGCGGTGCGACATTCGACCCCATCGCGGTCCCACGGCACTGTTGATAGTAAATGTCTTGAAAAAGAAAATAATTTTGGGTCAAAACTGTGGTCAGGAGGGCAAGAAAAAAATCTCTGTTGTAATGTGTATTCACTACGGTCCAACATCTTTCCTACAGCGTTTAGCCCTTTATCGTGAGTTATAGAGGTATATAGGCTACACACATCTAGGGTCACTAGTATATCCTCTGTGTCTATTTCAATTTTTCTAAGTTCTTCTAAAAAATGGTTAGTATCCCTTAAGTATGAAGAGGCTGTTTGGGTCAAGGGCGTAAGAATTTTTTCTAGAAAAACTGCTGGTGGGGTTAAAATTGAATCAGTTGCTGCGACTATTGGTCGCCCTGGTGGATGTTCCATAGACTTGTGTACTTTGGGGAGAGTGTAAAATACAGAGGGGTCTATCATTTAGCCCCACTGCACCTCTGGACACCTTTAATTTGGATATGGATCTCCAACGTTTTTTCCGATCTATGCGACTTAAAGCCCATTTTTCCAAAGAGGGTGAGGCTGCATCAGGGGACTTTGGACATTCTGAAGATACCAAAGGTTCATTGACTTTGAAACAATTTGGGTTACGGCTGAAAAGCCATTATATGCCACCTAAGAGCGAACATCCTGTAGAAACATTTATAGGGCTAGTTAAGAGGGATATTGATGAGTTACTTATACAGATTAAACAAGGGGGAGAATGTTATCTACATCAAAATCTCTCAACTGTGGAGAGACAGACTATTCGCCAGTTATTAGATGATGACACACTTATATTTAAACCTGCCGACAAAGGGGGAGCTTTAGTGATACTTGATAAGGACTATTATGTGCAAGAAATTCTTGGACAATTGTCCGATAGGGTCGAATGTCGCACCGCCGTATGCAAACTGCTATATGGCTCGATTCGAACAGGATTTCATATATCCTCATTTACTTTTTCAAGAGCATTGCATTTTTTGGAAGCGTTTTATAGACGATGTGTTTTGCATATGGCGGTGCGACATTGAGACCCTCCAAGAGTTTTTTTCTTTTATTAATAATATATGGCCCGAATTAAAATTCACAGCACATACAGATCTCTTCAAAATACCTTTTTTGGACACCTGGGTTATAAAGGGCCAGGATGGGGTTTGTCAAACAGATCTATATACTAAGAGTACAGACCGCAATAGCCTCCTTAG